>NC_133563.1:0-600000 GCF_048773025.1 Camelus bactrianus | reverse complement strand
GTAAGTGTTTCTAATGCTATCCATTCCCTTTATGCTAGATGAATGAACTTCTCTACACATGCCCAATTCTGAGAGTTGAATGTGTGTGAAAGCCATGAATCAACTAGCTTGTTGGGAACACAGTTTCTTTTCAGTGGAAAAATACACTACATACATATATATGGCGAGATAGTAGCTCCAAACGGTTTTACAGAGAAAACTGCATGAGTTTCATACCCGCACTAGGAAACATACTGAGAAATCACAGTAAGTCTTTCTACTGCTACTCATACCCCTTATGCCAGATGAATGAACGCCTCTGCATATTCCTGGTTCGGGTAGTTGAATGTGTGTGATAGCCGTCAATCACCTAGCTTGTCGGGAAAACACAGTTTTTTTAGGTGGAGAAATACGCAACATACATATATTTGGGGAGGTACTAGCTCCAACTCGGTTTTACACTTAAAACTGCATGAACTTCAAAATGGCTCTAGGAAACATACTGAGAATTCAGAGTAAGTGTATCTAGAGTAAACCATTCTCTATATGCTAGATGTATGAAACTTCCCCACATCCTCAATTCCTAGAATTGAATGTGTGTTAAAGACGTAAATTCACAAAGCTTCTTGGGATCAAATATTTCCTTTTCATTGAGGAACAACACTACATAAATATATATGGGGAGGCACAATCTTTAAATGGCTTTTACAGTGAAAACAGCATTGACTTCAAACCGGCAGTATTATAAATAATGTGAAACCAGAGTAAGTGTTTCTAGTGCTACCTAGTCTCTTGATGCTATATGAACAAACTTCTATCCACATGCTCTGTTCTGAGAGTTAAGTGTGTGTGACAGAAGTCATTCAACTAGCTTTTTGGGAACACACATTTCCTTTTAATTTGGAAACTGCACTATATACATATATATAGGGTGTACTAGCTCCAACTCGGTTTTACAATGAAAATAGCATGTACTTTAAATCAGGACAAGGAAACATACTGAGAAACCAGTGTAAGTTTTTCTACTGCAACCAATTCCATTTATGCCAGAAGAACGAACGTCTCCACACATGCTCAATAGTGAGAGTTAAGTGTGTGTGAAAGCGGTCAATCACCTAGCTTCTTGGGAACACTCAGTTTCTTTTTAGTTGGAAACTGCACTACTTACTCTGGTTTCTCTTTATGTTTCCTAGTGCCGGTTTCAAGTTCATGCAGTTTTCAGTGTAAAACCGAGTTGGAGCTTGTACCTCCCCATATATATGTATGTAGGGTAATTCCCCACTCAAATGACACTGTGTGTTCCCAACAAGCCACGTGATTAACGGCTATCACTCACACTTAACTCTCCAAACTGAGCATGTGGAGGGAAGTCCGACACCTAGCATAAATGGATTGGGTTACAGTAGAAAGAGTTACTCTGGTTTCTCGCTATGTTTCCCAGTGCCGGATGGAAATTCATCCACTTTTCACTGTAAAACCGAGTTGGAACTAGTACCTCCCCAAATATATGTATGTTGCGTATTTCTCCACCTAAAAAAACTGTGTTTTCCCGACAAGCTAGGTGATTGACGGCTATCACACACATTCAACTACCCGAACCAGGAATATGCAGAGGCGTTCATTCATCTGGCATAAGGGGTATGAGTAGCAGTAGAAAGACTTACTGTGATTTCTCAGTATGTTTCCTAGTGCGGGTATGAAACTCATGCAGTTTTCTCTGTAAAACCGTTTGGAGCTACTATCTCGCCATATATATGTATGTAGTGTATTTTTCCACTGAAAAGAAACTGTGTTCCCAACAAGCTAGTTGATTCATGGCTTTCACACACATTCAACTCTCAGAATTGGGCATGTGTAGAGAAGTTCATTCATCTAGCATAAAGGGAATGGATAGCATTAGAAACACTTACTCAGATTTCTAAGAATATTTCCTAGTGCCGGTTTGAAGTTCATGGAGTTTTCACTGTAAAACCGTTCTGGAGCTACTACCTACCCATATATATGTATGCAGTTTAGTTCCCCACTCTAAAGAAACTGTGTATTCCCATCAAGATAGGTGATTGACCGATTACTCGCACATTCAACTCTCAGAATTGAACATGTGGAGACGCGGTTGTTAATGTAGCACAAAGGGAATGAGGAGCCATAGAAACACTTACTGTGATTTCTCAGTATGTTTCTTAGTGCCAGTTTGAAGTTCATGCAGTTTTCTCTGTAAAACCGAGTTGGAGCTAGTACCTCCCCATATATATGTTTGGAGTGTAGTTTCCCACTGAAAAGAAAGTGTGTGTTCCCAACAAGCTAGGTGAAGGACGGCTTTCACACACACTTAAGTCTCAGAATTGAGCATGTGGAGAGACGTTCGTTCATCTAGCATAAATAGATTAGGTAGCACTAGAAACACTTACTCTGGTTTCTCAGTATGTTTCCTAGTGCCGGTTTGAAGTTTATGCAGTTTTCACTGTAAAACCGAGTTAGAGCTAGCACCTCCCCATATATATATGTATGTAATGTAGTTTCCCACAGAAAAGTAACTGTGTGTTCTCAACAAGCTAGGTGATTGACAGCTTTCACACACATTCAGCTCTCAGAATTGAGCATGTGGAGAGGCGTTCGTTCATCTAGCATAAAGGGAGTGTGAAAACGGTGATCATGGCCTATGCTGGTAGGAAAAGAGTAAAGGGAGCACTAATTTAGAGCCTTTATAGTTGTGGTCAGCAGACATGACAGAATTTCATTTTCAGCAGTAGATTTCTTTTTTTTAAAGTTCAGAAAACTTAATTCTTTCCTGTAACTGGATATATATAATGAATGTCTTAAAGTCTTTGAGCAACTGCTTTTAAGTAGAATAGTTACTTTGCTTTTGGTCTTTGACCTAAGGGAATATCCAGAAGTCCAGTGGCAGTTCAAAAGCAAGGGCCTGAACCTTGCCTGTTACATTTTTTAAGTACAGTAAGAATAACTGTAGACTAGGGTACTGTGGATAACTGAAGAGCTGCTTGGATATGTTATATGTAAGTTATATTTTCAGAAATTATAAATATCATGAAAATCAATCAACCTTGGAGATCTATTTGGTATAATTTAATCTTTGATAATGCAGATTTAGATAGCCCTTTTGTTTATGTAACACTTATGAAAATAATTTGGCTTTATATAACTGCTTTGTAGATAAATGATTTGAAAATTGGGGGTATTATTTTATCATTTGCCTGCTAAAAATAGGATATTAATTGCACAATATGTATTTTCCTTCAAGTTCATACTTTTTTCCCTATACTATCTTGACTTGTTTAGATAAGTTAACCCATAGTCTGATTTATTTTAAACACTCAGTTTGTGCTTCTGTCTGTTGCTTTATTAGAGAACAAGAATTCTTTATTATTTTCAATAAAATAAACTTGCAGGAAACTTTACTGGGATTCTTTCATTCACAGAGTCAAGCAATGATACCTGTTATGTTAGATCAAGTGTCTAAGCCTCTCAACTTCCTAAAGATTACATGGACAAAGTTAAAAACGTCATAAATGATCGAGTAACAAAGTTTATTGTGTTCCTTGATTAAAAGTATAAATATGGGTCAGTCTTAAATTCGGATGTAAAGCTCTTATGAATTACATGAGTCTTCTCCAAAATTCTTTAATTTGGGTTTTAAACCCTCCAGTAAAATACTGGTTTGAAGGAAGAAGAAAGTCTAGAATAGATTCAATCCAAATTCTATGGAATAAACAAACCTAAATGTTTCAGTCATTTTTTGAAGCAGAACAGATATGTTTTCTGCACCATATGATTTTAATAGTATTCATCTGAACATACGGTTTAGACACCATGAGACCACAAGCCAACAAACAAGATCTCAGGCAAAGCAAGAAAAACAACTGAGGGGATTTTCTACTGCAAAATTTCCCCTAACTCGAACTGTAATAGAGAACAAATCTGACGCCACATTGGATCTGTTCCTTCAGTTTGAAGCACTGTGCCCTGTTTTCCAGGCTTAATCTTGCTGGCTCTGCACCTTTTGTAAAACAACGTTGCCTTTAGCCTGAAACCTACAGGAAAGCCTATTCTCGGGGCTCTGACCTTTAAGGATGTTAGCACTTCTGCACTTATGCAGAGATGGCAAGTTGCAAAATAGAGAATAACCTTTGTTTTGTTGGAGGCTTACAGGGACACCATAGCCTGAGCCACATGGACGGCTGCAAGAAAAAAGAATGCCTGCAGCAAGAAGTTTGCACAACCAACCACACCCCTCCCCTTTTTAGTTTAAAAGGAGCCTGAATTCTGACCTGGGCAAGATGGTTCTCCAGGACATTAGTCCCCCATCTTGGTCTGCCAGCTTTCTGAATAAAGTTACTATTCCTTGCCCCAAAACCTTGTCTCCTGATTTATTTATTTATCACTGTTGTGCAGTGAGCAGAACAAGTTTGGCCTCGGTAACAGAACCAGGTTTGTCATTCCCACTGATGTGAAATCTCTCTGGGTGTACACGTGCTTGCCTGGTGGTGGTGGTGGTGGTGGTGGTGGTGGTGGTGGTAGACAAAAATGTTTCACTTCTCCTGATTTCAATAGGCTAAAATTTCCTGCTATTTAAGTCAACTCTAGACTTTTACAGAATCACCTGCAGATGTGCTTCTGGAAGCTACAAAAATTCCAACAATGAAAATAATTCTATTGTCTCCAGACAAGATACTTTTCCTCAAAACTGAGCAGCTCTGAGACACACTGCAGGAGTATAGATAGATGCAGTGTGCTTCATTTCCCATGCTGTTCCGACACAATTTTCCACTTATATCAAAGTAAATTAAAATCGGTCTTCAATAGCAGATGCTCTGCCATGATACAACAATGTCAATTCCACTTATTTATTGAGCCAGAGCAGCTTTAGAATAAATGATTTTATACCAAACTCCTGCTTGATGTCCTGTCTTCTCCCTGGTGGCTAATTCCTTCTTCTTTCTTCCTAAAAGTTCTCCTGTTATGGGAAGTTAGCCTTTACTATGCACATTCAATTGGGAAGGCACAAATTAAATATGTGAGGGGATGACATGCATATTTAATTCTTACTTATACATATATACAAGCACACAGGACCTGTATCTTGGAAGACGTCACTTCCTAATGTGGGCAAGAGGATGGTCTATAGCTCAATCAATGATCTAAAAGCGGTTTTCTAGGATATAATAAAGCAATGCTTGTGTTATAAGACAGAACAACTCCTGGATATGAATCAGTGGCACCAATCAGTGGGTGCACATGTGTGCACACACACGCCCATGCACACGGAGCAGCCTTGGAGACACTCCATCTGTGCTGATGGAGCAAAGTCATGCTGGCGAGATGAGGAAAAGTGCCTAATACAATCAAACCAGGACACCTGAGTAATGGGTAGTAGGAGTCAATTGAATTTTCTGGTTAGCTGAAGGTCAAACAAAAACACTTTTAGTTTCAAACGTCATTGCTAAAAATTTCCTTAAAGCACGGGAGCCTGTTTTCCTGCCTTGCTTAGTGTCATATGGCATATTAAACATGACAGATTCATACTTCTCGGACTGTGGAACGGGAAAGGCCTTGCTGTCATATTTCTGAACATTAGTCTATGTTTTGCAGCACAGTGGATACTGAAAATGGGGCAATTTGAGTGAGTGGGAATGGACATAACCTAGCAGTCACTGACTGTGTGTGATTTGCCAACTTTCTCCAAAAAGTAGGGGTAGCAAGCAAATCAGATAAATTGAGGGTTCTTGGGGTGGGGAGTCGGGTGGGCTGACAGCTGGGTGGTCCCAGGTAGCTTGTTTTACTGTGTAAAATTGTGACTATGATCCAGACAGTGACACATTGTCAAATTCTTGTGCCTGTAGCTTTGATACCTGGCCAAGTCTGTGCAGCCAATTTTATCGATGGTGCATAATGAAGATAACTTACATTCCCTGAGGACCAGGTTGTGGGACTTCCATGCATTGACTCACTGAATTCCCTAAGCACCCTTTGTGGTACATAACAGTCTTAAAATATGCAGCAGGGAATCATTCTGTTTGCAGGTGATAAAATGAAGCTCTGAATTGTTGAAGCCTGGCCCGAAATCATGCAGATGGGAAGACGCCGTGCTGGGAGCTGAGCTCGGCCCAGACTGCAGAACCTGAAGGGCCCAGCAAGTCCCCGCACCCAGGAACCTGGCCCACAGCCACTGCCAGGCCCTGTTCTGTTTCTATGAGTGCTCATAGGAAAATGCCAGGTACTCAGGGTCAATGTGACTTGATTAAGGAATTCAAACTGGGATAGCCTTTTGTTGGGGACCGTAACCTGGGAGTGAAGCTGGCAGTGAAGTAAGGGAGGAAACAGCCCTGGTTGTAAGAATATTTCTAGGGAAGAAGGTTCCCTGATGGGCTGGCATGGGAATCGCTGTGGTTGTGAGCCCCCTGTTGCCCTGTGGGGGTGTGGGCAGGGAAGGAGAGACTGGTCATAGTCAATACAGTTTGTAAAAGCTGAGTTCTGTTCCCTCACAGCTCAGACACATGCAGGACATGAGGATGCCTAGCTAATGACCAACAGTGGGCAGCAACGGCCAAGAGTGAGGTGGGGAGGAGAGATGGGACCACCTTCTGGAAGAACCTCTGCCCCAGGGGACCAGGAAGGTAATGAGTGATTGGGGAGGCACAAAGGGTTCATATGGCCTCATCAGGTAGTTCCTACTTTAAACTGATATTAATCTGGATTATATGGTAAAATACGGTGGAATGACTCCTCTTATTTTAGGTTCTACAAACCCTTAAACGGATAGATTTCTATCTCCATTATAGAAGCACTGCTGGGTGACCATTATAGTCATGTGAGGATCAAAAGAGTGAGTACTTATTAATGCTATTACCACGCTTCTACTGAATTAACACTTCAGCAACAGTGTAATGGCCACGCTTCTTAACAACTGCTTCTGTAAGGGCTCTTGTAAGTCACAAATAATAATTATAAAGAAAATATATTAAAAATAATAACAATTACAGTTACAACAACTATGTTGTTTATAACGATGATAGTGTTAGCATCTCCCTCTCATATTAAACAATACCCAGCACTGGATTCCTTAGGAAGCAACGCCAATGCATTTTTGGACTTTTCAAGGTCTTCAGCCCATGAAGCCTTTTTACTCACATGGGTCCACCACAGCCAGAATTGCTGTTCCTTGCAGGGTGGGCTGCCACGCTGCGATGTCCTGGGCTTTTTCTGGCACCATGCGTCTATACTGGGTAGTCAAGTTTCCATGTACCCAGTCTGATTTCCAATATATTGTCCTCCAGAGCCAACAGAGGGGCCACTGGAAAGAGGCCACAAATAAGGTGGTGAACCCAAACTGAATACCTGTTGAAGGAATGGACACACAACATGGAGTGGTGGATGGATGGAAGGACAACATAAATTCCTTTACTCCTGTAAAGAGAGAGGGGCAAATGATGAACTAAATCCCAAAGAGAAAAGACATTCATGGTAGTAATAATGTTCAACAGTGAAAGAATCCAAACAAAAGGCAAATATAAAATCTCTGGGAAGAAGACTAATTACAACCTGTTTCTTTCACGTATATACCCTTAGTAGGAATAACATACTTAAAAATCTTTAACCAACCATAGTTATTTGCTGGTAATAAACTTGGGAATCTTGAAGCATATTATTCACTCTCAGTGTTGAAATAATACAATCTTGGAAGATGATTTGTTATTGAGGATTAAAAAAAGAATATTGTGGATGTATCTAACAATTTAAATAGAAATAAGAAATGTACCTTTGGGAAAGGTACGCATAGAGAATGTTGGAGGGAATACACTGAAAATAGGCAAGTGAGCAAGCTCCCTTGAGTCTGGGAAGTGAGTGCAGCACATTCAGAGAGTCTATGAAGTTATTACAAGTCACAGAAAGGTATGCAATTAAAGTGTCTTCATAAGCAAAATATCCTTCAGGAATTTTTATCTTGATATTTCTATGGTCTGTGTGGTCACAGGAAGTCAAAGTTATGGTGGTGGCTTAGAAGTCCTTTTCTCTCTGTGTGTAATTTACAGGGCATTGCTACAGTTGGGGCAGCAGAGATCTGTGGTAAGCTGTTCCATGGGGTGGGGGAGCGGTTAGAAATGATAAGGCCAGAGATCTAAAAGACTTTTAGACCCTCCCCTCCTAACTGGCAGACCTTTAAAGTAAACTAGCACAGGTATGTAACTAAGACAGTGGATGAGAGGCAAATTTATAGTCCCTTTAGGGTTACTGCTCAGTCAAGGGATAGGGACCACTCTGGCCAGGAACGGCAAGACCGTGGATAGGGTGGATGGGTAGGAGGAGCTGACATTTGCTTCTGACCTGAGAGGCAGGGGTGTGTTGCAGAAAAGCCGACAGTGCTGGAAAGATGCAGCAGGTCCACAGCCCAGAAGGAGCTGTCATATTCAGGGAGGCCAGAGAGCAAGAACCAGAGTTAGTGACGCCACAGGGTCAGCAGCGTGGCAGCAGTGATGTCAGTAACTGTGTCCATAACCCACCTAACCCTACATGAACTCATCTGCCTACAGGGGGCAGGTAACTAGCAGAAATGTGTGGAGTGGGTGCAGCCACTGGCAAATTGGCAAGTTGAAATTCTAAGCTCACAGTCACCATATTGGAAAGAGGGCCCCACACTGTCAGATCTCCTTCTTATTCAAGAGAAGCCAGAAATTAAGACTTTATTAGCAATCAACCCAGTTCAAAACCCAGAAAAGATATCATTTATAATGACAACAAAGGCACAGACTATTCAGAAATAAATTAATGAAAAATGTTAAGATGATTCTGATAAATGACTTAATAAAAGAAAAAAAAATGATGATTGAAAGAACACTAGAATGCACCATACTTTTCACTGGGCAGACTCAAGTTTGGGGGACATAGAACATTTTTTCTCCAAAATAAATTTAGAATCTGAATGCAAATTTAGTTAATAATCCCAAATGGATTTAAGAAAAAAATCTGAAAGGTGATCCTAAAGTTCTTCCAGAAATATACACAAATATACAGATAAAATAATGAGGAGGGATGTTTGAATTTGTAGTATTAGGGACATTCTGGAAAAGGATAAAATAGGACCAACTCTAGGAGGTATTAATCTATGGTCACGGAAACAGTATAGAAATAGTGCACTGAGAGTATGAATGAAAAAGAATACATTTCAAGAATAGACGTGGATATTTATGAGATTTTAGTAATATTATAAAACTGACACTTCAAATCAGTGGATTCAAGTACTGGAGTAATTAGCTAAATCATTGGAATACCTGGTACAGTGTCCTCAAATTTGACATTAAAATAAATTCCAGATAATTTTTTAATTAAAAAATAAAACACCAGAAATAACCCAACATGATTTAATCTGTTCAGATATTCAAGCGAGAAGAACTTTCTAAAAAGCTTTTGGAACAAAGACCAACAACAGCAAAGGCCTAGCAACTCAGCAAGGCCAGAATGCCCACTGTTAAACAAAACTAACCCTCGCCCAACCCTCTGTCACAGCCCTGTATTGCTTTCTGATACTTTCTACACTTTCTTCTTCCCTTTAAAGTCCAGTTTCTTGGAGAAGTACCTGCGCTGATGACTCCTCCAGGGTCAGAGCCCTGCATCCCCCACGGCCCTCACCGCGGCACTGAGAAAGGAGTTGCACTGCCGGTGGCTGCGTGTTTCAAACCAGTGGGCATTTTCAGCTCCTGTTTATTTGATTACCAGGTAGCTTTTGCCATGGACAAATATTTTCCTCTCAGTGGAATGTTTTCCCCCCTTAATTTTTGTTTTACTTAAATAAATTTAAAAAGCCCAGGCAGAAAAGTGTGTGTGCACATATGCACACACACAGATACACACAGATCTGTTTTTCAAAGGCTACCTAAGTATAGTCCTCCTCCTCTTTTTCCCCGGCCTTGGCAATTAAAGGTGGGCTTTAGCCCTTGCTTTATTGCCCCACACACCCCCCTTTCTCACTATGCTCCTTTTAGTCAGTGTTCAAATCCCACTTAAGCCAGGTTACAGCCTTCTCTGTGTTGCATCAACTAGTTTTCTCCCAACTGCTCTGCTACTCTTCTTTCTCTTGGTGGATTTCTCTTCTCCCATTTGCCATGTACATGGCCCTTTTCCCCAGGGCCTCGTCTTCAATCCTCCGCTTGGCAGGACTGAAACGCCCCCAAGGCCTCACCCACAGCTCCTCTGAGCTCCTGACTGGTGAATCCAGCTTAACAACGGACATCACCCCTCAGATGTCCCATAGACAGTTTGCACTCAAAATGCCACACACAGAACCATCTCCTCGAAACCAGCTCCTCCCCTTACACTCCCCCTGCAGATCCGCTCTCTGGATGGGTCACTGGAAAGTCACCTCAGCAGCTCTGCGGCCGGCCGCCCTGGCCCTGCTGTCTCCTCTGCAGCAGTCACCACTTCTGCCGCCCATGTCTCTCTCCCTCTGCCCAGGGCCTCTCTGCAGGCGTGTGCCACTTGTTGTCTGGGTTACCTGGGGTGGTCCCCAAAATATCCTTTCCGCCCAAAATATGGGCCTCCCCTCAAAAGTAGTATCTTCCATTCTGCTGCCAGAATAACCAGATCTTCTTCAACATAAACAATATGCAATTCTCTTGCTTACAGATATGCCAATATATCCCTGTTTTTTTAAGGATACATTCAAGTCTAAGCACACAAGGCCCATCGTGACAGAGGCCTTGTTCACCTGATATCCCCACCTATGGATCCTTTGTTCTATCCCCACTTGCCGTTCTTCAGTCTGGCCGAGCTGCTTCATGCCGTGTACTCTTATATGTCTCTACCTCTCTGCATGAAGTGTCCACTCCCTCTAACACACGTTAGAGAGCTAACTTCCATTCACCTTTCAAAATCCAGTTCAAATATCTCCAGCTCTAGGAAGTCCAATTTGTGTTCACCTGCTTAGCAATCCATCAACTACTCGCCATGCCTCACCTGGCCTGGGGAGTGCAGACACCAAGTCTTACCTGTCTTGGTCTCCCCAGCAGTTGATACAGTCTTTGGCATAGCAGGTGCTCAATGTTTGTTGGATGGATAAATGAACGAGTGAGTATAGGGATGAGAGGTCTACAATGCCCCCGAGTTACTCAGCTGCCCCTTTGGAAAGTTCATTCTGCAGAGACAATGAAATGTCAGTGCAGGTGGTGGGCAGACAGAGCAGAGGTGAGGGCGTGTGGGAGACAGGCCTGGTCCTGGAGAGCACAGGAGAGGCGTGGGTGGGAGAGCACTGGAGAGAGAGGGAATGAAGGGGCGGGTGCAAGGAGATGTTGAAGAACAACTGATATTAACTGCAGTAAATTAAATGGAGAACATAATAAATGAAGGGAAGATCAAGTTAACACAGCACGGGTGGAAGAGGCAGTACCAGAGACAAAGAGGGCTCACTTCATCACTCACTGCTTTTCACTTACGGCACCCTCCCTCTGGGAAGGCATCGCCAAATTCTTGAGAGACTGGTGTTTGTGCTGTGGGTGCTCTAAGTACAAAACGGTATCTTATGGCTTCCAGATTTTAAGACTGATAGATTATTTCTCTTATGTCCCATGTCTGAGTTCTCAGACGGCTTGATCATTCGCTGGTGGGGGAAGAGCTATTGTGCTTAACAACTCAATGTTACTCTAATAATCTCAAAGGACGGTGGGGAATTCACTAAATCAAATTAAAGAAAAATTTCTCTCAGAAAAATACATATGCCACATACAACCTTGTGGGGGCCGTGGGGGCAATATTAACGCCAACTCACCTAACAGTTGTATGTGAGTGTGTTGAAACTCCAAGCTCAAGTCACTTAAACACGTATGAGAACCAGGGTCCAGGCTGTGGTGCTCCAGACGTGGACGGGAAGGTGAAAAGCCTGACTAGTGCCTCCGACAGGATCAGTCCAGCCGGGGAGCACAATGGACGCGGACACGATCACGCACCATCAAGACAAGAATCAAGTGCAATTCATGCCTAGAGAGGAGAGCAGAAAATCTTTAAAATGTGAAGGGGTTCCTGCCAAGGCTTGGCAAGAATCCTTCCAGCAGCAAAGCAGAGAAAGATACTTCAGGCGAAGGAGACTAGGGATGGTGGCTGGGTGCGAGGCCTAACGAAGCACGGTTGGAGGGCTCCAGGGTCATCTGTCAGAAGCTGTTCCCCTTCAGCAGCTAAGAGGCATAACTAAAAAGGCAGGTGGGGTGTCGTTAATGATCACGGGGAAAACTGGGAGGAGGAAACTGTGGTCAGGAGATCACCACCGAAGGCACTTTATTTTAGGGGAACAAAAATAATTCAAAAAGCACTTGGAAATTCTATCTCCCATGAACGAAATGAACGCAAAATAAGTTTCACTCCAGCGTTGAATACAGAATAACAGACTGCCTACTCTCATAAAAGGATTGAAGTTTCTAATTCGTTAGGGATTATTTAGAAAATAGGAAAACGAATAAATCTGAAAAATCTCCCCAGAATAGCTGTTATTCCATCCTGTTTTGCTGGGTAGGGGGAGGTTGAATTATTTAACTGGTATTTTAATGAGAGTATAAAGTTCTAAAGTCCTATCAATTTCTCCCAAAAGCGTACAACTTTTCCTTTCAATGACCTTTATTTGACTTAACTAGAACAATAACTTTTTTTCCAAGGGTTTTTTCGTGTATGTTAAAATACCACATGATATGCTGCCCTCAGAATGTTGTTGTTATTATTAATGCTGATAATAGCCCCAATAAGAAATATTTACAATTATGACTCATTTTGGAATAACAGGTCATTGGCTTATAGTCCTTTTGAAAATAAGTAGAATAAACGAACATAACTTCTACACCAGGGACTGCAGCTGCACCCTTCATGGAACCTGGTTATGAAACACAACAAAAGCAAAGACGAAACTCAAATCGGACACCAGGGCACAAAGCATCGCTGACTGAAGATGCCACAAGATGACCTTTCACTCACCGAGGGAACCAGATGCATTTCCATGTATAATGTATATTTTTAAAAGCAATTATTTTATATATAGAATGTAATTTAGGAAAAAGAAAACCCCCTCTATCTGTAGACTTATAAACAGGAAGCAGAAGTGGGTCCCTTTGCAGATATGAACCCGCATGCATACATGCAAAGCCTATTGACCAAAATCCTTTCCTGTCTCCTAAGTTTAAAAAAAACTAATTGAAGGCAGTGGTGAGCTGAATGGGCTTAGATGCAAAACGTGCACATCATCAGCCTTCTAGTAGATAAAAGTCCACCATGCATAATAGAAAAGATGACGTTTCCTATGGAAATCTATTTTGAGATGCAACCATTTAAAGGCAACCGAGAGCTCAAAACCAAGTTCAACCAAAGAGAAACAGAGCCCAAGCAAATGTACAGAAATGGACAAAGACATTGGAGAAGGAGGGGATCTGTGCTCAACCGACACTCCAGATCAGCAAATTCATCCTGAATTCAAGACAGTGATGTGCCATGAGGTCAATCAAGGAACCAGGCAGAAACCTTCAGCCAGAAGAAATAGGAACAATGTCAAAGGCAGCTGTGAGATGTCGAAGGGGTGACCATGTGCACCTTGCTGCCATGAGGCAGGATGCTCTTGCGGGCTTTCTGCACAGTCTGGCTGGCTCACATGTCTCTGTTTAGAAGGATATCAGCCAACAGCTGTGCCACACTTTCTACAGCCCGAGCTGAGTCGCATCTAGTAACGGTTCTGAGCTCATCCTTAGACGACATGACCAGAAGGATCTGAGAATCAATGGTGGAGACGTACCTGAATGAGTATCCCATTTCATTCCTTGGCAGTAAATCTTCAGCTTTGTACAACATAAATATTGACAAAGATACACACAGGCACCCTATTTGAAAGCCTGACGGCATAATTGCATCTATTGGAGAAAAGCGGGCTCCGTTTCGGTATGCTAGGTCATTGTTTGGCTCGGTAACTGATGCTTCTGAGACCCAAAACATACTCTAGTATAACCGACAGCACCGAAATCTCCACTGATGACTTACTCATTTCAAGGTAATCATAAAATAACCCCAGTTTGCCCATGGGATACAGATGGTTGTCCCGTTCCCATCGTGAGGTGGTCTGTTCTACTCCCGAAACTGTGGCACCATGAGATTCATGATCCAGCTGCCAAACAGATCACACTATAAGGCAGGATATTATCAGACCAAGGTCATAAAAGTATTACTGACATTTCAAGCTGAACACATCATCTTCCCAAGAATTTAATTTCTTGTTTTCAGGATAAATTTCTTTTTATTGCTGCCTCCCTACCCCCAAATATTGTGAAAACTAGTCCTGACTACGTACCTTGTGTTTTCGAAATTGTAACGACTATTACTTTATCTCCTACCTCCTTTTCAGGTGGGCATTTTAGCTTTTAGAAGATACCTTCCTTCATTTGTCTGTTTTCCCCCCATTTCTCTGCTATTATCCACCATGGCCTTTCCAGTCTGAAAATTGCCAGAGAAAATAAGTAAAAGAAAGAAATACAGGGTCTCTGAGCTGGTGATAAGTGCTGTGGGGAAAATAAAGGAGGGCGAGGAATGTGTGGTGGGGAGGAGAGGGGCTGGGGCAGTGACATTTGAATAAGGCAAGGACGGAGGCAAGGGGGCTGGCAGAGGAGGGGCAGAGGGATCAGTGACCACAGGCCTGGAGGTCCCTCATGCTGGACAGACAGCACGGAGGCTGGTGTGGGCCAGAGTGAATAGGCAATAAGTGGTGGTTTTGGGGGTGGAGCCTAAGAGGATGCAGTGAGGATGTGGGCATTTTTCCCTCTGAAGGAATTGCAGAGCCATGGAGGGTCACCGAGCAGAAAAGCGATACTCTAAATTTGGATCAAACAGGTCCAAGACCCTAATTTAAGCTGAACAAATCAAGGGCCAAAGAAGTGACATGCCGCCTCAAAGTCAGTGCAGAGCTTGAAAGAAACACAGCCTCGACTCGCAGCCCAGTGCTCTGCCCCCTCCTGGATGCTGTCCCACAGAGCTGTCTCTAAGGTTATCTTTTTTCCTCGCTCAGAGGCTTGTGGGCCAACTGAATGCTTCCCCCTTTTTCAAATGGCAATTTCTCCTGAAATGAAATCGGAGTTGGCAGTGAAACAAGGCATGGACCTGTAGCCTACAGAGCTGTTGTCCCTGAGAGCAACAGCTGGTGCGTGGTTTACTCGTGGAGTTCGGCAGAAGAGACAGAGCAACAACAGACAACTTATCGTCTGGCTGAGGTTCGGCTGACTGCACTGCACGTTTGGATGGATTTCAAATTTGGACAGTGAGGTGGCTTCACACGAAAGGCAGGTGTATACATCATACATGCCCTCACGTATGTAAGCACACACACGTGGACACACACAGAGTATATGATGTGACTTGTAAAGAGCTGCCCCTGCTAGGTTTCCCACGGCCTCTAATCTCAGCGTTAACCTTTCACTGGCCATGCTCCCAGGTTTGCTACGAGATTTCTTTGCAATGGAACAAGCCCTTCGCTTCACAAACTTTCCCCACTTCTTTCAATGACTTTAGGGGAAGAGCAGGGAGCTCTGGGAAGTGGTGGCGATATGGACTCGAGATGCCCCTGAATCTCAATCCACACTTCATGGCTTATTTGTTATTTAACTTTATTTACATTCAAAATGCAATTGTTGCAGATCTCAGAAGATGATTTACACTCACTGCTGTGGCAGAACGTTGCGGTTAGTAGACCCACCACTGGATCCTCTTATTCAACACGTTCCTCCAATAATTCAGATGTTACTGTATCACAAATGCCCATTTCTATATAATGCTTTTATGCTTTATAATGCTCTATATCTGCTTTTCATTATAATTATCTTCCTTCTTTATTCTCTAAATCTTATGATTTTAAAACATTTTCCTGAGAAGTGGTCCACAGGCTCATTACTTATGATAAGTTGATGAAGAGATCCTGGAGATCCAAACCACATTTAAATCCTGAGATAGTCTCAACTCTGTCACATACATGGCTAAGTTTAGTCTGTAAATACTTTGTTTAGTAATTTTTGCATCAAACAACAAGGTCCTACTGTATAGCACAGGGAACTACGTTCAATAACTTTTAATAGCCTATAGTGAAAAAGAATATGACAAGGAATATATATATATATATGTATGTATAACTGAATCACTATGCTGTACACCAAGAATTAACACAATATTGTAAACCAACTATACTTCCAACAAAAAAAAAAGTTGAAATAAAATGGGGAGATTAAACTTCCACGGCCTAGGCTGCTGTCAGGATGAAACGATTCAAAGCAGGCCAGGTATCAGCAAACGCCCTAACACATCAAAACCCAATGTGGGATCTTCATTTTGAGCAGCACAGGCTAACCAGTTGTGGCCACCTGTAAATAGGGTTGAAGTCACCTAGACCCTTGACTTGGGGACACCGTGGCCACAGGGCTGGGGGTCACTGCAGCACCTACGAGAATGACGGGGACAGCCTGCTGCTGAAGCCGCTCCCCTGGCCGCAGCCCAGAGCGCTGCCATCAGGTCTGAGGTTCAGCCAGGAGCGCGCAGCTCCACAGCCACTCGGAGTCCTGTGGTGCGGGTGGCGCGGGGACCGCGCTCGTCCATCACCCTTCCTGGCACCCAGACTCGGGAGTCTCCTGGGGGAATTTTTCTCTGCCTCATACTTCCTGTCTCAGCGTCTTGTGGAATCCGGTCCATGCCCCAGGGAAGCAGGGCTTTTACCCTCTGGGACCCAAATCCATCACGGTTTGGATCCAGGATGGATCTTCCATTCGAACTCATCTGGCGCTCCCTTCTTGTGCTGAACAGCCCTCCCCCTCTGATGGCATTTGGTCCTATTAGAAGTCCCGACTGGCTTGTCCTTCTTAGCTGAGACTCTGAGCCTCTTGCTCAGTCTTCCTGAGTGGAACCACTCTCCTGTGGCAGAAGAGCTTGGGCTGTCGCCTACCCATCATTGTCCTCGGTTTTTTGGGTTTTCTGTTGGGTTATGGTTCTCGTGCAGGGATATCAATTTGCACATGAGAAGCACCTGTAAACATTTTAAAAAATACAGACACTGGATCCTCCCCCCTCTCCATCCAAGGCTGGAAGCTTACTCCCTCTAGCGCGGGTTACAAAATCATTTGCTTGGTAATTGACCACACATATTAGCATAATCATAGTAAATTGCCCTTTACTCAGTGCTTGCCACGTGGCATTTACTACTTCATGTTTTCTTTGCACCTTCATTATCACATTTAATCTCTGCACTATAGATAATCACCATTTCTGTTGAGGACACTCCCACTTGCTAATCTTGAATACAAGTATCTTTGATTCTCTGAATCTATTTCATTCCTGAGTTTCCTATTCCTAAATTTAAAGAGTGAATGAGGGATACCTGTAATTAAGATTCTCTTATATGTCTCTGACTCATCCTTTAACCAAATCATATCTGGAGAAGAGAGATTTTCTCTTTTAAACATTTGCTTTTTCTTATTATATAGTAGTACATACCCAAAGTGGAAAATGTAGAAAACATACAAAGTAAGAAAATTACAGGCATACATTATCTAAACACCAAAGGACAATGCTATGTCATTTTGGGCATTTAACTATTTTTCTTAATATTTTATCATAAAATTTCTCCAGGGCAAGTTGCTTAACCCTGGAATTGCACTAGCCTTTTGTCAAGTACAGAATATCATTCCCAGAAATGACCCCAATATCAAAATAGTATGTGAGGCTGGGAAAGCCACAGGGCTCTCAGCTTATCCTCTGGGTCCTACAAACAATGCCGTTAATTCACTGATATTACTCATTCGATACCTGTGAGTCACTCACTCACTCAGCTGGCTCGGACTGAGACCTACAATATACCAGGTGCTGATCCAAGTGCTGGGGAGACCCCAGAGGGAGCCTGGATCACGGCATCACTGTCCTTCTTCATTTGCTCCCAGAATTCTACTCAAGAACCCCACATGGATTTGGGGGCTGGAGCCAGGTGACTTATGGTGAAATTCATTTCATTTTGTTCCTTTGGACATATTTAAATAGCATGAAAATAGTCGCTAACTTTGATAAGTTTTCTTTTCAGTTCCTATGCATTTTTGAGGATGGGTATAGATTTGGCACAGCAAGAGTAACTGACAGATCTTTGGCATGCTAGGATTTGATATGAGAAAGCAAGAAGGAAACTGGCACCTTATACAAAGAGAAGAGGCAGTGACGAAAACACAAGCCACCCTCGAACTTGGCTACCATTCAGCATTCCTGGTTTTCAAAGAAGGGAAACATAATTCTAAACATATTCCCTAAATATTTTAGCCCATAGTAGAAATACATGGAGGCAAAGTTCAGCTCACTGGAACCTACAATAATGTGCTTACTTAAGCAAAGGTATAAACAGACCACAGATACAATAATGCATGCTTTACTTTAAACTAGTTCATGTGAGGAAGTTTCATTTCACATGAATGTCTCAATACCAATTTAGGAAATATATCCTTCTCTTTTATTGGTTAAAATAGCTCACTGACAACCAGATTCATCAAAATTTAGTGTTAAATAATTAACCTATTTCCTTCTGGAAATACTTTTGAGTAATCTGAGTTAAGTATTTCCTCTATCTGATCTATTTCTTTTCACACAGACAAATAGTTTTAATTGCACATGACCTACATTTACTCCTCTGGAAAAATCTGACTGTGAGCTCACGGTAAGAGTTGTCTACTGCACAGTAGGGGAAAAAAAAAGATTCATTTCACAGCGAAGATCAAAATCTTTTTTTGAGGGGCGTGGTGAGCTGGAGGACAAGGGAACTGCCTTTGTTTAGAGACAGACCCCTGTAATTCATACTGAAGAAGATAGATGAAGCCCTTGTGAAGAAATGTGGAAGGACACACTGACACCCAAAGGTGTTCACTTCGCAAACACAGAAAGAAAGGAAGAAAAAGGAATTTAACTGCCTTATAAAGAGAATGGACAGAAACTTAGTAATAAGGGAGAGAGAAGGAAGGTTTGGGAAGTGAGGAGAATCAATGAAAGGGAACTTAGATGCGGTGGGCAGAACAGCAGGTTTCTGGAGCCTAGAATGAAAGATGAAAAGGAAAAAAATTTTTTTAAGTTTTAAAAATGAAACAAATTTTAACATAGTTTAAAAATTAAAAAATGAAGTTAAAAATAAATTTTTTTATACTGGCATGGAAGACTTTAAAATGATGGAGGTTTTTTATTTCAAAATTCAAGTTGTTTGAGTTTCTCCTCCATGCTCCAAACATCAGTAAGGCCTGTTTATGTAAGTGGTTTTGGGGGACGCCACAGAGAGGGGTGAGCTCTGCTGTTGGGTTGGCCAGGAGCAGAATGCTGGTGTGGAAGGCAAGACAGAAGAGAGATCAACAGTTTCATGAAAACAGAAACTGAAAGCCAGAAATTATCTTAAAAATTTAGTGTGGTAGGCAGAGAAATGGTCCCCCCCATGATGTCTATGTCCTAGTCCCCAGAACATACGAAGAGGTCAGTGTCCCTGGCAAAGGGGGCCTATGTTTGCAGATGTGGTTAAGGTTGCTTATCAGCTGACTCTAAGAGAGACAAGCTGGATTATAGTGGTGGGCCCATTGTAATCACCAGGGTCGTTAAAAGAGGAAGAGGGAGGCAGAAGAGGGGAGAGAGGAGAGGAGATGTGACCACAGAATCAGAGTCAGAGGCACACAACTATGGTGACCTTGAGAGAAAAAAGAGGTCACAGGCCAAGAGATGCAGGTGGCCTCTGGAAGCCAGAAGAGGCAAAGATACTGTTTCCCCTGGGGCCTTCAGAAACAGCCCTGCCAACAACTTGACTTCAGCAGACTTCTGCGTTCAAGAACCCTATGAGGTTAAATTTGTGTTGTTTAGTGGAGAATTTTTCTTTTTACTTCCTACTACCATGACATTTGTGGATACTTGTTACAGCAGCAACAGGAAGCGAATGCAGTAACCTCCTTGAAATGTGCAGAAATTGCAGATAACACTGGACTATCCACTTTGATAGGGTATAGGGCTTATGTGAAAATCAAAAGGACAGTGTAACCTTAGCTAACATCTGCTTTTCTCATTTTTAGGAAGAGAACAGTAAGTCAAAACCTCTGTAGTTTTTATTTTAGACAATGTCTCTTAAAACATTATGTAACCCTGTGCCTTAGGACCCCAAGAGAGCCTCTGTTCTTAGAAGAACATGGATTCAGAGAGATAGGGTCTTACATCTGAGTCCCACAGTGGTCTCTTATTGGCAATGAGAGCTTGGGCAAATCATTTACCCTCTTTAAGCCACAGAATCTTCATTTGCAAAAGGGAGATAAAAATTAGGATTATTTGCGTGATTAAATTATACACACACACAGACACACACATATATATACACGACACAATACAGTGACTAGTACATACTAGGCACTCAACAAATTCCTGTTATGGATTTTTAAATGCACGTATAAAAGGAGGAGAAAGTTGTGGGAAAACTTAGTTCATGGTCCCAACAAGGGCCATCTCTCAAAGGGCTCTGATCAGTCAGTCCCCAGTGATGGGCTAATAGGCAGAAACTATAGCAGTTGGGGATTTAAGTTAAACATAAAAAAGAGGGTATTTAAGCATAAATATTAAACAGAAGGTACGGTTACATTGTTGGCTGGATCATCTTATCTGGAGACATTTAATAAGCAGAGAGTCTCCCCAGTTTTAGAGATGGGCACGCAGGAAAATGATGTGGATGGGTGGGCCGTTCTCACCCCAAGATCACATGACTTATTACTCACAGAAGTAACACCTCTTGTATGGTATTCCAGATGGACTGTCCTCCCATGATTATTGTCAGCTGTGTCATCAGTTCAAGGAGACAGCCACCTGGGTCACAGTGGAAAATTAGAAAGAAAATCTCATTTAAATTTTAGATAGGCCTAACATGAAATAAAGTCATTTTTTTTTTTTTTGCCTAAAAATGTCAAAGAATCAGAGAGTAAAGACACTCTTCATTGGGCAACTAAGTGAAAACATGAAACAGTTTAGACAGTCAGAACACAAAGCTGTATTCACACATCTTCATTTCTGTATTTTCACAGCCAATACACCAGATCTCCCGGATAAGTCACAAATCTGCCCTTAAAGGATGCGATGTAGAAACATGAAGAGTAGTAGTTGACAAACTGGAACAAGAACACCTTCATGGTTAGGCTGTTCTCATAGTCAGTCTGGTCCTTGGGAGCCCTGCAGCTAGAATAAAGAAAAGTTAAGTCTGTAAAACTGTGAACGGCTTTGAGACCCTAATCAAAGCCACGGATTCATGAGTTAACTTGGTAAATATGTATATATAAACACAATTCACACTGTTTTCATTTAAGCTGTTTTGAATTCCTTAACATAGCTACTATGTTAATTCCAAGTGTACACACTGTTGTAAGAGTTTCTCCCACTATGAACGCAATATCCCACAAGGCAAAAAAAAATAGCTGTTCCTTAAAATTTATAAGCACAACAGTATCCAATGGGGAAGAACTGTCCTCTGTCAGGTGAAAGTTGACAGAAAGCTACTTTTGAACATCCTGCTAAATGATATTCTCTTGTCTCCCTGAACGGCAGTAAGGTAGGAATATTGAAGAAAACAAACAAAACAAGGGGCAACTTGCTAGAAGCATTTGGGGAACATAAAACGGGTCATCCTCCTAGTTCAGAATTTGAATTGGTCTTAGAGATTTCAGAAGATGACCACTGAGCAGACCACTGGGTGAACGAACCAGCCACATGCAGCGTGTGGGAAGCACTTAACTTGGGCCGCTAAGCCGCTGTCTGGGATACAAGCCAGAGAGAAGAAACATTTATTATAGAAGCCACAGCTGATGAGAATGGAGCTACACTAACAGGAACAGCATGGGGGGAAGACACATAACACTGTGATTACTTGTCCTCTCCGTAACGCACAAGTAAATCTGCCACTGGAACCACGACCCTCTTCCACTTATTTGCAATAAAGAGACTATTTACTTTCAGCAATAGGGTAGGTGATCTAATGCAACTGAAAATATTATTAAGCACTGACCTGTTTACACAGAGGTTGGATATTCTAATGCTTGCTTTGTTCCTTTTACTAATGCAAAGCTGGAGCTAACTCACTTCCCATTTAGGCTAGAGAAAATACATTTACACTTGAAGTTTTCTAAAGACTGTAATGTACTGGAATTGAAGTGCCTAAGAGATACAGTCTCTGTTTTGACCTGGTTCTAAACTGGTGTAGAAATGACCTCAGCTGCAGGAGGAGCTTACCAGAGTCAGTCATCATGATTGCCACTTTCTCATCTATGGCGTTCAGGGTCACGATGATGATAAAACTGATGAGGGAAGCAGTGATGGGCGTGGCCCATCTTCACAGTCAGGTACTTCTGGATTGGTTCTCTTCCATTCAAGTTCTCGGGAAGTTTTGCAGAAACTACAATGAACACTGAGAGTCTGTAGACAATGATCCCAGTAACTGAAGCAATAGTTAACAGGACCTGACAACCCAAAAACCCAGCAAACATGAGACTCATTAATGGTCGTATTTTTACACAGAAAACTTGCCCCCAACCCACGCTTGAACAGACAACATTCATGTGCTGTAAACCTCACATAAACGTGAGAAGTGATGTAAATCGCACATAAATGCCACAAGAGACGTGAATATCAGGCATGTTACAATTTAGGGGAGGAGGAATGAAGGATGTCAGAAAGAATGAGTGCATCCACTAATGTAGCATGCTGACAGCAGGAGTAGCTGTGTGCAGGGCTTAGGGATTATATGGGAACTCCACTTTCTGTGAATTTTTCTGTAAACCTAAAAGTGCACTAAAGAAGGAAGCCTGTTAAGTATATCTTTAAATGGGTGAAAATGGAGTAACTGGTGGCATGTTCTTTTGGAGACGAGTCTGTGATAGCAGAACCAATGAAAATATCCCTTCTACATCTATAGAAGTACTTAGTTTATGAACTAGTTTTAACCCATGAAGGGGATATGCTTCCTTTCAAGGGAGAGCCTATCACTGACTCAGGGGTCAGCAGGTGCTAGCTGTCGTCTTCATTCTGAATAAGACCAGTGAAGCTGCGGACATGCCCTGAAGGAAATACTGGAAGTGACAGCAAGTCTCTGCTGATGGAAGCCTCACATGATTTTCATACCCCTTGAGATCTTAAAATGGCAGGTATTCATACTCCCTGCATTTGCACAAGATTCATGTCCCTGATCCATTGTAGTTCTGACTGTGTGGACCCAAGGGCAACGGGGGGTGTCTGAAGCATAATTTGCACGTGGCTGATAGGGTTTCAGTTCCTCACTAGGCAGGTGTTTTTCTGGCCACTGAAGAATGCACATTAACGGTCCCACTTTTAAACTGTTTTCCTTCCATCTACCTTCTTGGCCATAGTCCAGAATCATGTACTCAGTGTCCCTGACTGCTCCTGATGGCTGCCCCAGGGAGAAAGCTGCAAAGAATGTGAATTTCAAGACTAAGTGAACCACATCATGTTATTTACAGTTACAGCGGGAGGCTGGCTTGCACCTGCGGGGGAGAGCGGCGGGAGTGTTTAGAAGCCCCTCCTAGAGCCACACTCCTGCATCTGGTTCCCAGCTCCGATGCTAGCTGTCGTGCCTTGTGCAAATTACTTAACCTCTAGGGGCTTCAATCTCCTCACCCATATAATGAGGGGATAATAATAGCAATTTATAGGATTATTGTGATGAGTCGATGATTTACTACAGGTGAAAACATTTAGAATATTAACCCCAGGCATGTGAAAAATTCTACCTAAGTATTAGCTATGAATATGGTGACCAAAGTGTTAAAAAGGTGTACTTCTTAGTTTTTAAGCCATCAGTTTGTAGAGAAATCATTTTATTTCCTCTTCAACTCTCTCTCGTTATCTCCTTTTCTTCACAGTTAAGACTTCATGTTTGTGAAAGAAATAACTTTTTGGTGTGTGTGTGATTTAATGTGAATATTAGTTAAGGTTGAGAAAAGTGTATGACAGAAGGTATATCGAGCCTTTCTCTCTTGTACAGCACATATAGGCCATTTAAATAGTATGCATTTTTAAAAAGGCTGCATAATAATTTTTATTTATGTATTAAGTAATCATAAGGGTTAAGATTCTTTAAATGCTTACTATTGCCTCAGCACACTTCTATTTTTATAAATCCTCACAATCACCCTGTGGGGAAGGTAATACTATATCTCTTTTACAGATGAGGAAATAGAGCCACGTGGAAATGATGCAATTTGCCCCAAATGAAGCAACTATTAAGTGAAATAACTGAAATACTCAAAGAGCCCAGAGACACACTAAATGTATAGCACTGTCGCCTACATGGTCTGTGAAATCAATTTTAATTCATTTCAGAACTTTTACAAACGACACATTTCCATTTTTCTTCCAAGCCCTTAATGGGTTCAATATTTCTTTGGAAACAGGAAAACTTTCCATTCTCCTTCCTCAAGTTTCTCCTTGCTTATAATCTTTTCTGATCATAACTTTAATATTTGCTCATTAAAGAAAATTTGAAAGTACTCAGTAGTGGACAGAACTGCTGCCCTGGATCTGTCCCCAGTCTTAGAAGAGGACCCAGATTTTGCTTTAGGATAAATAACCTCCCTTCTGTTTTTAGTCCTGTGATTTAAGCTCGATTGACCCACACTTTCTGAAGCACCAGAGGTAGATCTTAGTTGGTTTAAGACAAATAATACCCCTCATTCTTTTGGCCACACACATGATTTGAGAATTGGCAAATAACCCAGTAAGAGCCACTATTATGTGAGGACATACATGCTGGTGCCCATGTGAATGATAAGCTTCCTCTATCAAGAGAGGAAGCTGCCAAAAGAGACCTCTCTTGGTTTGGATGGATGATCTGGGATGCTGAGTGCCTAGAAGCAGCATGCTGAGACATCCTTGGACACAGAATGAAGACAGGACAAAACCAGCCCTTGACATCATCTGGGCTATAGTATCTCTCCTTGACTAAAGCCAGACCTCAGACCTGAGGATTTCATTTACAGGAACCAATAAATCCCATGCATCCCCATTTTTTGGTTGTTGTTTAAACACATTGGAGATTGATTTTGTCACCTACAATCAAAAGACTCCAACTCTGAAAATGAATAAAAAATAAAATTAGAAAAATGCTTCTACCTATGGACATAATTCCTTCAGAACTGTGCATTGTTTGTATATTGCAAGTCATTTTATATATTAATTTTATTCTCAAGCCTATCATAAGCATAACACTTTGACATGTCATAAAATATTTTCATGGACACACTTTTTCATGCCTGCATAATATTCAACCATGTGAAGGTTTGGAATAATATTTTGGCTGAGATTTTATATACATATATACATGTAAATTATGTGACTTGCATCCATACTGACTTTTTCCTGCCATTTTGAAATACTTCCTGATTTGAAGTTTTTCAAAGCTGAATTAGTGGATTAAAGCATATGAATATTTTTGACTCTTGATATGAACTGCCAGACTGCTTTCTAAGAAGGTTGGAGGAGTACACCAGAAATTAACACAGCATTGTAAATCAACCATACTTCACAAAAAATATCCAGTAACCTAGGTATGGGATTGATGATCACTGACACTTCATCCTCATAAACAGAGGTGTGTCACTTGAGAGGTTGAAAACTATTTCATTTTGATGTGTTCTGACTGAATTACCCTTGGAGTGTGACATCTATTTTTTCCTTTGTGAAGGTGTGTTCATCTTGTCTGCCTTCTACTCTCCTGAGATTTTTTGATGTTACCTTTGAAGTGATCTGAACTCTCTGTGTATTGAAGGAATTAGCCCCTTGTTGGATTTGTAAACAAATAACATCCTCTGGTGCTTTGTTTAAAATTAGGATGCTTCTGATGCATGGAATTCTTTATATATTTTCCTGTGAAACTTACTGCTCATCTAGAGGTTGTATATTCATCCTTATTTATTTCTAGTTTTTTTCTAATTGTGTTACTTTTTTAAATGTTTCTGGAATTTATCTCAATATATGGTTCACTGTATGATTTCAATCTTTTATTTTCCCCCCAAGTAGCTAACAAGTGTTCCATTTACTGAATAACCTTTATTTATCTCCCTGATTTGTAATGCCTTCCATCTCTTATATTAAATTATTATTGATATCAGAGCCCATATCTGGACTTTCTGTCCTATTTTCTAATATGGCTATTCTTGAACTAGTAAAACTCTCATTATCTTATTAACTATTATTTTACTAATATGATTTTATTCACAATAAACCCCAAGTCAATTTTATAACTTCTGATATTTTGGAGATATGATCTTTTAATCTAGAATCATGTAATTAAAGCAGCTTTTATATCTTTCAGTAGTTTGTATTTTTACTTTTTGATAGTTCCTACTATCCTTTTGTTAGGCTATTCTTAGACATTTTACCTTGGTTGTTACTCTTTGAAAATTTTAGAATTTTAATGCCTCCATCTGGTCTCTTAATCAGACCCTGGAGAATCCTAAACCACTGATATGGTTTCAACAAATGAGATGAAAAGAATTGAAGAAAGCACTGTGAGCAGAAAGACTGTGGAACCTCCAGAGTGGCGCCCTGCATTGGCTCAGATGGTCTCTGGAAAACGTTTTCTCTATGAGGCTACATATTTCCCAGCTTGACTTTCAGTTTTCTCAGCATTTCACATTAGATTTTAAAAAGTCTGTGGCAGGTTCTTAACCAGAAAAACAGCACTTGCACAAAGGGTTATATGTATACACTTTCCCCAGGTGGTAAATGGAACACACTCTTCTTCCTAATTAAAAAAACAAGTTTAGTCAATCAAGGGATTACACCAATGAAATGATTTTTCTCCTAGCTTGTCACTAAATCCTAAACATAATTTTAAAAAATAACAATTTTCAGACATAGCCTCCTTATTTGTAACTGCATGGGCATTTTTCCTTTATTTCTTTTCTTTTCTTTTCTGTTAAGGATGTCAAACACACAGCAAAATACCTACAGTGTTCATTTTAATACTATTTTTTGAAAATGCACATGTGAACAGTAAACTGTTTCCCTGCCATGGTCTGAGCTTAGGGGTCTGGGTACCTGACGAGGCCAAGCTGTAAAGCTCTATTCCTGAGTTTGCCTTAGATTTTAGAAATGACTGTAGTGACAGCTTAGAGTCCGTGCAGGACAGAAAGATTCAAAGGTGTCTGCAGCTAACTGGTCTCCACTGTGTGTTTCTTGGTTGAGCTTTATGTGTTAATTAGCTACAACTATGAAGTTTTAGAGTATCCATTTTAGTTTATATTTAGATTTTTTTTAAGAATGAAATCAGTAAGAATCAAGATTTACCTGGATTATAAAAGCAGATATAGCATAATAATAGCTGTAACTAAGTACATGGCCCTTCCTCTGGACCAGGAAGTCTTCCAAGTAGATTCTGTACATTAATTCAACCCGTCCTTACCACAGTCATGAGGAAGCAACTCTCTTATTCTTATTTTATAGGAAACTATGGCACAGAGAAGTTAAGTTGTCCAAGATCACTCAGGAAGCAAGCTGCTGTGTTCAAATATGAATTTAGGCAACTTCATTCCCAAGGTCTCACTACCACAAGGCTGGCCTCTCTAAACAATAGAACATGCATTCACAATTAAAGTAAAACCCTTCAAGTAAAAAACTAAAAAAACAAAAATTAAACAATTTTTTAAATAAGGAAGAACGATAAAGTGAAACGAGTCTTCATCTCTAATTTTTCAACAAGCATTTTCCAATGAAAACTTAAACTTATTAGCTGGCAATTTTAAATTTAAAATTGGCAGTTTAAATGACCAAAAAACTTTTCTTCAGTATTTTTTTATGCTTCCAATATGATACGTTTTTGTTTTTCAGGACTCAAAAACATTATGAGCGCCTAATTTTGTCTAAGTATCAGCTTTCGTCTCTGAATGTACAGTCTTTCACCAACATATGCTTTGACCCCCATCTTCAGTTGTAAACAATGGGAAGTATTCATAATGGGGATTATTAGAAGCTAATTACATTGTAAAAGACAAATGTTACTTTCTATTGGTAGCTGAACCTCACTTTTTTCCATTTATAAAAAGAGGAGATTGACCTGCTTCCTCCAGACCTTTTCAGTGCCAACATTCTGTAGATCTGTGATTCAATTTATAAAATCTATAGTTGGAGACATTTTCAGATGCTCCTAGTAAAAGCATTTCCTTTCCAAGAGTTATTCATGCTCACAACCTACTGTCCTGCTGCTGCGGACTGCATGTACCATCAGCTCTAAATTATCTCAGCTGATGTAAAGAAGCAATAATACAGATGACTCAAAAAATCATCTCTTCATAGCTCTGGAATGTTGATACAAAGATATACAGTTTTATTTTTTTAATTTTGCAGTAGGAGTGGCAGCAATAATTTACATTTCCAATTATATAAAATGCCTAGCTCAAACACAGCTCAAACACTGATGGCACCTCAACAAAGGTTTCCCTGCTTCCTCTACCCTTTCTCTGACTTTAGGATGAGAGCTTTGTGCACATCCCAACCGGAAGGGGGAGCAGTGACCGGGACTTAGTTCAAGACAAAAGGGCACCTTGTCTCCGATGAAAAGGAGGCCGCAATAATGAAGGCACATGTGAAAAAATGGGAGTCAAGTATAAAAACCAATGTGTCTTTCCTTCTACATTCCAGTCCTAGCGGCTAATTTTTTTTTTTTTTGCATTTTCTTATTGGGCTTATGAAAGGATACAAATCAATGCCTCTTTTTTTATACATTTATACCAGGCTTTTTCTTTTCCCCCTTTTTACTGTTATTATGAATGAAGGACCTCAGTTCTCTTCTGTGTCCTCCATTCCAGGCAGTGCTCCTTCACCTTGGCTGCACATTAGAATAACCAGAGGAGCTTTAAAAACTTCCCTATGCCAGAATGCACCCCAGGCCACTAAGTACCATCAGAGTTTGCAGTGATGGAATCCTGGCACCAACATTTTTTAAGGTCCCCTGGTGATTCCAACATGCAGCCAAGGCTGACAAGCCCAGAAGTAAACAGACTACAGTGCACCTAAACAGCGCCCGCTTTTCCTGGGTAATCTCATCTGTCTCCACGTGGGGACTCTGCTCATCCTATTCTGGCCGGGCTTGTTCTTCCCGCTCAACCGTGTCCCATTCGTACTCAAGTTCTGCCTGGCGCCGCTTCCAGAAATCCAGAAGTATGGTGACTAACAGAGAGAGAGAACAGCAGAAAGTTTATCTTCAGTGATGACTGATGCTTCAGAAATCTGTACTTAATATTTATTACCCTTAACCCTTTGGTAAATGGTTAATAAAATCACATTTTATTTATAGGCGATACTAAAGGGAAACATGAGTTAATGCCTTTTTTTTTTAAGAAAAAAGGAAATATAGATAATTTATTGAACTAGTGAAAACAGACTATCTAGCTCTCTAACTCAGGGTAAAGGTATTAACGTGATGGCCAGAGGCAGGTGACTGTGTCTGATGCTAAAGTACCTGCTACCAGCACATTATGCCCACTAAAAACACAAACATCGGGGGATGGGTGGGTATAGCTCAGTGGTAGAGCACGTGCTTAGCATGTACAAGGTCCTGGGTTCAATCCCCAGAACCTCCATTAAAAAAGAAATTTTAAAAAAAGCACAACTGTCATGATTTAAAAGCAGTGCACGGTCCACCGTCCAAGCCTTCTCCTCACATCCCTCTGTCTCTTCTGTCCGAAGGACCTGAGGATGGGGAAAGGGATGAGAATGTTTTAGTAGCCCCTGCATTTCTATTTTCTACCACCCCAGACACACAAAATTAAAATAATATTATTAAATATGAAAAACTGCCATTTTCCTCAATCTTCGGTAAAGTAATTTTCAGAAATCGTCATTCTTTTTGAGACTCGTAACTTCAAATAGTAGACAAAAACAATATGAAATGTTAATTGAAAATGTGGCTTCAGGGTAAATCACCTAAGCCCTTCTTCCAACCAGACTGTTACCCCTAGGCCCCAACTCTAGAGAAATTCCAGAATAACCACTGTTCCCTCCACCATTATACCTGAGTCTCTTCCATGCTCTGAGAATAAAGAGAAAAAAGACACAGTCCCTGCTTCCGGGAGCTCCTAGGTGCACAGGAGTCATCGTGAAATGATGGCTGAAGAGGCGTGTTAAGAGGGCTTGTGTAACAGTCAGCAGAGGGTGCTCGGGGCAGAGAGCCGGAACTGTAGCCAAGGCTCTCCCAGAGGAGGGAACCACTGTGGTGAGTTCTGAGATGCCCTAGAAGTGATCAGGTGAAGGTATAATGTTAAGGCCATTTCTCCCTGGGGAGCTGCATATGCAAAGAGGGAGGCCAAAGAGAGCCAGGTCCCTTCCAGGAACTGCAAATAGTCTAGAAGTGAGCACAGGGTGTGGGAGGCAGGTGAGGCAACCAGGTGGAGAGATCACAGGTGCACATCACAAAGGACTCTGTGTGCCTCCAAGGTAGAGGAGACATGCAAAGTGAACTAGTAAGGGACAAGATAGAGGCAGGGAGACCTATTGGCAGGTTCATGTGAAGGCCTGCTGAGGCCCCGCCAGGAGGAGAGAGAAGAAAACATTTCAGCAGGTGGACGGATTGGCCACAGGTGTGATGGAAGGGCAGGAAGTGGTCAAAGATGCCGGCCAGCTTTCTGGCTTTGGCAGTGTCCTAAATTATAGTGCCATTCCCTGAAATAAGAAGGGCAGGAAGAGGGGCAAGTCATGAGAGGAGACAACTGATTCAGTTCTGGCTGGGTGCCTGTGGGCTCCAGGAGAGATGTCCAGTAGGCAAATAAAAGTCTAGAAATCGGGAGTAAGTTCTAGGCTGAGCCATGTAGTTTTCCTCTTTCGAGATGCTAATGGGTGTGAGTGGGCAAGCTCATGAGAAGAGGTGTAGAGGGGTAGCTCTCACCCTCCTGCACATGGGAAGCATCTGGGAGCCTTTAAAAAATAGTGCACCCCAGCCTGGAGTGGGGACTTTGTACTGTTTATTGTTTTTTAAATACTTCTTTCCTTTTTTGGGGTGGGTAGTTAGGTTTATTTATCATAATGGAGGTCCTGGGAATTGAACCCAGGACCTCTTGCATGCTAAGCACGTGCTCTACCGCTGAGCTGTACCCTCCGCACCTTTTTTTGTTTTTAGACATTAGCTCTACTGAGCAGTCAGGGTTGAGAATCAACCTGTAGAGAGCAGACAGCCTTGGTGTAGAGATCAAGGAGAAGCTGCCCAGAGCCCTGCAGACCCCACTAGGGGCAGCCAGAGACGCAGGGAGCCTCGGACTGGCTGTGAGGAACGTGAACTCAGCACTCCCCAATGGCGAAGATGACAAACATGTTTCAAGCACCCACTTCCCAGCAGTGTTTGTTCTGACTTTACAAGTTTTCCAGTAATACTGAATGAGAATAGAAATAATCTGGACACAGAGATCAAATTCAAATGCTGGTTCTGACCATTCTTGGCTGCGTGATTAGTGATTAAAAGGTTTCCCGTCTGCCACGTGTAAAATGGGGGACCTAGAACCGTGCTCGTGGGCTGCTGTGAGCGTAATGAAATGACATCTATAAAGGACCTCCTGACTCTCAGAGGTAATTAGGTAATGACTACTATTGTCCCCATTTGGGACACCAAGTAACAGAGGCACAGAAAGCTTCAAACATTTGCCCAAGATGAGGGTTGGGGTCAGGAATTAAGCCAATGACTTCTTGTATCCAGAGCCCAGGATCTTCTTACGAACAACACGGCACTGCCCAGGCTCCCTGCTCCAAAACCCGCCTCCCTTTGGCTCAGGTACATGGCGCCTGCGCTGCACAGATGTCATCACTGCCTGCCTGCCCGCCCGGTGTCTGACCCCGGCACTCCTCCCTCCGTCACACACACCGCTTCCTTGGGCACACCAACCCTCACGAGGCCATTGCTGTGGCTACTCAGATGTTTACATGGAAACGCAGGTGGCAGCCCAGCTTTTTGCTATAGCTGCTGCTGTCTGTGGAGGCAAAGAGCTCACAGTTGGTGGGGGAGGCCACTTGTGGTTTCCCTCTTGGCTGGAGAGCTGGATGGAATCCAGCTTCCCTCTGCAAATTAGACATCCAGCATGAGAGATATGTAAGGCCATCTGGCCTCTCAACATAGAAATGAAGTCCCCGCAGTCGTACTTAACATGGTAATCTCCTGGCTCCACCAGGGAGCAGAGGCCATGGCCTGTTGTCCACCAAGTTTTGTTTCCTTGCACGACAGCTACAATGGGGTGAGTTAACACCGGACCAGAACATCTACAAAGCCCTCATGTACTATTTCCTGACACTTGCTTGTCACCCAAATACCCCAGATCCTCCAAGTAAACAACTAATAAGAGGAACTGAGCTGGCTCGTCTGTCAGGCCCCTGATGGCAGGACTGATTTGGCCTCTCCTGCTCTCAGGATGATCCGTTCCCCTTCTGTGTGCCCTTCCCCGAGTGAAAGAGACGGTTCTTAGTTTATGGGCTAGGGAGTATTTGTGGCTGTCTGACCAGAACCTTCAAAACTAGACCTCTTGGTGAGAATGGAAGCATGGCACCCACGTCTCATGAGCTCAGCTACCCAACAGCCTCATCTAGCCAAGACTGTGGCCAACACCAGTGGTACATGCTGTTGAGTGTTGGGTCTGGAGAGCAATGCCTCCACCACTGAGAAGCTGCCCCACCACTTGTGCCCTTGTCCCCATCCAGGGGGAGGTGATGCATCCATGGGATGAAAGCCTTGAGGGCACTAGGTGACTGTGGACCAAGCTGTGACTGGCCGGTCCTGCTCCCCATGTGACCCATGTTAGCCTCACATGCAGAGAATCCCCAAAGAGACCCCTGCTTGAGTGAATGGGTCACCTATAAGCCAACTGTCCTCGGGCCGCCTAAGAAGCAACACAGTATACAGAGTGAGCCACCCACTCACTGAAGTCCCCAAGGCTCACAGCTCCCTAATGGGACACCATGTACCCCCAACAAACAGAAGACCCTTATTTTATAATTGACTTGAGAATTCTACTGTCAACACTGCCTTCCACCTTCCACTTATGAAGTTCTTTCCACTCTGTCCCCTGCTCTGCAATTGTGCAATCAGTCCAGAGTTCTTTCATGAGACAGGAGGGAAGGGGGCCGGGCACAGCCATTAAAAGTATGGCACAGCCATTAGCACCAAGACGGTGGAAAAGTCAACTCCCAGTAGATCTTGAGCGTCAATACACACTCACCGAAATACAGCAGGATGCGAAATGGCACTCCCACAGGTGCCAGGACAGGTTCAAGGCTGACCAAAAAAGGTCAAAGGGAGTGGTGGCCCAATTTCTGGGAATCCCAACACCTTCCCCAAAGCGGTTGGAATATTCCTCTCACTTGTTAGCATTAGAAGATACTGAGTGTATAAAAACTAACCACCCCACACCTCGTGGCTGCTCTCCCTGCTGAGGGAGACAGCCCACAGTATGTCTGTGGAGTGTGTATCTACTTTTACTTTAAACTGGAGCACCCAACCCCCACACCTCATGGCCTTTCTCTTGCCTGCTGAAACAGCCCACTCTGTCTATGGAGAATGAACCTCTCTGAATAATTCTACCTTTACTGAACTGTAGCTCTCTCCTGAATTCTTTCCTGTGCAAAGCCAAGGACCCACACTTGGTGAGGTGCATCACAGTGACCCAACCATGACCTGGGATATGGCCATCCTCTCCCCCACATTTTCCTATATCATCCGTTCCTTCCCAAAGGATCTCACCTTGTGCACTCCAAAATTGACAGCACTTATGTGTCCTGACCTGGATCTGCTTCTGCGTGTGTCATTTCTCATGTCGACAAAAACCTCGCCTTTATGAGGGCAGGGATTTGGTTCTATTCACAGGGGAAGCACCAGCACATTGCAGGTCCTGGAGAAGTATTAGCTGAATGAATGAGCTGTGGGAAGTCCTGGGAATTCCACCTGGAACTCCTAGCCACTTGGGTCCCAGCTGACTACAGGTGCTCCCTGCTATTCATGACTGAACTCTTGCCACCGCTCTCTGCTCTACCATCACCTGAGCCGGGATGAGCTGAGATGAGCACACACCCCAGAGAGCGTGGCGGCTGGTTCGTGAGGTTGCAACTCCCTCGCCCCTTGACTGCCGGGGATTACTCAGGATGGACAGACTGAAGGCAGCACCATGTGCACCGCCCTACCCCACAACTCACTTGAAGCACCAGGACTGCACACAGGGGAAACGCTGGCCCTTTCCAACCTAAGGAGAGGGACTATGGGTGAGAAGAGGGTCTCTGTCAACTAACAGTCTGTTTACAAGCCCAGCCTGGGAAAAGCTCTTTAAAGACACTTTTGGTATCTTCCTTGTGTTTTTGTAATCCCTCTAGATTTTGTCATTTTACTCTAAGCATTAGAAACACATATGTTCTTGAAATCTGTATTGATTTTCAATGAAGAAAATCCTCAATTCCTTCTCTGCTAAGAAAATTTCTGCATTTTATATAAAAAAATAGCAGCTTCCTTTCATGAGTTTCTATCTTCAAACACTTAATTTCACAAGAATCTGTGATGCAGGACAGGAAAATCGTGCTGAGCTTTAGCACCTACAGGTGGGCAGGGATGAAGTGAATGAGTACTGATCTCATGAGACGGGAAGGCTGGGGCTGTCTTATTCTTGCTACAGACGGAAGGTTCCATAACTGTGAAGGTGAGGAAGGACTAAGAATGAGAAACCAACATTTTCTAACCCATTTCTATTTTTCAGAGTCCCAGACAAAACAGTGTGATTGTATCAGCAAAATCAAGAAGATCTGCACCCTTCTAAAAGCACGCTACAACTTTACTACTACACACGGCACTCTGTCACTGACCTAAAGGCTGATGACAGCCAAGAAATTTGCAGGGATCTTTTTCTGTGCTCATCCCTTTTTGTCTTTGGAGCCTCAGGCAATTTGCCTCCTCTCCGTGAGTGTCATTTTCCTCATCCTTCAAATGGGAGTGTAACAGCCATTCATTTGCTCAGTGTCTATCCAGCAACAGGAGACGGCTTATGAAAACAAAATAAAAAAGCAAAACAGCAATTCTGATCTGTGCTCTCTTCCTCCTCCTCCCTGAACTGGAAAATACTGGGTAAAATGGCATCTTCCACTAAATCCCTAACTTAAGGAACAGTTCTGATGAGGAAGTCACAGGACTAACGTGTCAGAGAGAAATGACCTGGTGAAAGGGAAAGAATTGCCAGCAAATCCTCAAAACCCGTAAGGGTGCAAACCCTGGGAGCTACAGGCATGGGTGGGAGTTCCTTAGTTCTTCATTTCACAAAGCCGAGGACTTTGCAGGGTCCATGAAAGACACAGATAGCCTAGTACAACCACGCCATGTTTTGGAGTACACCGGGGCCACATCGCTGCTGACCTGCACTGCTGTGTGTCCCAGAGCAAGAGCCCTGGGCTGGGGTGTCTGTGTTTGAGGCTGGACAAGAACTTCCTGTTCTGTCTCTTTTGCTCTCCCTCTTCCTGCTATAAAACAACTGGTAGGACTCTGGTGGGGAGCACTGCACCCACATTGTCTGGCAAACCACACACCAGGCAGCTCTAGCTGAGCTGAGAGGACTCTTCTATGAACATATATACACCAAAGGCAGGCAGAAGGCTGCCTGTGACCTTGGGAATCCAAATCAGCTTTTCCTCTTAATCAGGATATTAGGCATCTGAAGAAAGTATGCACCAGATGAAGACGATGCCCGTAGACAGCATTGGTGGTCATGTCCAGCAATGTCTAAGGACAAGGCATGGTCTGGTAGATGGGAGCATTTTGGTTGCTTTTAGAGTTTGCTGCTGAAGGGCTGGGACATTTCATTGGGCCTTGAAACACCAGACCTCTTTACTCACAAAGGCAGACATGTAGGTGAGCCAGCTCAGCCTTTATTCCAACTTCCTAACCAAAAAGCTATGAGGCTGAGAATATATTTCTCAGACTGTCCTGCAGCAAGGGTTCCAGATGTGGCTTTAAAAATGCCCATCAGAGTTTGAGATTTGCAAATATTAACTACTATATATAAAAATAGCTAAAAAACTAAATTTATTCCATATAGCATAGGGAATTATACTTAATACATTGTGATAACCTTTAATGAAAAAGAATATGATAAAGAAGTCATACATATATACGTGCATATGGATGACTGAAACATTGTGCTGTACAACAGAAATTGACAGATTGTAACTGACTATACTTCAATTAAAAATATATATGTGTATATATATACACATATATATATTTTTAAAATGCCCATAAGCAGCATCTGAGTGTCACTGAAAGCAGAAACCCAGATGAATGGAGGCAGAGGTGGGTGGAGGAGCTATATTATTTTGCTGGGGTGGATGCAGCCGGCATGGCAGAGATCTAGAAGGAATGCTCACAACAGCAACTCACTGATCTGCAACTGAGTTAGGGTAACAGCTTCCTGAAATCCTCCCCACCCCTCCTGATGAGCCAGGTGTCTGTCGTTTCTCTGGAAATCACTAGGCCCAGCCTGGAACTCAAAGGTAAAAGTTAAAAACTGTAGTCAGGCAGCGAAGAGACTGGCAGGATGCGTTGGACAAAAGTAGGTCAGAAACAACAAGGAGTGGGGAGGGGAGAGAACGTGTGCTTGAGGACCCTGACTTCAGCGGTGGGTTGTCGGTGTTGAGGACTCTGAGTCGGTATGAGTAGATGGATTCTGTGGAATAAAAGGGTGGCCATTGTTCAGATAAGTGTGTGATTTGGACTGAACTTATTAGAAGAGGTTTTTTGTTTGTTTGTTTGTTTGTTTGTTTTTTCCCTTCAACATTGATCATTTCTAGGGAGAAGAAAAATACTCTGCTACATAACATCTAAGTGCAAAAGTGATGCTATGGGATGATGGTGGTATGAAAAATTTCAGTTCTGCATTTCCAAGGTTTCCTTAATGAGGTTCACAGCAGTAGGTACTTAAAATAAAATAAGGTACTTAAAATAAAGACATCGTCATATGTACATATCATTAAACATACACATATGGTGCTGTAAGTGGGCCTGAAATGTGTTGTGCATTCTAAAATCTGATGAAATAAAATTAGTAGCTCAATATGGCTGTAGGCTCTATAAACATGATATAGCTAATGATCACAGAAAGCAAGATCAGCTAGGAAATATGAGATTTGTCTTTTCCAGTGTCAAAGTTAATATATTTTGCTTTACTGAAAAAGCATTTTTTTAACTAGGTCTGTCAGCATCCATTGGTATATGGGGTTCAGTAGATGTGTTCAGATATTCTAGACAGTGAATCAGAGCAAAGACTGAGGTTTAGGCAGTAGTTAAATGTCTCGTCCGTGTGATCAGCACCCACATATGAATATATTGAAAATCCTTAAAAGTGAGAACTTCATTAAAGCAATGAAAAGAGGGGAAAAATAGCCACAGACTAGTGAAAGTTTTGTAACGTGTAAAAATGACAAAGGCTATTCATGAGCATATTTTTTAAAACTCCCACTCTTTAATAAGAAAAACAACAAACTGACAACTGGTTGCACACTGCTCCCTGTTGGAGAAGCCATGCAGATTGACTCTTATGTGAATGGGGCTGGAGCTGTAGAATTAGTTAGTCTTGCAAGTAACTCAGTTAAAAACAAATGCAAATGAGATACACTTCTAGAATATCTGAGTAAAAATCTTGGAAATCTTACTCGTCTATGAAGCAATGACAATGGCAAAATTTGTCAAAATTAACCTCTGCAGAACTCTGGAAATTAAACAAAGGCTTCCAGCAATCTGGGGAGTGTTTATTTGAGAAAAGAAAAAAAAACAGCTAAACCTCCATAAAGATAGTGAGTCTTGTGGCACTGTAACTTGAGCTACCTCCATCCCTGTATCCTCACCTAAATGGTGGCCTTTAAAAGCAACAGTCTCACAATCAAGGTAGGGGCAGAATTGATTTGAAGTTATCCAAAATATCCATCCCTAGAGAGCTGTCACTATTTGACCTATCTCAAACTCATGCTGTGCAAACAGCCTGTCCCCAGAATGTGTGTGGAAAACAATCAGCAGTGAGTATTTAACATTACAACTGCCTGAGGCAGTGGTACCAGTAGAGGCAAACTAGATGCTGACTAGGAAACTTAGAAGGCAAAATTGAGTAATGAGACTTTCTAGGGGTGAAAGTAGGTTTAAAAAGCTCCAAAAAATTCTGAGAATTGTAGAAGGCCATTCACATGTGTGGCACATGGCAAGAAAAGACCTGAGGAAAGCCTTAAGTCTTCAACTCTGGCTGATGCTGAGGTTCTGCATAAGCAAGAGCTAAAGGCTATGGAAGAGCTGCAGACTGCTTGCCGGTGCTGAGGGCATCCCTCAGCACACAGACCCACAGCCACCTGGCAACAGCTTCAAACGATTGGCTCCAGGCATTGAAAGAAATCACTGTCCAATCATTATTACAATGATGAGAACTAGGCTTTCTGCACACTTACTGATCTCATGGCCATACATGATAAAGAATACAGGCTTTACAGAATTTGTTCAGGAAAGTAACTAAATAAATAGCAGCAGCAGCAATGACAACAGAAGCAGCAATAAACCCTGGAGATGAGGAAAATCTGGCTTTCAGATCTGCCACACTGTAATATTTTAAAAGCCCAGTTTTCAACAGAAAATTACAAGATATACAAAGAAGCAGAAGTGTTTGGCCATAACACAGGGGGGAAATAAGTCAATAGAAACTCCCTGAGGAAGCCCAGCCACTGCACTTACTAGAGAAATACATAAATAACCAATTACACACATGTTCAAAGAGCTAAGAGAAACCATGCCTAAAGAATTAAATTATGTGAACATTTGACTGTACAGAGAATATCAATAGATAAAATTTATATTAAAAACCAACTACAAATTCTAGAGATACAAGTATAATGAGTAAAATGAAAAATTCAATAAGAGGTTTCTCTGTAGATATGAACTGGTTGAAGAAAAAGTCAGTTAACTTAAAACTACTGAGATTATCTAGTCTGTGAAAGAGAAAGAAAAAGGAATGAAAAAAAAATGAACACTGTCAGAGATAGGTGGGACACCATCAACAATACCAATACAAACATAATGGCAGCGTCAGAAGGAAGGAGAGAAAAAAAGGGGCAGAAAGAATATATAAAGTAATAATGGCTGAAAACTACCCAAATTTGATGAAAACATTAATTTGTACATCCCAGCAGCTCAACAATCTCCACGTGGTATAAACATAGAGACATCTAAACATAGGCACATCAGACTCAAAAGACAAGAACAAAGAATCTTGAAAGCAGAAAGAGAAGAGTGGCTCAACATATACAAAGGCTCCTCAGTAAGACAGTTGATTTCTCATCGAAAACCATGGAGACCAGAAGGCAGTGGGATGGTATCATCAAAGTGATAAAAGTAAAAGACGGTCACCAAGTATTTTATAGCCAGCAAAATTATTCTTCAAAAAAATTAAAGGAGAAATTAAGACACTCCTACAAAAACAAAATCTGAAAGAATCAATTGCTAGCAGGCCTGCCCTACAAGAAATATTAAGGATAGTCCAGCAGGTGTAAATGAAAGGAAACTCACCTGAAAAATAAAGAGCACCAGTAGAGATAACTACATGAGTAAAAAAATAAAACTGTATAAATAGAGTATTACATGTAAGTGTTTTCTTCTATTTCATGTAAAAGACAACTGCATGAAACAATACTTCTGAAACTGTGTAGATGTGCTTATAAATGCATAAAGGTGTAATTTTTATGACAGTGATAGCATGAGGAGGGGGAGGGAAAAGACTGATACCAAAGCAAAGTTTTTGTATAGTATTTAAATTAACTTGGCCTTCATGTGATCTATATTGCTTTAAAACAAGATGTTAATTATAATCTCCAGGGCAATGGAGGAGAACGAGGAGGAAGAAGAAGAGGAGGAGGAGGAGAAGAAAAAGATAAAATAAACAACAAATTAAAATGGCACACGTGAAAATGCCTACTTTGTACAAAAAGTATAGTAATAGAGGAGTGGGAAAAGTAAAAGACATAGAGAAAGCAGATAGCAGATGTAACTTCAACCTGATAAAAAATTACATTAATGTAAACGAATTAAATTTTCTAATCAAAATACTAAAGGTAGTAATAAATGTAATAGAGAATAGATGAACAACAGAGAATAATCAACATAAAGAAAATTTGGTTCTTTGAAAAGATCAACAAAATTGACAAATTTTTACCTAGTACTGAAGAAAAACAGAGAGAAGATTCAAATTACTAAAATGAGAAATGAAAGGAAGGATGTCACTACTGCCCTCACAAAAATAACAAGGAATATAAGGGAATACCATGAATAATAATTATATCCAATAAATGAGATAATCTAGATGAAATGGATAAATTCCTAGAGGACATAAATGACTGAAGCTAATTTAAGGGGAAATAGAAAACTCAAATAATCCTACAGTAAGTAGTGACTGAAATAGTAATCCAAAACATCCCCACAAGGAAATGCTAGGCCCGTATGGCTTTGCTGGTGAATTCCATCAACTACTTAAAGAAAAAACAAAAACAAAAACAAACAAATAAACAAACAAAAAAACAATGCTTCACAAACTCGTCTAAAAATAAAGAGATGGGCACACTTCCCAATTCATTCAATGAGACTAGTATCACACTGATACCAAAACCAGACAAAGGCATCACAAGAAAACTAAAGACTATCTCTTATGAATATAAATGCAAAAATCCTCAACAGAATACAAGCAAATCCAATCCAGTAACATATAAAATAGACCACAATTAAGTGGGATGTATCCAGGTATGCAAAGGCAGTTCAACATACAAAAGTCAATTCATGTAATACGCCATATTAATAGAATAATGGATAAAAGCTAAGAATAGAAGAGAACTTCCTCAACTTGACAGACAATATCTATGAAAAACCTGAAGCAAAGATCAAACATAATGGTGAAAGACTGAATTATTTCCTCCCCAAATCAACATTGTACTAGAGGTTCTAGTCAAAGCAACCAGACAAAGAAAATAAAGCCTCTAGATTAGAAAGAAAGAAATAAAACAATTTCAATTCCAGATGACATGAAATTACATACTGAAATCACAAGGAACCCACAAAGAAAAACAAGAGAGAAAAGAAAAAAAAAGAAAAAACCTATTAGAATTAATAAACCAGTCTGACCAAAATTGTAAGACACAAAACAATATATAAAAAAGTAATTATAATTCTATACAACAGTAGTGAATAATCTAAAAATAAAATGAAGGAAACATTTTCATTTACAATAGCATCAACAAGAATAAAATACTTAGGAATATTAAGAAAAATATGTGGAATACTGAGAAAAATGTCTGAAACTTGTATATTGAAAACTAAAACATTACTGATAGAATTTAAAAATGACCTAAAATAAATGGAAAGCTCTTCTGTGTTCATGGATCAGAAGCCTTATTATTGTTAGGATGGCAATTGTCCTCAAAATGACCTATAGATTCAATGCAACTCTGGCTTTTTGGCAGAAATGAACAAGCTGATCCTAAAATTAATATGGAAATGGAAGACACCCAGAATAGTCAAAACAATCTTGAAAAAGAACAAAGTTTTGAAGTTTCCAAATTCAAAACTCACTAACAAAACTGTAATCCATACAGTGTGGTACTTGCATAAAGGACAGGCAAATAGATTGAGAGAAAAGAACTGAGAGTCCATAAACAAACACTTACATGTAGCCAGTTAATTTTTGGCAAAGGTGCCAAGACAATCCAATGGGGAAAAAACAATCTTTACAAAAATGATGCTGGGACACCTGAAATACACCTGGAAAGAAAGAAAACTGAACTTTTATCTTAACACCATTTATGAAAATTAACTCAAATAAATCACAGACCTGAAACTATAAAACTTTTAGAAAATGAACAATGAGAATATATTCAGGAGTTTGGATTACAAATACTTCTAAGATATGACACCAAAAGTACAAACAACAAAAGAAAAAAAATCAAGTAAACTGGACTTCAGTAAAGTTAAAAACTTCTGTGCTTCAAAGGACTTCATCAAGAACGTAAGAAGACAATCCACAGGATGGGCGAAAATATTTCCAATATTTTCCCTGATAAGGGACTTTTATCCAGAATAGACAAAGAAGACTTAAAACATGACAATACAAAGACAAATACAATTAAAACGGGCAAAGAATTTGAATAGATGTTTCTCCAAAGAAGACATACGAATTGGAAATAAGCATATAGAAAGATGTTCAACATCAGTAGGTATTAGGGAAACAGAAATCAAAAGCACAATGACATGCCACTTCATACCAACTAGGATGACAAATATATATGATATATGATATATAAATATGTATCTATAAACCTGGTAATAAAAAGTGTTGATGAGGATGTGGAGAAACTGGACTCCTCATACATTACTACTGGAAATATAAAATGGTGTTGTCACTTTAAAAGCTAATTTAGCAATTCCTCAAAATGTTAAAAGTAGAATACATCACAGCAATTCCATTTTTTGATATATCCTCAAGAGAACTGAAAATATGTGTTCACACAAAAACTTGTCCATGAGAATTTACAGCAGAATTATTCATCATCAACTGATGGATGGATAAGCAATGTGGTGTATTTATAACAATGGCATATTATATGAACACAAAAAGGAATTTGGGTACTGATATATGCTACACCATGGATGAACCTTGACAAAGTCACACTAAATGAAAGACGACAATCAAAAAAGTCAGCATACTGTATGGTTCTATTTATATGAAATGCCCAGAACAGGCAAATCCGTAGAGGCAGAAAGTAGAGTGGTGGCTACTGGGGCTAAGGGAAAGGAAGGTTAGGGAGTGACTTACTAAATGGTACTGGTTCCTTTTGGGGGTGTTGGCTATACAAGTCTGAAATGTACTTAAAACCCTAATGCACACTTTCAAAGCTGCATTTTATGGTATGTGAATTACATCTCCATAAAGCTGTTATTCTTGAAGCCGAGCCCACCTATGGAGCAACTGGCACAGCACTGACTGCAGCATCCAGAGGGGGAGTGACCCACCCACCCACAGCGAAGAAGAACATCTCCTGACCCAGTGTTAGATGGGCGCCATCTTCTTGCCGACAAACACTGTGAGCAGCACAGATGAGGGGGCCAAAAGAGCAAGCTGAGTTCGTGAAACAGGGTGAAGACACAAAGACCCCTCAATAAAACCATTAAGAGAACACAGTCTCTAGGAGAACACATCTTTGTTTTCTAAATCTTTTTATATCTGTTTTATTTTCTATTACCTTCTTAATCTTTACTTTTTAAACAGTTCTATATGTTTACAGTTCTCATTTCATTTTAATTCTCTTGGTTTTGATCTGTTATTGATTATTCATAGGTTTAAAATATTGTTATGATTTTTTCTTCTTTTTATTAAGGTTTTTAAAAGACATCTCAACTCGATTCCTATTCTGCTTCAACTTGCTCTTCTCTTATTGATTATACACTGTTTTCCAATCTTCTTTTCCTCCATTCTTTTAAAATTCTCTCTATTGCTCTCATTTTTAAGTTTTATTACTGTATAAGCTTTAGATAGATAAATAAACTCCTTTAAGGACCACAATAGATAACTGATACTCCTTAAGCCACAGTGCCAGAGAGATATGAGCAGAATGAAGAAGCAGAGGAAGTACTCCCAATTAAAAGAGCAAGAGAAATCCCCTGAAAGAATGATCAATGAAATAGACATTGATAGCCTAGTAGATCAAGATTTCAAAAAAGAAGTGATCAAATTACTGAAGGAACTAAAAGAGATAGGGTTTAGAGACATAAAATATGTCAAAAACAAAATAGAAGCTATAAAGAAGAGCCAAGTAGAATTGGTAAATTCATTGGCTGAAATGAGATCTGACCTAAAGGCTGTACAAAGCAGGCTAGATAACGCAGAGAACAAATAAGTGACCTAGAAGACAGGGCAACAGAAATCACCCAATCAGAACAGCTGAGAGAAAAACAAATATAAAACAATGAAAACAATATAAGGAACCTATGGGATAATATAAAGCATGGCAATCTGTTCGTAATAGGGTTTCCAGAAGGGGAAGAAAGAACAAAGGGGATGGAAAAGGTATTTAAAGAAAACATGACTGAAAAGTTCCCAAACCTGAAGAAGGAATCAGACACCCAAGTACAGGAGGCTCAGAAGTTCCCAAACAGGAAGAGCCCAAAGATATCCACACCAAGGCATATCATAATCAAGATGGCCAGACTGAAAGATAAAGAAATGATCCTAAAGGCAGCAAGAGAAAAACAAAGAGTGAGTTACAAGAGAAGGCTCTCAGCTGATTTCTCTACAGAAACACTACAGGCCAGAAGGGAGTGGCAAGATATGTTCAAAGTCCTGATTAAAAAAAAAGATGCAGCCTAGGGTACTTTCTCCATCAAGGCTATCCTTTAGAATAGAAGGAGAGATAAAGACTTTCACAGAGAAGCAAAAACTAAAAGACTTTAGCAACACTAAACCCATGCTAAAAGAAATATTGGAAGGTCTACTCTGAATAGAAAAGAAGCAGGATGCTACAGAAATGAGAACTCATAACTGAAAAGGTGTTAACTACCATGAATTACAAATAGAATAAACAAGAAATTGTAAAAGAAGACATCTAAATCATTTAGTGGGAGAGGGAAGCATTAAAATATAGAGAATTTTTTTCTTCTTTTGTTTTTAATTTTTTGTTCTCGGTAGGATGGGTTTGAGATTACATTACTATCTGTTTAGTACACACAGTTACAGTAATTGGTTAACAGACTTACAAAAAAGTGTAACCACAAGCCAAAAACTTACCAATGAGTCACAAAAACTAAATACAATCCAAGATAATACAAAGGAAAATTACCATACCACAAAAGGAAGAAGAAAGGAACAAAGAAGAAATTCCAAATCAACAGCAAAAATAAGTTCAAAATAGCAATAAACACTCATCTATCATTAATTATTGTAAATGTTAATTGATTAAATGCTCCACTCAAAAGACAGAGTGGCAGACTGGGTAATAAAGCAAGAACCTTCAATACACTGCATACAAGAGACACACATTAGGGAGAAGGACACATATAGATTGTGAGTGAATGGACGGAAAAGTATATTCCATGCAAATGGAAACGCCAAATTAGCAGGTGTAGCAGTATTGATTTCTGACAAAATAGACTTTAAAACAAGGGCCATAAAGAAAGATAAATAAAGACATTTTATAATGATTAAAGGAGTAATACAAGATGAGGATATTACAATCATTAATATGTATGCACGCAACATGAGCACCTAAGTACATAAAACAACTACTAACAGAGATAAAGGGGGAAATTAATGGGAATACAATCATTGTCGGAAATTTTAACACCACATTAACATCACTAGACAGATCTTCCAGACAGAAAATATATAAGGCAACAGAGAAATTAAATGATACAATAGAAAAATTAGATTTAGTGGATATTTTCAGGGCATTACAACCCCCCAAAATAGGATATACATTCTTTTCAAGTGCGCATGGAACATATTCTAGGATTGATCATGTACTTGGTCACAAAAGAAGCCTCAACAATTTTAAGAAGATAGAAACTATCTCAAGCATCCTTACTGACCACAATGCCATTGAAACTAGAAATCAACTACAGAGAAACAAAGAAGAAAAAAAGGAAAGCATAGAGATTAAACAACATGCTATTAAAAACCAATAGGTCAATGATGAAATCAAAGTTGAAATTAAAGAATACCTTGAGACAAATGAAAATGAAAACACAACCACACAAAACTTATGGGACTCAGCAAAAGCAGTGCTAAGAGGAAATTTTAGGGCGATACAGGCCTTCCTCAAAAAAGAAGAACAATCTCAAATAAACATTCTAACCCACCAGCTAAAAGAACTAGAAACAGAAGAGCAAAAACACCCAAAAGTCAGCAGAAGGAAGAAAATAATAAAGATCAGGGAGGAAATAAATAAAATAGAGATTTAAAAAATAAAGAAAATAATCAATCAAACCAAAAGCTAGTTTTTTGAAAGAGCAAATAAAATCAACAAACCTCTGGCCAAACTCACAAGGAAGAAAAAAGACAGAGCACGAATTTGCAAAATAAGAAAGGAAAATGGAGAAATTACAACAAATAACATAGAAATACAGAATATCATATGAGAATATCATGAAAAACTGCATGGAAAATAATTGGATAACCTAGATGAGATAGACAAGTTTCTGGAAACATACAGTCCACCAATGCTGAATCAAGAAGAAACTGACCACTTGAACAAACCGATCACTTGGAATGAAATTGAATTAACAATAAAAAAAAAAACCTCCCTACAAATAAAAGTCTAGGAGTGGACAGCTTCACTGGGGAAATCTACCACACATATAAAGAAGAACTCATACCAGTCCTCAAACTCTTCCAGAAGATTGAAAAGGAGAAATATTCCCAAACTCATTCTATGAATCCACCATCACCCTGATACCAAAACCAGGCAAAGACACCACCAAAAAAGAGAATTAAAGACCAATATCACTGATGAACACAGATGCAAAAAGTCCTTACCAAAATACTAGCAATAGAATCCAACAGCACATAAAAAAGATTATACATCATGCTCAAATTGGGTTCATCTCAGGGACACAAGGGTGGTTCAACATATGCAAATCAATCAATGTAATACTTCACATCCACAAGGGGAAGGACAAAAACCACATGATCATCTCAATAGATGAAGAAAAGCTTTTGATAAAATTCAACACCCATTTATGATAAAAATTCTCACCAGAGTGGGTATTGAGGAAACATATCTCAAAATCATAAAGGCTATAAATGACAAATCTACAGCCAACATAGCACTCAATGGTGAAAAACTCAAAACCTTCCCACTAAAATCTGGGACAATACAAGGATGCCCAAAATCACCACTCCTATTCAGCATAGTCTTGGAAGTCCTGGCCACAGCAATCAGGCAAGTAAGAGAAGTAAAAGGGGTCTAAATTGGAAAAGAAGAGGTAAAAGTGTCACTATATGCAGATGACATGATACTATATATAGAAAACCCTAAAAGGTCCACACAAAAACTACTAGAGCTGATCGAAGAATTTAGCAAGGTAGCAGGTTACAAGATTAATGTTCAAAAATCAGTTGCATTTCTTTACACTAATGATGAATCAACAGAAAAAGAAAGTAAAGAAAAAATCCCCTTTAAAATAGCACCCAAAGTAAAAAAACATCTAGGAATAAATCTAACCACAGAGGTAAGAGAATTATACACAGAAAAGTATAAACCGTTGGTGAAGGAAATTAAAGAAGACTTTAAAAAATGGAAAGGTATCCCATGCTCTTGGATTGGAAGAATAAATATTATTAAAATGGTCACACTGCCCAAGGCAATCTACAGATTTATTGTAATCCCTATCAAATTACCCCAGACATTTTTCATAGAACTAGAACTAATCACAATAAAATTTATATGGAATCATCAAAGAAATAGAATTTCCAGGGCATTACTGAAGAAAAAAAGAAATAGCCTGGAGGAATAACTCTCCCAGACTTCAGAAAATACTGTAGAGTTACAGTCATCAAGACAGCATGGTATTGGCACGAAAACAGACATATAGACCAATGGAACAGAATAGAGAGCCCAGAAATGAACCCACAAACTTTTGGTCAACTAATCTTCGACAAAGGAGGCAAGAATACACAATGGAATAAAGACAGTCTCTTCAGCAAGATAAACATAAGACAAGATACAATAAACCTCCTAGAAGAAAATAGAGGCAAAATATCTGACATACATCTCAGAAATGTTCCCCTAGGACAGTCTACCCAAGCAATAGAAATAAAAGCAAGAATAAACAAATGGGACCTAATGAAACTTACAAGCTTCTGCACAGCAAAGGACACCATAAGTAAAACAAAAAGACAACCTAAAGAATGGGAGAACATTTTTGCAAATGAAACTGACAAAGGCTTGATCTCCAGAATATATAAGCAGCCTAATTGACTTAATAAGAAACAACCAAATAACCCAATCCAAAAATGGACAGAAGACCTAAACAAGCAATTCTCCAAGGAAGACATAGAAATGATCAATGGGCACATGAAAAAATGCTCAATATCACTAATTATCAGAGAAATGCAAATCAAAACTACAATGAGGTATCACCTCAAACCAGTGAGAATGGCCATCAAAAATCCACAAATGACAAATGCTAGAAAGGCTGTGGAGAAAGGGGAATCTCCTACATTTCTGGTGGGAATGCGCTTTGGTGCAGCCACTGTGGAAAACAGTATTGAGTTTCCTCAAAAGACTAGGAATAGACTTGCCATATGACCCAGGAATCCTGCTCCTGGGCATATATATACTGAAGGAATCCTACTTCAGGATGACACCTGCACCCCGATATTCATAGCAGCACTAGTTAAACTAGCCAAGACATGGAGACAGCCTAAATGTCCATCAACGGATGACTGGCTAAAGAAGTGGTATATTTATACAATGGAATACTACTCGGCCATAAAAACTGACAATATAGGGCCATTTGCAGCAATATGGATGCTCCTGGAGAATGTCATTCTAAGTTAAGTAAGCACGGTAACAAGGAATAAACAGAAGTTACCTTCAGGTACAGTAATTTTGATTAAAATATCCATACAGAAAGCAAGTCACCCCCCCGACTGCTGGCAGGAGGAGCATCTGAGTGTAATAGCCCAGCCAAGCAAAGTAGATTCCGAACTTCTCTCCACAGAATTTCCTGCAGAAAGACAGAATGTAGTTTCAGAAGACACACATAATCACTCTGTAGCTTCATCCTCATGTTAATTTCTTTTTTCTTTGTTTTTTTGTGGGGGGCGTAATTAGGTTTATTTATTTGTTTTTTAAATGGAGGCATTGGGGATTGAACCCAGGACCTCATGCATTCTAGGCATGTACCCTACCAGTGGGCTATACCCTCCCTCCATCATATTAATTTTTGTTTCTAAATCAAGGAGGCTTTAAGTTTAAACTTCTGACTCAATTCACACTTAATACATAAACGTTTTCATAGCAGCCCCCAAATTCTACCATGAAATAAGAAGTATTTTACGCATCATAGAATTACTGATCACTGGTTCACCTGCTGAAGAGAGATAAATGAGAACAGAGCAAAGGAGGGGACGAGGCCGACTCCGGAGCAGATGCAGGGGATCATCACCACTCACTGGACAGTCTGGCACATTCAACAAATGCCCCCAAAGATCATTCTTAACAGGCTTGACACAAGTGGACATCAACAACTGGCTCAGTCATCTGCTCCTGCCTTATCTCGGGAACTTCCCTGGAGCAAATGCATCATAAACCACAGATAATAAGGAAATGGCTGATGATAATGATAACAACTGGGAGTGCAATGTCTCTCTGACAAAATACTTATAAAACTCATTGTGGGAATGGGAGAGGGCAGGAGGGATGTGGCTGAGGAAGGTACTGCCCTTTATTCTTTGTATCTAGCACGTCTGTTGTTCTTAGGTTTTAAAAACTCTTCAATGTTTCTCAGTTAATCTGGAGTAGATGGAACAGGCCAGGGAGACAAGATTAGAAGAAAGGAGGCAGGGCACGAAGCGGTGCCAGGCTGGTCCTGAAAGGGAGACAGACACAGACAGGCAGCACAGAGGGCTTAGGGACGAGGGGAAAAAAATGAGACGGCTGATCAGGTGTGTCTTGCCATTGCTGATACTTCCCTCAACTGGCTCACTGCTGACCCGGCAGTGCTTGGTAAAACCTGTGGCTTTCCTCAGCTCTGAGTTCTCTCTGAGGCTTCCGGCTCAGTCTGGAGCTGGGCTGAGCTCCGTGGGCTTAGCCTAGGGGGACTCAGCTCTGAGAACAGCCTGGAGTCCTGGGAAACTTCACGCAGGAACCCTCTTGGGCTGAACCAGCGCTCACAGGGCAGCTGTGACACCAGCTCCATCCTCAGAGACCTGGGTGTGGACCATTCCATGGGGAAAAGGGCTGAGCCCGATGCCAAATCAGACAGGAGGGACAAAGTGTGTTCATTCTCATGTGACTGGGCTTTGTGGCCTGGCTCACGGATGGCAGGCTCAGGATGGTGTCTGGCAGAGAAAACCCTGGCAATGGGTTTGAGATGTCTTGGACACTTTCTTGTTAAGCTTTTTGTAATACATTCTTATCAACTCTCCGTCCTGAAAATGTCACATTCAAAACTGTAAAAATGTTAGAAGTTGCCTTCTCCAACTGGCCAATGGCAAACACACCCTGCTACAGTTAGAGAGCTGGTCAGGCAGCATCTGCCTGCATATTTACAGTGACGGGGAGTTCGTTACTTCCAAAGGTTACATGTCAGCAAGAAGGTCAGAAAGAATTTTTGAACCTTAAACAGATGTCTGCACCCTACTCCTTGCTGAAAGGCTAGGAATAATGAGGAGCCCTTCAAATGTAGTTTTGTCTCATTGTTCTCTGTCTCTGTCAGAAACACCCCAATTCTTAACATCAATATTTCAAAATTCAGCTTTGATTTCTTTATATCAAAGTTATACCATACATTCAATAAAGAGTCAAACAGTTCTCGAACACCGATTGTAAAATGGAGCAGTTCCCAACAACTGCCCCATTTCCTGGCCAGAAGCAACCACGTTCAGCTCCTACTGCTGACTCTTGGAATAATTACTCCCTATCTCTGACTAATATCCTTGTAACACAGCCTACTGACTTTTTCAGCTTTATGTATCACCTATTTAACTTTCTATTTTGGAAAATGAGGATTAAGCTTTCTTTCAAACCCCATCTCATCTACACACCTAAACCTTCATTCTTCCAACCTTTTGATACAATTACATTATAATTTTGATCAGCTCAGTATCCTTGCTTTACATTATTAGGACTCTGTACAGACTGTTCACAGGTGTAGCAAGTTGTCTGCTAGGCTTACTTTTTTCTTCCCTTCTTTGTTTTTCCTGGAGTTAATAATTGTCTTGGTGGTTCATAGCTTAGATTTGTGAGCACTTAACAATTCAACCCCAGACCTTCTCCTAATGAATAACTTTCTCAATACTTTCCAATACATTGTCTACAAATTTCATCTCCTTGAATAAACCTCTTCAGATCTCCTTCAACCTGGATTAACGACATGCTAGTCTTGGCACCGAGCTGAAGGGGCCACTAGTGGGAAGCAACAAAGGGAACACATGGACCAGGAGCAGGGAACAGATCAACATAATTTCCTTAGCAAAACATACTTAAAATAGTGGGAAAATTGTTTTCTTTACCAACACAATCACACACACAAAACCCAAAAGCCCATAAAGAATGATTAAAGAGCCATCAAACCCATTGGCCTGCCATCAAATTCTGTATAACATAAAACAAAAATAACAGAAGGAAAATATCATATAAATAGGAATCTCAAGGGGGATGGGGTGCACTCCGTGGCAGAGTGTGTGCTCAGCATGCATAAGTTCCTAGATTCAATGGTCAGTACCTCCATTAGAAAAAAACATTTTTAAAGAAAAGAAAAATGTATCAACTTTAAATATTTACATATGTACAAACATCCTCTTTTAAAACTGTGTTCTACAGGATAACCCGGGTTAATGAGAAAGTGCCTCTTCATGACTGTGATCCTGCTGATAATTGAGGGAGGAAATTAGAGTACGACCACATGAAATAAAATCCCTTATGAAATAATGATCCCGGGTGACAATTATTGGCTACTGTCATCACAAAAAAGAGAGTCAACTGGACATTATATACCTTATTACAGGAGTACAAAACTTCACATAACAAGTATTCTTGCGCAAAGCTGAACCTCAATCAGATCAAGCTTTTAGGGGAGGATCAAATCACTCAGCTAAAGCAAATACATAGAATGGAGAACCAAGTCTAACACCACAGGGGAGAATGAAATCAGCCAAACAGGAAATAGAGAAACCCCTCAGCAATTTTAAGGAAAATGAGAAACAGGAAAATTATAGATTAGAACCCACTTGAGAGATATGCTAGTTGCAATGTCTGAACCTTGTCTGGATCCTGATTTCAACCCCAAAGCTACTTAAAAGTGTACTTTTGTGACAATCAGGGAATTATTTTATAACCCTAAAAAAAAAAAGGAATATTCCAATTGTATTTGAAAGAGACCTTGTCATTTCACTAATGAAAGGTTAAGCTATGTAGGATTGCCTTCAAAATGATCCCATAGTAGGGGAGGGGACGAGGTGGAGTTGAAAGATGCAACAACAGTGACTCTGAGTTTATAATTCTGGAGCTGGGTGACTGATACAGGCAGGCTGGCTGTGCTGTTCTCTCTACTTCTGTACATGTTTGAATCTTTCCATAAAATGTGAAAAAAAACAAAAAGACTTCCGTGATTTAAAACCCTCACTTGGAAGGTTAAGAAGTTTGCCCAAGTAGGTGGGCACCTGCATGGGGCGCTGAGATTAGAAAGAACAGGCACCTGGCTCCAGGCCGACCTGGGGCTACCTTGACCCTCCTCTTCTCCTCACCATCCACAGCCAGCCCATAACTGCATCCTGTCAGCCCCACTCCCCAAACGCATTCCTCCCTGGCTCCCACCATCTCTCATCTGGCCCAATCCAAGAGCCTCCTACATGGCCTCCCTGCTTCCTGGGTCCCTGCCATTCATTCTCCACATTATCTTTGCAAAATGTGAGTGAGAGAAAATTACTTTAGTGCTTAAACTCTCATGACTGCTTCTCACTGCACTTACAGCCTACACTCCTTTCAGTGCTTCTGATGCCCTTCTAAACCTCGCGTCTCATCACTCTCACCAGCGCTGGCTCCAGTATCTCCTCAAACCTGCTGAGCACATTTGTGCCTCGTGGCCAATGGACAAGCTGCCTCTATTCCTGGGGTGACTTATCCCAGATCCTCAGAATCCAGCCTCCTTATCACCATCTCAGCTCACATGTAACCTACTCAAAGATAGCTTTCTTGACTCACTTCCCCCCAAGTCTCCCATCTGTGTTATTTCTTTCATTTCAATCTGACATTGTTACCTTATTCGCCCGATTATTTTTGTTTGCTCGGTTGTCCTTGGCCTCCCTCCCCCCAGCAGCATTGCCCAAACAGCATAAGCTCCCTGGGAGCAGCGGCGCTGGTGCTCTGAGAAGACACATTCTGAGCACGACATTACAGTCACGTGGTGTAGTGAAACGGTGTCGAACAGCAGATACAGCAAAGCAGTGAGAATTTCTCCCTTATTTTATAATTTAAGTGAAATCTAACATTTACTCCTGTTTAATGAAGAATTTGGGAGGTCTTTGGTCCCAGTTCCTGGACGGCAACCCCTAAAGCCTTGAAATTTCCCAAGATAGGAGTGTCTTTGCTGTTCATGTTGAACCGTTGGATGGCTTGTGTTCATGAGATGACTCAGGATCGGGACTGGCCAGCCAGAGACACCAACCATGTGATTATAGGGTTGGGGCTTTGAGCTTTGTGACAAGTGAGTGACCACCAGGAGAGGAAGGGACTCAACAGTTAGGGCTAAGGAAAGGTTTGACTTACAGTTAGGGTTTGGGTTAGCCATGTCGGTAGTGACCCAATAAATCATGTATTTGTAATAAAGCCTCCAGCAAAAACTTGGGGCAACAAAGCTCAGAGCTCCTGTGAGCTTCCTGGTTGGTAACACTCTTGGAGGACTGTCACACTCAGATGCCATGAGGGCAACCCTGAGCCCTTCTCACTGGAGTGCTTTCCACAACAGCTCACCTGATGAGATCTAAGGGCTGCTTCTTGTCTATGCTTCGAGGAGGAGCCCATTCCCTGTGCAGAAGGCCCTGTTCGCTGGGGCAGCTGAGGTCCTCTGAAGGAGGCTGAAGTTGCACTGGGAAGCAGAAGCAAACAGGTGACCGTCACTGTCACCACGTGTTCACATGTTCTGTTGATAAAATGTGGTGCTAACACTTCGTGGTCATTTGTAAATAAGGGGCCCTCACTTGCCAGAAGGGATGGAGGTACCATATAATTTTTCATAATTCTCACCCAGAATTATTACTAACCCCTTGAGGGTCATTTGCAAACGTTGGTGGAAAGGAATGCTTGGATGTTACAGTCCTGGGACCACCGTGGTAACTGGTGAGAGCCTTGCAGATGCTTAATGTCCTACAATCGGGCCAGTCTTCCACAGCAAAAAAACTAGGCCACCCAAGTGCCCAAACTGCTGCAGTGGAGGGACAGCTTACAGTCCAGCCCCCTCCTTGGACACCCAGAGGAACCTGGACTCTGGCAGGTTAGGGGCAGGGTCAATTGTAAAACCCAGGCTTTTTTGTCCCCACAATTCAGTAGTTATTCAGTGACAGCACATGGAATATAAACAACAAAGAAACTTGACAGGATGTTATATATTTAGCTTACTCAAGAAAAAAAATTTAAATCCAGTCATTCTCCTTCCCACCTGACCTAATTTCCTTTCTCCTGCCCTAGAACCAGATTATTACCCACCCAGCCTTAACATGGGTCCTGACTCCACTTACCTCCCTCCCAAACACCACATGAGATGATTCCTCAGCCTTGATGTGGGAGCAGGAATTACAACCGGCTTTAGTGGAAAAGTACTGGTTGTGCGCAGATGCCAACTAAACACTGTAGAATCCTGGTCTCCCACATTAGTAATCATGACAGCTGTTTGCAAATGTCCCCAAAGTTCATTTCAGACTTTCACTGCTAATTTTGCTGGGATATAAATATAAAACATATGGATTGCTTGGCTGGACTGCTATGCTGGGTCTCTGACCCAGGAAGCTCAGTGTCTGCTCCCTGCACCCAGCTCCCTGCTCTGTTCATGCATGTGCATCAAGCAGCTGTTTAGTGTCCATTTTAATAACTTAAACAGTGCATTTCAGTATTGTCTTCATCCACAAATACGTGTACCACACAGTAGTAATGATCAGTCTCAGTCTTTGCTTTCTTTAATCTTAGAGAGTCAGATAAATGGATAGCAAATATAACAAAGTCATAGAGGGCTATAATATAGTATTTCCTTTATTTCAATGACAGCATTTATTTAAAGAGTTTAGATATAACATCCTTGAATTTATGGCATCATTAAGCGTCTGAAGCTGTTACATTTTAAAAACTTCATTTCATGCGAGATGTTATCAGTTAGAGAAGTGCTCCTGAATTCGAGGGGTTGCTGTCATCTCAGACGGAGTCCCTAAAAAATGTCTGCACTCTGCAGTATTGCCATCATGACAAGAACCCAGACAGATGAAATTATAAAGCCCTGTGGCTTTCTAGTACACAGACAGAAAATGGTATTTCAGAGGGAAAAAGCCTGAATTACAGAAAATGATAAATGAAATGGTCTAACATGCATTTCCCTTACAAAGAACTAATACTTCTTTGATTGATAATAACATCTGTCAGTAATTATGAAAAGAGCGGACAGATGCATAGTACTTACTATTAGCCAGTGCTGTTCTAATATTGACACAGATTCATTAATCCCCATAGCAACTCTACGAAGTGGGTACTATTATTATCCCCATTTTATTGATGAGAATCTTGATAAACACAGAGACTAAATGACTTTACATGGTCGACAGCAAGAAACCAGCACAGGTTTTCCAGCCTGAGTCTACACTCTTGGCAACTTCTCTCTTTTTTTTTTTTTTTGGTGGAGGGGAGATAAGGTAATTCTGGTGGGGGGTGGGGAGGTAATTAGGGTTATTTGTCTATTTTAGAGGAGGTGTTGGGGGCTGAACCCAGGACCTTATGCGTGCTAAGCATGCACCCCATCACTTGAGCTGTACCTTCCCCTCTCGAGTCTATGCTCTTAGCTGCTAATCTGCACTGCCCCACATGGTAACTCTGGGGAACTACAGTTTATTCATTCACTCACTCATTAAACTCAGCCTTCCCGGTGCCTGGGATTCAGCAGTGAACAAGACAACATGGTTCCTGCCCTAAATGAGCTTGTCGCCTCCTGACATATTATTTTCACTTTACCCAGGAAGAAACAAGATCAAGAAGATTAGCCTTTTCCTGTTAACACCGGAGGATACATGAGGTGCTTTATTTAATTTCTGCCATTTGACTTACACCATGGGGAGGGAAAGCTGCCTTGCAGATCCCGGAGCTCACAGGCCTGTTAATCCCGAATTTTTTTTAACACTGTCCCTTACTTGATACTTGATCTGAGAAAGGATGAAGTAAACCTAAAAAGATTCTAAGAGAGTGTGTGGTTTATACAGGGTAACTAACCTGCCACTGTGTACTATCCTAACAGGAATCTGTAGGCATATTTCTTTTCTTTTTATTTTTTCCTGTTTACGGGCAGCTTTTAAAAACCAAACCAAACCAACAAAACCAAATCACTGATAATTCAACAGCAGGCTCTAAATCATCCCCAAGACAGCAGCTAAACTCAGTTTAGATTTACAATGCGGCTTCTGGTGGCTGGATTGAAGAATGTATCTCTATCCTGAATATGAAAGTCATTCACTCAGCTCTTCTCATATAGGGCAATGAAAAACTCTTCCTCCGGTTGATGATACTTTCATCCACTTGGAGGACTTTCAGAAAACAGCTGAAGTTATCAAAGCCTGAGGACCGAGTTTTCAGATCATTGGACTTCAGAGGCAATTTTATGTGCAGTATCTCAGCGTGAGTACAGAGCACCTCCCACAGGGTGTGTACTTTTGCAAATACAAGCTTGTCATCCAAAACCTATATTGGGAGAATGAAAACACAAACCAGGAAACTGTTTTCACATTTTTAGTACACAGATTTTTCTTACGTTGCTGGTAGTTAAAGCACGTGTGCAGACACACACACATATGACACTGGTAAAAGTGAAGATATAATAAAAATAGATTTGCAAACCATCATACATTTTTGCCTTAAAGATAATTTCTTTGTTGAAATTACTGAAAAGTTATTTAAAATCCTTACAGTTCATTCATAAAATTACCAATGTTTTAGATGAAGAAAAGCAAACTTGTTAATTTTTAGTCCAAATTAGTAACTAAAAATAGAAACACAAAAATATTCTTTGCAGTGGTATTGTAATGACAACTTTTTAAATTTCTCAAACCTAGGACTATTTACATATCTGTTCAATATAGTGTTAAACAGCCATTAAAAGGGATTTAAAAGAATTATATTTATTAATATGGAATGTATAATAAAAGGAAAAAGCAAAAAAAGGGAAATAATTTTCCTTTTTGGAAGGGAAAAATATCTATATTTGAACAAAAAAAGTTTAGAAGGATTTTAAGATTCTTTGTGTATAATTAAGGTACACATGATTGTTAATTTCACTGTTCTTTCATTTTCAATTTTGGGGGGTGAATTTTTATAATAAAAAATCTTTAAAAAGGTTATTGCATAAATACATTTATAGATATATTAATGACTACATTCTCTGGGTATTAAAAAAGATCTTCTTGCTTTGGATCTGAAACATACATTCCATAATGCAGATTCAAACTGACTCGCCTCCCAGCCCACAGCGAAGGCATGGCTACGGTGACATGTTTCAAATATCATTCCAGGTAACATGCAGGATCCCAGCCAATGGCTGCAAATGGACTGACACTGATCTGGTTGCTCCCAGCTGCAGACCGTCATAGATGAGGTTAGATTCATAGGCTCATGTTTTCTCTGTCAAAAGAAATCAGAAAATGTTAGGCTTTTAGTTTCACCAAGGGAACAAGAAGTTGTTTGATTATTTTTATGCAAAAAAAACCAACAAACCAATTTGAACCTGATTAAAAGACATTTGCTCAAAGCAGCACGGTAGCAATGAAGGTGCTCTGGCTGGCAGGGACTTGTTGGATTCCTCTGGGTGCTTGACTCCTCACATGGAATTCCCTTGGCACTCCAGAAGGCCTGTGGTTGTCCCCATGGGTTTGTGGCCATATGTGGCGCACAAGTCTCTGGCTTTGCCACAATTTCAAAGCCTTTCTTGGCTTATGAAAGGTTTTGCACTCAAATGGAGTTTTCTTGAGTCCACTCACTGATGTCATTCAACAGAGCTATAGTCCAGATCTGAAATTCTAGACTCTTAAAATCTTGCAGACATTCAAATGGTTCAGTTTTGGATGTGTATTCACCTCTGCAGGCCTGGACCAAATTAGATAAAGCCACTCGGACATGTTCAGCAAAATGCAAAGAAATTTTTCTCTCTGCAAGACTGAAATATCTGTGAAGCTATAAAAACCTCTGCTTCTAAAAAAATAGGGAATCAACTCATCAATAACTTATCTATCCAAAATGCATGGCCATTTAAAAAAATACTGTATTTACTATTTAAATTCTATCTGTCTTTTGCCAAATTATGTCCTAAACTGAAAGGAATATATATATAATGTAGAGAATTTTTGACCTTTTAAGAGAAAAAGGAACCCTCCTACTCGGTTGGTGGGAATGTAAATTGGTGCAGCCACTATGGAGGACAGTATAGAGTTTCCTTAAAAAACTAAAAATAGACTTCCGTGTGATCCAGCAATCCCATTCATGGGTATATGTCTGCAGAAAAATATAATTCAAAAAGACACATGCACCCCAATGTTCACAGCAGCATTATTTACAATAGCCAAGACACTGAAACAACCCAAATGTTCACTGACAGATGACTGGATAAAGAAGGTGTGATATATATACATACATATATACACATGAACACACACACACAATGGAATACTGCTCAGCCATAAAAAATAAAATAACGCCATTTGCAATAACATGGATGGACCTACAGGGTATTATCCTAAGTGAAATAAGTCAGAGAAAGAAAAACAAATATTCTATGTATTAACTTATATGTATATCTAAAAAATAAAACAAATTAATGACTATATTAAAACAGAAATATACTCACAGGTACACAGAACATACTGGTGGTTACCAATGGGGAGAAGGAGGAGAGGGGAGGCAGGAAGGCTAGGGGATTGAGAGGTAAAAAGTACTACGTATAAAATGGATAGGTTACAGGGCTGTATCATACAGCACAGGGAAATATAGCCATTATTTTATGGTGAATTTAAATGGAATATAATCTATAAAAACGTTGAGCCTCTGTGTTGTACACCTGAAAATAATATGATGTAAATCAACTACTCAATTACAAAATTTTTAATCAAAGTTTTCTTTTCATATTATTTGCAATAAGTTAGAAGCCAACACTGTCAATAGAAACATAGTGCAATTCACAATTTTCCAGTAATCCCATTTAGAAAATAAAAAGGAACAAGTGAAATTAATTCCAGTAATAATTATTTTTATCCCAAAATATCCAATATACTATCATTTCAAAAGTGTGATTAATACTTTCAAAACTTATTAATAAATATTTTACATTATTTTTGTTGTACGAAGTCTTGAAAATCTATTACGTATTTTCCACTTATAGAACATCTCAATTCACAATAACCACATGTGGCTGGTGGCTACCATACTAGACAGAGCAGATTACACCATTCACACTTCTGATAAATTACCTGCTTTTACTTATTTAAAAAACTTGCAGAAAAGGCTTTAGATATTCCCTATATTAAACAAAGCAACCTTGACGGGTGGGGAGTATCTTCATTATAAAGTGAAAAATAAAGGTAACAGAGCCATGGTTACATGTATGTTAATGTAACAATACCTTTTTAATTCATTCAGGACTTTACAATCTTTCTTAATATGCCAAGGATTCACTGTCACTGTGCAAGGTTTTGCAGTATTATCATCTTTGGAATTGAGAGGCTTCTGATGACCCTGCCTTGAGCAGCTGTACATAAAAGAAAATAACAAAACAGAGAAAAAGACCTTATTAAAGATAATTTAGGGGGGAGGGTACAGCTCAAGTGAAAGATCATATTCTTAGCATGCACAAGGGCCTGGGTTCAATCCCCAGTACTTCTTCTAAAAATAAAATAAATAAATAAAAACCTAATTACCACCCCCCAGCAAAAAATTAATTAATTACTTTAATTAAAAGTTAAAAAGAGATAATTTAGTGCAGGCTTATCAGGCTACAAGAGCTACAATGAATGCCCCTCCCCCCATTAATTTAGAAGAAGTCTTAAAGTACTTCCCAACATAAAGGCTAAAAAATAATTCAGAACACTTTCTGATGGTCAGCATGATTTTAACAAAGAAGTAATTACATCCCTGGTGTCAAAGCTCTGTCAGAGATGGGCACAGGAAATTTAGTAAAAATGATTTTGCAACTACCTTTGAAAGAAATGCTGAGAAATGATCTTTTCTGTTGGAAATTAGCCTGCTTTTACATTCTGCAGTAGGCATACGTGTTTACAAACCAGGCAGGAACTGGATCATATTTTATACATACTTTAGAAACTGATTTTAATTTTGCTCTCTACCTGCAAGGCTATTTTTTAGGTAATAACATAAGCTGGCCACTATACTGAATTTTGTTTCCCTGTTTGCTTAATCCTCACAACTCTGTAAGCTGCTATTATTACCCCCATATAGCAGATAAAGAGCTTGAGGCAGAAAATAATTTGGGTAACTTGGTAAATGCTGGATCTGGGTAAGAATGCAGCCAGTCTGACACTCAAGTCCATTCTTCTCACTAATGTCTGATACTGCTGCCTACATTCAGCAAAGACCGTTGATTTCATATTTAAGTGTGTCATTTCTAAAAGTGCAAATCTATATCACTACTGCTGTGTAAATTATTCTTTTGAGATATGATTACCAAAAAACCAAAAACAAATAAAATCAGGGTGCCACTGAGGGGAGGGTGAACTGCATATGGACGGACACAAGGGGACTTTTTGAGGACACAGTTGCACAACTCTAGAAATAGCTAAAATGGCTGACTTGTACAATTATTATTTGTGAATTTTATGGCCTGTAAATTACACCTTAATACAGCTATTAAATTAAGAAACTGGGATACCAAATTAAGACTAAAACACATATGTATATATCACACAAAGAACAACAGGCAAATATCATTATTTACTGCACCATTTTCCTTCATGCAGCTTCCTTTCCTCACTCGTTCCTGAAAGGATGATTCATTTTTAAAATAGTCTTTTAATTTATTCAGCAAATAATTTTTGACTGCCTACTATGTACCCAGGACTAGTCTAGGCACTTGGAATAGATCAAAAAACAAAAAAGTCCTGTCCTCATGGAGCTTGGTTGGTGTCTAGCTGGGGTGGGGGGCGGAGATGACAATTCACACAACAGAGCAGCAGAGGAGGTGGCATGTTAGGAAAGAAGAACCATGGTAAAAGCAAAAAGGGCAAGGTAAAGAGAGTTGAGGGTATGGGATGAGGGTGATGTTGTATTAAATACCAGAGCAGGCCACACTGAGAACTGAGGTTAGAACTAGGACTAGGAGTTGAGAAGTCCCAGGTGGACGGAATAACCATCACCAAGGCCAGCATGCACCTCGCATGTTCCAGAATGGGGGCACCGCTGGAGCTGCGGAGAAGGGTCAGTGCAGATCCTGTATGGCCTTGGAGGACGTTGTAAGGACTTTGGCTTTTACCTGGAGTGAAATGGGGAGGCACTGCAGAAGGACGACACAACCTAACTTAGGTTTTCAAGGCTCACTTGACTGCCGGGTGAGAATAGTCGAAACAGGTCAGAGATGAAGGGAGGGAAGCCACTGAGAAGGGCTGTGCAGGAGGAGAGGACAGTGGCTCAGGGCAGGGAAGCAGCAGTGGAGGCAGGAGCCATGGTGAGAAGTGGCTGGGTTCTGGATATGTTTTAAAGGCAGTGTTAAACCAGATCTATTGACAGAATTCACGTGGTATGTCAGTGAAAGTCAGAATAACTCCAAGTTTTTTGACCCAAGCAGCTGGAAGGATTAAGTTTCCACTAACTGAATGGGGGAAGCTGCAGAAAGAACCAGTTTGGGGGGTAGGAGGACCAAGAGCTCAGTTTTTACACATGTTGGTTTTAAGATATCAGAGTGCCAAGTGAAGATGTCAAATCAGCAGAAGATAGTAAGAGTCCAGAGTTGGAGAGAAAAAGTCTAGCGGGAGACAGAAAAGTGGGAATCATGGGTCACACAGGTGGTACAGGAAGCCATGAAACCCAGGTACTCAAACATTAAGATAACCTGGCATTAACCATAGAAGTTATCCTTGAGGGCCTGCCTACTAGGTGTGGATATCAGTCTTATTTCCCGACCACTCGAGTTTTAAAAAGGAACTTACAAATGAATTCGTGCAAGACACTGCCTCCAGGGGGTGGGTCCAGAGCTGGAGTGGGAGAATGGGATGGTGCACGCTACTCCCTACGGCAGAATGTGTGTGTACACATGTGTGTGTGCACATGGGGATGAGTTACACCTGGCTTAAGAAAAAGAGCTAGTAAGTCTAGAAGCCGAAAGATGAAAGAACATCCAGATCTGGTAGAGGGAACAGGGGAAACACTGTGTACTGTAAGACATATCCCCATATTGCCATTTCCCACCATCCTTCCATCAGGATCACATTTGTAAGGGGGGAATTATGTAGATACGTGTGATGTACACAAACTTTCTGACTATGTAACACTGAATATCTACATATGTAGCAAGTTAATGATATTTATATCTGCTTCAAGTTTAATAACAATTTCACAACAGAGGGAAAATAAAATATTGAGGACTGGTAGAAGTATCATACAAGGCCTTTCAATGCTCAGAATGGAAGCAAAACACCTTCACCCCACAAAGAATGTCATTAAGAGTCAATAATGTTTATATTTGCTTAAGAAATTGAGAGTTACAACTTCCTGCTTTAAAGAATTAACTTTAAGACAGATACCATACTATAAGCAACGTCTATGCTGGTGCTTTCTTAAAGCTATTTTTAGTTCCTGCTTGTTCTGATGTACTGCAGAAACTCTGCAAAGAAAACCTTCTATTCAAAGGCTTAAAGGAATAAAAAAAGAAATAACACTGCATTCTTTTAAGTGTTCTCTGTACTAAGAGTCACTTGCAAATGCAGCACCCTGCCACAGGCCTACATTTTTAACAATAAATTCCTTTGTGCAAGTTTTCAATCGCTATGTGACTTTGTGTCAGTCTCTCACTCAGAAGCAGAATGGAGTACCAGAAAATGACACATCATGTCTAAAACTACAGATTTGGAAGATGTACGTACACCAGGACACAGCCAAGTGGGAGGGTAAGGTTTACCTTTTAAGTTACCGTAAGTGCAGTTACACAAGCTCCCTGCTTCCCCTGTGAAGTGAAGAGCTAGCTAGTCTTTTCCAGAAATGCTCTCATTCTGAGAACTGTCTTCTTTAAAATATTTGGAGATTCTCTTTTAAGGTTCTTTCACTTTTAAGTCTTTCCCCAACTCTAATCCCATAACAAGTGTTAAAATTATCCAATAGCCTATTGTTACAGAACATACTCTACAAAAGCTGAGGTTTCTCAGGGTTTGGACCCCAGAACTCTGCTACCAGATAATCCTAAAGCCTTCCTTCCATAACTGACTCTTCTGCCAATTCCCAGCTGCGGCAAATTCGGCTTCTCAGACCAGGTAACGTTCTAACTCTGCCTACGAACACTCTACTGCAAGTAAAGGAACTCTCAGACAGGAAGCAAACAAAGCCCCTAGTGAGGGTTGCCTCCTTCAAACAATCAAAATGCCATCACCAAGCAAATATTTAAACCTTCTGCAAAACTTCTGAAGACCTCTTACAAACAATATAGTTTCTATAGATGCATACTATTTGCACTGGAATAGTGATTTCCAATGGAGGGAACAAAGGACCACATGACCCAAGCAATTTTTTTGAAACTGCACATAAACATCCCTGTTCATGTGAGGATTCAGGCAAGCCCGTCTTATAGGTCTAGGTGTAACAGAATGAGAGCACCTCTAGGAGTGGGGTGAAAAGCAGCGAGGTAGACTTTTAGTGAAAGGGGGTGATGTAATAAGCCCCATCGCCCACTTACCTCCCACCACAGGACAATCATCTCAGATCTAGAACAAACACTTTGGGAAACAGAGGTTGTTTATGTTTTTATGGTTTTCTGGTGGAAATAATGCCCTGAGTCATGTGAAGTTGTGGCTGCAAAATTGAACAGGGGACCAGACATTTTCACATTCAGGGCACAAATAGCCCCTGGGTGGCCACCATATCTGCTCTCCCCTTTGCCTGTTCACCCCAAAAGCTGCAGGACTCCCCTGCTTGCAATGACACCCACCGCTTCTCACAAATTCCTGCCAAGTTCACGTCAGCAGCTGGTGGTGTCAAAGTCACCATTTGTACTGCTCTGAAGTCCCTCCATTACTTTATATCCCTTCTATTTTCTCTCTTGTCTTCCTAGCTACACTTTCATTCAGGAGCTGGTTACCGCACCAGCATTGCCTCTGTAATCAGTCCAGGATATAGGAAGTAGAGATTCAACTGTAACCAGTCCCAGAATACTTGTCATACCACTCTAGTTTCCCAACAAAATACTCTGGCATCCCTCATCTCACCCAAAGAACCATGCATTACTTAGAGGTTGTAAAAGCAGAGGGCTTTCTCTACTGGAAAACATTATGGCTTGTGGTCGAGTTGTGATTTCAGTTTTTGCAACTAGTTACAGGCAAGAAGACATGTTCCACAGATTTTCTTCAAGAGTTTGGAATTTAAACTTTTATTAGATACAGAGCCGGCGGACTAACCGTAATCTATGAACATATGGTCATATTACCAAATAATGTTCATGTCTACCTTACAGACAGGTAAGAACTTGAATTACACCTGCACCCTGTAGGCCTTTAGAATTGGATGTGAAGCATCCTGTGAGATAAAAAACCTCCTATCCAGTCACAGAACACCTTACAGACAACATCACACTAATGCCACTGAATACATTAGTATAGTCCATGTATGGTTAAGTTGCATCTCCAATTTCTCAGAGCTGGAAAGGAGATATCTAGAAAAGCCGGAAAAGCCCAATTACCAAAACAGCTCAAAAGTTGAAGCAGACTCCTGCACCTCCCAGAGCGGAGGGCGGAGGGGGCATTGCCCACCACCCTGTCCTCCCCCAGGACGTGGCATGTGGGGAAGCAGGCAGGAGTGGGTGGCTGGGACTCGGAGGTGGAGAGGTGATGAAAGCAAGAGTGGAACTGCTCTGGTCCTAGAACAACAGAGCTGTAAATAGGTCGGCTGCAGTTCAACCCGCTCCCTCTCCCACTTTCCCTCCCATCTACGTGACAAACAGAGCACAGTCAGGCACTTTCTGCCCATGACGATGACTACTAGCAGGAAAGGGACCAGGATAAAAGCATGTCCTATAAAAGAGCAGTCTGATTTTAAAGACTATGTTATAAACAATGAACAGCACTGTCAGAGTGGGACACCTGTGTGGCGCTCAAATAGGGAGGAGGAGGCTGAGGATCCATTTCCAGCACTTCCATGTCTTTTATCACTCCTATTTCTGACCTTTCCTTTGCCACTTTTTGCAGCACTGCCATCACTGGCAAGTAAAGGGGCAGCAATGTGACGGCCGTTTGGCTGATGGGGCTACATTTCCCAGCACTGGAATGAAAAGGCACTGGAAGAGGAGCAGCTGGAAGATATGAACAACGTGACCCTGGGTTAGGTTCTTATTCTCTCTGGGCTTCCGGCTGTTTACTTATAAAAGAAGGTTTTGTCATTGCACAAATATATCCCATATGAAATGTAACGTGAAAGTCAAACATAATGACATCTCACCTTCTTGCCTCAGGGAACTGTACAAGCACTAAACACTATATGAATGTAAACACAGAATTAAGAAAACTGTTGAGGTAAAGCGCTAAGCTGAACATGGAGTTAAAGTTTTATGGATTTTCTTGGCTTTCTTTTTTAATTGCAACACTGAATTAGCAGTTATTAGCTATACTCCACACCACCACCCCTGCGAATAAATAAAGTAGGTAAGCACTGCCTGGATGCCTGCTATTGCCCCATGCTAAGCAGGGGGAGGGATATAAAGAAGGCTGAACAAGGGAGTCTTCTCCCGTTACGAGCTAAGTTATGAGGCACATTGGAAAGACCCGGGAATGTTACCAAGTCAGTACTCATAGCCAAGATTACAGGCTACCGATCATAAACAGTGCAGGAATACAAAGAGGAGCTAGAAGTATTTGGAGTAAATAGGGCAGACTCTGTGAAGGGGACAGGGCTCCAACTAGTACTCAGGGCAATTCTAAGCTGTTTTAACTGAGGACTGGATAGGAAAAGGCTGGTGACTCCTGGTTTTTACTAAGGCACAGGTTACCCTAGGAGGCTAAGTCACATAATGATGGGAACACATAAGGTAAAGCCAAAATGATGGAGGGTCGAGACTACCTGGCTGAGATCTTGTTGTGGTAAGTCTTTGACTTGACTCTAGATGTTGGGGGGTCAAAACTTTAGGTTGACTAAAAGGGGAGGGGGAAAAATATCCAAGAATTCAACAGAAGGGAAAATTCATATATCAGGGATGAAAGCTCTTCATCAGAGTATCAGCAATCAGAATAGACACTTGAAACCAAAAACATACAGTTCCAGAAGCTGACAAAATGTGGAGTGTGGTAAGAGAAAGATAAATCAAAGACCATTCCAAGCCTTTGGGTATTCAAGAGCGGAAGAATGATTATCCCACTGAATAAATGGAGACGCTGCAAGAAAAAAGATTATGAAACCAGCTTTAGACATGTTGAATCTGACATATGAGCTAAGAGTAGGTGTTCCCTAAGAAGCTCAAAATTCAAAACTGAAGCACAGATCTAAGTACAGTCTTAAGATGCAGATGGACAAGATCTCCTAAAAGAAAACATAGGCAAAACATTCTCTGATATAAATCTTAGCAACGTCCTCCTAGGGCAATCTACCCAGGCAATGGAAATAAGAGAAAAAAATAAACAAAGTGGATGTAATTAAACTCATAAATTTCTTCACAGCAAAGGGAACCATAAGTAAAACAAAACAACAACATACGAATGGGAGAAAATATTTGCAAATGATACGACTAACAAAGCCTTAATTTTCAGAATATATAAACAGCTCATACAACTTAATAACAAAAAAACAAACAACTCAATCCAAAAATAGGCAGAAGACCTAAACAAGCATTTCTCCAATGAAGACACAAATTGCCAATAGGCACATGAAAACATGCTCAATATCACTAATAATCAGAGAAATGCAAATCAAAACTACAATGAGGTATCAGTTCACACTTGTCAGAATGGCCATCGCTCAGAAGTTCATGAATGATAAATGCTAGAGAGGCTGTAGAGGGAAGGGAACCCTCTTACACTGCTGGTGGGAATCCAGTTTGGTGTAGTCATTATGGAAAGCATGGAAATCCCTAAAAAAACTAAAATTAGACTTACCCTATGACCCAGGAATCCCACTTCTGGGTATATAACTGGAAGGAACTCCAATGTGAAAAGATACCTGCACCCCAGTATTCATAGCATCACTGTATACAATAGCCAAGACCTGAAGGCAGGCTAAATGTAGCAACAGATGACTGGATAAAGAAGTAGTGGTATATTTATACACTGGAATACTACTCTACCATGAAAAGGACAAAATAAAACCATTTTCAGCAACATGGATGGAGCTAGAGATCGTCATTCTAAGTGAAAGCAGCCAGAAACAGAAAAATACCAAATCATACCACTCATATGTGCAATCTAAAAAAAGAGAGAAAAAGACACTGTGAACTCATATACAAAACAGAAACAGACTTGCAGACTTAGTAAACAATCTTAAGGTTACCAGGGAAAGGGGATGGGAAGGGATATATTTGGGAGTTTGAGATTTACAAATGTTAGGCACTATATATAAAAATAGATTTTAAATAAAGTTTCTTCTGTATAGCACAGAAACCTATGTTCATTATCTAGCAATAACCTATAATGAAAAAGCCGATACAGACAACAACCGAGGAAGCAAGAGAAGAGAGTTAATTATGCTGGGCTAGAGCCCACTTCTAAAATCCTTGTCAGCCACTGAGGCTGCCCGAGTACACTGAGCCCTCCTCCCAGGGACAGGCTGACGCGACATGCGTCCTGCGGACTTGGGGCAGCAGAGGCCGTCCCCAGGTCTGGCCCTGGGGGAGATGGGAGCAAGTCCACCTGCTCCCCCTGGGGCAGCACCCCTCCCCGCAGCCCCTGCCTCCTGACTGCACCGCACCTGCCTCTCAGGAACCCACTGACTTGAATACAAGTGATCCCCGAAACTGGGGCAGTGGCAGGGAGATGGGCAGCGACCTGGCAAGCTGGTCGATTTGCCCCCATCTCCCCCATTGCCTGTCCAGGGCTTGGCCTCTGCTGCTCCAGGCATGATCCCCAGGTCAGCATGCTCCCGGGAGGAGGGTGCTGTGTGGTCGAAGCCAGTGGCGGGTTATGGGGCCTGCCCATGGAAGCCCATGGATTTGCTTCAAACTCCCCAGCGCATGGCCTGAGCTTGGCCTCTGCTGCCCCAGGTTCGTGGAACTCAGGTTACAGGTCAGCCTGCCCCTGGAAGGCGGGTGCTGTGCTGTCAGGGAATGGCGGCGGCTGCGATGGCGAGACTGGGGCTGCCTTGTGAGAGCGCGGGGGTTGCGACCATTTCCCGCTGCTACTGCAGCCATCCCAGCACACTGATCGCACCGCGCCCACCTCCCAGGAGCAGACTGTCCTGTAACCGGAGTCCCACAAACCTGGGGCTTTAGAGGCCGCCCCCAATGTCAGGCCACGGGGAAGATGGGAGCCAATCCAGGGGCTCTCATGGGGCAGCCCCCATTCCATCCGAGGCCCCGTGACCCCACCGCACCCGCCTTCCGGGAGCAGGCCATGGTCTGAGGGCCAGTAGATGATGCTCCGGAGCCTTCCGGCGCCATCCTACCTCCTGGGGCTGTACCTACCCTCCTAAACCCGGGTATAAGCGGCGGCAAAAACGCGGGGTTCAGGAACTACTAATAGCAGGGTTACCACGAACCACAGGGGCGGCTGGGACACTCCTCATGGTCCTCACGCGACGCGCGGCCGGGACCTCACCTCCGCACCCCTCCCTGGGCGCCTCCCCAGCTGCACAGCCCAGGCGTCACCCGCCGGCTCCCTGAGCAGCACGCCCCCACCAGCGCCCCCTTATCTGCCCAGCAGCAGCAGCAGAGCCGAGGACAAGCGGCGGCCCAGACCCCAGGCCGTGTTCCTCTTCCAGGAGCTGGTCCAGGAGCAACCATCTCCCGCCAGCTTCCACGCGTTCTGGGCGGGTTCCGGCGTCCGCGCGTCTGTCCGTCTGCGCATGCGCGCCCCTCCTCCTCCCGCCTGCAGCGCAAACTGCTCGGGTGGGTCTCCTGCTTTACCGGACTTGTCCAATGGGGCCAGGAGGAGCCAGATGGGGCCCCTCCTGCTCGTCCTGCCGGGTCTCCATCCCCAATGCCCCCATCCCGCCACCGACTGGGTCCTGGCACTGAACTAGAACCCCGACCACCCTGGGCCAAGCCACACCCCGCCAGCCCCACTTCACCTGCTCACCTTCCCCTCCCTGTTACTACCTTCCCACCCCTGGCCAGGTCCAGTCTCCCACCAGACCTTGAAAATAGGGCTCCTTCTCCTCACACCGAGGTCCCTGCCCTGACACTCCATCCTGCTAGGTCCTAACCTATGGCCCTTCATCCACAAGCTTACCCCTCATGTCTCAGCACAGGACCCCCAACATCCTGAAATTGTCCCCCTCACCTCTGAGCCAGGTCAGTTCCACTCTGAGTGGGCCCCACACTCCACAACCTGTACCCCCTCACCATGGGATCCCCTTCACTCTGAGTGCACCCCTACCCTGAGCTCACTCCCTCACCCCTCACCCTGTGGTTAGGGTGGGGAAATCCGGGCTCCAGTAATGATGACTACTGCCACCAGCGGGGGATCCAGCCTAGTGTGCACCTTCATAGTTAATGTCTGAGGCTAGAAGGCAAGGCAGGCTGGGCTGAAGGCGGTTCCAATTCCAGCCCTGGCACCCTGATCCCCGCGTCCTGTGCCTCAACTGACCCGATGGGTCAGGGTGATCCCAGGCTGCCAGCCACTGGCCTGTGGGCCTTGGGTGGTTGATGGTCCTGATGGTGATCTGGAGGCTTAGGGCGGAGACACTGGCACGAAGACCTTTGGTGGTGGGGGAGTTCAGAGGGTGCACTTGAGCCCAGGGGTAGACAGCAGATTTTGGGCTGCGTGCATGGGGCTGTGTGCATGGCCTGGGCTCAGCCCAGGTGGGTGCAGGGAACTTGTTCATTCACACCAGGGCACAGGGAAGAAGGACGGGAGCTTTTAAAACATCAAAGTTAGGAAGCCAAGGCTGGAGAGCAAAGTAGGAAGGTGCACTGGCCAGGCCACCATGGAGCCTGCCGCGACGCTGGTCCCTTGCATCACGGGAGACTGGCAGTTGACTGGCCAATGAGACATCCCCTGCTGTGGTATAGTTTACAAGCAGTTGAAGGGATTTTGGCAGGTAATTTTAATCCAATAATTGTCACTTCCTCTGCGGGAGATCAGGTCCAAAGTCATTCCGAATCTGGCAGGGATCCTGCCTGAACTCCAGCCTGGGACAGTGGAGGACCCACCCAGGAATCATCCTCTTAGCTCTCACCAAAAGTCACTGTAATAGAAAAGAACAAATCTGACTCCATATTGGATCTGTTCCTTTTCCTTTAACCCTCTGCCGTGTTTTCTAGGCTTAGTCTTGGTAGCTCTGCACCTTTTGTAAAACAATGTTGCCTTTAGCCTGAAATAAACAGGAGAGCCTATTCTCAAAACTCTGACCTTTAAGGATATTAACACTTTTGCACTCCTATAAAGATAACAAGTTGCAGAATAGAAAAAGTTTGTTTTGTTGCAGGTTTTACAGGAACACCATGATCTGACCCACGTGGACAGCTGCAAAGGGTTCCAAGAACAAAGAAATCCTACACCAAGAAGTTTGCAACAACCAACGACAGCCGTCCCCTTTTTAGTAGAAAAGGAGCCTGAAGTCTGACTTGGGGAAGATGGTTCTGCAAGATATTAGTCCGCCATTATCTTGGTCTGCAGCTGTCTACGTAGACCAGGTCATAGTGCCTCTGTAAAACCTCTATCAAAACAAAAGTTATTTTCTATTCTGCAACTTGTTGTCTTTAGATAAATGCAAAAGTTGTAATATCCTTAAACATCAGAGCCTTGAAAATAGGCTCTCCTATATATTTCAGGCTAAAGGCAACATTGTTTTACAAAAGGTGCAGCGCCAGCAAGACTAAGCCTAGAAAAGAGGGCACAGGGTTAGAGCCAAAAGGACAGATCTTCTATGGAGTCAGATTTTTTTCTTTTCTATTATACTATATTCTATTTTTGTTTTAAGTTCATAAGAATAAAGTTTAGCCTTTTCCCAATTTAAATTGTGCAATTAAGTGCTTTCACAATGCTGTGATACCAACACCACTGGTTTCAGATTATTTCCTTCCTCAAAGTAAAAGCTTGTGTACAAAGCGCACCCCACATCTTACCACCCCCAGCCCATGACAAGCCCTAATCCTCTTTCTCTCTCTATGTCTTTACCTATCCTGGAGGTTCCCTATCAATTAAATCATATAAAAGGTGGCTTTTTTTTTTTTTGTCTGCTCACATATCTTAAGTAGGGACATGTGAATTTTTTGTTAGTTTCTTTTCATGTGAATTAGCATTTTTGTATTTTGAGAGGAAAATCCAGATGGATTAAAGATGAGACGTACCAAATGAAGCCCTTTTAGTAACTCTGTGCATGATCTCGGGGTAGGAACTGCTCTTCTAATTGTGAAACCAGAGCCAGAAGGGAGATGCTTAGCTCTTCCTGTGGCAAAATAAAACCAAACAAAAGCAGAAAACAAAGGCCAAGAAAGACAGCTTGAAAGAAAAACCACAGCCTGGAAAAAGCTTTCCACATGACCCAAGGTCAGAGAAAAACTTCACATCCCTGTGGTCCAAAAACCTCTTGAAGCCCAGTGTTCTGAAAAGAAACAAAACACACACAGGCAGTTCCAACATGAGGCAGTGCAGGTGGCCAGTGTGTGCTAGAGATGCTTGACCTGTAAGGTGAGGACACAGGCAGACGGACAGACTGCAGAGACAGCTTTGGCCACCATCACACTGGCGGGTATTTAGTCAGGTGACAACCAGCCCTGGTGACAATGTAAGCAGGCAGAGGCTCCAGCAGATCCCCTGGAGGGAAGAGTGAAGGGACGCTCCTCTTCAGGGGAACAGGGTGCAGGACGCGTCAAAGGGCCACAGACGCATCTCTTCCCCAGAAGTTCTGATCCTTACAGTTCATCCCACTAAAGTCCTTGCACACCTATTCAAAGATGCCTTTTCAAGGGTGTTCATCACAGCACTGGTTGAAACAGTCGGGATTAAAGCAACACTAATGTTGATGGAGAGAGGATGGGGTCCATTTGTTCTGGTTCATGTGATGAATGAATGCTGTGCAGTCGGAAAAGTGGGTGCCTGGTCTCAACCCAATGACAAGGGAGGCCTCAGGGTGGAAGTATGCAGACCCACTGTCTGCATCCAGGGTCCCATCTGCACTACCACATATGTGTGAAATCAATGTAGATGTAAATTGATCTGATTGTGAGTGTGTGAGAGACAGAGATGAAGAGAGACATACTGAGAGACACAGAGACTGAGACATAAGCACCAAATCATTCATGACAGTCACCTCTGTGGGTGGGAATTACAAATCTCTTCACTTTTAGGCAATATTTCAATTTTTTGTAATGTGTCTGTATTACTCTACTAATTCTAAAAGGATTAAAATCCTATATTAATGTGGCCCATTCATTACTCATCTATGGAGTAATTAAAGTACATTAATCCTGTTTTTAAAAGAATTTAAAGCCTTCTCAGGACTCAGTTCCATGTCAGCTCCGTGGCAGTCGAGGTTCTCCAGAAGGTCATGTCTGTTCTGAATCAGCATCCAATAGAGGTGAGGAAGAAGTCCCAGACTTGGACACTGAAGACTACAATAGATTAGAGATTCTGTTGAGAGAAATTAAGACCTACATTCACATAGAATAATCCCATATTCATGGAGCAGAAGGCTTCATTCTACTAAGATGACAATAGTCCACGAATAGATCTAAGGATTCAACGAATGCCTACCCAAATCCCAGGTGGTGTTTTGCAGGAATTGACAATCAATCTAAAATTCACGTGGACAATCCAGGGGCTCAGAATACATGAGTGAATCTTGAAAAAGAAGAACAAAGTTCAAGGAATGGAAAGTCAGATGGAACCCACTGTTAATACAAAAGCAATTTAAGCTGAAGATAACTGAGATTCAATAGATGTAGAAGAAAACCTGTCATGGAAGCCAATTCTCTCCTCTCCCTTTGCTCTATTAAGTTAGGTTGATAAAAAGCCTTTAACTTTCACCATTTAACATGGTAGTTTCTTTTCTGGGTGGCTCGTGTGTGTGTATAAACAAACTGTTTCTCTCGTTCATCTCCTCTTTACTTCTGTGGGCTTTTTGGGAGGGAATCTGGATGATGGGGACCTGCTCTTTTCTCACCTTCTTTAGTGACATCTTTTGTCCATGGTGAAGTGCTAAAAAAAAAAGAAAAGGGTCATTGGTTTTGGGTCAGATTTGAAACATGTATACCTTTGGAGACCCCTTGGAGGAACAAGGGAGTTCAATACTTCTGGGAGAATTTACTGGTTGTCTTGTCCAAATGCCTAACAAGACTGCTATTTGCAAGGTTCTTTTTTTTTTTTTTCAAAGATTCTTACCCTGAAACATATACCCTCTCTAAACATCTTGAATTATCAAATAGGAAGAAAAAAGGAGAATCATGTCTGGCCTAAGAACACTTCCTTAACAAAAAGGAAGGACAGAATCAGATTCAGAGCAAAAATTAAAATCCATTTATACCATCAACCCTCCCACTCTTTTGTACACTGTCCTCATGTAATCTGCCTGATGGCGCCCTGGAGAAGGCCCTTTGCCCGGAACTTGTGCTCATTTTCAGAGCTCAGCCAAGCGGGAGGTTGGTCCCCAGGGCCTAAGAGGGGCTATTTGTGAAATCTTCTCCACTGAGACCCACCAGACTGAAGGGAACTGTGTGCTCTGAGGGAGGGAGAACACACCGAGCCTCTGTAGAGGCATCTCTGAGATCATCCCAAAGGCACACATCTCTAACTCTGGACACGGGAATTTTTGATTGGCATCTTAGTTGGAAATCTACTCCTGGATAGAAAGAAGCAGATTCAAGCTGTTGCAATTGGATGGGCAGGTCGGCCTCTTGAATTTGTCGGTGAGGAGGATACGCAATTCTCTGCAGAAATAGGAACACCCATCCCTGCTCTGCTGACTTCACCTACGGAGAAACAGGTGCGCGGCTCTAGGGGGAATTCAACACCCACCACCCCTTCTTACCGACGCCAACGCCCTCACTTTATTCTCATGTCAGGTCTCTGCACAAAAACTGTGACTCAGCCCCAAATATCACATACCCATCACCCTGAACCACTCTGTGTCTGTGTCCAACTCGAGCATTAAGGCCTGTGACCATTACTGTCAAATCGTGTCCCCCTTTCAGCCCGTCTCCCGCCATCATCCCAGCCCAAACTCGGTGTCTCTCTCCAGGTCAGCAGCACTCTTCCCACTGGCTTCCCATCAGCTTACCTTGCCCTGCCTCCATTGCTTATTCCCCATATGTTACCCACAACTGTCTTATTAAAGTATGAATCGGATCAAGTTGTTCCGCTTTGCAAAATACTCTCGTGATTTTCCATTGTATTCAGAAGGATATCCAGAGTCCCTACCAAGGCCCTGTGTGATCCGGTCCCTCACCCGTCTCTGCAGCCTCAGTTCTCACCGTTCTGCTCCAGCCCATCTTCACCGCCCAGATGGTCCCCACCAGGACAGCTGTGTTTGTAACTCCAAGTCTCGTACTTGCACTTCTCCCGGCCTGGGAGGCTTTTCTTGTCTGTTACCTACGTGGCTTATTCTTTTGCTTCATTCAGGACTTTGTTCAAATTATTTTACCTTCAGAGAGGACTTATCTGACCACATTATTTAAAATAGCACGCACATATTTCCTATTCAATCATTTTCTCTCCTAATATGCTCTATGTTTCTTTGTGGCAATTATTAGTACCTGGCAGTACATCATATATTTATTTGCTTACTGGTTTATTGTCTGTCTTTCTTACTAGACCTATATTCATGGAACCACAAATAACTGTTTTAACCAGTAACTTTCAAGCTGCCTTTAAATGAATTCTTGCATAAGATGAGAATTTCAGAGGCTTCCACGGGTTGCTTAGGGGAAAAAAGAGAAAGGATTCAGGTTGAACTAGGTTATTAAGGACCTGGGAGTTGGTTATTTATTTTATACATAGTAGTGTGTATCTGTTAACCCCAAACTCCTAATCTAGCAAAAGACCGAGCTGACTACTATTTTTAAAAGACATTTTTTCTTATTAAACTTGGGTTGTTTGAGATCTCTTTTCTTCTTTGTTCTTTTTCTTTCTTTTTAAAGACTTTTCCTTATTTTTTTTTACATTGAGGTACTGCGAATTGAACACAGCATGTACTCTACCCCTTGAACTATACCATCCCCTCCAAAGACAATTATTTTTATACTTTGACAATACCATATTGAATTAAAATTTTTTGTTCTATTTTCACTTCATAGAGTTTATAACTGAGGGAGAGAGTCAGAGGAAGACCTGGGCCATCACATCCTTCTCAGCGGTTTACTACACAGCAGAGGAGCTTGGCTGTCACCAGGCCCAGCTCACCTTTCTGCTCTGAGGGCCAACTCAGGCCACTTCTGTAAACAGCGGCATGTTAGAAGCAGCAGAAAGCCAACTAGTGAGCAACAATGACAAAACTGACCCATCTGCAGTTGGACATCATCTGCTCTGAAACTAACCTCTTACATCTCCTCTTCCTATTAATGGATGGTTTTCAAAAATATTCCCAAGGAGATGAATCTCACTCCATTTTTCTGGATTTCTTGGGCCTTCTATGACTTTAACTGCAGGCTTGATTTTCTGCAGAACGTCTGCAGGGAAGCCAGGCAGAATACGTGAACAGACCAAGCAGGCCACGGCTGAGGCCTCTGGTCAAAGTATCCTTGTTGTGCAGAGCCTACGTTCATGGGACCATTTTCATGACTGCTGTAATTAGTTCTCATCCAAGTGTCCCACCGAAAATGTTTCTAGATAGAAGGTGGCCTGACGCAGATGAGCAGTGGGGATGTGGGATGCAGATGGCAGACATACTGGAAGGAGAGAAGGGAAATGTTTCCTCAGGCTCCAGTTTGGAAGATTTCTGATTTTTATATGGACATTAAACTGGGTCAGGCTGAAGCGCCGTTTGCTTTAAGATGGGGTGATGTACACGTATCCTTACAACTTCTAAAAAATATGTTGAAGTTGGACGTGACAGCCTAGGGGACAGACAGCTTAGATTCACACCTACATTCCAGGATGCCTATGATCTCGGGCTCACAAAGAGGAAAAGAATACACATATTTTGCCTGTGTAGTTCTATGTGAAATTATTTTGACCCTTGCCGGATGGTGTAAGATCAGAGATCATGTAGTCTTTCTTACATCACAAAGACGACAATTCTTCTTGATGAGTCAGCAGACTGTTTTCGATGGCCCGGGGTCTGTGCCAGACATTAGCTGTGTAGACAAATACCACACAGCCCCCCATTCATCAAGGAGATCACAGTGTGTCGTGGAAGAGACAAATTTAAATAGGTTTTCAAAACAATGTGGTAAGAGTCACTTGGCATCATGTACACTGTATGTTCAGAGGGGCCCTTGCACTACCTGGGGCAGGGTTCTAGAAGGTAGGGAAGGTGTCAGAGAGGAAATGCTTTCTGCACTGACATCTGAAGGATTCCAGCAAATCTCTAGACCAGGAGAGTGCGAGGTGGGGACGGGATTCTCAGCAGCTTGCGTGTCTCGTGCAGATGCCTTGTCGTGTCTAAGAGCACTTTGCACTTAGGGAAGGAAGGTCAGTGAGGCTAGAGGCTGTGGGGAACTAACGGAAGCTGAGGCTGAATAAAAGCAGCAACCAGGTGATGAGAAGGTGTGACGTTAAATCAGGGAGCGTGGACTTCCTCACATACGCAGCGGGGAATTCTTTGGGTTTTTAAGGAGGAGAATGACACAGATTAGTCATTAAAAGTGAGCAAAGTGGATTTTTCACTCTAAAGAACAGCACTGGGGAGACTAGCAAGGGGTGTGAATTAATGCAGTGGGGAGCGAGGAGCAGGGACTTGGTTGGGGGACATTAAGGAACAGAATTGTAGTACTGATGGGGGTGAGGGAGTGGAAAAGTAAAGAAAAACTCCCAGATGTATGGCACAGAATACAGATGGGATAGTGATGCCATTATTTGAAGAAGTAAACCTAGTTCTGAGAGAGTGTAAATTCAAACATACAGAGCTTGAGTTTTTTATGGGCTAATCAAATGGGAATGTCTACTTGTCAATTAGAAGTATATTTCTGGGACTGAACTGAGATGTCCATGCTGGAAAAGATTTGACAGTTAATCAGTGGACAGAGAGCAGTTGAAGCCACGGGAATAAATGCCACCCACTTACAGTTTACCAAAGAAAAGGGAAGGAGGGCACTTCTGGTTCAGAAAATATGGCAGACCAGACACTTTAAGACCCACTCACTGAAGGCACATAAAAACATAGAACACAATGCCACCAATCTTTTCTTGTTTTTTTATAGGCACCTTTATTGTGGTATGATCCTGTACAGTAAAATACACATATTTCACATGTACTATTTGATGAATTTGATAAATGTCTGCACCCAGAAAACCATCACCACGATCAAGATAGCTAACATTTCCATCACTCCCCAAGAGGGGCACTTTTCGAATTCCCATATTTATCCTTTTCCATTCCCTTCTCTCCCTGGGGACCGTAAGTTTGTTTCTCTATGTCTGTGGGTCTGTTTATCTTTTGTAGTTAAGTTCATTTGTGTCTTTTTTTAGATTCCACATATAAGTGATATCATATGGCAGTTTTCTCTTTTTCTGGCTCACTTCACTTAGAATGAGTATCTCTACGTCCATCCATGTTGCTGCAAATGACATTTTTTTTCATGGCTGAGTAGTATTCCATTGTATAAATATACTACTACTTCTTTATCCAGTGAGCTGTTGATGGACATTTGGGTTGTTGCCATGTCCTGGCTATTATAAATAGTGCTGCTCTGAGCATTGTGGTGCATGTGACTTTTTGAATTAGAGTTTTCTTCTGACATATGCTCGGGAGTGGGAAGGCTGGATCATGAGTTGAGTCCATTTTCAGTTTTTAAAGGAAATTCCACACTGTCTTCTCTAGTGACAATGCAGCCCATTTCGTGAAATCAGAGCCATGCTCAGAAAGTAACGGGTACTTCTAGGGGCCAGACATGAAGCGCAGTGAGTGTGGCCTGTTCAAGAATCAGAGGGCAGTCTGCCAGGGCTGGAGGAGAGTGAAAAGGGAAGTGTGGTACAGGTAGGATTCAGACGACGTGGGGACCTGACAGGCTGGGATAAGGAGCCTGGACTTCCAGTCATCCATTGGTAACCATGGGGCACTGGTTCCAGGAATCTCCCCAGATGTCAACATCCATGGATGCTGACACCTCTTGTATAAAATGACATAGGACTTGCATGGAACTCATGTACATCCTCCCATGTGCTTTTTTTATATATACAAACTTTTTTTATTGAGTTATAGTCATTTTAAAATGTATCAAATTCCAGCATACACACAAGTTTTCAGTTATACATGAATATACACATATATTGGTTGCCACTTTCTCTTTCACTGTGTACTTTAAATCATCTCTAGATTACTCACGGTATCTAATACAACATGAATGTTATGCAAGTAGTTGCCTGTGTATGGCAAATTCAAGTGTTGCTTTTTGAAACTTTCTGTTTTTTCCCGAATATTTTCAATCCACAGTTAGTTGAATCTGCTGGGTAGGGAGCCCCTAGATACGGAGAACCCCCAAGCTCCTCCTTCCCACCTCCTAAATTTCCACCGCAAGCACTGAAGGGGTCGAAACATAGAAGAGCGCCATCTACCTGCTGGAAACCCTGAGGAATTCCTTCAGCGTATGTAGCGCAGGAGAGAAAGCTTAGGGCCAACTAGTGGGAAAGGAGGGCCTGCCTGGAGAGGAAGGAGGAAGGACAGCAGTGGAAGCCAGCTCTTACCCTTAGTGGAGCTAGCTGATAGCAGTGAGGGACGCCAAGGAACTGGGAACACGTCAGGGGGGGGCAATCCTGGCCGCCAGGTGCAGGGTTCACATAGCTGGGACCCAGTTTGCAAGATCAAAATAACAAGGAGGGAGAGGGGCTGCCTCAGCCCCGGGATCCTGACAACGGCCACAGTGCCGTGACCCCAGCCAATGTGGCTCACCTTGTAAGCCAGAAAAAGGAAACTTTGAGCCAAGATATTGGAGATTCCACCGCAGCCACACGGATAACTAGATCTCGAACGTGACAAAATGTAACCACCAGAAACAGGAATCTTTCCTTTTCTCTTCCTTTGGACCTTTGGACAGGGAGCCACACATCTTTGACGGGAACCACCTTTAATCCGATAGAGAGCTCACTTTTTCAGGGATAAGCACGGAGAAAAAGAATTGGGTGATGGTTTAAAGTGGAAGTCAAAATGGAAGCCCATCTGAGAAATGGTAAAAACATGCTTCTCAATGAATCCGAGTTATGGCGAAAAGAAGGAGGAAGTTTAAGGAAATCTCTATCCACCAGACAAGACTAGCCAGTCATAAAAAGACAGCACTTTAAATCAAGAAAACTTTTTTTTTTGGTGGTGAAAACAATGCCATATTTTAAAACAAGGCTTGAGCAATCAACAACACGCTGAGAGTTGTTGATGAGGAGAACATAAATCTGCATATAGATATGTAAGTGTTCCAAGTCCACCGCTCGAAAAAAGTTAGTCAATCATGTGTCCAGTTGATTGGGAAATCCCGATAAGTAAATAAGTCAAAAGTGGGAAAGACATGGGATTAAATAGTGGTAGTGAGCAATGAAATCCAAGATGTTTATACCTATATTTTCTTTGTTAATGTAACAAACTTAAAGCAACTGTCTAAAAAGTAGTGATTGGAGCACACAAACACACACACACACACTATTTGGAACAGCAGAGAGGTAAAATATGCTAAATTTATCATTATTGAGGAACAGGATCTAATAGAGTATTTCATTTTAGAGACTCATAGGAATACTGGTCCAATTGCATATAAAGTTATGAACTTAGAGATGATTTATAAAAATTTAGAGAGAATTTTCATTAAGAGGTAATATAGCTTCCAAATCACTGAAGAGAAAATTAACAATAATAAAATTAATCAATCTAGGTAATATGGAGTAACACAGACCATATTTACCATCCTAAAATAAACCCCAAAATGGATAAAATATATGAAGCAATGATTTTTAAGACACGTGAAAACGATCATCCCCTAGGACCTTGTCCTGCCACCTCCATACCAAGGCTGCTAGGTCTCCTACTGCCATTACCAAGGATGTCCACCAGGAGGCGACATTTCCTTCCTCTGCTCCTACTGCAGAGCCTGTCCTGAGCAGTCCTTTTCCAGGTTTTGGCAGGCAGCTCCCAGAAGTGTTCTCCTGTGCCTTGGTCCGTTTTAGCCACCAGCAAAGGGATCAAGGATGAGCAGTGAGCCTCCTTCCTCATCCAAGACCTAGGAACCTATCTGACTTCTGAGCAGCCCTTCACTCTTGTCTGCTGTCTGGTACTCTCCGCCTGGTTTCCCGAGTCCGCGGCTTGGGCAGCCTGCACGCTGGCCACAGCCCATCAGAATCTGTTACCCCGCCAAGAGGCCACGCATGATCGTGAGCAGGGCTCCAGGCCTCTGGCGCAGCACGGTTTTGACTGCGTCCTGGCCCTGGGCACGTGAGCTCCAAGCCCTTGGTTGAGTCAGTTAACATCTCTAAGCTACAGTTTCCTCATCAGTAAAATGAAGACATAATCAATATGAAAAAAAATCAGAATATGAGGGGGACTAAATTTCTGGTGATTGAAGATTATTTTAATTTTGAATTATACAGCAAAGGACATCATACAATTTTTACTTCTTCATAATTCTAAAGGACAGCTTCTACTATTAAAACTAATGCATGCAGGTACACCCAAACACACGTGCAGACACACTGGCTCTGCTCCACATACATACCCACGGGCACACACACATGGAGTCATGTAGCACACACACACATACCATACACACACCACACACGTCCTCAGGCGCACACACACACATAACGTACAGAACCACATACATCCCCAGGAGTGCGTGCACGCACAAACACACAGTCACAGTCATGTACCACACACGTCCCCAGGTACGCACGTGCTCACACACATGTCATACACACTTTGGCGTTATTCTAAGTCAATTTACAATTGAGGGTCACAGTGTCCATTGTTTCATCCGCTCAGAAGATTGTGACTTCGGAGCGTGAAGCAGGAGCCCCTCCTCTCTGGAGACGGTCTTTACCACTTACAGTTTCAGTAGAGCCAACATAACTGCTCTGGACCTTTGGAAGTGCAGGGCCAGAGCATCCCTGGGAGCTCACATCCTATACATGTAAACATGTTAAGTGCAGTAGGTTCTAAGCTCCTGCCTTTACAAATATACATTCATTATAAGGGGGAAGGCCAGGCTCAAATTCAGAATTCCCAGACACAGGGGAGTCCGGAAAAGAAAGTGAGAGTGTGGGGAGAGCTGATTCCCAGACTCTGATCACTAGCCTGAGCCTTTTCTTCCCAATGCTGGGTCCATCCCTTGCCACAAGGGGCCTTGGATGTGCACAGGGGGACACTCAGACCTCACGTCCGGGTTCTGCTCATACCCTCCATGCAAACAGCTGCCCTTTGGCCTCCTCTCTGTGAGTCCTGGGTATCTGAACTCTGGGGAGAGCCAGTGCAGGCACTAGAAATGGGTCAGGGGCTGATGAGACAGGGCATTTGGGGTTCTGGGTTTCTAGAGCACGGGGTGGAGCCAATGACCGTGTCCCCTTGGCCCTGCTGTCTCCACCCCATGGAGGGCATGGCCAGAGGAAGTGTCAGGGCCAGAGGGACCCTCTGCAGTGCAGGACCCAGGGCAGAATGGCCCCCTTGCCGGGGTCTAAGGGCAGAAGCGCTAAGGAAAGGTCTGAGGAGGCTGTAAGGTATCTTCATTCCCATTAATTAAAAAAACCAAAAGCTTACCACAGGCGTGGGTGGAAAGCGTTTTTTAGAACAAGGGAAGGCACTTGCCAAGGTCTGGTCATAGAGGGCTGGTGGGTTTGCCAGGTTGATGAGGAATCAAAAGGCTGTTAGTCTCCACTGGGTCTAAACACCGCGTGAATTCCTCGGGGTGACACTGAAATGCAGTGAGACACGGAACCCTCTTAAGTTGTTAAAATCTTCATGGTGAGCCATTCAACTCTCTCCTCATTCTTGGGTACGAAAGCACGATAAACACAGGCCAGAAACGCATCAGCATGTTGGTTGGTTCACTATCCGTCTGGCGGCCCCTCTTGTAGAAGCCTTTATCACATCACCCAGGGCTGACCCGGCTCAGGGTTATAGCTGATTTTCCACAGGTGGCATCAATTGTTGGTGACACGAAGGAGGCATGTTAGCCACCTCCCAAACACTGAGGCTCCTCCTGGGAGGAGCCTGCAGACTCCCAGTCCAGCCTCTGCACCACGATGCACCTTAGTGCCACTCCCGTCTTGCTGCCCTGGCCTCTAGCTCTGGCCAGAACCTCGCTGGATTGTCGATAAATGTCACCCATACACCACGTCTAAGCTTGGGGTCCAGATGTGACCATGGTTCTTATTTTCTTCCCATCGATGGATTGTTTGATCTTTGTGTAATCGTGTCGGCAGGAAGTTCAGTACCGCCCTCTTGAGGCCTCCCCAATCCGCCTCTGTCTATAAATATCCTAGCACCCCAGGGGATTGGGTCTGAAGCCTGGCACTCAGACACGATGACAGCTGGAGAAACAGGAATCCACTCCTGCTGTGGCTTCTGCTGAGGCTCGATGTGGCCATAAAAACGGATCCCACAAGCCGTGACATCACTTGACTCGCTGCAGGGATGCTCCCACACTGTCCCATTCCCCCCGAAGAGACCAAGGGCTTTCTGCTTGTTCCCGAAGGCCCCACCCCCGTGGGGTCACTGGGTCCAGTGGAGGGTACAGTCTGCTTCCCCGCCAGGCCTTAGGGCCTTGGTGGGGCCTGGAACATCAACTACCCTCACCCTAGGGGCCCGTTTGTCCTTTCCAGCCAACAGACCTAGGTCATAAGCACTTGAACTCACCTGAGGGTGTTTTCCTCACTTCAGGGGCAGTGAGGACTGGGTTTCTTCACACTCCAAGTGCCCCAGGTCTGGATGCAGACAGTCTGGCTCTCCCCCCAGTCCTGCAGGTCCCGGCCACACCTGCTGCTGGTCACTGAGTCTGTGCTGTGTTCTCTTCCAGGACAAGAGGTGCACTCTGCCCCCTGCCCGGCCCCACCAGTGGTGGTAGAGGTGGCGGACAGGCAGGTGAGCTGGGGCCTGAGACCGCACCCAGAAATCAGTGCCCCAGAGGCCGCTGGTGACTAGAGGGGCCACGGGGCGGAAGGCAGCATGGGATGGGAGGAGGAGGAAGGTTCAGGATAAGGAGATGAAAGGGGGAACGGATAGCACTGTGAGGACCTCGGCCATGAAAGGGAAGAGAAAAGACAGTGACAGCTGAAGCAGTGTTGGCGTTAAAAGCTGAGGGCTTTTTTTTTTAAATTTAATTTTATTAATTACCATTACATATAGTGACATATTTTTATTTGATTAAAGATTATGTGCCATGTCATATAACAGGATATAGTATGTTATTATTTATTAAATAATACATAATAGTAGATATACTAGCATATTAAGTTCTGTTTATTTATTATCAGATAGTATATAATACATATGTAGGTATTTATATACATAATATATAATTCATGCATCTATATAATATATAACACACAACAATGTAGGATTATGATTAATATATTTTATAACAAGATTACATAACAATAATGATGTAATATTACCCATTGTATGTCTTGGTTCATGACACATTCTGACCTTAGGTGCCTGTCAGAGGTATTTATGTATTAAAATTAATATTATAAGAAACAGTTGTGAACTTATCACCCAGCATCAGAACAGGACTATTGACAGTGACATACTGAGTCCTATCCTGCTCTTGGCCTCTTCTCACAGGAAGTAACCAGCATCCTGAATCCTGGCTTGCCCTTGCCTTGTGTTACTTTCACACACACAACATTTAAGATCAGTTAAAACAAATGAACTGCAGGTACATGCAACGAAGTGGATGAATCATACACTCTGTTAAATTGAAAAAGTAAGCCCTAGAAGGTAGCCGATAGTGTGCTATGCTTTTAACTGTGTATATATATATGTCAACTAAACTCACTAAATTACGAACAACTACAGCTAGAGTCCAGGTGGGAGAGGGACTGATAAAAGGTGAGGTGAGCAGATTTGCTGCAGGTGAGCGAGTTCCTTTCCTGTAACATGCCATTCTCTCTGAAGCAGGAGGCAAGGCCATCTGCTGGGAGTCAGGGAAGAGACAGAGGGAAGGTTAGAGGTGTGCAGAGAGCAGAGAATGTTGACACCACTGAGTGATAAGTGGAGAAATGTGCTCACTAGATAAATCCTGGAGGATTGCCTGGCAGTGGCAACATGGTGGGCTTTGATTTGTAGTCTTAGAAATCTGTGCCGGGAGAGCCTGCTGCCTGCAGGCTCAGAACAAGTAGAGCTGGGTGAACCGAGATGGAAGTCGGCCTGGTGAGGAACTGAAAAGGTCAAGGCTCAAGGGGGTTTTGTCTGTCATAAAGAGAGTGCTGACTGTGGATGCAGAGCTGGAAGGTGGGGAAGTGGAAGTAAGAGGAACGTGGACAGGCAGGAAAGCAGAGGAGTCAGCGCATGATGCCCCAGTGAGGGTGAAGGAGGGCCAGGGAGGCTGGTGGAGAAGCAGCTGGACGGCTAGAGGTGGGCACTTAAAGGAGAGAGGCTGGACCTGGGGTGAGACACCGCTGGGTATGAGCCCGGGGGTAGGGTGAATGGGGGGTGGCTGGCTCAGGCTGACGGCGAAGAAGACCCTAAAATGACCATACTGGGTGGTGGAGGGAGAATCAACTTTGACGTCTTGATGGTAGGAGGCGAGGCAATACAGAGCTGGTGGTCCAGGTGCTCCTGACTGAGGCAGATGAGCAGGGAGGCCAGGGTGGCAGGCACTGCTAGGAAAGGATCTGGGTTTTCCAGGTGCTCCCAAGGGAGGAGGAGCAATCATCTGAAGGGGGAAAGTGAGCACAAGGAGGACAACTCAGGCCCCTGATCAAACGGGGTGTGTGAGGGGGCAATTTGTCAACTCCAGAGATGTTTGCCCAGGAAGCAGAGACCACGGGTGAAGTGAGGGGGCACTCAGAGAAGAGAGGGAGAAGAGTCTTCTGGGTGTAGGGGGAAGAGAGGCCCCAGAACAAAGGAGCACAGAGGCACAGTGATGAGGATGGCCTGGCTCTATGGTGACACTGCAGGGATGGCTAGATATTTGTCCTGAGGGCTTCGTTTGTGGGGCTACTGACCTCATGAGGACTCCCCTCTCAGCATCCGGGACAGACTCTCCCGCTCCTGAGATCTGTGTGGCCACCGTTGTTCCCGGAGGGGCTCTGCCTTCGTCTTCTATCAGACTTTCCTGCCCAGCCTCTGACTGCCAGCGAGGGAGCCTGGGCCTCGCAGCTGTTTCTCATGGAGGGACACAAACTCCTTGGAGAAGCAGGCTGATCTTACTTTTTACCGTAACCCAGGGCCTAGCAAAACGCCAGCCTATGGGTGGGCCATGCATAGGCTCGGATACTTACTAAATTAACTCAAAGCAGTAGAATTGCAGAGCTGGAGGAAGTGGCCACTGAGCTCACAGAGTTCACTGCCCACACCCCCATTCTACAGATGAGGAAACAGAGACCAAGCGGTGAAGCAGCCTTGGACATGGTCACGCTGCTCCTTAATGCTGGCCTGTGTCGGGCATGCCAAGGGATGAGCTGCAGTGAAGGGGCTGAGAGGGGCCTCTGGTGCCAGAGAGCTTGGGTTCAAGTCCCAGCTCTGCCATTTACTAGCTGTGTGATTAATGACTGTCCTTCCTGTAAAGTGCCACCTCATTGGGTTGTTGTGAACACAGAGGTCCTGGAACAGCAGGACAGAGTTCTGTAAGGGTTTGCTTTTGATTTGGTTACTATTATTATCACCAAGTGAACCCTGAAATGAAGAAAAAAGACAGCAAGAATTTTTATTTTAAAGGAATTTAAAATCCGATGATGAATGTTTGATTTAATCTATTCAAGTTTGCATTTGACCCTTATTAACAACTACACAATGGATGACTTTTGAGGCAATCTTGCTTCATGTCTTTAATTCTCACTGATGACACAGGCTATTCAAAAGGAAGCAGTTTCTTTTCCAGGAAGAGGGACAAAAATTAACAATATCTCGGTACCTCTCGGTTCCCAGTGAGCTGGTTTTGACTTGTCAACCCAAATTTGGGGAAGTGCCCGCTCCTCCTGGACTTGCTACGCTGCCCTGCGGCCCCCAGGGGGAGCTGTACACTGACACGAATCCAGTCTCTTGGTTCATATCTTTGCTTCAGATCCCTCAAGGACTGCCCATGCCCCAGGGCCCCATCTGCCCCACCAGCCTCGCCTGCTGGACTCCAGGACACCATCCTGGGTCTCAACCATCCTCTGTTCCTACGCCCGCCCCACTACTCTTCACTTTGTCCTTCAAGTGTGGGCTCCTGTGGCTCGCCACGCAGCAGGGGTCTCCCCGTCCTCCACCTTGGGTAACTGCATCTTCCTGCACGGTGCCTAGCGAACCCGTGTGGAGGCAGGAAGAATACAGAACAACAGGTGCTCAGAGGGGCTGCCTTTCCCACTGCAGGGGCCCTGGAGAGATTTCTCCCGGGTGGTTATTCACAGGTGCTGAAGCTGTGGAATCTCGATCTCACCAATTTAAAGGGCATCATCACTAATTACAAAAGCAATCATTTTTTCAGTAGCAAAGGGAGAAAAGACTTTGTGCCCCACACTTCCAACTTTCTTCCTCCAACTTCAGAGGTGATTCTCACTCTCTGGGCAAGGGTAGAAAGCAACACACAGAATATTATTTTTTAATGTTTTATTTTCCCGCTCTGAATATTGCTTTCCCAGAACCGATGAAGGCTAGGACGGTTTGGCTTCCCTGGACTGAGGATTCAGAGGCGCAGGGGGGAGAGGGTGGGGACATAATTCAGCATTATTGAACCAAACAGAGACATTAAAATGTTCTACTCTAAACAGAAAGGAAGCAGGATGCTATAGAAATGGGAAAACCATAGTTGGAAATGCAATAACGAGTTACAAGAGAATAAACATGAAGATGTAAAAAAGAAAAAGTACATCAAAATACAAAAAGGTGGGAATGGGAGACAGTAGCAAGATAAGACACATTTTTTTTCTCTTTTTTTTTTTTCTCATTATTCTTAGGATGTTTTGGCGCCAACGTGATTATCAGTCTAAAGGAAATAGATATATTAATGGATTGATATACTTGAAAAATAAGGTAACCACAAATCAAAAGCATATAATAGAGTCGCAAAAAAAAAAAAAAACCCAAAAAGAAACAAACTCAAAATGTCTTAAAGACTTAAACATTAGACAAGCTGCTCTGAACCTCTCAGAAGAAAACATAGGCAAAACATTATTTGACATACATCTCAGCAATGTTTTCCTGGGGCAATCCACCCAAGCAACAGAAATAAAAGCCAAAATAAACAAATGGAACCTAATTAAACCTATCAGCTTTTTCACAGCAGTAGAAACCATAAGCAAAACAAAAAGACAACCTATGGAATGGGAGAAAATATTTGCAAAAGATGAGACTGAACATGGCTTAATTTCTAGACTATATAAATAGTTCATACAACTTAATAAGAAAAAAAATAAACAACCCAATCCAAAAATGGGCAGAACAACTAAACAAGCAATTCTCCAATGAAGATATACAAATGGCCAATAGGCATATGAAAAAAAGGCTCAATATCGCTAATTATCAGAGAAATGCAAATCAAAACTACAATAAGTTATCATCTCACACTAGTCAGAATGGACACCATTCAAAAATCCACAAACCATAAATGCTGGAGAGGCTGTGGAGAAAAGGGTACCCTCCTACATTTTTGGTGGGAATGTAGTTTGGTGCAGCCACTGTGGAAAACAGTATGGAGATTCCTCAAAAGACTAAAAAAAGACTTATCATTTGATCCAGCAATCCCACTCCTGGGCATATATCTGGAGGGAACCTTAATTCCAAAAGATACCTGCACCCCAATGTTCACAGCAGCATTGTTTACAATGGCCAAGACATAGAAGCAACCTAAACGCCCACTGACAGATGACTGGATAAAGATGTAGTATTTAGATATAAAAGAATATTACTCAGTCGTAACAAAGAAGGAAATAATCCCATTTACAGCAACATGGATGGACCTGGAGATTATCACACTAAAGTGAAATGACACAGACAGAGAAAGACAAGTATCATATGATATCACTTATATGTGGAACTTTTAAAAATGATACAAATGAACTTATTTACAAAACAAAAACAGACTCACAGACTTAGAAAACAAATGTAGGAGTTTGGGATTAACAATTACAAACTACTATATGTAAAACAGACAAACAACAAGGATTCACTGTAGAACACAGGGGAAAATATTCAGTATCTTGCAACCTATAATGGAAAAGAACCTGAAAAAGAATAGACTATGTATACGTACAACTGAATCACTATGCTGTATACCTGAAACTAACAAAACAGCTGTATATCTGAAACTAACAAAACATTGTAAATCAACCACATTTCAATTTAAAAAAAAGATAAGCTGTAAATGCCTTTATTCAAAGAAAATCTTCAACTCTTACCTCTTACAAAAAGTAAAGTTGGAGGGTTGAGCAGGGCTAAATTATACTGAATGAGAGGTTACATACCTTCTCCAGCACGTGGCCCATGCTACACACACATCGTGTTTTCCTTAAGGTAAGAATAGCCCTTACTGCCCAGGGAGAGAGTCCTGCTGGGACAAGGCCTTTACGGCAGTGGCCTCCGTGTCACTGCTCCATCTCACCAGGAGGCCAGGGTTTTCAGAGGGGAGGGAACACAGAGCTCATACACTTCAGATCTATTTCCTGAGGAAAACTATGGAAAGACCAAATTCACCTGCAGTGCGGGAAACATGAGCAGGGCCCCTAAGCAGACCGACAAGCCCGAAGCGACAGCCAGAAGTTCACATCGGAGCCAGAACAACAACCGTCTGGCCCCAGTTAAACGATCACCATCTTACCTGCAATGAACTGTTCGTACTCAGTGTCAGGGATGTTTCTGTTGAGACTTGAGAGATCAAAAATGTCAGACCAGGGAATCCAGACCTGGTGGATGTCCAGACTCTGCCAATGGTAGAGGCAGCCCCAACGGGGTAGCACCAGCACCGACTCCTCCATTTTCAGCAGGGTCTTCAGGAGGAAGGCGATGTGGATACAGACGCCCCTACGGAGGCTGAAGCCCTCTGGAGGGTTGTCGTCACACAGAAGGTACATGGCAGGGAGCAAAGGAGAGAGGGTCTTCAGGGCCAGGCCTCTGCACAGGAATTCTGGCTTAGATAGAACAGATACAACGGAAATCCCTGCACAGCACATAGCCTAGACTCAAGACACGTTCAACATCTTCTGGTTTGTATAGTGGAGGCACTTCCCACCCATCTCCATGTGGCCAATTACTTCGAGTCCGGGAGCACATGCAGAAGACATCTTGGCATCTGTCTAACAACGCTAAGCACCTGACTAGTACCTGAGCACCCGTTCTCCAGGGGCTCTCAAGCTTCTTGGTCTACAGACCCCTGTACACTCTTAATTACTGAGGACTCCAAAAGGCTGCTGTTTATGTGGGTTAAATTTATCAATAGTTCCTGTGTTAGAAGTTAAATAAGAACTTTAAAAAATGCTTATGAGTTCACTTAAAAATAATAACAACCTACTACATGTTACCATTAATACTCTTAAGCAAAAAATAAATATATTTTTCTAAACAAAAAATCATTAATGAGAAGAATAACAGTGATTTTAATTTCTGCAAATCTCTTTTGGACTGATGAGAGCTGAATTCTATCTGCCTCTACATTCCCTGTTTTGTGATATCACACACCAGGTTTTCCCTGGAGAACCCCACAGGAAACTCGGGAGTGCAAGAGTGTGCAAAAGGCAGGTGACATACCGGCGTTTCTACGAAAACAGGGGCCTCGGACACACTTTGATAACTGCTGCCCTACCCTAGGCGAGACTCTCCTACACAAGAGCCAGGCAAGGGTCCTGGCTTCTTTAATGAGTTACCACAGGCACACACCTCCCTTCTCTGTGTTAATGTTTCCCACAACCTCCATTACTGCAGATGAGGATGTAATCCTCAACTGGGCCCTCTAATCCCAGAAGACTGACAACCTTGAGAGGGAGGGCCCATCTACCATCCCTACAGCCCGCACAGTCTATTTTGGTTCAAGCCCTAGATAACTGCTAATTGGCACTGACCCTTGTCTTATTCCTGAGGTTTATCGAAGGAGCCAACATCTGGATGGAACTGAAATTTCCCTGCAGATAAACAAGGCTGATAAACCACCCCATTCCAACATCTGATTCTGGGGCTCTTCAAAACCCGGGTAAGGCCCCGCTTCATAAAAGATGGGTCCTCTGCCTGCCCTTCCCGGGGGGTTCTGGGAGGCAGCGGCAACGCAGGGCTACCAGGACTCACGGCCCCAGCCCCAGCGCCCAAGGGGGAGGAAAGCCCGAGGCTGTGCCACAGCCCTGTCCCCCCCTCCCCAACCCGCTCCCCGGCACCACAGCCCCTCCCTGGCCGCCACACCAACCCGGATCCCACCCCGGTCCATGTCCACTGGCCCCGCCAACTGCGCGGCCGTACGTTTACTGTCTGTGGGACGCCGCCCCAGACAGGATGTCGGCCGCCGACTGACCAGGCCAGAACTAGTCGCCCGGACGTGCAAGCCGCCATCACCAGCAGCAAGCACAGCCATGGTCGCGGGCAGCTGCACACTTCCGGAGCCCGCTGCCCGCCCCAGAAGCGCAGGCCGGCCCGCGCGGAGCGCGGCGCCTGTAGCCATGGCAACGCCGCGGGGCCCTCCCCTAGTGCTTGCGTCTGCGTCCTCCCGAGGCTAGACGTGCGAGGGCAGAACTTGCGGAGACAATGGGAGCCAGGGCGCGGCCAGGATGGGGGCTGGAGGGAGGCTTATTGGACAGCTGGACGGGGCCGGGGCGGGCGGGGCCGCGCAGACGTCCTCACCTGCAGGTGGTGCCGGCTGGAGGCTGGGGCGGTGCTGCCACCAGTGGGCGGGGCGGCGGGGCAGGGGGCGGCGGGGCGGCGGGGCAGGGGGCGGCGGGCCAGCGGGGCGGGGTCACCCTCACCTGTCCGTGTGTAGGGCTCAGCCTGGGCTCCGCGGCCTCCGCTTGCACCGGATGTGGACCCAGGCGGCCGGTGGCAAGATAGAGGATTGAACCCAGGCACGCACGGCTGGCCAGTTAAGGCACTTGAAGTGCAGATCTGCCAGGCCCGCTGCCGGCCTTGAATTCGCGCTGCTGGGCAGTTTCCAAGAAGACGGGATCTGTCCCAAGAGGGAGGTAGGGCAGGGGTGCCAGATGCCGGGTTGGGTGCGGTCTTACAGGAGAGCCACGGTGAGAGTGTGCAGAGCAGCCCCTGTGTTGACGGGGCTAGGAATTCGGGGTGTGGGGATGGTGTGTGCCTTGCTCTGTGGTCTCCCCAAGAACTCTCACCCCCAAGCAAGGGACCCTGCACCCTCCACCCTTCACTGCATCCCCTGCCTTCCCCAGCACTACCGCCCCTGTCCCCGGAGTGTCCCATGACCTCTCCCCACACCGGGCGCTGTCCCTGTTACAGGTACTGAGCTCCTGGTGGTTCCAGCCAGAGGGTGGGGGCTGTATCTGACCAGTTAGGACGCCTGGAGACTTTATATGAAACCTCAGACCATAATGCAGGCGTTCACAGAGGCCCCTCAAACGGGATTCCCTGCATGGCCCTCCCCACCCCACACCCACAGTGCAGCTGCCACACCGGGCCAAGCCTGCTGGAGAACCGCTGGTCCCTCTCCTCCTGTCCCTGATCAAGAGTGCACCGCCCACACTGCTGGGTATTTAGGGGGCCTTAGAAGAGCAGCTTTTATTGTCATGAGCAAATATTTGCTATTTTGGGAAGATTTGATTGCAAAGGGATGTAGGATATGCTTTTTCTGTTGCCCTGGAACTGGTGACTAGGATGCAAACTTAAGTCAAAGCAGTTTTTAGAGACAGCCGCAAAATATCTAACCCAAAGATCACTGTTTCCTAAAAAAGGCAACACCACCTGGCGGATGGGGGCCTGGCCCCTCTTTCTGGAGTTTGGGGTTTGCACCCTCCAGCTGTGACAGAGCCCGAAACAGCTCTGAACACGCTCCAACAGGCTTTCCCAGAACAAATTGCCTTTATTTTGAATCTGGGTGAAAACCAGCCGAGAAATCTGGGTAAATCTCCCTGGGTGTAACCATGACTTTTATGCTGAATGAAAGAGCGGCTCTCCACATGCTAACATCTCAGAAATGAATGTGTGTTGAACCCTTCATGCATGTAGCGTGTTGGGAAAAGCGTTTCATGGTGAGGGGAACTATATAACTTACATGTGTATGGGGAAGCCCTCACTCCAACGGGCTTTTCCTGCGCAAACTGCCTTCATTTCGAAATTGGCTGTTGCTGAGAAATCTTGGTAAGCGTTCCTAGGTGTGACCATGCCCATTACGCTGGATGAAAGAGCGGCTCTACACCTGTTCACACCTCAGAAATGAATGTGTGTTGAAGCCGTCATTCAAGTAGCGTGTTGGGAACACAGAGTTTCGTGGTGAGAAGGACTATGTAAATTACATGTCTATGATGAAGCACTCGCTTGAACTGGGTATTCCAGCGCATACTGCCTTTATTTCGAAACTGGCTTCTCAGAAGACCTGTGGTCTCCACTGCAGGTCTGTCTCCAAGCCCTGGGCCAGCATGGTGACTCTGCTCCCCCTGTCTATTCTGGGAGGTCTAGGTGTCCTTCATGGCCCTTCCACCATTGATTCTTTTGGAAACACCCTGCAGATGAAATGGGCCTGAGAACAGGAGAGCTGGATGCCAACAGCCACTGCCTAGTGTGTGGCTCCTAGGAGGGGCATCTCCTCTCCGTGGGCTCTGATCTCCCATCCCCTCTCCCCCACCCCACCCCTCTCCTCCTGCATTTCCTGATTGATCCCTGGATAATGGTCCATGCCAGGAATGACCTGGGAGAGGTTTTATGAGTCTTTAAGGGGGAAAAAAAAAAGAAATCTTTAGACAAATTACTGAAAGTAACTTCCAGCTTTCCCGGGAAAGTCCTCTTTCCAATGTTTAACGCTAGTTGACAGGATGTTAAATTGCCTAACCACTCACATCTGGGCAAGTGCTACCTCTCTCTCCAGCTCCCTGCAGCATCCACCTGTGGCAACTTAGCCACAAGAGGGCACGAAAGCTCTTTCCCCATGCCAGTGCCAGCGTGGCTTTGGAGGCAGTGGAGGCTGAGAGAAAGGGCCCCGCCCTGAAGTTTGGGGGGCCTCCAGCCACAACAAGAGGAGCAGGGGTTTTCAGAGTGGCCCAGCAGGGAAACCAGGCAAGGCCGCCTGGCCCAAGTCTTCCCTGCCCAGAGAGCCCCATGAACTGCTTTGGGCCCCACTCCCCATTTGGGTCCCCTGCAAAAATGTACCACGGGATCCACACCTGAGAAGGCAGAATGACGGCCCTTTGGCCTGGGGTCTCAGCAAGTGTGTGCTGTGAGACCTGTGGCCACATATCTTCCTTGTCTCTCCAGGTCACTGAAGGGTCTGTGCTGGGCACCTTGGTGGTCAGGGACATGGGAACAACTCTAAACTCTGAAGAAGGACAGAGAGACTCTTCCTGGAAGCAAGGATTCCAGGGAGATGCCTTGCCCAGAACTGGGGGACTGTGTCCTGAGTAGACCCTTGGGAGGCAATGTGGGGCTGTGGGGTCCTCTTCAGAGAAGGGAGCAGGTGTGCTTTCCGGGGGTGGGTTCCTGCTTTGTTCAGTCATGTCCTCATGTAAGACTCATTTACAAACACCTCCCAGTCCACCTAGGTGTGGCCCCAGGGGTGGGGGTAGAGGAGGAGAGTGAAGGGTGCAGACTTAGGGCCCCCTGACCTACACAGGAAGCCAAGGTTCAGTGGGAACATCTTGGGAGTCTAGTGCAGGGGTGGAGGACGAGCACTAAGAACATGCCAAGTCATGCAATAAAGTGACCCGTGACCATGAGACACAGGTGGCCGTACAACAAAGGAGGGAGATAGAAATTTAGACCCAGGCTCTGAGAACCTTGAGAGGGGCTGGAGGGTCCCAGGAGCCCTCAGAAACAGCTCTTGTAGGGGCACAGAGATCCCAATGCACACATTTCTCATGGATGCTTTTTGGGGTGCAGAGTGAGTTACCAGGATCCTGAACTTTGTATGGAATCCCACCCCCTTGTTCATCACGGTTCCTGGCAATAAATTGCTGTCATTTGTCCCTGAACATGCACAGGGGAGCTGACTGCTGTGGGGGTCACTGCAGGACTAGAATCTTCTGTTGTGGGCTCTGTGACCACAGAAACTCAGGGGGATTTCTTAACAGGAGCACCTGGAGACCATGCCTGCAAGGACCACCCTCATGGGATGGTCAAGGAACCCGTGGTACCCAGGTCACCAAGTGACGAATTTGTGAGGTTGCCTGGGGTATCCTGGGGGCATGTAGATTTCTGTGGTCAGCACGTGGGCCCAGCACTGAGGGATGGTCTGCACAAAGTGAGCTTGCCCTCCTAATAATGGCTCCTAACACCTGCAGGGAAACTGCTCCCAGGGCTCCTGGAGGTCCATATTGAGAGTGTCCTGCCAGCCATGTAGGGTCACCTTTCCCTGATGCAGAGGCAGACCTCTCCCCCTTGAGGCCCAGGGGACACCTAGCTCAGGCCCAACCTGTGTACCCTGGAAACGCAGAGCCCCAGAGCTCTGGCACAGCCTGGGGTGTGGTCGTGTCGGGGCAGGAAAGGCCCAGGGAAGGGGCTCATTCAGGGGCAGAGACCACTCTGCAGGGATGCTGGACCTGGCAGCGATGCACTGCTTCAGAACTCCCCTGGGCAGGGTTTCCAAGCTGTAGGATGGAAGGGGCTCTCCTTCCTGCGGTGCAGTGGGGGGAACTAGATCCATCGTCAATGTCAGCCCTGAAAATGGAGGCTGCGCTACCTCCATTCCTGGAAAGAAAAATCAGGCCCCTCCAGTCCTGGTGACTCAGAAAGTCATTCAGCAATGTTCAGGGTCCGCAGTTTAGGCTTTGAATTAGAGCTGAGCTGCTCAGGAGGCCAGATCCCTGTCCGTGGCTCCAGGAGTAGGCTTTCTGCTGGGGGACAGGATCTTCTCAAACACCTGTGTCTTTGTGGGACACTCCCCTCTGACCAGCTGGGAGGCAGGGTGCAGTTGTGGGAAATCGTGTTTCCATGAGCAGAGGGCCACCAAGTGGTGGGGGCACAGGAGGCTGTGGGAATGAGTCCCGCATAATTTCTGGAATCAAAAAACTGGCAAATGTGAAGAAGTGCATAATTTGTTTTATTGAACAGGCTGCTTATGTACGTTTGGAGGGCCAGGTTCAAGGACTCTGCATCCCTCCAAGACAATAGCCTCAAGAGAAGAACAGACAGAGCAGGAGGAGATCTGGGGTTTCTCCCAGGAATGAGGCGGAACATGGATTTCTGCAGATTTGCTAGGAGTCCCCGACCACTGAGCACGGGGTTACAACCCCACGTGACCCCTGTCGTGTTTGGCTTGGGCTCTGGGTCTGGCCTGATCATGTTTTCTTCCAGCTGAGTTCCAGAAACTCAGAGGGTGGACTTAGAGGGGCTGCGTTTGGAAACTAGTGAGGAGGTGGAGGGTCCTTTATATTGAGTCCCTTCAGCCTAATTTCCGTAGCTGAAGCCCAACACCCCCAGGCACCCAGGGTGGCCTTGGAGGGAGAGCAAGCCTGGCAGGCGACCTAGGGGTTCCACTGCTGTGTCCCTCCCTTGTCTTCGTTCCCTTTCACCCCGGAAGGTGAGATTGTCTCGTGTCATGGTGGCCACCGCAGTGTCCCTCCCAGCAATCTCTCTTCTCTGTCAGGTGGGATCCCCACCCCCGCTCAGCCTTCTCTCTGCATGGATGCTGAAGGACCAGGCCCACCTGAAGTTCTGAGATTGAGCAGTAAGGTGGAAATGAAGAAACCAATGGAAACAAAGAAGCAAGTGGTTGTGGCAAAGCTCCCCACCACAGAGAAGCTGCCCTGAGTGGAAGGGAGGGTGTTCGCATGCCCATTTGTTTCCTGTCTCCCAGTGCTCTTTGCTTTCTTATTGCAGACCTGCATGGTTACAACAAAATGATCTGCAAAACTGAAAATATTTATTCTCTCGCTTTTACAGAAAAGGTTGGCCAGCCTCTGGTCCCAGTACCAGGCAAGTGATTGGAGTTCCTTTCCAGTTTGGAAACATCTGGGCAGGCCCAGGTTTGCAAAAGTCTTTAAGAGTAGTTACGGAATTTTGCTTCTAAAATTTTTTACGGCCGTATATACTTCTGAGATGCAGTTGTGCTGTGTAATTCTGAGCCGGGATTTTCTCAAACTGTTTCTCACTTCTTATACCAGACATTCCTAAATTCCAAGGGGAACTGCATATTAAGGAAGCCATGGAATTAAGGAAAAGGATACAGATCTCATTTCCTTTTAAGCATATATGTACCTCCATCATGGCAGTATTGGTTATGTGTTATTGATAGGGGAACTAAGTAGTAACCAGATTAATAGAAAATAGGGGATTTTAGGTACACAGGTTCATCTTTTCAACATTTTTTGTAATGTTTGCAGTTTAAGATGAACATTCCTGAGAAACAGGCAGCCTCTTAGAATGAAATAGCATTTTCTCTGAACCATACTTAATCTTTATTTCGTAGACAGCAGGAAGGGTAATCACACATCACACATTTGGGGACGTCAAAGAGAAAATGTAACTTTCTGGGAGCGCACTCCCCCGTCTCACCCTGCTCTTTTCACTGTCCCATTCTCCCTGGAAGGCTCTTTCTTATCTTCTGCTCATGGCTCCAGTAACTCTTTCTTCCTCCTCATTCCTCAGCTGGTAAGGTTACTTTTCTACTTTGAACAAGCAAACAAGCCAACAGAAGAGAAATTTCACAAGCAACTCCCAGCACATCCGCTTGCCTTGTGATGTCTGTGACCTCACTCTCGCTGCCCCACCTCTTATTACAAGTGACATCGAAAGCCAGGTCCTCCAAAAGTCCCCGGGGCCCCATCCCTCCCATCTTCTCTGGGTTGTCACTCCCAAAACCATCCTCTCTCTCACTACCTCATCTATTTTGTTCTCCTGCAACTTGGCTCCCATCAGTATACAAACATCCATCCTCTTAAAAGAAACAAACAGAACTCCTTGACCCTAATTCACCCCCACAAATTGCCACCCTGTGTCTTTGCAGCAAATCTTTAAGGAGTTGTTTAAACTCACTGTCTGCATCTTCTCCTGAGCCATCCCCTTTTACACCCACTCTGGCTTTTCCCCTGATCCCTCGCTCTATGGAAACTGCCCTGTCAAGGCCATCAGTGACTTCACGTTGCTAAATATAGTGGTCACTTTTCAGTCCTCATCATGCGTGGACCCTCAGCAGCATTTGACCCAGCTCTTCCATCCCTCCTCCCCTTCTTCACTCAACCTCCAGCCCATCGCTCTGTCTGCTTTCTGCTTTTGGTCTACTGGCTGGTCCTTTGCCAACGTCTCCTCTTTTTTCCAAACATATACTGTGGATGTGCCCAAGGGCTGGTTCCTGGGCCTCTCCTCTCTGTCTCTGCTATTCCTTTGGTAGAAGCAACCGAGCCTTGGAAATTGGCATGCCATCAATTTCTCGATTTCTACAAAACTCCCTGATTTGCCCTTTCCATCTGGACCTTTATTCCTGAGACTCACATTCTTTTTCTTTCATTCATCTTGCTTTCACATTCATACATATGTTCTGCTATGTAATTACTTTTCCAAATTTTGAATCAGTACATATATATCATGTAAAATGCTCAAATCTGTATTATTTCCACTAGGATGCTTATTCTACCTTAGAACATTTCTGCATTTCTGTATTTATGTGAATAAAGCGAATAGTATTTCTACAAGCCTCATAGCTAAACAGTGTGTTTGTTTGGGGCTATTATGTAACATGAAATAATGATACATCAACATAGTCCTTTTTCATTTGTTTTTATGTAACACCGAGATGAGGTTTTTGCACTGAAAACTGGTTTTATTGAAATTTTACCTATGTTACGGACAGTCTGTTTATGTGAAAGCCCTCATTTCTCCCCCTTTCTGATATATTTTCCATTTGGCTATATTTAACATATACCTTGGCATGAAACAAAATTCCCAAGTCATTCACATAATACAATTAACACATTTAAATTATATTTTTTAAATGTTAAAAAGAAAAAGAAAACAGACGCCTATACCTATTAGGCATTTCTGTGGCAATATGTAATACACCCCTTAACCATGACATTGAAGAACTGAGCTGATACCAGCCCCTTTCCACCTGCTCAGCCCCACCTTGTCCCATACCCTGTGGATGGAGAGGACATCCCTCCCATTGTCCAGGTCAAGATGTTGGAACCATGTCCTTTCTCTCTGTTTCTCTTACACACACAGACAGCAAATCCAGCTTGTTAGAAAATTCTGGATACTCTGTCTTCATTAACAACCTGCTCCCAGCTCCCCGCCCTCCTAAGAGCCAGCTTCAGCCCTTCCTGGACAGCAAAGCCTCCTGTTTCTATCTTTGCTTTCCTAAAATCTCTCGTCCACACAGAGTCAGAGGGAGCCTGTAAAAGCATACATTGAGGGGGTGGGTGTAGCTCAGTGGTAGGGTGCGTGCTTAGCATGCATGAGATCCTGGGTTCAATCCCCAGCATCTTCATTAAAATAAATAAATTACCTCCCCCAAAAAAACCCAAACACAAAAGCATAAGTTGGACTACATCATTCCTCCCCTCAAAACTCATTAAATGGGTCACTATTTCATTAGAAGCCAAAGTCATCACAAAGTCTTCCAAGACCCGGCGTGCTCTGCCTCTCCGCCCACACTCTCCCCCTCACTTTGGGGGCCTCTTGCTCCAGCTCTTCCTTCTTCCTCCGGATCTATTCTGCTTCAAGTTCATTACTCCGTGAGATCTGCCAGGATTGCCTTATTCCCTCCTGCCTGCGTCCCATCCCATCAAAATCACCAGAGTTCGCTCATATCACTCTTTTTTTTTAAAAATTTTTCCAAGCTCTTTCTACCCCCAACATGCTGCCTGTTTCCTCTGCTAAAACTCTTAGCCCCCAGTGATGGGGAGTCATGTCTATTTTGTTGACTGATAAAGCCCGAGAGCCTTGGGAACAGGTCTAGTTAGGAGATTCCCATACATCGTAGGAGCTTATACACATTTGCTGAATGAATGTAGAGCCCCTGGTCCAATCCGTTAGAGCACTTCTGTGTCCTGCTCAAAGAATAACTGTCCTTTCCACCTGAGAGGGGGTGACAACTTCCTTGGTGATCAAAGGCAAGATCTTTTTTCTTTACGCTGTTAACCTTAGGCGGGGAGACTGGGGGATCTTCATATATATTTTAAAATTTGGTTCACTCTGCAGTTTGTCTTCGTTCTCTGTATAATTTTGAGAAACTCTTTACTAGTGATCATTCTTCCATCAGATTGAACAGGGTCCAGGGGGAAGGACCAAGCCTGCCCCATCGGCCATCCTATGTGTCATGTCCTGGGACCCAGTGGATGCTCAGAACGTAAGTGAACAGACAGGAGTGAGTGAAGAGATGGGAGCATCTCCTTACTGTGGTGGCTGCTCTCTGTCTGATGCCTTGAGATTTGGGGACGGATTTACAAGTGCGGAGGGGAGAGGTCAGGTCCTCTGTGTTCTTCCTGTGTGCCCTGGCCTTACCTATTCCCCCAGCCCCCTCTGGACAGCCAAGCCGAAGAGCTGGGCCAACGGTGGTTGTGCTGATCAATAATCCACTTTCACCCCAAGTCCGGGTGGTAGTTACACCTGGTTGTAGGCTCTGGAGTCAGGTCCTTGGAGGAATTCCTCACCGAACTATGTTTTGGACCTTTTATTTTTCTCTATAACCTCCAGCTGAAGAAGAAGATTGCCTTAGACACATGAAAGGTGAGTACGCCTACTGTCCCCTCAGAACCCAGGTGGGGCTGGGAGTCTGCTGTTTGTATAGCTGGTGGGCTCGTGTTGCTTTGGGCATCCCTGTGCCTGAATTCTTGCAGTACAGTCGGTGGTAAGGACAGGGGTGCCTAGCAGGGAGGGAAGCGGGTAGGGAGACTGCACATCTGGGGAGATGTTAACCTGGGGTAAGCAGGAGCCTGCTGATGCATGGCATCTCGGTGCAGGGAACTCTCCACAATCAGAGGGGTTCCCACTCCCACAGGGGCCCTTTGATCAGGGTGCTGGGCTGTCAGGGGACCGCAGGGGTCCCAGTGAGTATTAAGGTGCCTTCAGGCAACGAGAAGTGAGGGATCCAGTGGCACTTAAATTAACTGTGCACCCAAACACAGCCCCCACCTCTTTCAGCCTGTTTCCTAATCTGCAAAACTGGAATGATATTAACCATCCCGCGGGGTGGTTGATGGGCTGGGACAGACTAGACAGTCAGGAGCTGGAATTCCTCTGTCCCCTGATAGTTTTCCTTCTTTCTATTTGCTCTCACAAGCTCAGTCTCTCTGTCTCTCTCTCTTTCACTTCTAACTTTCTCTCATGCTCTGGTTTCATTTGATTTCCGACCACCGCCCCTCCCCCTCGCCAATCCCCAGATAAGTGAACTTGATTTCTGTGTGTCAGTTCCAAATTCCCAGGAAAGATGCTCTGTCTCCCTCTGGATCTGTTGTCCAACCCATCAGTTGTGGCCAGAGGAGCGAGTCCCTCTGGGAGCAGCGGAGGGTCTCCGCCCAGCCTCCCAGCCACTACTGTGGGAGCACATAGCCCTCCGAGGAGGAGGTACTGGCTGTGACCTTGTGTCAGTCAGTATGAATTTATGCCTTCTCTTGCCCCACCTTCATCCTCCTAAACAAAGATGAAAATTAAACACTCCCGGGATTTGTGTCATAGAACACTCAGGGTTGGGGCTAAGGGGTCTGGAATCTCTGCCGCATTTAAGGGGCTACAGTGAATCCCCAATGAGAGCCTGCAAAGGGAACACCACCGGCCCCACCCGGCACTTAGGGCGCTGAGTCTGAGTGATGTTGATCTAGGCTTCTGACCACAGCTCAGGGGTCTGGTCTGACCAGTTAGCCTTTGAAACCAACCAGCTTTGGATTCCTCAACCCCTCCCTGAGGTTTTACCTGGACCACCAACTTCTGTATCTCTGAAGACAGGTGATGAGGACCCTTCACGTAAGCCGTTCGCACAGCCCTGTGCAGGCCTTTGTGCTGCACGGTCTGCCTGGCGAGCTGACCGAGGTTGGTATTTTACTGATGTTAGAAATAGTCTGGTTTCCCGATGCACTGCTTCACTGAACAAGCAACAGAAGCCACTTCTCGCTGATAAAAGCAAAAAAGGGACTTAATGAAAAGATACTGGGAGGGTGTGTGGAGTGGCCAGGACCGGAGCCAACCCAGGAGCTGTAGGAGGTGTTAGGGAGCCCCAGGCACCAGGCCGGGCGGAGTGCTACCAGGCCCCCTGCCACCCCAGAAGGGACCCCCCTCCACCCGACCCTCCACCTCACTCACTGAAGGTTCATGTCCCAGCAGGGCCAGGTCACACTGAAGCCACCAGCACACACCTCAATGGGGGAGTTGGCCCCGTCTCACCCGAGGGTGTGCCTTGTGTGGGGAGGGGCCCAGTTAGAGGAAGGCGGTTCTCCTACTGTTCCGAGTTAATGCGCAAGTCAGTGCCCATCACTCAGGAGAGCCAGGCTGGTCGGACCTCATTGTGGTGACTAGGCCGTCTGAGTTCACTTATTACTTTCTATGTTTGAAGGCCCTGGAGGGAGAAAAAGTGAAGGTTCTAGTACTGACTTTGTGTTTCCCTCGTACCAGGTGCAGTAACCAAGCCACTTCTGACAAGACCTAGAGCAACCACGTTCACAGGCCACGGTGCAAGTCGTGCAATTAGGTGTCTGTGGTCCCAAAACCCGTGTCCCCATCAGCTCTGTAGTTACCAGTGGAAACTGGGGGGATTTATGGGACTGTGTGCTCCTGTAGGGGCTGGGATGTGGGTGTTTAAATCCACATCTTCAGAAACTCGGCTAGAAGAACAGCCACTGATTGCACTGAGGCAGGGGAGGGGAGGCTTCCAGCCTCTGGTCCAGCTCGTGTTGCTCTCAGAAGTTGCTCCTTCTGTCCTGAAAACAACACCAGAGCTGAGGGAGCTGCAAACCCACTGCTCTTCTTAGATCCCAGAAAACTGAGGGGAAAAGCTGCTCCCAACCCAGAGAGGCAACCGGGCAGGCTTGGAGAGTCACAGCTCCCAGGGCAGAACCCGCTTTTGTAAGAACCCTGGGGGCAGGCAGATTTAACAGGTCCCTGAGGCCAGCTGGAGGCTCAGCGAGGGGAAGTCTGAGTGTGACAACTCCAGGGGGCCAGTCAGTGGGGCCCCATGCTATTTTTCATGCATTTTACCTCCAGTACCGTGTCCTGTTCTCAGAATGAAGGTCAGAAAAAAACCCCTCATTCTTCCTGCCTGGAAAGGAGAAAATAACTCTATTGAAATACACCCAGAACATTCTGTTTCATTGGGGGAAGTTGTTTTTTGTTTGTTTGTTTTTAATGAGAAATTATTTTACCAGAGCCTAACCAACCTGGGGGAAGGGAAATCCCTTCTGTCTCACCCAATTTGATCTAAGGGAAATTGTGGAGGTCACAGCTCATGGCACAGGCTCAATGAGAACTAATCACAGGACTACAGATGCTCCCCTCTGTCCCACCACCCCATCGCCTTACCTCCATGTCAGTAGGGCCCCTTTGTAATAACAGGAATAAAACTAAAAGATGTAAATGTCTCAGGAGTGTCTAGGGAAAACCCAAAGACAGTGGGGGGATGAAAACAAGGACACACAGGTGGCTTTAGCCTCTCACACCAATAGCTGTAGCATACTACACACAGCCTAGTCCCAGCAGATAAATAGAAAATCTCACAGAACAAACTATTTATTTTGGTTCTCTTACCCAGGGCATCCCACGTTGCATCCTGGCCTAGTATTTAATGGAAGCAAGTCCATCTCAGAAGAGACATAATTGAAGAGGGATGGCTTTCCAGACTGATAGGCAGAGAAAGCAGCAGCCTGAGTGAGAGCGCGGTGAGGGGTGGGGTAAGGGCTGGGCTGCCTTCTTCCCCAAATAAGGAAACTTTCTGAGGCCAGCACAGTGGGAGGGAGGGCCATGGGGTGGAAGCAGCCAGACTTATTCCTGAGAACAGATGGGATGCCTCCAAGGGAATATTCAGGTGCCCAAACTGGGCCCTGAGGGTGGGAGCCAGTCTGTCTGCCTCAGAGCCCAGGACTGAGGTGGGCGCACAGCAGGCAGGTCTTACTTGGCCGGATCCATTTCACTTCTCCGAAGCCCTGTGTAAAACATGAAGCGTGGACGGCCTGGTGAGAACAGATCTGCCCTCAAGACCGGTTTCTACTCCTCTCTTCCCAGAGAACAGCATCTCTGAGCCAGTCCTGGGTGATGTTACAGAGATCACCCTAGTGGCCCAGCCTAGTGGCAGGGAACATATACTTTCTGGCAGGCAACCCCAGAGGTCCACTGATGCATCATGTACTGGCAAGGATATGAGTCCCTGAACGCTGGTGCAAAGGCCAAGGCTCTGCCACAGGCCCAAGAGGTGGTGTGTGGGACATGCAGTGGTGCAGGGGTGTAGGTGGTGCATGGTGAAAGTTGTGCCAGGGGTGCACGGGCTGTGGAGGGTGCAGGCAGTTCAGAGGCACAGGGAGTGCAGGGGCGCAGGAGTGCAGGGAGTGCAGAGGTTCAAGGGTGCATGCAGTGCATGGGCTGTGGGGGTTGCAGCGGTGTAGGGGTGCAGGGAGGTTCTCAGGCTCGTGGCCAGAATCAGAAGGCAGGTGCACATCCTAGCAGTCAGCCTGACCCCTGGAGGCGGGTGTGGTGAGTTTGGGGTGGCGGCGGCGGGAGGGGGCTGCCCAGGCAAGCCGGTTGTTTCCTTCTCTTCCCCGCAGCCTGGCCTGGAGGCAGCCTTGGCCGCAGGAGACTCCCCGGAAGTCGGACTCCAGGTGAGCTTGCTCCTGGGAGGCGGGGCGGTTCGGTCAGGGGCGCCGCAGCGGCAGAGGCGGCGGCAGCGGAGGGGAGCAGCACGGCCCCTGGCGAGCTGGTGGATTAGGTCCCATCTCCCCGGAGGCCCGGCCTGGGAGCGGCCTCTGCTGCCCCAGGTCGCCTGACACACCTGTCCCACTCAGCTTGCTGAGGAGGGGAGCGGGGCAGTGCAATTAGGGTGCGGGGGTGCCGTGGGTAGGGGGCCCGCCGCCCGGGAGCCGGCAGTTTGCTCCCCTCCTCCCCGCGGCGTGGCCTGGGGGCGGCCTCTGCTGCAGAAGAAGCCGGACGTCCTTCTCTAGGTGAGATTGCTGCTGGGGGGCGGGCTCGGTGCGGTCAGGGTGGGGGTAAGCTGGAGCAAATAGTTTCTCTCTATGGCTTGTCTTTTCATTTGCTTAGCAGTGTTTTGAAGAGCTTTGAAGAGTCTTCATTGTGATAAAGTTCACTATATCAGTTACTTTTTAAAATAGATTATACTTTTGGTGTCATAGCAAAGAAATGTTTGCCAAACCCAAGGTCATACTGCTTAAGCCTATGCTTTTCCTCCTAGCTATTTTATAGTTTTGGATTTCCTATTAAGATCTATGATCCATTTTGAATTAATTTTTCTGTATTTTGTGAGGTATGGGTCAAAGTTCATTTTTCTCTTTTTGCATATGGATATCTAATTGTTCCAGCATGACTTGTTGAAAAGATCCTTTCTCGACTGCATCCTTACTGAGATTCAATTGTCCATCTAAGTGTTGGTTTAGTTCAGAACATTCTGTTCTGTTCCATTATTCTATTTTCCTGTTTTACAACAATACCATACTTTCTGATTACTGTAGCTTTATTTTAAAAAGTCTGAAAATCAGATAGTGTAAGTCTTCAAAGTTTTTCTTGTTCAAAGTTGTTTTGGATATTTGTGATGTTTTGCATTTTTATATGAATTTTAGAATTAGTTTTTAAATTCCTTACTTCCTGTTCTACAAAATTTCCACCCATGTCTTTGGCCATCTTCAAAGCTACATTTTCTGAAGAAGTTTCTCTAGATCCCAGGTGAAAGGAATTTTTCTTCTTCTGTGTTCCATACACACTTTATAATATTTGATTGCATTTATTCATATTTAGCTGTATTTATTTGTCTGATCTTTCCTGCCATATAGTAAACCTCTCAAGATTAGAAATCTTGACTTGTTTCCCTCTGTCTGCTGAGAAAACTAGTTCTGTGCTTTGCAGGAGTGAGCCCTGCAGTAAGAGGTATCTGCAGCACACATCTAGCTCATCTCTTGCGTATTGTCAAGGAATCCTGCAGATTTAGAATTGTTTATTGTTTGTTATCTCCTAGACAGCTCAGTGTTTATTATTTCTATTGTTACTGCTGCATTTTCAAAGAGCAATGGGCTAATTATTTTCCAAATATCAAAACATGCTACAATTGACTTGTGATGCTAGTTATGTACTGCTGTGTCTTAACAACCTGCTCAGTGTTCACAGGCTCCTTCACTCATGAAACTTTTGGTAGGATGACTTTGGCTACTTGAGCAGCACTATCTGAACTGACTCCTCCTGTATTTCCAGTGTCCCCTCGATCCCTCCTCCAGCCCTCCCTGGGGGACCAGTAGTTCTGCCCTCAAAAAGCCTGTTGTTTCTCAGGAAGAGTTTTCTGTGAAATATAATCATGTCCCTCTAGTGGGGACATTCAGTCCAGAGATTTGGCGGCAGGGGAAAATGTTTATTCTGCTTTTGGTAGAGCCTAAACTGTTCCATAATTATTAGAAGCAAATCCAATGAAGAAACTGTGTTGGGATCTAACAAATCAGCATAAATATCTGATAAGGAAGATCAGCTTCCCCTTCCCAATCAGGCATCATGTTGATGTGACACTCACCTTGGCTAACGTGTCCTCCTGTGTGCAACATAAGTCTGAAGACATTATGAATGGCTTTTTGTTTTTCTTCCCTAGTCTTTCCACATTCAGTGTGTCTGGTGAAATTATATGAATCCTACTTATTTGCAGCCCAGCACTAACCTTTTTTTTTTTTTTTTTTTTTTTAAGAATAACGTGTTTAAAAGGCTAGTGGACAATTTGTTAGGAGATAGAAGTCCTCTTAGATTTTGGTCCTAAATTCAAATCTTGGTTAGTGGTGAATGAAAATTCCCCTTAAAATTTAAAATACGGTGATATAAAGTTTTAAAAATAGTTAAATTTTAGTCGATTTCATTAAACACTATAATAGTTATTTACCTTTAACCTGTTTCTGGGGCAATTTTGCAATGATTCCCTCTCTTCATTGATTCTCTCTTTATCAGAGTCCTTGAGAGGCCCCTGTCATCACTGTCAGTATCATCATCATCATGATGGAACGGATTCCTCTGGAAGAATCTAGGAAAATAAAGAGATGGATGGGGAGACACATAGGTGAGTGTGTGCGTATACACTGAGAACAATTATTAGACGTTAGATGCACAATATCCATTCCATTTAGAGAAGAATGTGGTCATGAAATCCTGATGTGGTGAACGAATGAAGCGGTGGGAACAGGATGGTCAATGGAAAGGAGGAGGAAGTGAGCAAAGCTGGGAGCATTGATCCTCTGTTAGGAGACTAGCACGTTGGTGTGAATGAAGGCACTGTGGTGGCAGAACAATGTGTCCCCCACCCCGACAGGGAAGCCACCTGTGACATGTTACTGTAGACAGTAAAAGGGATGACAGGCATTTTAGGACAAAAATCTTAAAAAATCTTAGAGGATTTTCCTTCTAAATTGGCTAGTAGCCTTTTAAACTCATAATACATTGTTAAAGATTAGTGCCAGTTTACAAATAAACAGGATTTGTATAATCTCACCAGATGTACTGAATGTGGAAAGACTAAGGAAGAAAAACAAAAAGCCGTTCACAACTGTCTTGAACCTTTAATTGCTCACGAGAGGAAATGTTACCCAAGGTGAGCGTCACAGCCACATACATAATGCCTGAGTGGGGTAGGACAAGGGGATCCTGAGATGAGGTGATAGGGAGAGTAGCCTGGATTTTCCAGGTGGGCCCAGTGTAATCACAGGGGTCTTTACAAGCATAGGACATTTCCCATCTGAGTTTAGGATCAGAGGAAGGTGCAGCCATGAAGCGATGTTCAGAAAGGCTGCTGGCCATGAAGATGAAGGAAGTCGTGGCGCACAAGCTAAGGAAGGTGGGTGACCACTGGAAACTGGAAAAAAACAAACAAGGAAACATTTTCTTCTAGACCCTCTAGAAGGAAAGAAACCTGCTGGTACCTTGAATTTAGCCCAATGAGAACTGTGTTGGATCCCTGACCTCCACAGCCATAAGCTGATAAATCTGTGCTGGTTTAAGCTATTAAGCTTATGGAAATTTCTTACAGTGGTAATAGGAAAATAACATAGTGAGCCGTAGTGTAAGGGATTAAAGGTCTAGGATGGGGTGTGGATAGGATTCTGACATTTACACCTAAAAAAAACCAGATGAAGTGAGAAGGGGTTTTAAGGAATACCTACCTGGCAGGGCTGTTAAGCAGACTGTTTGGAGTGAGGAGAACATTGGAGTAGAGGAATCAATTAAATCTCTACCAGAAAAATAAGGAATAAAATCTAACAGGGCTTCAGTGTTAGTGGATGTAGGAATGGAAATGGGCAGAGAGATATAAACATTACTTTGAAATTAGCTACAGGTTGGATGACTGCATGTTGGGGAGAGTTAGCCGATGTGTGGACTGGAAGTTTGCATCCCCTCAAAATCCATATGTCGAAACCCCATCTCCCAGTGTGATTGTATTGGGAGGCGAGGCCTTTGGGAGATGATTAGTAGGATAAAATGAGGTCAAGAGAGTAGAGCCCTCATGAATGGGATTAGGGCAGTTATAAGGGGCCCCAGAGTGCTTGCCTCTCTATGCTCTCCACCCCATGAAGATAGTGGGAAGACAGCCATCTTCAAGCCATGAAGGCAATCCTCTCCCAGATACCTTGATCTTGAATGTCTCAGCCTCCAAAACTTGAGGAATATGCTGGTTGTTTAAGCCACCTGACCCATGGTAAATTTTTACAGCATCCCAGACTGACTAAGACAGTGGAGAATGCCTCCGGGTTTGAAACTGCCTGGAGAATGCTGAAACCCAGGGAAGTGGGCAGCACAGACGTTAAATCACTTAATCCTGCCAGCACAGTAGGAGATAGAGTCTACATATTCCTCACCATTAAAAGGTTAGGAAAAAGAGGTACAAATAAGTAAAATAACAACAACAACAACAACAACAATAATAATAAAAATTTCTCCAAGATTCACACAGAACCCCCCAGAGGCAGAGTGAGAATTTATACTCAGGCAGGCTGGCTCCGGAGACCCTGCTCATAACTACTAAATCAAATGGCCTGGCTTATGTGGATCTTTTTTTTTCAACTGTGATATGACGGTACTGTGTTCAGTAACTTATAACTTCAAAATACCTCACTATAAGGGAGTCATTAGTCACGGGCGTTACAAACCACAGAAAGCTATACATACAAAATTAACCTGTTAGGGCAAGAAAACCACTAATGTTTCTAAACATCATATGATCTGAGCCCTTGCTGTAAAATGTTTATTTATAATTCTGCCTGGCTACAGAATAACTTCATAATTCTGCATGTGGCTGGTGGCTCACATGTTGGACAGCACGGGCCTAGAGAACTTAAATGACTTGCCGAACCACACCCAGGAAGCTCATGGTGGAATCAGATCTACAATCTGGGAATTTTCCTTCTTATCCAGCAAGTCTTTCATGGAGGCTTAGAAGCTTCTCCTTTGGTGCCCAGCTGTCTATCCATGCTTATGACATCTTGTCAGATGTCCCAGCCTGCTCCTGAACATCAGCCAGTACACACTTCTGGTCTTTTCTGACCATGTAATATCTCTTAGCAATTTTGGTGACATCAGTTCTTATCTGGAAGGGTAATGGCTAGAGATGTAAATGTGTCCACAAGAGCAGACTGACAGATTTTTCATAAACATAGCAGGAGTGATCAAGAAAAGAAAAAATCAGGAAGAAAGACCAGCAGAAGCAAGTCATTTAATACACCAAATGAATACTTTCAATGTTTGGTTGTGTTACTGAGTCCAAACTCATTCTGCTCACTGCAGGACAGACCAATAAATTGGAAGACCACGTTTTGTGGCAAGAAATAGCGTCTTTAATTGGAAACCAGCTGACTGAGGAGATGGCAGAATAATTGTCCTGGAGAACCATCTTCCCCTAGTCACAATTCAGGCTCCTTTTATATTAAAAGGGGGAAGGGGGTGTGCTTGGTTGTTGCAAACATCTTGGTGTAGGAATCCTTTGTTGTTAGAATCCTTTGTTGTTGCAGCTGTCCTCCTGGGTCAGATCCCTGTAAACCTCCAACAAAACAAGTGTTATTTTCTGTTCTGCAACATGTTATCTTTATAAGAATGGTAAAGTGTTAATATCCTTAAAGGTCAAAGCCTTGAGAATAGGTTCTCTTGTGTATTTCAGGCTGTAGGCAACATTATTTTATAAAAGGTGCAGAACCAACAAGACTAAGCCTCGGAAACAGAGCACGGGTTTAAGGTCAAAGAAAAAGATGTAATATGGAGTCAGATTTGTTCTTTCCTATTACAATAGTGCCATGGAGAATCCACTTTGGGCAGCTTTTTGTGGGGCCCTGGAGGCTTTCTCTCTCTGCCTCTGCGCATCTCTATTGAAAACCCTTCCTAGCTGTCTGGTCTGCTGGAAACCCATTCCACCTGGTTTGCCCTGAACATGTGTTCTGTTTATAACTCATTTATACCCCTTGGAAAACAACTCAATAAAATCTCAATTGGTTTTCCACCAGCTCCCCTAGGCAGGGGTCAGTGATAACATGTTATTATTTTATAAAAAATATACATAATAAGTGAAATCATAAAACAGCCCTGGGCACATAGGAGAGAGTCAATAAATGCTTCCTGGCTTAAAGCAAAAGTGACGGCTCAGTTTTCCATGGCTGCTGTACTTGCTGAGATAGTTACTCCTTCCCTCCATTACACTTTTTTTTTAACTGAAAAAGAAACCCATGCATATGTTAAAAAAAAAAAAATTCAAACAGCACAAAAATACACAAGGGAAAGGTTTCCCTCATCCATTGTTCTCTCAGCCCTCCCTGGAGTTGCCACTGTTTACAAACTTTTGTGAGCTTTTATGCACATTTTATGCACATTTCAAACTATGTATGTAAATTCCTTTAAAGCTTTATTTATTTTTAACCTAAAAGGATTTAAATCCTCAAGTGGCTTCTGCCTCGATAATAGCAAAGAACAAATCAGACTCTGTAGTAGATCTGTTCCTTTGACTTTAACCCTGGGCTCTGTTTTCCTAGGCTTAGTCTTGCTGGTTCTGCACCTTCTGTAAAACAATGTTGCCTAGAGCCTGAAATAGACAGGAGAGCCTATTCTGAAGGCTCTGATCTTTAAGGATATTAACATTTTTCCATTCATATAAAGATAACAAGTTGCAGAATAGAAAATAACATTTGTTTTGTTGGAGGTTTACAGGGATCTGACCCAGGTGGATAGCTGCAAGAACAAAGAATTCTAACAACAAAAAATTCCTACACCAAGAAATTTGCAACAACCAAGCAAGTAGGAAAGGAGCCTGAATTCTGACTTGGGGAGATGGTTTTCCAGGACATTAGTTTGCCATCTAGGTCTACAGAAACTTGCTATTCCATGCCCCAACACCTGGTCTCCTGATTTGTTGGCCTGTCCTGCATTGAGGAGAATGAGTTTGGACTCGAGAACACTCCTATCTACATAGCAAGCTGGGCACTGGAACTGAGGACAGCTCTCCCACACCCAGGGACCTACTGTGAGCCCTTCATTGTTCCATTAGGGTGGAAAGTGGTTTACCCAGGAGAGATGGGGACTATGCACCGACACTCGGGCAGTCTGCTCTGTCTGGGTCTCTGAACTTGTACCTCCTGCTCCCTGCCAGCCCAACACCTGGGACAATGCAGCTAAGGAAAAGATCATGCCTGCCTCAGTTTACCAGCCTGTAAAAGGGGAATTTATACTCTTCCCAAGGTAGTTCTAGGCGACAACGCCTGTGGGTGTTTGGTTCCAGGAGCAACAGGAAGCCCAGCTCCTCTTGGGGGCAACAGTTCTGATCCCTGTAGGGATTCTGCAGGGCCTTGGCTGGAGGGCTTGACCAGGGAGGTGAAATTTGAGCTTCTGGCCTTGAGGGGCTAGAGAAGGGCATGGAGGCAGGACTGGCGCCGCCTTTGGTGTGCCCTTGAAAGGTAAAGCGTTTTCTCTTCATCTCTGCTACTCCCCTCCCCCTTCTCCCTCTAGATCTCTCCCTTCTCCTTGCTCCTCCTCCGTCCATCTCTCTTCCTCCACTTTTCGCTTCCTCTCTTACTCCTCCCATCTTCTCCCCCTCCCATCTTCTCCTTCCCTGATTCCACAGTGTATCTCGCAGAACCCAGAGCCCAGAGCGGATCGCTGGCCCTCCCGCGCATGCCCAAGGTTGGATGCCAGCTGGACCGCTGGTCCGAAGCTCCAACTCCGAGCCAGAGATCAGCCCCAGTGGCTGCTCGGCTCTGTCGCCCGGTAGGCCTTTGTCTCCTGCCCCGGGTCGGGGCCTCCAGCTGTGTAAGTGGAAGGTTGGGGGCTCTGGGGAAGGGGGTCCGCGTGTCACAGCCTGCGAGGGCTCGAGTCAGCGAGTGTCCAGCTGAGGAGCTTGCACCAGTCCCCTCTGCCTGCGCCACCTGCCCCGGCCACACCTGTGCAGGGCCGGGCACGCACCTGCTGGGGACATGGCCACCCCCGTCCATACCGTGGCCCGCACCTGCCACCTCTCGCCCCAGCCAGGCTCCCCTGAGTCCGCGGCCGGCGCCCCCTTCTGCTCTCCCGCCGCGAGTCCCCTCCGCCCGGGCTTCCTCTCCTCGTCCGCAGACCCCGCCCCGCCCCTGTGCGGGCTGTGTCCCGGGCCGGCGGGGTCTGCGGACCCGGATGGGGGCGGGGGCGGGGACAGTGGCTGGGACTGGCCTCCGAGCGGGGCTGCAGCCCGCGCCCCCCGCCGCTTTCCCTGCTCCGCCACCCCTAGACTGCACTCCTCTCCCTTTCCCTGTCCCCGAGGTCCAGCTCAGTGACATGGACGCTGTTCCCTGGGGCTGAGATCCTCTGGCTGTAAAGCCCAGCTTCTCCTGGCAGAGACTTGGGAAAAGAGAGCACCAACGCTGAGCATGCTTCTTTCTCCTCCCTCAGTGTTTCTGCCCCAGGTAAATACCCTTAATACTTTTTCTGGTGTTACGATGGTGGTGCTTGTTGATGTCACGTGTTTTTATAGTGAGCGTGATCACAGTGTTGAAAGCAGGGCTTGGCTCACTTAAAAAGGAGCTGAGGAGTAGGGGCAGGGCTGTACTTAATATGTTTGAGTTGTTCTGCAGGAGCTAAGGCCCTCACCCAGGTGAAGGATGGTAACTTCATGCTGAGCACGAGATTCCTGGAACACGGCCCTATTACCTACCACCAACTAGTCAGAAGAAAGTCACACACCTGGAAGCCCTGAAGCCTCATTTTGCCTATTCAAAACTACCTTAATAAAAAAAAAAAAAGAAAAAATTCACCTCAAAAACCATTAGAGAGTTCAGGGTTTTTGAGCACGAGCCACTCTTCTTCTCTGGCCCTGCAGTAAAAACTTTCTCTACTCCAAAAACAAAAACAAACAAAAAAAAGAGATGAGGGCATGAGGCTGTTACATTCTCCATCCTCCCCTCTCCCAGGGTGAAACATGTGACGGTCGATTTTAAAAAGATATAGTCCTTAACTAGTCCCGCCCAACTAGTGTGTGTTAACAGGAGCAGCACCATCAGAGGCATTTTGGAGACCCAGGAACATTGGAGTCCTAAAGATCTCCAGGCAAATTATTGTTTGGTTTTGTTTTTTTGTTTTTCTTAAATTGTGGGGGCAGACTAGTAATATAGAGGGAAAAATAGTGGTCCAGAAATACTTTTTCGTAGAACAGCCTTATTGCGATATTGTTCACACACTGTGAAGTCCACCCATATAAATGGTATAATTCAGCGGCTTTTAGTATATTCACAGTGGTGCAACCATTATTATTCCAGAACGTTTTCATCACTGCAGAAAGAACAGTGGAAATGAATGATCTATCCACCCCTCGCCAGTGGTGGGTCTAAAGAAGTTCCCTGGCTGTTCCTGACCCTATATTAACTTGTTACATTCCACAAAAATTCTGGTAGGAATTCTAATCAGAACTGCATTGAATCTATATATCAGAACAGGAAGAATTAATATCTTTGTGGCATAAACTTTTTCTACCCATAAATGTATCTGGGACCCTATCTTTTAATCTGTCCAGAGCCTGGCCTATGGAAAGTCTTCACTAATTTTTTGGGTCTGTGAATAATGAGATTATATATATCGTTGGTGGCAACTGTAGCTTTTCACGAAAGAGAAAACTAACCTTAGTGAAGCCAGTTGACTCCCTGATGGTCAGAAAGAGTGACAGCCATTGCTGGAGTGATCCAGTGGACTTGGTGCTTTCAACCAGTGTTCTCCACAACCTACAGCTAAGGGGATTACAGTTTTCTCTCATTTATTTATTTATTTTTAAAATTCTTATTTTTTATTAAAGTGTAATCAGTTTACAATGTTAGTTTCAGGTGTACAGCAGAGATTCAGTTATATATATGCATATATACATGTATATTTTTCAGATTGTTTTCTGTACAACTCATTACAAGAAATTGAATATAGTTCCCTGTGCTATACAGTAGGTCTTTGTCATTTATTTATTTTATATATAGTAATGTGTATCTGATCATACTAAACTCCTAAACTGTCCTCCCCCTTTCCCACTTGCTAACCACAGTTCGCTATGTCCATGAGTATTTCTAGCAACATTCTTTTTGCTAGTAATATATGCTGGTTAGCTGCCTTCATTTTCAGTAATTCCATCTTATCTGTGGGCGTTTTCCTTCTGGTGGGCCTGCATGTGTTTTGCACAAGTGTTCATAGAGATCTGTATTTGGGAGAACTCCAGGCCTCGTGTAGTGCCTGGCACGGAGCTCCCACTGAGCTCATGCTTGAACTGGGAAAAACCATATAAAATTTGGAATTTCCACTGTGTTTGAGACTTCCAGGTTTCTACAACCTGTTTAGCCCACCTTAATGTTGGCAGCTCCCATACTGGATAATTTGGTGGAACTACATAGTACGACGGTGTAGAGAGAGGACTTGTATGCTTCTTCTCTTTCCTTTTTCTAACACTCTTCTCCTTGGTCTCCCACATCCTTCCCCAGCAGTGCTCAGGGCTGGCTTGGTGCTGCGCTGAGGCAAGATTTGTAAATAAGGCCCTTTCCTCATCTTTTCTGAGCCTCTGTTTCCTTCTCTGCACAATGAGGGCTTAGACTAGATAAGTGCTTTTTGGTTTCTTTTAAACCCATGTCTCCTTTTGAGAAACAGAGAACTCAAATCTCTGCTCCAACCCTAACTCTTCAGATTTTGATACGTCCTCCAAGGGGTGACAAAGCTCTTTGTGGAAAGTTAATGTGACTTTGGTTCTTTCCAGGTAGCACAGAAAAGACTTAAGATATTTATTGCAGGGAGGGGACAGGAGGGGGGCAGTATGTCACACTTTCTAGTGTGAGAACTGGAGCAGGGGCTTGGATTTAAATACAGCCTCTGACGTGTCCTCTCTCTAATCTTGCACAATGTGATAAACCTCTCTTTTCCTCCATTTCTTCATGTGTCAAGTTGGAGTGATATTACTTTTGGTTTTCGTGAAACAATATACACATAAGCCATTTGTGTCTCAGTAGAAACCTGACCTGTTAGAGAATCAGGGGTTTCTTTAAAAAAAAAAAAATCTTGTCCATAGCACTCTGTCTATGTGTAATTTGAACTTCCTGGAGTGTGTGGGTTGAGACTAAATTCCATCATGGGACAGGTGGCCCCTGGGTCTGGGGGCCCCAGTTTCATCCTCCTCCCCAGTCCTCTTCCCCTCAGTCCAGGATGAAGTTCCTGCCATTAGAATTACACAGACTTCTTGTGGATATGGCTTTTAATTTTATTGTTTCACTGGGGAGGGCTGCTGTCATGAATTCTGTGGTCAGGTTTTGGTGATCTGAAGGCTATGCAATTGGGTATTTGTATTTAAGTATAAGAAAAGAAAGTTACAAATACAAAATTAGACCTAGAGTGGAGGCAGGGCCTCTTGGAATTGGGGATGATTAGCTTTGTTAGCTTCAGGTGCAGTGGCCTCTGGCCATGAGGACCCATCCTTGTGCTCTGGAGTTGGAGGGACCAGTGGGCTTGGTGGGAACGTTTACTGAGTGTACCTCATGGGCTGTGCATTGTCCTATTTGTACTGTGTGTTCCTTATTTAAGACAGTGAGCTCATTTAATCTCAATAGCCTCTTTAATAAAATTGGAGTTTTATTTTGAGATGTAAAGTAGATTCCCATGCAGTTGTAAGAGATAATATGGAGAGAGCCTATGGACTCTTTGCCCAATTTTCTTTCATGATTCCATCTTGCAAAATTGTAGTACAATTTGTTATTGACTCACTAACCCTTTGAGGTTTGTATTATTACTCCAATGTCTATTCGTGAATAAACTGGGGTTTAGAGAAGCACACAGGCCTGCCCAGGTCACCCACATGGTTAGTATAGAGTTGGGTGGAACGTGGGCTAAGGATTTCCAGGCAGTACCATTGTGATGGCCTGTGGCAGGGGTAGCATTCACTTGCGTGTTTATTCATTCATTCAATAAACATTTATTGAGTAACCTCTGTGGGTCAGATGCTATCATGGGGTTATATAATTCTCCAGCAGTACTGAGAATCAGGTAATGTTTTCTTTTTTTTAATCTGAGAAATTTAGCTCTGAGAGGTTATAACCCCCCACAAAGGAAATATAGCTCATAAAGGGGGGGTAGTAAATGTGTACAGTCCCCCACTTTTTATGCAGATTGTACCCTAGGCATTTTACATTTGCAAACTTCCATAATCCAGATATATTCTTGTAAGGCAAGGATTTTTTTAAAAATTTAAGTATAGTCAAGTTTACAATGTTGTGTCAATTGCAAGGGTTTTTTTTAATTTTGAATTAAAAAGATAATATTTGATGTGGGGTAATTAGGTTTATTTATTTGTTTCATTTTTTTTAATGGAGGTACTGGAGATTGAACCCAGGACCTCATACATGCTAAGCATGTGCTCTGCCAGAGAACTGTACCCTCTTCCCCAAGGAAAGTTTTCTTATCCATTATTCTGCAGCTTAGGAGTTCAAGTAAATTGGAGTTGAAATCCAGATCTTTTGATCCCACTGTGGTTCTTTTCTTTATATTCTGCTGAAGGGGGTGGGGAAAGCAGTTCCTTTGTTCATTCCTGTATTCAGCATTTTGGAGCACTGACTTTGCATCAGGACCTGGGTAGGTGTTGGAAACTGAAAACAAGAAATGACCCTTTTCTGCAGGGGCTGGAAGCCTAGACCAAAAGCTGGGTAATGTGATCTGAGCTATGGTAACGATGTGCAGACGCTGAGGACAAACTGTACCCCTGGCTTTGCTTGGGATTCCCTGCCTTACGGCTGCTACACACCAGGTCACCACAACCCAGAAGGGCCTGCAGCCGCAGCAGAGTGTGTACCTCAGTCTCCTCTCCCCTCTCAGCAGGGCCTGCAACATGAGCATCCCTACTATGTGCAGTGTGCTGAGGACAACCAGAACCTCCCCGTGGTGGTACAACCTGTTGGGGATCATCTCAGAGGATAATTTCTTTTGCATCTATAAGTGAATCTCCTCGGTGAGCCAGATCAGCCCGTGCGGCTCCCAGTGGGCACTCTGTATCCACTACAGGCACTACTATGCGCCCAAGAATGGGTGGAGCGAATTCCAGTCCAACCACAAGGTTGTGGGACTTGTCACCTTTATCGACTGCCTCTTGGCCAAGACCTTCTAGAAGCTCCACGTGTAGAGGAGCTGTATGGCACCACGCTCTACCACCCTCAGCTCTTTGCCTTTGGGCTGCATGGGGAGGTGGTCAAGCAGCCGCCAACTGATGTGGCCTTCAACCTACAAGGACTGCAGAGTGGTGGAGAAGAGGGTCGAGGACATCATCGAGTCACTCTTCATCGTGCTCATGTCCAAGAGCCTGGACGGAGCCCCCGACAATTCTAGGGACAAGATCCCCCTCCCCTGCATCCCGTTTGAGAAGGAGGACTTGGTGGGACTGGACACAGACAGCTGAAAAACATACCTGGAGGCCCGGCTGCCCTGGCTGTGTGCTGGGTTGCTTCCCTACATCCAGAAAGGAATTGGCAAGGAGGAGGGCTGTCTTGTAGCCAAGGTGGGAGGGAGGTGCAGCCCGCCAGTTTTCAGACGTTTAAAAGTGAATCCGCCTTTGTTTCAGAGAGATCCTTTTAGGGTTAGTGTGGACACTTACTCTCCCTTTTCAGCCAGGACCCCTGGTGGGACCCCTGGAGTGGCCGTCCAGTAGAGTAGCCACAGCCACTGAGGCTAGGAGCACTGTGGGTTTCTAATTTTTGCTTGTTCCTCTTTTTCTTTCTCTTTTTTCCGTTTTCTCTCAGACCTCCTTGTGAGCATGTTGTTGGGTCTGAAAATGTGGTCTGTGCACACCCTGCGTTGGAAATAGCGAGATTGCCCTCCGTGCTGCCTCCATCGCTTTAAAAAGCAAAAACTTAATGGTTGCCTTAATTCATGTATTATCCCAGTCATGTTTTTATTTTCTAATTTTTTGGAATTTTTGCTTTGTTAGCATGTCACCTGCTGGTGTTTGATACCTGGTAGATCCTTGCTTTGAGAAACATGTTTGGTCCTCCTTATATTTGGTGACAAATGAGCCCTTATTAATTTTGTTTGATTATTTTGAGGAGGTGAGATGCGAATTGATTTAGGCGGCTTCTGAGGAATGTTTTTCATGGGTATTTTCACTTGGAGAGTCAAAGTCTGCAGCACCTTGCTTGATTGTGGCTTTTACGCAAATGTGCTCAGCACGTGGTTCCTGGCTGTCGCTGTGTGACATGTGTGACGGCCCTTCCTGGCCGGCGGTCATTGGTGAGGAAGTGGCCGTCTTGGGGGTGAGCAGCTGCATGTGAAGCTGTTGGAGGAAGCAGTCACCGGGTTTTCTTTTGCTTTTGCCTTCCCCATGTCATTTACTTTACTTTGTCCTCGTAAAGGGGCAGAAGCGGGTCTAAAACCCATGTCACTCTTTTACTCCCTTTACGAGGCTGGTTTTTCTGAGAATCAGGACAACATGGCCATCTCCTAAGTAGCTGGTTCACTTGAATCTGGTGGACACAGGGACCACTAAAGGGGACCGTAGCTCCCTCTCTGCTTCAGCCAGTGGGCATTCAGAGCCGGGTCTGTGGTTTGCCTCAGCAGCCGTGCAGGCCTCCCTGCACCAGCCTTTACTTTTAACTCATTTTGGCAGTAAATAGCTGACTCTGTGTCTGTTGCCCCTGACGTCCACCACTGACGGCCGTGTCGTTAGTTTGCGGTAGTGATAATCCAACACCCAAGTCAGCCGTGAAGGGAGATGATTTGACGGACCTAGGACCTTGCATTTTCACCCCCCAAGCTGGTACATCTCACCCGGGGGAAGGGTTTGGCCACCAACTTCATGCTGGTAATGAGACCTTGTTTCTCCTTTCATGCTCTGGTCCAAATGTGGATACTTCATCCTTCACTGACTTGGTCTCACTTCAGACAGGCCAGACTTTCTGAAAGAGTCCGTCACAGTCTGGGAGGGAACAGAAGTAAGTGTCACAAGTAGAAGGAGTCTAGGCTGTCCGCGTTGGCAAATGCAGGCTGGGATCTGTGATGGCTGGGCTGTGCCCTGGACACAGGCCTTTCCCGTGGCTCCTGAGAGCCCAGGGGTCGGAGTGAGAACAGCCTTGCTGGTTTCCTCCATCCTCATCTGCTCACTGGCATCTGTCTGCTAACCAGGAGTTCCCCCAGACCTCAGGCCCTTTGAAGTTCAGACCACGGGAGAACATTGAGTCCCATCTCCTGGGCCTCCTTTGTGAGAATCCAGTGCCTTCTGAGGTGACCCGTGCCAGGAGACGCCTCCCCCTCCAGGGAGCACCCTTCGGAGGATTGTGACTCACTGCACCATGCTGTGAGCTTGCAGAGTTCCAGCCGTGGTCTCTGCAGAACCAGACTTGAGATGGGATTAGCGACCGAAATGACAGGACCGATTCCAGGGCAGGGCTGGGGTGAGGGATCAGGGGAAATTGAATGTGACCTCAAACACCTATGTTGGTGCTGGGGCTGTTACTAAAATGGGAACCCGGGAGTTACCTGCAAGAGGTTGAATTCCATAGTAAATGGTGGACATGAGGCATTTTAAGATGCCATTTGTCATCTGAGTTATGAATTCAAAGAAGCACTCGGGTCTATGAGCCTGGGGCTCAGGTGAAGGAGCCAGACTAGAGATACAAGTTGTGAGTGGTCATTCTTAGCTGGTGTTCACAGCCTTACATGTGGATAAGATCATCTCGAGATGTACAGACTGAGGCTGAGGGAGGGCAGGGCTGTGCCTGGGCTGGAGGAAAGCCCAGACCATGCTGCTTTGGTGTGTCAGTCAACAGCGTTTGGGATTTTCAGAGCAATGCCATTTATCTTCAAGGGGCCAGGGAGGGGAGCGGTGCCGTCCAGGAAGAAATCAGAAGGGAGGGTCGTGGCCACATGTGCATCTCAGGAAGATGCAGAAGCCGCAAGATCTGGGTGGGACACCTCCTCAGAAGCTGGAATTTAAGTGGGGAGAAGGTAGTCACCCTCACCTGTGAGGGAGGGAGGGAGGGAGGCCTGGGGAGCCCCCACCCCAGCGGACTTGCTTTCCGCTTTCCACGTACAAAAGGCAATCAGACAGAGGATCTGAGGCGAGATGGGATGGGGGTTGGGAGGGGAGCCAACCTGGAGAATGGTGGTTGGACAGTTCTGGAATATTCTCCCTGCCAAGTAGAGTTAAAAAAAAAAAAACGAAACTCTTAAGAACAGGGATAGTGACTAGGGAGGAGGCAGTTCTTTTTCTGGCCTCCTAAGGGTAAGGCATGTATCCGGAGATACACAAAAGAATCGGGCATTCTGTCCCTGGGACTTGATCATTACCGGGGAAAAAGTGCAAGTTTAAATGGGGAGAAGGGCAGCGGAGGGAAACTAGCCAGGCCCCGTGTCAGGTACCAGTCGGCCGCCCTACTTGCGTGTTGCATTCACATCCATGACTCCCAGGTGGGTGGTGGCAGCCCCCTTTTGCTGATTGGCAAGCCTTTCAGAGGGGTTAAGGAATTGGTCCGTTTAGCGGCTAGTAAATGCTGTAGCAGGATTCAAGCAGGGCCTTGTCAGACTTCAAGGGCATGTTTTCTCTACTAATTCCGGTACCTCCCTGTTGTATGTGGAATGGTGAAGTGGGTCAGTTTTGGAGCCTTTCAGAAAAGGTGTGATTTAAGTGCCTCAGGACTGTATCACAAAGCTCAGTGTTCTTTGATGGTTCGGAAGCACCTCAGTGCTTTACGCCCCACAGATGTAAGGTCTTACTCCTTTGACGATGACGAGGTTGCAAATGATGTACAGGTGCAAAACGAGACTTAGCAGCTTCTGAAGAGAAACTCTCCAATTCTCCCTTGATAGACTTTCTTCCACGGGATGTAACTGTGCTGAAGCGTAGGCCTGAGATTTCTGTATGGAGTGAGGATTTGGTATCCAAAGTTAGCATAAAATTATCAGATGGAGAAAATCGACGTTGACTTTATTTTTGGGTTTCATTAGACAAGATGCACTATCAGTTAATGGCCCAAATAGCATATGAAATTGAGTACAGAACTTTGCATTTCTTACTTTCTACTTAGAGCTGTCTTCAAAGTTAAAGTTGTCTGCTTTGGAACTTCAGCTCCACCACCAGGGCGCCTGTCAGTGTGTTGGTGTGATTGCATTTACACAGTGCATGTAATCTGGGCTTCCTTGGTCCCAAATGCTCCAGTGGAGAATCAAGGGCTGTTATCATCACTTAGTCATGCAAATACTTCTAAAACTATATGATGCCAAAAAAAAAAAAAAGAGAGACAGAAATTACCTTTATCAAAGTTCCTTTGGATTCTAACTGCAAACTGTTGTTGAGCAGCTCTGGTTTCCTTTGGATATGAGTACATACATTTCTTTGAATGTAACTTGGTTTTTGGACTAGAACACCAAGCTCTGGCTTTCCACGAGCCACAAAAATAGAAGCCAAATTGCACACATATGAAATATTTTATTCTTTTTTCTGAGAAAGAATCCTTGAAATTTGGGACTTGGGCTGTGAGTTTTGCATTTTGCTTCTCCCACCCCTCTTATCATCCCTCACTCCTTTTCCCACGTGGCCTTCAAGAGTTCATGTTCTCAAAGGAGCAGGTGGACAAACACCCAGTTGGTCATTATGCAGTGCTGTTGTGGAGGGAGCCCAGTGAAGAGCTAAAGGACATTATCAGAGAGGACTTCTTAGAGGAAATGGACTCTTCATTCAGTTGTGAGGACAGAGTAAGGATCAGCCAGGAGAAGGGGTCAAGAGGGTGGTTCAGATGGCAGAAGCAGCCCAGGCAGAGGCCTGGAGGCTTGTGGGGTGGGGACTCGGGGAGAGTGCCCTGTGCGGTCCAGGGTGGAGGGTGCCCCTGCTTGGGAGGACACAGGAGAGGGCCTGGGGTGGAGGGCTTTGGGGGAGCTTGTTTTTTACTAGAATTGACAGACGAGGCAGTGAAGGTTGTCAGCAGGAAGTGACCCTCAGGAGAGGTACTCCTGGTTTTGCTTCTGATGTTCTACAGAGAGAAGGGGTCGGGACTGGTGAGAGCAGCTCTGTCTGTCCCTTTGAGACCCACCCTTTCATTCATTTATTCATAACACACGCACTTCTTAGTGTCTAGGGGAGAGGGGTGAACGGACAGTAGTAAGCAAAATGTACTTGCTTCTTGAGAGCTTAGCAGTGTCAGAAGTTGATTTAGCTTGGAATGTTCTAGGAACGCAGAAGGGAAACCTAAACCAAAGTGCGGGGATTGGAGGCAGGGAAGGTTTCCTTGAGAAACAGAATCGGAATGAGCCCAGAGGCAGGTGGGTTGTAGCTAGGCATCAGGTCAGGGGGACCCTGAGGTCACTGGGGATGTGGGTACTGCAGTGAGGCTGGGCAATGAAAGGCAGGGGCGCAGGTGGGGCTAGAACTGTACCAGAGAACCTCCGAAGTGTTTCAGTGGAGGAGTGATGTAATCAAATTTGTGCTTTGGGAAAGCTGCCCCTGTTCTCTCTCACTCTGTCTCTTGCTCTCTTTTATGTGTGTGTGTGTGTGTGTGTGTGTGTGTGTGTGTGTGTGTGTATAGCGGGGAGGAGGGGGTGGGTGCCACTGAGTGGGAGGGTCATTAGAAGACCACTCGCAGGCTGGGAGGTGACCAGTGGGAGAGGGGCGTCAGGGCTGCTTGGGGACAACAGGGACAGGGTGGATGTAGTATATCCTTATGGGGAGGGCTTGTTAGCAGGGCCGCCCTCGCGGCGCCTTGTGGCGGGAAGAAAGCAGATGGTGGTAGCCAGGCTGACTTTCCTCTTCTGTCCTTCCCTGCCTTGTGTGATGGTCTTAGCTCAGCCAATATTTGGAACAGAAGAGCTAAATTCCAGGGTAGCCCAGGGCTTTGTTGAGCTCGTTCAAGTGAGATCTGATAGGATTTAGGTTTGTGTTGAGATCTGCACATTCACTTAGCTAGAAATTCACCGTCTTTTGCATTTCCATAGGGATTTTTATTCTTGATAAAGATTGCTTTCTTGGTGAAAGGAAATTGAATATAGCTGCTGTTTTTCTTAAAAATATCTTATCTTTAAAGAAATTTAATATTCAAAAGAATAGGAATATTCTGAAATGATAAAGTAAGGCTTCGCTCTATTTTCTTTGGTTTCAGAGTTGACACAGAATTTGAGCCTTTGCATTACTTAATAGCACATTCTTGTCAGTATTTAAAGAGCTGTTAGTGAGCGCCCCAGGCCCCAGCTATCAAAGCATCAATTAAGCTTGCTCTGAAATTGTTAATTTGTAAAGATCTTGTTTGCAGAATTCAAAAGTTGGTTTATAATATGCAGCATAGCTCTTTTTATAAAATAATAGGTTAAAAGCTAAGAAAGTAGAAGATAGATATTAAAGCTGAAACATAAACATTCTTGTGCTAATGTTGCGTCTGGAAATTTTGAAAAGAAAAATCCTTCTGTAATATCATCTACATGAAATACTTATATGTCTATCACATTTGAAAAATAACTATGCAGTGTTTTTCGAAGTCAGAGCCATTCCAGCTCAGATACTGGCAGTGATGGTTGCTGGTTTTCAATTGTAGAGTCTAAATTTGCCTTCTTTCCTTTTTTTTTTTTTTTTTTTTTTGTAGTGAGAAGGTTGAGTAGTGCTTTGCCAGTTTGCTTTCAGGTCAATTTTGGGCAGACGTCGTGCAACATCAGTGAGATATTTCTGTGCATTTTACTTTCTGGACATCACCAGGGCACATGCGGAAACACAAGGGGGTTTGTGCCTGCAGGCCGGGATGCTTCAGGACTTCCTGGTCCATTACCATTCATTCTGGAGCTGCTCCGGTCAGTGAATGACTTTCAGTGGCTTGGAGGTAAGGTGGTCTGATGCAGATGATCAGATGTGTAATTAAAGTGCTGTTACTTGAAATGAGAAAACCTTGAAACAGCTCTAAAAATACAGGATGAGGGAGGAGAATTGTCTGAGCTGCTTGCAGTGGGGAGTCTTCTCAGGTGACTCCCTCACCGTGATTCCTGCCAATATCCGCCCCCACCCTGCACGGTAGTCCTGCCGAAGCAAACATGCCCTTTGCTCAGAAACGCGCTGAATTTCCTTGTGTCTCTGTGTGTTGACTTTTTTAAAGCACACCTTACCCTTTGCTTCGAATGAAATTCTTGTTAGGAACCTCTTACACTCTTTCTTCCAGACCTTGTGCATATGTAGCTGCTGAGTGGATGAACAGAATACAATATCTCCATGTAGTGGAATATTATTCAGACATAAGGATGAATAAAAAAGAAAAAAAATGGGGGGAGATGAAAAAGGCCACTTGCTCTGGGAAGTCGACCCTGATGGCTCAACCCGCCCTTTTCCCTTTGAAACCCCACCCCTTATACTCCTCTCTATTTGATAGTATTTACCACCTTCTAATAAACTATAACATTTAAAAAAAATAAGATGCTAATACCACTTTGAAATGGATGACTGTTAATAACAGCATGTTAAGTAAAAGAAGCCAGACACAAAAGGCCACATATTGTTGATTTCAGTGATCTGAAATATCCAGAATAGGCACATGCAGAGGCAGAGGGCTGATGATGCTTGCGAGGGGCTGACTGGACAGGGGGATGGGGAGTGACTGCTAATGGACAGGGGATTTCTTTTGGGGTGATGGAGTGTTCTGGAAATAGATGAGGGTAAGGGCTGCACAACCGTGAATATACAGAAAGCTGCTGAATCGTACCCCTTTAAGTGGGTGAGTTTTATTATATGTGAATTATATTTCAATTATAAAACACTGGGAAAAAAAACTCAGTCAAAGGACAGCCTCTCCTGGGCCTGCCCTGCAGTGGGTTCTGTCAGTCTCCCTCTGTGCTTGAGATGCTTGTGACATGGTTTTCTTCTGCAGGGACTGTCTCCTGGAGGTGGGAGCGGGAGGCACGGTCCATGTGTCTCCATCATCTAGCGTGTTGTAGATGTTCCCTAAGTGTTTGTTAATACATGCTCTGGGAGTAAGGACTAAAATGGGGCTCTTTCCTGGAAGAAGCTGTCAGCTCAGAAGGCCTGCCAGCCACTTAGGATAAATACGGGTCAGAGTGAAGTAACAAAATTCTCTGATAGAAGTTTAACAACGAGCTGTAGTACACACTAAGTAGAAGAGATTCTTGAATGGACTTACATTCCCTAATTTGGCTTCTTAAAGAGTAGAGAGAAATAAAAGTGGGAAAGAATAAATCAATGCAAAAGAAAAGAGAGAACATGTAAAAATAATTTAGCTGAATGAGAAAAGGAAATGATGGGAGCTTGAGTACGTTGTATTGAAAGAGAAGTCTGTAAATCCTCGTGACTGATGGCTGGAGGGTAGCTGTGAGATTGGGCACTTCTCCAGGATGAGAACCCATCCGGGACCCTGGCCCACATGGTGGTGATGGACTGTCAGCTTCCTGCAGAGAACGGTGTCCTGTGTTCTTGGCCTCTCACCTTCGGTCCATTGGAAAGGTACAGTGGAGCTTCCCGGGGGCTCCAAGACATGTGACACCACAGCAGACGGAGGGCAGAAGTGCTTGTGGGGACCCGGCTAACTTGTGTTGAGCCAGACAGTAAGGAAATTTGTAGAATTGTAAAACGATGCCACTCTTCTGGGGTTTTGTTTTTGAAAATAGTTATCCTTCATAAAAATTTAACATTTAATGGGCTTAATATTTTAATAGGAATGCATACAGAAAGTTTTAAATCCTTCTCTATTTTTCTTCATTTTTTTTTTAATGGAGGTACTGGGGATTGAACCCAGGACCTCTTGCATGCTAAGCATGTGCTCTATCCCTGAGCCATATCCCTCTCCCCTAGTTTTACTTTTGAATATGGTAAGTACCTGTAGGTGTAACCTGCACACATACACAAAAGCACTCTTTGAGATCCTCAGTGATTTTTCAGAGTGTCAGGGAGATCTGAGACCAAAAATTTGGAGGCCCGCAGAGCTAAAGAATACAGATGAAGACTGTAGCCCAGCTTGTCAGGTGTGTGGCTGCATAAGGTTCTCAGGGTGGAACTGCCAGTGAGAGGAGAGCAAAAGGTTGTAGCTACTAAATGTGGCCGCCTTTGAGAAGGAGGCAGGCCAGTTAGATATTTATTCCAGGTGGGGCAGATGAATTTAGGGTGAAAGAGGTGGAAAGGTATTCTGGTCCTGCTTCAGGTGGTATTATTTTAAAACACTTTCATTTCAGGGTCCTACCTGCTCCATCCATCTCTCTGCAGTGCCAGCATCTGGCCCAGAGCCTGCCACAGAGCGCACATTAGATTCTTGGTTAAATGAAGGACTGGATGGCCTGTTTCTCTTGTGGGCTCAGTCCCTCAGTGGAACCCTGAGCATCGTGAGATTCTTCCGTGTTGCCAGCCTTGACACGGGCGTGCAGAGCAGAAAAGGTGGCATATTCCTGTTTGTAACAAAAACAGAGATCTGTGGGTTTGATCTTTGGGGGAAAAATTGGCATTTCCAAGTAATCAGACTGTCCAAATCATTCTTAGTCACTGCAGTCTGAGATGAGGATGGGCCGTAATTTTGTTCATTGTACATTAATTTTAACGCCCAGCTGACCCTGAGAGGCTGTGTTCGGCCTCTGTCATCTGTCACTATCCTGCTGAGACTGGTTGCCAAGCTGGGGCTCAGAGGTTCCAGGGCATCTCACTTCCTGCCGAGGCAGCCAACAGACACCGCCCAGGTAAACTCTGCCCGTCCCTCTGTCCTGGGCTCATTGTCAGTCCTTCAGCAAGCAGGAGTAATTTGTTATTGTCCCCTCTGGGTTAAGCTTGACTAATGTTTAAATAAAGTATAAAATCCGTTGCGTCAAGAATCCTACACATGAGATATTTTCTTCTGATCTTACTGAATATGCATCGATCTTATTGAGTCTTATTGAATGATAATAATGGATTACAGTCATTGGTTGATTTCTGGAACAGATACATAACATTTCATGGTAGGTCGACCTTGAACTTCTGGGTTCTTTTCATCCTGTGTATTTGCTGATGTTAATCCCAGATGTCAGTTTTAACAGCTGATTCAGGGCCTGATGGCTGCTGCTTTTTTTCCTGGTTGACGAATTCCTCTTACTGAGTGAAGTTAGATTTGGTTATGTTCATTAGCAGCTGCAGACAGCAAAGAATTTTTTTCAGGAGATGACCTGCAAATGATCGCTGAATGTCTTTGATCCTTTGGGCCCCTAATGAATGAAATTGCCTTAAAAGGTTCAGGACATAGCTGCCATATTGCACAGGTTGCAAAGGTAATAACAGAATGCGGAGATCCAGGTTGGACACAGAGCTGCCAGGTGATTTTTGATCCATGAGTTTTTATTTTTTATTTTTTTTATGAATTATTCCCTTCAAGGAGAAAGCCTCTGGTAGTAGATGTGTATTAGATGAGGAAATGCCTTAAATTTCCTTTTCCCTGATTTATTCCATCCCCCACCACCAACAAGTGGTGCAGAGAATATTTATAAACCACCACTGAAGCCGCGCCGTCTGAACCTGGGTGCACTCTTTGTACCCAATGAATCTGATGGTTCTTGAAGACAGGCTCATCATTCTTCCTCAGACCGTTCTAGTGGTTTCAGTGGGGTCTCAGGTACTGGAGAGGGAAGAGGCAGCCTGAGATGTGATAGAGGAGATCAGGTCTAGATGTCTCTGTTCCCCATTTCCTGGGCTTGATTCTGACCTGAGTTCCCTCCCGTCAGTGTTCCCCTCAGTGTGTTTATCCCTTACCCTCGTCTCTGCTGTCTCTGGGAGGAGGTTCCAGCTTTCTATGCCCCCGGTCCTCTGCTCCCTATCTCTGGGAGTGCCTGTTGTTGTGGGTGGCTTTGTTTGTTGTCACCCTGCAACGTGAAGGGTCCTCATGTGCTGAGGCCGTTCTACTCATGTGAGCAGTGAGGCTCAGAGGTTTTGCAGAGTCATGTTTCTTTCTCCTCCTTGCTGAGTGTACGTGAAAAATGTTTAAGCCTGAGAAAGGACTCTGTCTGCAGAAATGTCTTTATTTAGTTTTGCATGGTGTAAAAACATTGAGAGATTTTTAATCATTGAAGACAGTCTGTGGGGGAAACAGTCAGTGAAGCCCAGGTGAGACCTGGAAGAGCCGCACTTCTCTCACTGCCACGGGTGGTGACTTCACCCCCGTTCAGGCAGTAAAGGGCCCAGACCTGTGAACGGAGGTGACATTATGAATACATATGTGTATCCGCTGCTTCCCCTTGGGTGTTAATTTCAAGCTGAGGCAGTTTGTGGCGGCAGCCTCATCCTACATCAGGAATTTATGAGGAAGACCAGACAGACTTGATTAGGGCAGTATGAAGTTTTCATGAAATCAATGTCATTCTAGTAAGATAGGGACTAGTTAAAGTGTCCTAAGCAGACAACCTTGAAGACTATTTACATAGAATGTGTATTTTTACAACTCAGAATTCATATTGCCGTGTAACTATCCACTAGAACTTTTAAATTTGAAGGAATCTGACCAGATCCATTAATTTAGAAAAATCAACATTAAATATTTTCAGGGAATAACCTTATCTCTTTTGTGATTGAAGAAAATTTTGATTTTTTTTCTGTACTCTTAATAGGTTTTAAAATATCAAAACATTGATTTGACATGTCACTTTTTAAATAGAGAGAATAAAGTTCAAGCTGTTTTAATATATAATTAAATATTTTTGTATTTCAGCAAACTGGTGTGATTTCCTGACTCTTTGGGAAGTATTTTGCAAGACACTTAGATTACCTACTGTTGGAAAAATGCAGAAGGGACTTTTATGAATATAGGACTAGTACATATCTGTTGGTTTTTGATATAGCGCAAGACATGAGGACTAGGAGAGCTTTGCTGCTGATTGCCAGAAGGACAGATGCCGGGTCTCAGTCTCCCCTCCTGTAAAATAGGAGGCTTAACTGGATTCTTTCCACTACTAAGATGAGTTTCCATGAGCCTATGTCTTTTGTTTATATTCAGGAGTATTTACAATTTCAGATTAAATGCTGAATACCACTCCCTTCCCCGAAGCAGAATTCAGTGTGTGCTAGATAAGCATTCAGTTATCTGACTCTTCTTTCTCTTTTTTAAATTTTATTTTACTGAGTTATAGTCATTTACAATGTTGTATAAATTTCCAGTGTAGAGCACAATTTTTCAGTTATACATGAACATGCATATATTCATTGTCACATTCTCTTTCACTGTGAGCTACCACAAGATCTTATATATATTTCCCTGTGCGATACAGTATGTTCTTGTTTATCTATCCTATATATACCTGTCAGTATCTACAAATTTCAAACTCCCCGTCTATCCCTTCCCACCCCCTTCATCCCTGGCAACCAGAAGTTTGCATTCTTTGTTTATGAGTCTGTTTCTGTTTTGTATTTACATTCATTTGTCCTTTTCTTTTCTTTTTAGATTCCACATATGAGTGATCTCATATGGTATTTTTCTTTCTCTTTCTGGATTACTTCGCTTAGAATGACATTCACCAGGAACATCCATATTGCTGCAAATGGCATTATGTTGTCATATTTATGGCTGAATAGTATTCCATTGTATAAATATACCACATCTTCTTTATCCACTCATATGTTGATGGGCATTTAGGCTGTTTCCCTGTCTGGGCTACTGTAAATATTGCTGCTATGAACATTGGGGTGCAAGTGTCTTTTCAAAGTAGGATTCCTTCTGGATATATGCCCAGGAGTGGGATTCCTGGGTCATATGGTAAGTCAATTCCTAGTCTTTTGAGGAATCTCAATACTGTTTTCCACAGTGGCCACACAAATCTGCATTCACACCAGCAGTGTAGGAGGATTCCCTTTTCTCCACAGCCTCTCCAACATTTGTCATTTGTGGACTTTTGAATGATGGCCATTCTGGCTGCTGTGAGGGCATACCTCATTGTAGTTTTGATTTGCATTTCTCTGATAATTAGTGAAATTGAGCATTTTTTCATGTGTCTATTGATCATTTGTATTTCTTCCTTGGAGAATTGGTTGTTTATGTCTTCTGACGATTTTTGGATTTTTTTTTTTTTTGTATTAAGCCATATGAGCTGCTTATATATTCTGGAGATCAAGCCTTTGTCGGTTTCATCATTGCAAAAAGTTTCTCCCATTCCATAGGTTTTCATTTTGTTTTGCTTATGCTTTCCTTTGCTGTGCGGAACCTTGTACGTTTAATTAGGTCTCATTTGTTTATTCTTGCTTTTATTTCTATTGCTTGGGTAGACTGCCTTAGGAGAACATTTTTGAGATGTATGTCAGACAATGCATTGCCTAGGTTTTCTTCTAGGAGTTTTATTGTATCTTGTCTTATGTTTAAGTCTTTGATCCATTTTGAGATTATTTTTGTGTATGGTGTAAGGGAGTGTTCTAGCTTCATTGCTTTACATGCTTTTGTCCAGTATTCCCAACACCATTTGCTGAAGAGGCTGTCTTTGTTCCATTGTACTTTCTTGCCTCCGTTGTCGAAGATTAGTTAATAAAAAGTGTGTGGGTTCATTTCTGGGCTCTCTATTCTGTTCCATTTGTCCATATGTCTGTTTTTGTACCAATACCATGCTGTTTTGATTACTGTAGCTCTATAGTATTGTCTGAAGCCTGGGAGGGTTGTTCCTCCAGCTTCTTTCTTTTTCTTCAGTGATGCTTTGTCAATTCTAGGTCTTTTGTGGTTCCATATAAATTTTATTATGATTGGCTGTAGTTCTGTGAAATATGTCCTGGGTAATTTGATAGGGATTGCATTAAATCTGTAGATTGCCTTGGGCAGTGTGACCATTTTAACAATATTGATTCTTCCAATCCAGGAACATGGGATATCTTTTGTTTTTATTTATTTTAGGCTCTGTTGGGCTTAACATCCCTTGATTGTTTTTCCCCAATCCTATAGCAGGCAGGTAGCCTTGATGTGGCATCATTGCTTGGCTTATTTGATTAGATTGGGAGAGGAATGTAAATTTTATATTTCCATTGTCTTAATAAGTTTTTCCCCCATTAATTTATCAGCAAGTCAGCAATATAAAGTTGTATCTTAGCTGTCTGACCATCAGGGCCTCGACAATCAAGGATTAGACTGCTTCATTTTAACCCCTGGGTTCTCCCTAGACCGACAACATCAATATTTGCTGGCTGTGTTGGCCATCGACTCGGCAGTGAGTAGAAATAATGATAGAAATGTCCGCTCCAGAATCAATTAAGCCTCTGAAAGATTTTTCTTGTATTTTCACATTATAGACAGGATGTGAATCCAGAATCTTTTTGGTTAAAAACACCCCCACCTTCCCTGTCCTTCCAAACCCTTCGTTTCCTCGCACATTGTTGCCGACACCTGCAGGGTAGTGTGGCAGCAGCAGCAGCTGAGCAGTTTTATTTCCTTTTTCTGCTTCTCATGGCTTTGTAGATGACATCATGACCTTAATTTCTCCTGTATAGTCACTATCTGTCACCCCAGTATGAACCCAGACACCTTGAGAAGTTAAACTCGATCTTCCTAATAACAGTCCCACTGTCCCAGGAGGAAGAGGTCCATACATTTCTGTTTCTATTAATGACGGTTCCTCTCCTGGCATAAGAATAAGTGAATTTAAACAGGCGATATCGATGGAGGCACTCCCTGCGGTTGCTGGGGGTAATTCCATGACATTGTGCTGTAATCTTTTTTCGTGCTGGCATGTATTGGGAATGCTCCCTTTTGTCACGGGGCTGGGAGCAAGCCCCTTTTGAAGCTCTCCTGAAGCATTGTCCCATCCTTATGCAACAGAGACCTACATTGATTTGCCCAGTGATTTCCTTTTTTACATCTTGGACAGACTCCAGGAGATTTTTCCTTTTTATTTCCATAAAATTTTCTGGTGCAGCCTTTTGTTCTGTATTTCTTCATTCCTTTTTTGTATGACCAATTTTTCCACAATTAAAATATTTGCCTTAAAAAGTTTTTCCTAATTTCAATCCTGCCATGGCTTGCAACATCATATTGGCCTTAAAACTTTCTGTTCCCACTCTCTGGCACAATTTTATATATTCAGTCAATGGAGCCTTCCCTTTAAAGGGACCGATAGCCTTTCTGCAGTCCTCCTTAGCATTTTCATAAGCAAGAAGTTGAAGAATTGTGTTTGCAGACTCCAGGCTTGTCTGAGTGGGAGATGGGAGCAAGATGACCAGAGCAGAGTATACTGGGAAGGTCCCATACACCTGCCTCTGTCACTGCCATACCCCCAGACCCCTGACCTCACCACGCAAGCCTCCTGGGAGCAAGCTAACCAGGAGAATTGCATCTCTTGAACCTGGGGAAGCAGATGCTGCCCCCAAGGCTGGCCTCAGGGGAGATGGAAACCAATCCAGTAGCTCACACCCCACTTCTTATGCACATACTGAGAGTCCCTGCTGTGATAATGATGACAGTCGGGGTTGGAGGTGCCCAAGACTATACTGGGCACAATACTCAGTAATTACTTCATTTACTTTAACCCTCACAAGCCATTTAGGAAGTTGGTGCCTTTACTGTTTCCCTATTTGACAGATAAGGAAGCTGAGGTTGGAAGAGGAGTGACTTTTCTAATACTAATTACCGATGATGGAGGTGGGGCCCAGGTCATCTATCTCCAAAGCACAAAGATCTAACACACAGAGGATCCAGGAAAATGGGCATAGAATCTGATGGAAGACCCTTTTCCACTTGGTTATTTCTTCATCTTGTTTACCAAGGTGTTTTCACTTTCTTACTTGAAATGTTAAGACTATATTGACCTCTTTGCAAATTACCAACTGGATAGAAGAAGGTCAGACACCAGATGGTCCCGAGGTCCCTCTGACTCAGTGACATTGTGAACTGCTATAAATAACAGCCAGATACCCTTCAATCTTCCACTTCAAAAGGATAAGCCTGCACGTTATGTTCAGTCATTGACTCCTGAAAGTATGGCTGTCTTCTCCCAGCTGACCTCCCCTTTGTTGGATATGTACAAAAATGATGTACATCCAAAACCAGGAGCTTGGGCTCCAATAATGAGATACCTTATATGAATAGTATTTACATATTTTACATGCATTTCAGTAAACTCGTGAGTTTCCTAAACTCCAGGTGTTAGAAATGAAAACTTGCAACATAATGAAAAACTTTGGCACTGAAAAGTTGACTCATACTACCCTTCCTACATAAAATTCTGTGCTGCTCAGGAGACGATGAGGAAAACTGATGATGCAATAAGTGTAATTCCTTCCCTAAAATCACTTGTGACTTCATCGATGAGATCACATATATAGAAGAAAGCAAAAAGCCAGTGTTAATACGTGAGTGCTGTGATAAGATCTGTAGGGATTGTCTCAGGCTGAGCTCCCCAGGAAGCAGATCTTCAGACAAAAATATGTGTGCGAGCCTGTTTCGGGTATGTTCTTATGAAGCTCCTGGGGGGAGGCAAAGTGAAAAGTGCTATTTCAAGTGAAAACAAAAAAAATTCACCATCCCCCACTTAAACCCTGTGGGCTGGCAGAAAAAGCCACCTTTCATATGATTTCATTCATAGGGAATATCCAGGAGAGGTAAAAACAGGCAGAGAGGAAGAGGACTTCGGGTTGTCAGGGACTGGGGAGGAAGGAAGCGAGTGTGTGCTTTCAATCCAGGGTTTTACTTTGAGGAAAGGAGTAGTGAGAAACTAGATAGTAGTGATGGCCGCACAGCATTGTGAATACACCCAATCCTCCTGAATTGCACAATTCAAAAGGGAAAAAGTCTATATTTTATTGCAAGAAACTAAAAATATAAAAATAAAGGATATCATAGAAGATGTGGAAGAAACAAAGGAAACTAAAGAAAAACCAAATGAAAACAACTCCAGGGGAAGGGAAGTCAACTTCGGGTGGGGGAGGGGAATGACCGTCGGAATTTAGAGAAGAAGGTGTGGCTGGGGTCAGAGGGTGCTCAGCCCTAGGGGGTGGTGATGCCTGAACTGGTCCTCCATTGCCCAGCATTCCAGGTTTAGGTTCTGGAGGAGCAGTAGGAGCTGCAAGCCGGAGCTTGGGGTCTCCTGGTGGGCCCAGATCGTCCTTTGTTTGGTCTCTGGCATCTTCCCCTACACCGCCTGCTCTGGATCCGTAACTGTTAGACTTGGATAGAGCTTTGAGTCTTGTGGAAATGCTCAAGCTGTGACAGAGAAAGAATTTACCCACGTGCCTCCCTTTCCATGTGCCTTTTCAAGGACAGAAATCTTCCCAGAGCTTTACAGACACGTCTCACCCAGGAAGTGCCCACAGGATGTGTTCTGTGACTGAATTCTTCCAGACAGGTGGTCTGAAGCCAGTCTTTACTCTGGTCCCAATAGCAGCCTCTGGGGATGCCTCCCTGTGTGGCCCAGCCCTCGGCCCTCCCTCACCTACACACATGCAACCAGCCCTGCCTTTCTCACTTTCGGGCTAGGCCTCTGTGGGCTCCTAGTCCTCCACCTGACTCATAGGGAGGAGGGCATGGTGCCCCAGGTCGGAGCCGGGTGTGCTGAGCTGCCCGTCAGCCCCGGGCAGGACCCTGGTGAGAGGCCTGGGTGTTGTCTGGGCAGGAGGCCTGCCCTGTTCACCTATGGGCCGTGGTAGTGGGGACACCTCCATGTCCAGATCCACCCAGAGCCTGTGCTGGCTCTCAGAAGTGTGGCGCACCAGCCCCTCACTCGGGGATGAGGAATGGGTGTCCTTGTCCACCAGCTTCTGTGGTGTCTGGCTCTGCAATGACAGTGACCAGCAGCCACCCTGGCCCAGAGGTCTCAGAGCCCTGCCCGGCCAGGACCACCCCTGATTCTGCCCACTCGACCCTCTGCTGCCACATCAGACTGGGACCTTGTTCAGCAGAGACAGTCACCCGGGAGGGAAGAGACACCCCCAGAGGGCATGGGCTCCACCTCGGGCATCAGGGTCCTGCCCTGGCTCTCCACATCCCAGCCAGCCATATTGGACCTGGGTTGTGGACGTGACCGGCCTCACAGGCCTCTGACTCTTCCTCAGCCTGCTCTTGCTTGAGGCAGGACCCTCCCACCCCAACATGACGGCCCCATCTGCACCAGCCAGGAAAGGGCTGTGGGGCTACGCAGGTGGGATCTGAGTGGTCGCACGGCCTCAGTAAGCCTGCCCTGGGGCTCCCTGTGTTACCTTTGGGTCCCTCTGGCCAAAAGGCCAGAGGTGCCTGGGGTGAAGATTCACCCAGTATCAGCACCGATGATACAGTCCCTTGTTGCAAGCATTCCACAGGCTGCGCCTCGGGTGTTGGGACGCAGCAGAACATCTCTGAGTTGCGCTGAGTTGACCACCCAAGTGAGCTGAGTAGGGGGCTCCTCTACAAAGTCGGTGTCTTGGAACTTGGAACTAGGTTCCAAGTTCTGTTGAGCTCTATTGTGAGGTCACTTCCTGGGGTCCCCTTCCCCAAGCTTCCTCCTGACACAAAGCTCCCCAAGGGCATTTCTGGGCTGCCGATGGCTCACTTCCCACCCCATGCCATGTCCACACACAGTGACACCGACTCAGCTCAGCTCTTAGCCCTGGGGAGACCTGGATGCAGCCAGGGCACCAGCTCTGGACACACCTCTGAGGACACAGCTGGGTTCAGACCCAGCTCCCCTGTCACCAGTGCTGTCACCCTGGACAAGCCACGTGCCTTTCAGTGTCTCCCCAGTTCCCCATCAGTGCAGAGGGCATCATTCAGGCCCCTGATTTCTAGGTAAGCCATAAGTCTATAGACACATAAATGTCCACTGCATATGTCACCCCCATGGGCTGGGATCACAGGGAGCTCATGCACAGACCTAGCAAATGAAGGACACCACACAGGGCTGGCAGAGCGCAGAGCACACCCTACACAGGCTGGGGTCTGCCCTGAGGAATGGGGAAAGTCACCCTTCTTACCGCCTGCTTCCCAGCTCCCTGTCCCCAGGTTGAAATTAAATACAATTCTGAAATTGTCCACTCTGGCATACCACCTCCTAAGTCATTCTGTCATGTTCAGATTCAGGATCAGTGTCTCATCTGGGCCTCTAGGGTGAGCTGCCCCACAGTGTCTCCCTGCTTGTTTGCCTTCTGGTCACACGTCCTTGTGTGATACCCACACCCTCCCCTGCAGGGTGGATGGACATTGGGACCAGGTTCTGACATGTAGACTGACTTGTGAAAACGTGCATGACTTCCACACATTCCCAGCTCCAGTGTTCATTCTTTCTCTGTCTCTCAGTGCTTCTCTGTCTGTTTTGTCTCTCTCTGTTTCTCTCTCTCCCTCTGCCTCTCTGTGTTTCAGCCTGTCTGTCTCTTTCCTGTATGTATGTGTGCATATGTTAACGTGTATATGTGTATATTCATGTGTGTGTATTGTTAGGACCCAGGGCAGATCACTTCTGAAAATGCCTTGATGACATATTATGTGGTATTCATGTTACTGAAGAAAAAAAAATCTTTGAAAGTTGTGCAAACACTTTGGTGGGATCAGCTCTAAGGATCAGTACCGCTGGGGAAGGGATGAACCTGTGGCTCTTTGATGCGTCCTGCACACTGTTCCCCCGGAGAGGAGCGTCTGTTCGCTCTTCCCTCCAGGGGACCTGCTGGGGCCTCTGCCTCCTCACGTTGTCACCAGGCTAAAGACCTGCCAGTGCGATGGTGACCAGTGCTGCCTCCACAGTGTGTCCGTCTGCCTGTGTCCTCACCTGAGAAATTGAGCATCTCGAGCACACTGGCCACCTGCACTGCCTCTCATTGGAACTGCCTATGTGTGTTCTGTTTCTTTTTGGAACACTGGGTTTCATGAGGTTTTTGGCCCACAGGGATATGAAATCTTTCTCTGACCTTGGATCATGAGGAAAGCTTTTTCCACGTTGTGGTTGGGCTTTCCAGCTGTCTTTCTTGGCCTTTGTTTGTTTTTTGTTTTGTTTGATTTGTTTCACCACAGGAAGAGCTATGCATCTCCCTTTTGGCTCTGGTTTCATAATTAGAATAGCAGTGCCTACCCCCAGATGATTCACAGAGTTATTAAAAGGGCTTTATTTTGTACATATCATCTTTAATTCATCTGGATTTTTCCAAAATACAAACATGCTAATTCATTTAACACACACAAAAAAAATCACCAGTCCCCTCTTAAGTTATGTGGGCACCCACAAAAAGCCACCTTTTATATGATTTCATTAACAGGGAACCTCTAGGATAGGTAAAGACACAGAAAGAGAAAGGGGATTGGGGTTTTTCATGGGCTGGGGGAGGGAGGATGTGGGCTGTGCTTTGAATACAAGTTTTTACTTTGAGGAAGGAAATAGTCTGAAACCAAATAGTGGTGTTGGTCTCACAGCATTATGAATGCACTTAATGCTCCTGAATTGCAGAATTTTAAATGGGAAAAGGCTAAACTTTATTCTTGTAAACTTAAAACATATAACTAGATGTTACTCTAATAGAAAAGAACAAACCTGACTCCATATTAGATCTGTTCTTTTGTCTTTAACCCTGTACCCTGTCTTCTAGGCTCAGTCTTGCTGGCTCTGCACCTTTTGTAAAACAATGTTGCCTTTAGCCTCTCTGGTAAATGAAAGAGCTTGTTCTCAAGGCTCTGACCTTTAAGCATATTAACACTTTTGCACTGATATAAAGACAATAAGTTGCCGAATAGAAAATAACTTGTTTTGTTAGAGGTTTTGCATGGGCACCATGACCTTACCCACGTGGACAGCTATAGATCAAGAAGATGGTAGACTACGTCATGGAGAACCATATTCCCCATGTCAGACTTCAGGTTCCTTTTCTATTGTAAAGGGGAAGGGCTGTGGTTCATTCCTGCAAATTTCTTGGTGTAGGATTTCTTTGTTCTTGGAATCCTTTGCAGCGGTCCACGTGGGTCGGATCATGGTATCCCTGTAAATCCTCGAAGAAAGCAAAGGTTATGTTCTATCTTGCAACTTGTTATCTTTATAGGAGGGCAAAAGTGTTAATATCCTTAAAGGTCAGAGCCTTGAGAATAGGCTTTCATGCATATTTCAGGCTAAAGACAACATTGTTTTACAAAAGGTGCAGAGCTAGCAAGACTAAGCCTAGATAACAGAAGACAGGTTTAAAGGAAAAGGAACAGATCTAATATGGATTCAGATCTGTTCTTTTCTATTACAGTGCCTTTTGGTGAGAGGTAAGAGGATGTTTACAGGTGGGTCCTCCTCTGCCCCAGGCTGGGGTTCAGGCAGGAGTCCTTCCAGGTTCACCATGACTGTGGGCTTGATCTCCTGCAGAGAAAGTAACAATTATTGGTGATTAAAATTGCAGTCAAAGTCCCTTCAATTGCCTGTAAACCATACCATGGCAGGGGACATCTCATAGGCCAGTCAATCGTCAGTCTCCCCTGATGCAAGGGACCAGCAACATGGCGGGTTCCACGGTGGCCTGGCCAGCGAAGCTGCCTGCTTTGTTCTCCAGCCTTGGCTTCCTAACATGAACACTTTAAAAGCTCCCATCCCTCTTCCCTTTGTCCCAGTGTAAATGAACAAGGTCCCTGCACCCACATGGGCTGAGCCCACGCCATGAACACAGCCCTGTGCACACAGCCAACTGCCTGCTCTCCAACTCTGGGCTTAGCTGCAACCTCCAAACTCCCCAATCCCTGCAGGTCCGCATTCCCAGTGCTTCTACCCTAGGGGTCTGGATCACCATCAGGACCATCAACCACCCCAGGTCCACAGGCCAGTTGCGGGCAGCCAGAGATCACCCTGACACTCAGACACAGAAGAGGCACAGCGCGCAGGGTTCAGGACACCAGGGCAGGAATTGCATCTGCCTCCAGCTCGGCCCGCCTCGCCCTGTAGCTTCAGACACTAGCTATGCAGGTGCACGCTAGGCCGGAACACTCGCTGGTGGCAGTCACCATGGGGACTGTAGTCCGGACTACCAAACCCCAACCACGGAGTGAGTGGTGAGAGAGTCATCTCCAGGTAGGGATGCACTAGGAGTGAGGGGGAACTCGTGGTGAAAGGGGTACAGGCTGAGAGGTGATGGGCCGCTCAGAAGAAACTGACCCAGTTGAGGGGTGAGGGGAACCACTTCGGGATGTTGGAGGTCCTGTGGTGAGGCAAGAGGGGTGATGTTGGGGTGTAGGGGCCATAAGTTAGGACCCAGCAGGATGGAGAATGTGGCAGGGACCTCGGTGTGAAGAGAAGGAGCCCCATCTTCGGGGTCTGGTGGGAGACTGGGCCTGTCCAGGATGGGAGGATTGTATCGGGAAGGGAGAGGCTAGCAAGGGGATTGGGGCTGGGGCTGGGGCCCGGCCCAGGGCGGTCGTGGTTTTGGGTGCCAGGACCCCATTTGTGACAGTATGGGGGCATTGGGGATGGAGATCTGGGGAAAGGCGGGCAGCAGTGTGGTGGGCAGGAGGGTAGGCCCGCAGGAGAGTGAGCCTGCAGAAGGGTGGTGTCCCAGCCCACTGCCCCACCGCAGGGCCCACCCAGGTCCTCCTGGCCCCAGGCACCGCTTCCGGTACAGCAGGAGCCCCAGCCGAAAGTCCTCGGTGCCGGCGGGACGGGGAGGGGCGTGCATGCGCAGACGCACAGACGCGTGGACAACAGAACCGCGCAGAGTGTGTGGCAGACAGGTGGGAGCCGGGTGTTTCTGGAGCAGCTCCCTGAAAAGGATCACGGCCTGGAGTCTGGGCCGACGCTTACAGTCTCCTCCGCTGCCGCAGCCTGGGAGGTGAAGGGGCGGTGGATGGGGCACGGAGCCGGCGAGTGCGGTCTGAGCTGCGCAGCTGTGGAGGTGCATGGGTAGGGGTGCTTAGTTGAGTCCCGGGCCACGAGGCCCATTAGGACCCTGAGGAGGGTCTGAGGCCACCGCCTGGTTCGTGGTGCTGTCACCTCTCCTTAGTAATCCCTGAACCCCGCGTCTTCCCTGACTCTTATTCCCGGGTTTGGGAAAGCGGGTGTGGACCCGGAACATCTCTAACAGGCCCTCAGACCATGGCCTGCTCCCTGGAGGCGGGTGCGGTGCAGTCAGTGGGCGGCGGCTGAGAGGAGGGGTGCCTGTCCTCAGGGGAAGCAGGTGGACTTGCTCCCATCTCCTCCAGGGCCTGTTCTCGGGGCAGCCTCTGCTGCCCCGGGTTCGGAGACACATATTAATGCCAGCCCGCTCCTGGGAGGAGGGTGCAGTGCTGTGTAGGGCAGCGTCAACAGCGGGCAAGGACTTGTGGAGGACCGGGCTCTAGCCCAGGGTAACTCACTCTCCTTTCTTCTCTTGCTTCCTCAGGTGGTGGCAGTAGCGGCTTTTCCAGTATAGGTTATTACCAGATATTGAATGTAAGTTTCTATGCTATAGAGAACATTTTTTAAAATCTATTTTCATATATAGTGGCTAACATTTGTAAGTCTCAAACTCCTAAATTTATCCCTTCCCACCCCCTTTCCCTGGTAACCATGAGATTGTTAACTATGTGTACGAATCTGTTTCTGTATTGTAGATGAATTCATAGTGACCTTGTTTCTTTCTTCTTTTTCTTTAAGATTCCACATGATATCATGTGGAGTGATATCATGTGGTATTTTTCTTTCCCCTTTTGGTTTGCTTCACTTAGAATGATATTCTCTGGGTCCATCCACCTTGCTGCAAATAGCATTATTTCATCCTTTTTAATGGCAGAGTAGTATTCCAATGCATAAATATACCACAATTTCTTTATCCTGTCATCTGTTGCTACATTATAGGATGCTTCTATGTCTTGCCTATAGTATATAGCGGTGCTGTGAATATTAGGATACAGGTCCCTTTTCAAATTGGAGTTCCCTCTGGATATATACCCAGAAGTGGGATTGCTGATTCATAGGGTAAGTCTATTTTTAGTTTTTTGAGGCATTTCCATACTGTTTTCCATAATGGCTATACCAAACTGCATTTCCCAGTGACAGTGTAGGAGGCTTCCTTTTTCTCCACAAACTCTCCAGCATTTCTCATTCATGATGGCCATTCTGACTGGTGTGAGGTTATACCTCATTGTAGTGTTGATTTGCATTTCTCTGATAATGAGAAGTATTGAGCATTTTTTCATGTGCCCATTGGCCTTATGTCTTCATTGGAGAAATGCTTGTTTATATCTTCTGCCCATTTTTGGATTGGGTTGCTTGTTTTGTGTTATGAACTTGTGTGAGCTGAGTATATACTCAGGAAATTAGGCCTTTGTCAGTCGCATCATTGGCAAATATTTTCTCCCATCCCGTAGGTTGCCGTTTTGTTTGCTTAAGGATTCACTTGCTGTGCAAAAGCCTGTAAGTTCAGTTGGGCCCCGTTTGTTTATTTTCTGCTTTTATTTGCATTGCTTGAGTAGACTGCCCTAGGAGAACATTGCTGAGAAGTATGTGAGAGAATGGTTTGCTTATGTTTTCTTCTAAGAAGCTTGTAGTGTCTTGTCTTATATTTAAGTCTTTAAGCCATTTTGAATTTGTTTTTGTGTGTGGTGTGGGGGAGTGTCCTAACATCATTGATTTGCATGCAGCTGTCCAGTTTTCCCTGCACCATTTGCAGAAGATACTGTCTTTACTGCAGCATGTGTGCTTGCCTCCTGTGTTGAAGACTAATTTACTGTAGGTCTGTGTTTATTTCTCGGCTCTGTGTTCTCTTCCATTGATCTATATGTCTGGTTTCATGCCAGTACCACACTGTTTTGATTATTGTATCTCTATAGATTCATCTGAAGTTGTGGAAGGTCATTCCTCCAGCTTTATTCTTTTTCTTTAATATTGATTTGGCAATTTTTGGTCTTTATGAGTCCATAGGAATTTTAGGATTATTTGTTCTAGTTCTGTGAAAAATGTCCTGGGTAACTTGATAGGGATTGCATGAAATCTGTTGATTGCCTTGAACAGTATGGCCATTTTAACAATATTGATTCTTCCAATCCAAGAGCATAGTATTTCTTTCCATTTCTTTAAGTCATCTTTAATTTCTTTAATCAGTATTTTGTAGTTCTCCATGCATAAGTCTTTCACCTGCTTGGTCAGATTTATTCGTAAGTATTTTATCATTTATTGGTTGTGATTTTAAAGGGGATTGTTTCTTTACTTTCTTTTCTTACTATCTCATTGTTAGTGTTAAAAAATGCAACTGATTTGTGCATGTTAATGTTGTATCCTGCCACCTTGCTACATGTTTTTGTAGTTCTTCTCTGTCCTTCTTTCATACTCTTCCCTTATGGGTAGCTGATTTTCTTTATTGTTACATTTGTGCTTCTCACTTGTTTTTGCATATCTAATGTAGGTTTTTGATTTATGGAGACCATGAGGTTCATATAAGTTGCTTTGTTACAATATCTGATTGTTTTAAAGTGATTGTCATTTAAGGTTATATAAGTTCAAAAAAGATCTGCTCTTTTACTCCCTCTCCATGCCTTTTTTGATTGTATTTTTTACATCTTCATATGCATCCTGTAAGTGTTTATTGTAAGTATAGTTTTTACAAATTTTGTCTTTTAGTCTTTGTAGTAGCTTAAGTGTTTGACTCACAGCCATTGCTCCATTTTTGCCTTTAAAGTGGGATTTCCCCCTTCACATAAGTTCTTACTTCTTGTTCTTTTTCATATAATGAAAACATTTTAATACTTCTTGTAACGTCAGTTTAGGAATGATGAACTCTTAGTTTTTGCTCATCTGAGATGCTTTTTAATTCTCTTTCAATTCTGATTAATAACTTTGCTGAGTAGTTGGCCTAGATTCCAGGTTTTTTACTTTGAGTACTTTAAATATATCATGGCTGTCCCTTCTGGCCTGCAGTGACTCTGCTGAAAGCCAGCTGATAGGCTTCCACTATTTGCCTCTTCTCATGACTACAGTGAAACCACAACTGACTGCTAAACAAGCATAAAAAAATAAAAGACTGGATCCTAGCAAAAGAAGATCTTCAGTGGAAACACAGCGACGGAACCACAGCAGGATGGTAGGAGGGGCATTCTCATGATATAGGTGGACCCCATATCCCTCACTGTGGACAACTCACAAGGTGAAGAATAAGTCACAATGAACCTCCAACAGGAGTGGGAATTATAAGCCCAGCATCAGGCTCCCCAGCCTAGGGTTCTGGCATTGGGAGGAGTAGGGGACCCCAGGACAACTGTTTTATTTTTTTAATATTCTTTTTATTTTATTTTTATATTGAGTTATACTCAGTTTACAATGTTGTGTCAATTTCAAGTGTAGAGCACAATTTTTCAATCATACGCTTATTCATTGTCACATCCTTTTCCACCATGAGCTACCACAAGATCTTGTATATATTTCCATGTGGTATGCAGTATAAATTTGTTTATCTATTCTATATATTCTTGTCAGTATGTACAAAATTTGAACTCCCAGTCTGTCCCTTCCCACCCTCCTCTCCCCTGGCAATGACAAGTTTGTATTCTATGTCTGTGAGTCTGTTTCTGTTTTACATTTAAGTTTATTTGTTTTTTGCTTTTTTAAGATTCCAAATACGAGCAACATATGGTATTTTTCTTTCTCTTTCTGGCTTACTTCATTTAGAATGACATTATCCAGGGACATCCATGTTGCTGCAAATGGCATTATATTGTAATTTTCATGTCTGAATAGTACCCCATTGTATAGGCATATCACATCTTTGTCCGCTCATCTTCCTTTGGACATTTATGCTGTTTCCATGTCTTGGCTATTGTAAAGAGTGCTGCTGTGAACATTGGGGTGCAGGTGTCTTTTTGATGTCAGGTTCCTTCTGGATATATACCCAAGAATGGGATTCCTGGGTCATATGGTAAGTCAGTTCCTAGTCTTTTGAGAAATCTCCATACTGTTTTCCACAGTGGCTGCACCAAACTGTATTCCCACCAGAAGTGTAAGAGGGTTCCTTTTTCTCCACAGACTCTCCAGCATTTGTCATTTGTGGACTTTTGAATGATAGCCATACTGACTGGTGTGAGGTGATACCTCACTGCAGTTTTGATTTGCAAATCTCTGATAATTAGTGACATTGAGCATTTTTTCATGTGCCTATTGATCATTTCTATTTCTTCTTTGGAGAATTGCTTAAGTCTTCTGCCCATTTTTGGGTGGGATTGTTTGTTTTTTTCATATTAAGTCATATGAGCTGCTTATATGTTCTGGAGATCAAGCCTTTGTCAGTTTCATCTTTTGCAAAACTTTTCTCCCATTCTGTAGGTTGTTGTTTTGTTTTGCTTATGATTTCCCTTGCTGTGCAAGAGCTTGTAAGTTTACTTAGGTCCCATTTGTTTATTCTCGTTTTATTTCTATTGCTTGGGTAGACTTCCCTAGGAGAACATTTTGAGATGTATGAGAGATAATGCTTTGCCTAGGTTTTCTTCTAGGAGGTTCACTGTATCTTGTCTTATGTTTAAGTCTTTGATCCATTTTGAGTTTATTTTTGTGTATGGTGTAAGGGAGTGTTCTAGCTTCAGTGATTTACATGCTGTTGTCCAGTTTCCCCAGCACCATTTGCTGAAGAGCCTGTCTTTGTTTCATTATATGTTCTTGCCTCATTTGTCAAAGATTAGTTAATGAAAAGTTTGTGGGTTCATTTCTGGGCTCTCTATTCTGTTCCATTGGTTCATATGTCTGTTTTTGTACCAATATCATGCTGTCTTGATTACTGTAACTGTATAGTATTGTCTGAAATCTGGGAGAGTTATTTCTCCAGCTTCTTTCTTTTTCTTCAGTAATGCTTTGTCAATTCTAGGTCTTTTGTGCTTCCATATAAATTTTATTATGATTTGTTAGACTTCTGTGAAATATGTCCTGTGTAATTTGATAGGGATTACATTAGATCTGTAGATTGCTTTGAGCAGGGTGACCATTTTAACAATATTGATTCTTCTACTCCACAAGCATGGGATATTTTTTCCATTTTTTTAAGTCTTCTTTAATTTCCTTAATCAGTGTTTGTATAGTTTTCCATGTATAAGTCTTTCACCTCCTTAGTTAGATTTACTCCTGATAGTTTATTACTTTGGGTGCCATTTTAAAGAGAATTGTTTCTTTACTTTCTTTTTCTGTTTACTCACCATTAGTGTAAAGAAATGCAACTGATTTTTGAATGTTAATCTTTTAACCTGCTACCTTGCTGAATTCTTTGATTATTTCTAGTAGTTTTTGTGTGGACCTTTTAGGGTTTTCTATATGTGGTATCATGTCATATGCATATAGTGATAATTTTACCTCTTCTTTTCCAGTCTGGGTCCCTTTTATTTCTCTCTCTTGCCTGATTGCTGTGGCTAGGACTTCCAAGACTATATTGAATAGGAGTGGTGATAGTGGCCAGCCTTGTCTTGTCCCAGATTTTAGTGGGAAAATTTTGAGCTTTTCACCGTTGAGTACTATGGTGGCTGTAGCTTTTATTATGTTGAGATATGTTCCCTCTATACCCACAATGGTGAGGGTTTTTATCATAAATAGGTGTTGAATTTTATCAAAAGCTTTTTCTGCATCTATTGAGAAGATCATTTTTTTCCCTTTCTTTTGTTGATGTGAGTATTACATTGATTGATTTGCATATGCTGAACCATCCTTGTGTCCCTGGGATGAACCCCACTTGATCATGATGTGTACTCTTTTTAATGTGCTGTTGGATTCTATTTGCTAGTATTTTGGTATGGATTTTTGCATCTATGTTAATTAGTGATAATGGTCTGTAATTTTTTTTTTTTGGTGGTGGCATTGCCTGGTTTTGGTATCAGGGTGATGGTGGCTTTATAGAATGAGTGTGGGAATATTCCCTCTTTTTCAGTCTTCTGAAAGAGTTTGAGAGGGACTGGTATTAGTTCCTCTTTTTATGTTTGGTAGAATTCCATTGTGAAGCTGTCCGGTCCTGGACATTTATATGTAGGGAGGTTTTTTATTGCTAATTCAATTTCATTTCTAGTGATCAGTTTGTTCAAGTGGTTAGTCTCTTTTGATTCAATCTTGGTGGACAATATGTTTCCAGAAACTTGTCCATCTCCTGTAGGTTATCCATTCTGGTTAATACAGTTTTTCATAATATTCTCATATGATATTCTGTATTTCCATGTTTATTGGTTGTAATTTTTCCATTTTCCTTTCTTATTTTGCTTATTTGTGCTCTCTTTTTTCTTCTTTGTGAGTTTGGCCAGAGGTTTGTCGATTTTATTTACTCTTTCAAAAAACCAGCCTTTGGTTTGATTGATTTTTTTCTATTTTTTTAATCTCTATTTTATTTATTTCCTCCCTGAGTTTTATTATTTCCTTCCTTCTGCTGACTTTTGGGTGTTTTTGGTCTTCTTTTTCTAGTTCTTTTAGGTGGTGGATTATATTGTTTATTTGAGATTGTTCTTTTTTATGGAAGGCCTGTATTGCTGTAAATTTCCCTTTTAGCATTGACATTGCTGCATCCCATAAGTTTTGTGTGGTTGTGTGTTCATTTTCATTTGTCTCAAGGTAATTTTTTAATTTCAACTTTGATTTCCTCAGTGACCCATTGGTTTTTTAATAGCATGTTGTTTAATTTCCACACTTTCCTTTTTTCTTCTTTGTTTCTCTGTAGTTGATTTATAGTTTCATGGCATTGTGGTCAGTAAAGATGCTTGAGATAATTTCTATCTTCTTAAAATAGTTGAGGCTTCTTTTGTGCCCAAGTACATGTTGAATCCTAGAAAATGTTCCATGTGAACTTGAAAAGATTGTATATCCTATTTTTGGGGAGTGCAATGCTCTGAAAATACCCACCAAATCTAATTTTTCTGTTGTATCATTTAATTTCTCTGTTGCCTTCTTTATTTTCTGTCTGGAAGATCTGTCTAGTGATGTTAATGTGGTGTTAAAATATTCCAACAATGATTGTATTCCCATCAATTTCCTCCTTTATCTCTGTTAGTAGTTGTTTTACGTACTTAGGTACTCCTATGTTGGGTGCGTATATAATAATGATTGTAATATCCTCATCTTGTATTACTCCTTTAATCGTTATAATATGTCCTTTTTATCTTTCTTTATGGCCTTTGTTTTAAAGTCTATTTTGTCTGAAATCAGTACTGCAACACCTGCTTTTTTTGGCTTTTCCATTTGCATGGAATATCCTTTCCATCCTTTCACTCTCAATCTATATGTGTCCTTCTCCCAAAAGTGTGTCTCTTATATGCAGCATATTGAAGGTTCTTACTTTATTATCCAGTCTGTCACTCTACATCTTTTGACTGGAGCATTTAGTCCATTAACATTTACAGTAATTAATGATAGATGAGTATTTATTGCCATTTTCAACTTATTTTTGCATTTGATTTGGCATTTTCTCTTTGTTCCTTTCTTCTTCCTTTTGTGATTTGGTAAGTTTCCTGTGTATTATCTTGGATTTCATTTAGTTTGTTTGACTCACTTGTAAGCTTTTGGCTTGTGGTTACCCTTTTTTTAAGTCTATTAACTTATTAATGTAAATGTTTGTACTAAACAGATAGTAATATTAGCTCAAACCCATCCTACTGAACAAATATTTCTCTTTTAAAGAAGAAAGAAAAACAAAATACTGTATGTTTTCTTGCTTCCCTCTCCCACTCTTAATGATTTAGATGTCTTCTTTTACAATTTTGTATTTATTCTATTTGTAATTCATGGCAGTCATCTCCTTTCCAGTTCTGAGTTTCTCATTTTTGTAGCATCCTGCTTCTTTCCTATTTAGAGTAGACCTGTCAATATTTCTTTTAGCATGGGTTTAGTGTTGTTAAACTCTTAGTTTTTGCTCTTCTGTGAAGTTCTTTATCTCTCCTTCTATTCTAAAGGATAGCCTTGCTGGATAGAGTATCCTAGGCTGCATATTTTTTCATTCAGGATTTTGAATATATCTTGCCACTCCCTTCTGGCCTGTAGTGTTTCTGTAGAGAAATCAACTGAGAGCCTTATGGGGGTTCCCTTATAACTCACTTTTGTTTTTTCTCTTGCTGCCTTTAGGATCACTTCTTTATCCTTGAGTCTGGCCATCTTGAGTAGGATGTGTCTTGGTGAGTCTGTTTGGGTTCTTCCTGTTTGGGACCCTCTGAGCCTCCTGTACTTGGATATCTGATTCTTTCTTTAGGTTTAGGAAGTTTTCAGTCATGATTTCTTCAAATACCTTTTCAGTCCCGTTTGTTCTTTCTTCCCCTTCTGGAAACTCTATTATGCATAGATTAGCATGCTTTGTATTATCCCATATGTCCCTTTATTGTTTTCATTGTATTTTATTTGTTTTTCTCTCAGCTGTTCTGATTGGGTTGTTTCTGTTGCCCTGTCTTCTAGGTCACTTATTCATTCCTCTGCATTATCTAGCCTTCTATGTACAGCTTTTAGATCACTTCTCATTTCAGCCAATGAGTTTACCAATTCTACTTGGTTCTTCTTTATAGCTTCTATTACGTTTTTGACATATTTTATATCTCTAAACACTATCTCTTTTAGTTCCTTCGGTACTTTGATCACTCCTTTCTTTGAAATCTTGATCCAGTAGGCCATCAATGTCTATTTCCTTGATTGTGCTTTCAGGGGATTTTTCTTGCTCTTTTAATTGGGATTGTTTCCTCTGCTTCTTCATATTGCTCATATCTCTCTGGCACTGTGAATTAAGGATTATCAGTTATCTATTGTGGTCCTTAAGGAGTGTATTTATTTATCTACCTAAAGCCTATGCAGAATAAAACAGATTTTTTCACTTCTTTGTCTTTCAAAGAAGGTGATGTTCTGTCTGCATTCAGCAGGTGCTCTGGTTGGCTGAGTGGGTCTGTAGATGTGAGTTTTGGTGTATTTGTTGGAGAGAGTGAGCTATGAGCATTCTTCCACTCCTCCATCTTGCTTCTAAACTCCAATATCATGTGTTTTTATAGCAAGAGGAATTACAGTGTTGAAAGCAGGGCTTGGTACAATTAAAAATGAGCTGAGGGCATGAGGGATGAGACATCCTCCATCCTCTCCCCACCTAGGGTGAAACATATGACTGTCAATTTTAAAAAGATAGTCACAGTCCCTAACTAGTCCAGCTCAACTAGTGTATGTTAACAGGAGCAGCACCACCAGAGGCACTGGAGACCCAAGAATATTGCAGTCTTAAAGATCTCTTGGAAAATTTTTGTTCAGTTTTGGTTTTTTGTTTTTCTTAAATTGTGGGGCATACTACTAGTATAGAGGGAAAAATAGTTGTCAGGAAACGTTTTTTTCATATAACAGTTTCATTGCAATTTTGTTCACACACCATGAAGTCCACCCATTTAAATGGTACAATTTGGCGGCTTTTAGCATATTCACAGTGGTGCAACCATCATTATTCCAGAATGTTTTAATTGCTTCAAAAAGAGCAGTGGAAATGAATGACCCATCCAACCCTCCCCAGTTCTAAAGAAGTTTCTTGGCTGTTCCTGAGCATAAATTAACTTGTTACATTCCATAAAAAATCTGGGGGGAATTCTAATCAGAATTGCATTCAATCTATATATTAGAATGGGGAGAATTAATGTCTTTATGACATAAACTTTTTCTATCCATGAGTATAGCTGGGACCCTATCTTTTTCTCTCTGTAGAGTGTGGCCCATGGGAAGTCCTTACTAATTGTTGGGTCTGTGAATGATGAGATTATATACATCATTAGTTGTGACTGTAGCCTTTCACAGAAGATAAAACTAACCTCTGAAGCCAAGTGCCTCCCTGATAGTCAGAAAGAGTGACAGCCAGTGCTGTAGTGATCCAGTGGACTTCATGCTTGCAACCAGTGTTCTCTCCCTCCTACAGGTAAGGAGATTACAGAGTTCTTTTAATTTTTTTAATAGTGTTGTTTTTATTTTTATTTATTTATTTCTTAAATTCTTATTTTTTATTGAAGTGTAGTCAATTTACAATGTTAGTTTCAGGAGTACAGCAGTGATTCAGTTATATTTATGCATATGTACACATATAATTATCAGAGTGTTTTTAGTACAACTCATTACAAGAAATTGAATATAGTTCCCTGTGTTATACAGTAGGTCCTTGTCATTTATTTATTTTATATATAGTTATGTGTATCTGTTAATCCTAAACTCCTAATCTGTCCCTCCCTCCTTTCCCACCTGCTGACCACAGTTTGCTATGTCCATGAGTATTTCTAGCAGCATCCTTTTTGCTACCAATATATGCTGGTTGGCTGCCTTCACTTTCATTAATTCCATGTTATCTGTAGGTGTTTTTCTTCTGGTGGGCCTGCATGTGGTTTGCACACGTGTTCATAGAGATCTGTATTTGGGAGAACTCCAGGCCTCGTGTAGTGCCTGGCACGGAGCTCCCGCTGAGCTCATGCTTGAACTGGGAAAAAACATAGTAAAGGTTGGAATTTCCAGTACGATTTAGACTTCTAGGTTTCTGTAACCTATGTTTAGCCCACCTTAATGTTTGCTGAATATGTAGTGGATCATTTGATGGAACTTCATGCTATGGCGGTGTAGAGACAGGGTTTTATATACTTTTTCTCCTTCCTTTTTTCTAACACTCATTCTCCTGGGCCTCCCAGATCCTCCCCCAGCAGCACTCAGGGCTGGCTTGGTGCTGCACTGAGGCAATATTTGTTAATAAGTCCCTTTCCTCATCTCTTCTGAGACTCCATTTAACTCTCTGCACAGTGAGAGCTTGGACTAGGTAAGTGCTTTTTGGTTTCTTTTAAACCCATGTCTCCTTTTGAGAAACCGAGAACTCACATCTCTCCTCCCACCCTAACTCTTCAGAATTTGATACGTCCTCCAAGGGGTGACACAGCACTTTGTGGAAAGTTAATGTGACTTTGGTTCTTTCCAAGCGGTGCAGAAAAGACCTAAGAGATTTATTGCAGGGAGGGGGCAGGAGGGGGACAGTGTGTCAAACTTTTTGGTATAAGAGCTGGAGCAGGGGCTTTGGTTTAAATACTGCCTCTGATGTGGCCTCTCTCTAATCTTGCACAATGTGATAAACCTCTCTTTTCCTCCGTTTCTTCATGTGTGAAGTTGGAATGTTATTACTTTAGGGTTTTCATGAAACAATATACACATAGGACATTTGTGTCTCAGTAGAAACCTGACCTGTTAGAGAATCAGGGGTTTCTTTAAAAAAAAAAAAAATCTTGTCCATAGCACTCTGTCTATGTGTAATTTGAACTTCCTGGAGTGTGTGGGTTGAGACTAAATTCCATCATGGGACAGGTGGCCCCTGGGTCTGGGGGCCCCAGTTTCATCCTCCTCCCCAGTCCTCTTCCCCTCAGTCCAGGATGAAGTTCCTGCCATTAGAATTACACAGACTTCTTGTGGATATGGCTTTTAATTTTATTGTTTCACTGGGGAGGGCTGCTGTCATGATTTCCGTGGTCAGGTTTTGGTGACCTGAAGGCTATGCAATTGGGTATTTGTATTTAAGTATAAGAAAAGAAAGTTACAAATACAAAATTAGACCTAGAGTGGAGGCAGGGCCTCTTGGAATTGGGGATGATTAGCTTTGTTAGCTTCAGGTGCAGTGGCCTCTGGCCATGAGGACCCATCCTTGTGCTCTGGAGTTGGAGGGACCAGTGGGCTTGGTGGGAACGTTTACTGAGTGTACCTCATGGGCTGTGCATTGTCCTATTTGCACTGTGTGTTCCTTATTTAAGACAGTGAGCTCATTTAATCTCAATAGCCTCTTTAAAAAATTAGACTTTTTATTTTGAGATGTAATGATTCCCATGCAGTTGTAAGAGATAATATGGAGAGAGCCTATGTACTCTTTGCCCAATTTTCCTTAATGGTTCCATCTTGCAAGGTTGGGGTACAATTCATTATTGACTCACTAATCCTTTGAGGTTTGTGTTATTACCCTCATTTCTATTCATGACTAAACTGGAGTTTAGAGAAGCACATAGACCTGCCCAGGTCACCCGTGTGGTTAGTGTAGAGTCGGGTGGGACACAGGCTTGGGATTTCCAGACAGTACCATTATGATTGTGGCAGGGAGCAGCATTCACTTGCGTGTTTATTCATTCATTCAACAAACATTTATTGAGTACACTCTGTGGGTCAAATGCTTTCATACGGTTATCTAATTCTTCAGCAGTACTGAGAGTCAGCTAATGTTTTCTTTTTTCATCTGTAAAAATCAACTCTCAGAGGTCATAAAACCTCCCAAAGGAAATACAGCTCATAAAAGAGGGATTAGTAAATTTGTACAGTCCCCCCCTTTTATGCAGGTGGTAACCTAGGCATTTTGCATTTGCAATCTGCCTTGATCTAGATATATTCTTGTAAGGCAAGGTTTATTGTTCTGTTTTGTTTGTTTTGTTTTTAATTGAAGTATAGTCAAGTTTACAATGTTGTGTTAATTGCAATGTTTTTTCTTTTTAATTTTTAATTAATTTTTATGGGGTAATTAAGTTTATTTTTTGTTTCTTTTTTTTATTGGAGATACTTGGGATTGAACCCAGGACCTTGTGCATGCTAAGTATGTGCTCTACCACTGAATTGTACACTCAGCCCCAGGGTGTGTTTTCTTATCCATTATTTTGCAGCTTAGGAGTTCAAGTAAATTGGAGTTGAGATACACATCTTTCAATCCCAATGTGGTTCTTTTCATGATATTCTGCTGAGGGGTGGGGAAGCAGTTCCTTTGTTCATTCATTTATTCAGCATTTTTGAGCATCAGGTCCTGGCTAGATGTTGGAAACAGAAAACAAGAAATGACCCTTTCTGCAGGGGCTGGAAGCCTAGACCAAAAGCAGGATAATGTGATCCTGGCTATGGTAGCCATGTGCAGACTCTGAGGACAGACTGCACCCCCAGGTTTGCTTGGGCTTCCCTTCCCTTCTGGCTGGTACACACAGGTCACCGCATCCCAGAGGGGCCTGCAGCCCACAGCACAGCGTGTACCTCAGTCTCCTCTCCCCTCTTGGCAGGGCCTGCAACATGAGCATTGCTGACTACGTGCAGTGTGCTGAGGACAACCAGACTCTCCTCATGGTGGTCCAGCACGTGGGGATTATCTTGGAAGAGAATCTCTTATGCATCTGTAAACAGATATCCTCAGTGAGCAAGGTCAGGCTGTACGGCTTCCAGTAGTCATTCTGTATCCACTACAGGTACCGCTACCCACACAAGAACGAGTGGGGAGACTACCAGACCCACCGAAGGGTCATGGGCCTCGTCACCATCTCTGACCACTTGGCGAAGGACTGGCAGCAGGTCAAGGAGCTCCCTGTGCAGAAGAGCTGTGTGGCAACACGCAGGACAATTCGTGGCTCTTTGTCTTTGTGCTGAAGGGCGAGCTCGCCAAGCAGCTGCGCACTGATGTGGCCTTGTACTCCAGCTACGAGGAATGTGGGACGGTGGAGAAGAGGATCAAGGACTTCATTGAGTCACTCTTCATCGTGCTCGAGTCCGAGCACCTCGACAGGGCCACCAACAATTTTGGGGACAAGATCCCCCTCCTCTGCATCCCATTTGAGAAGAAGGACTTGGTGGGACTGGACACAGACAGCAGGTAAGCCTACATGGAGTCCCGGCCGCCCTGGCTGTGTGCCTGGGTTGCTTTCCTACATCCAGAAAGGGATCAGCAAGAAGGGGAGCTGTCTTGCAGCCAAGGGGGGAGGGAGATGCAGCCTGACGGTTTTCAAAGTTTTAAAAATGAATTCATCTTTAGTTCAGAGAGATCCATTTAGGGTTAGTTTGGATACTTACTCCCCCTTTCCAACCAAGACCCCTGGTGGGACCCCTGGAGTGGCTGTCCAATAGGGTAGCCACAGCCAAAGAGGCTGGGAGTGCTGAGGAGGAGGCTGGTCTAAGCTGAGATGTGCAGAAGGTCAAATGGACATCAGACAATGAGACTTGTCTAGAAAAAAGAATGTAAACTATCTTGATAATTTCTATATTTACTACATGTCAAAATGATAGTATAATACATATTACATTAAATTAGATCTGTTCTTAGAATCACTTTAAAGTATTTGTTTTTTCTACTTTTTTAAATGTGGCAACTGGAAAACTTTCTTTGTGTGACTCTCATTGCATTCCCATTGTCCTGGGACAGTCTCGTCCATTTGATGTATAGGTGAGAGGCTGAATCCCGAGACGCAGCAGATCGAGGCATTAGCTGAGCTGGGGGTGGAGAAAGTTTCTCCTGCCTCCCAGGCTGTTCTTCCTGCCCGACAGCCACCATGCCAAGTTAGGACATCAGAAACATCGCCAGGGATTTTCGAAGGAACTCCTTACACAGGGGAAGGCATGTCACGGAGTATGGGACAGAGTATGGAAAGGTTCGTCCTCACTTTGTCCCTGTGATTAGGTCAGTGGCCCCACTTTGCCCCGGAATTGCAGACGAGCTCTTCTGGGCCATCTGCCCCCCTCCGCCACCCTCTGCTCTGCTTCCCTGTGTGGCCATCGTGACGTCCCTCGGGCAGAAGAGGGCGAGATGCCTTTGCTGAGAAGTGGTCCCCCTTTGCTGGGGAGAGCGAGGGAAGCTGTGTCCCCTGGCCTCAGGCCTCGGGCCCTGAGTCTGCTCTCCCCGCGCTGGAAAGCACGCATGGCGGTCTCATAGGTGACGGTTGGTGGTCTTGGCACATGATACTGGGCCCGCTGTGGAGTCGATGCTCCGTAATTCTTGGACTTATCTAAGGTCAGACCATACTTTCTGGGTTTTGGTAAGTTAGAGGAGAAGACACCAGAGAACTGACAGAAAGTCCCGGCCAGCCCTGCGAGTGAAAGGCACAGGGGACCCGAGTCCCACCTGCGTGTGGTGCCTGGCGGGCTCTGGATGAATTTTCAGTTCCTCCCCAGACATGCGTCTATGGCTTAAGGAAATGGCGAGACATGTTGTGGCCATGATGTGTACTTGTCCTCGCAGGGCTCTGTGATCTACACAACTAAGCCCCCTTCTGCTCCTTGGAGATAAGGTGTCACTTTTAGGGTCCTGGGCACTGCTGAGGGCACAGCTGCCAGCACCAGGCCACAACCAGGCTGGCTCTGTCCACCTCACCTGTCACTTCCTGCTGAGCCCCCAGGCGTTAGGTGAGAGAGGTACATCGGTGATGCACTAAGGTGGGCTGCACGTGCGCACAGCGCTGCAGCATCAGCAGGGACCACCTTCTCCCCCTGGACAGACTGGTGGGTGAGCGGTGGAAGCCTGGAGCCCTGCTCCAGACCCCTGGGCAGTGCCTCCTCTTTTGTCATAGGAGGCAGTGGTGACATTTTTGCTCAGCAACTGCTTGGCTATGAGTCTGTGAACCCACCGGAAATTGCCAGCTTGTTTTTGCCTTTTGAAGTCTGTCCTCGGGATTTGGTGGAGGAGCTAGTTTCAGGACAGTGTGCTTAGTGCATAGTGGTTGACACTGTCACCATTGTTTACCCAGAACCTCGTCTACCAGGCACAGCTCTGGGCATCAAAATACAGCAGTGCATTAAACCTCCCTCCTGTTGGGTCTGTCTTTTCTGGTAGAGGAAGCGCTCGGCCAGCATCTGAACGTCAGTGAGATAACGCAGCCAGTGAGCTCCAGTCAAACACGTTCTCCTCCCATCACTTTTACTCCACTGTTGCTTTTATTCCATAGTCACCTAACTTTTAAAACAATGCTTTGCTGCAGAAGCAGAGCATAGTCCTCTCCTGCTACTCTTGGTGGGAGTGAGCAAAACTGTCAAGCCTGAAATGCGACCAAGTATTGTAGATCAAAAGCTGTCTAGGTGCATGTAGGTGGAGTTTTTGTTTGGGGCGCTGACGACGTTGGGGTCCCCACAGCAGTGACTCTCCCCTCAGGCCCCTGGCTTCCCCAGAGCAGGAGGTGAGGGTGGGTCTCACTCTCCCCGCGTCTCTGGCCTTATCACACTCATGTAAATTCTTATATTCATGCTGTCAAAATTATTTTGGTTCTTGTGTATTTCTAACTTTTGCTTTTTCCTCTTTTCCTTTTTCTCTCGTACCACCCTGTGAGCATGCGGTTGGGTCTGAAAAGGTGGGTTATGCACACCGGAAATACCTACACTTCACTTCGTGCTGTCCCCATCGCTTTAAGAAGCAAAAACTTAACAGCTGCCTTGATCCATTTATTATCCTAGTCATCTTATTATTTTTGAGTGTTTTGGAATTTTTGCTTTGTTAACACATCACGCACTGGTGTTTGATAACTGTTAAAATCCTTGCTTGGAGGAGACTGGTCCTCCTTATATTGGTGACAAATGAGCCATTATTAATTTTGCTTGTTTGTTTGTTTTCAGGAAGTGAGATGCGAATTGACTTAGGTGGCTTCTGAGGGAAGTTTTTCATGGGTATTTACACTTGGAAAGTCAAAGTCTGTAGTACCTTGTTTGATTCTGGCTTTTACTCACATGCGGTTCCTGGCCGTTGCTGTGTAACGAACATGATGGCGCTTCCTGGAAGGCGGTCACTGGGGAGGATGTGGCCGGCTAGGGGGGGGTGAGCAGCCCACAAGAGGCGCTGTTGAAGAAAGCAGTTTTCTTTTTCTTTTGTCTTCCCCATGCCATTTACTTTACTTTGCCTTCTTAAAGGGGCAGATATGGGTCTAAAATCCATGTCACTCTTTTGTTCCCTTTACAATGCTGGTTTCTCTAAGAATCAGGAAAATGTGACCTTCTGCTAAGTAGCTGGCTCACTTGTATCTGGTGGACACAGGGACCGCTAACAGGGACCATAGCTTCCTCTCTGCTTCAGCCAGTGGGCATTCAGAGCCGGGTCTGTGGTTTGCTTAAGCAGCTGTGCAGGCCTCCCTGCACCAGCCTTTACTTTTAAACCATGTTGGCAGTAAATAGCTGACTCTGTGTCTGTTGCAGCTGACGTCCACCACTGACGGCCGTGTCATTAGTTTGCGGTAGTGAGACTCCCAACACCCAAGTCAGCCGTGAAGGTAGATGTTTTGACCGACCTAGGACCTTGCATTTTCACCCACACCCTGGTTCATCTCACCCGGGGGAAGGGTTTGGCCACCACTGTCATACTGGCCATGAGACCTTGTTTCTCCTTTCATGCTCTGGTCCAAATGTCGACACTTCATCCTTCACTGACTTGGTCTCGCTTGAGACAGGCCAGACTTTCTGAAAGAGTCCATCACATTCTTGGGGGGAACAGAACAGAAGTGAGAGTCGCAAGTAGAAGGAGTCTAGGCTGTCCGTGTTGGCAAATGCAGGCTGGGATCTGTGATGGCTGGGCTGTGCCCTGGACACAGGCCTTTCCCATGGCTCCCGAGAGCCCAGGGGTCAGAGTAAGATTAGCCTTGCCTGGGTTCCTCCATCCTCATCTGCTCACTGGCAAGTGTGTCTGCTAATTAGGAGCTCCCCCAAACCTCGGGCCCTTCAAAGTTCAGACCACAGGAGAAACTTGAGTCCCTTCTCCTGGGCCTCCTTTGTGAGAATCCAGTGCTTTCTGAGGTGACCGATGGCAGGAGATGCCTCCCCCTCCAGGGAGCACCCTTCGGAGGATTGTGACTCAGTGCACCATGCTGTGAGCTTGTGGGGTTCTGGCCGTGGTCCCTGCAGAACGAGACTTGAGATGGGCTTAGCGATGGAAATGACAAGACAGATTCCAGGGCAGGGCTATGGGGGAGGGAACAGGGGAAATTGAATGTGAACTCAAACACCTAGGTGGGTGCTGGGGTTGTTACTAAAATGGGGAGCCTGTGAGGTACCTGCCAGGAATCGAATTTCAGAGTAAATAGTGGACATGAGGCATTTTTAAGATGCCATTTGTCATCCAAGTTAGGATTTCAAAGAGGCACTCGGGTCTATGGCCCTGGGGCTCAGGTGAAGGAGCCGGACTAGAGATACACGTTGGGAGTCGTCATTCTTAGCTGGTGTTCACAGCCTTGCATGTGGATTAGCTCATCTCGAGGGGTGCAGGCTTAGGATGAGGGGGGACAGGGCTGTGCCTGGGTTTGAGGAAAGCCCAGACCATGCAGCTTTGGTGTGTCAGTCAGTGGCGTTTGCGATTTTCAGAGCAATGCCATTTATCCTTAAGGGGCCGGGGGGTGGGCAGGCCACCCAGGAAGAAATCTGAAGGGAGGGTATTGGCCACGTGTGTACATCTTGGGACGATGCAGAGGCTGCAGGGTCCAGGAGGGGAGACTCCTCAGAAGCTAGAGTTGGAGTGGGGAGTGGGGAGAAAGTAGTCACACCCACCTGTGAGGGAGGGAGGGAGGCCTAGGGAGTCCCCACCCTACTGGACTCGCTTTCCCATGAACAGAAGGCTATCAGACAGAGGATCTGAGGTGAGAATGGATGGGCGCTGGGAGAGGAGCCAACCTGGAGAATGGTGCTTGGACAGTTCTGGAATATTCTCCCTGCAAAATAGAGTTAAAAAAATCTCAGACTCTTAAGAACATTGATAGTGACTGGGAAGAAGAAAGTTCTTTCTTTTTCTGGCCTCCTAAGGGTAAGTCATGTATCCGGGGATACACAGAAGAATCGGGCAGTCTGTTCCGGGGCTTAACCCTTACCGGGGTAACAGTGCAAGTTTAAAGGGGGAGAAGGGCAGCGGAGGGAAACTAGCCAGGCCCCGTGTCAGGTACCAGTCAGCCGCCCTACTTGCTTGTTGCATTCACATCCATGCCTCCCAGGTGGGTGGTGGCAACCCCCTTTTGCAGATTGGGAAGCCTTCTTAGAGGGGTTAAGGAATTGGTCCGTTTAGCGGCTAGTAAATGCTGTAGCAGGATTCAAGCAGGGCCTTTTCAGACTTCAAGGGCGTGTTGTCTCTACTAATTCCGGTACCTCCCTGTTGTACTTGGAATGGTGAAGTGGGTCAGTTTTGGAGCCTTTCAGAAAAAGTGTGATTTAAGTGCCTCAGGACTGTTTCACAAAGCTCAGTGTTCTTTGATGGTTCGGAAGCACTGCCGTGCTTTACGCCCCACAAATGTAAGGTCTTACTCCTTTGACGATGATGTGGTTGCAAATGACATACAGGTGGAAAACCAGACTTAGCAGCTTCTGAAGGGAAACTCTTCAGTTCTCCCTTGATAGACTTTCTTCCACGGGATGTAACTGTGCTGCAGCGTAGGCCTCAGCTTTCCGTATGGACTTAGGGTTTGATACCCAAAGTTAGCATAAAATGGTCAGATGAAGAAAATCGACGTTGACAATTTATTTTTGTTTTCCATTAGACAAGATATACTATCAGTTAATGTCCCATATAGCAAATGAAATTGAGTACAAAACATTGCATTTCTTCCTTTCTATTTAGAGTTCTCTTACAGCATAAGTTTTCCTGCTTTGGAACATCAACACCATCCACCACCAGGGCGCCTGTCAGTGTGTTGGTGTGATTGCATTTACACAGTACATGTAATCTGGGCTTCCTCAGCCCCAAACACTGCAGTGCAGAATCACTGGCTGTAGCCATCTCTTAGTCACGCTAATACTTCTAAAATTATATGATGCCAGAAAAAAAAGAAGAGAGACAGAGATTGCCATTATCAAATTCCTTTCAATTCTAACTGCAAACTGTTGTTGAGCAGCTCTGTTTACCTTTGGATATGAATATATACATTTGTTTGCATGTAACCTGGGTTTTGGACTAGAACCAAGCTCTTGCTTTCCACAAGCCACAAAAATAGTAGCCAAGTTGCCCACGTGTGAAATATTTTATTCTTTTTTCTGAGAAAGAATCCTTGAATTTGGGATTTGGGCTGTGTTTTTTGCTTTTTGCTTCTCCCATCCCTCTTGTAATCTCTCACTCCTTCCCACGTGGCCCCCAAGAGGTCGTGGTCTCAAAGGAGTGGGCAAACACCCAGCTGGTCGCCATGCAGTGCTGCTGTAGAGGAAGCCCAGCCAAGACCTAAAGAACATTATCAGAGAGGACTTCCTGGAAGAAATGGGCTTTACATTCAGTTGTGAGTACAGAGTAAGTGTCAGCCAGGAGAAGGAATCTAGAGGGTGGCTCAGGTGGCTGGAGCAGCCAGGCAGAGGCCTGAAGGCTTGTGGGTGGGGACTCAGTGAGAGTGCCCTGTGCGGTCTAGGGTGGAGGGTGCCCTGCTGGGGAGGACACTGGAGATGGCCTGGGGTGGAGGGCTTTGGAAGAGCTTGGGTTTTACTAGAACTGACACAGGAGGCAGTGTAGGATGTCAGCAGGAAGTGACCCTCAGGACAGGTACTCGTGATTTTGCTTCTGATGTTCTACAGAAAGAAGGGGTCAGGACAGGCGATAGCAGCTCTGTCTGTACCTTTGAGACCCACCCCTTCATTCATTTATTCATAACATGTGCACTTCTGAGTGTGTAGGGGAGAGGGATGGACCCACTGTAGTAAGGAAATCGTACTTGCCTCTTGCCAGCTTAGCAGTTTCAGAAGTTAACCCAGTGTAGAATGTTCTAGGAACACAGCAGGGGCCCCTAACTAATAGTGCGGGGTTTGGAGTCAGGGAAGACTTCCTTTAGATATAGTGAAAATGACCCTGGAGGCGAGTGGGAAATAGCAGGTGGTCAGGGGGCCCCTGAGGTCACTGGGGAACTGGGTACTGCAGTGAGGCTGGGCAATTAGGGGAAGGGGTGGGGGTGGGGCTAGAACTCTACTAGGGAACCCCTGATGGGCTTGAAGGAGGGGAGTGATGTAATCAAATTTGTGTTTTGGGAAGGCTGCTCTGGCTGTGTGTGTGTGTGTGAATGCTGTTGGGAACAAGGGGAGGGTGCCACCAAGTGAGAGGGTCATTAGAATACAATTCACAGGCTTGGAGATGACCAGTGTGAGAGGGGCATCGGGGCTGCCTGGGGATGGCAGGGACAGTGCAGATGCAGTATCTCCTTATGGGGAAGGCTTGTTAGTTGGGCCGCACTAGCGGTGCCTTGTGGCCGGAAGAAAACAGATGGAGGCCGCCAGGTGGACTTTCGTCTTCTCTCCTTCCCTGCCTTCTGTAATGATCTTTGCTCAGCCAAAATTTGGAACAGAAGAGCTAAGTTCCAGGGTAGCCCAGGAGTTTGTTGAGCTCGTTTGAGTGAGATCTGATAGGATTTATGTGTGTGTTGAGATCTGCATGTTCAATTAGCTAGAAATGCCCCGTCTTTTGGATTTCCATAGGTGTTTTTATTCTTGATAAAAATTGCTTTCTTGGTGAGAGGAAATTGAATACAGCAACTGTTTTTCTCAAAAACAAAATCTTATCTTTAAAGAAATTTAATATTCAAAAGAATAGGAATATTTAAAAATGATAAAGTAAGGCTTTGGTGTAATTTCTTTGGTTTCTGAGTTGATGTGGAGTTAGAGCCTTTGCATTACTTAATAGCACATCCTTGTCAGTATTTAAAGAGCTGTTAGTGAGTGCTCCAGGCCCCACCTCTCAAAGCATCCCTAAAGCTTGCTCTGAAATAGTGAGGTCATAAAGGTCTTGTTTGCAGAATCCAAACAGTTGGTTTATAATATGAAGCATAGCTCTCTTTATAAAATAACAAAAGGCTCAAAATTAAGAAATTGGAACATGATATTTTTTTAAAAGCTGAAACATAAACATTCTTGTGCTAATGTTGTGACTGGAAATTTTGGGAAGAAAAATCCTACAGTAATATTATGTATGTGAAATACATATATGCCTTTCATGTTTGAAAAATAACTACGCAGTTTTTTTCGAAGTCAGGGCCATTCCAGCTCAGATACTGGCAGTGATGGTTGATGGTTTTCAATGGCAGAACCTAAATTTGCCTTCTTTGCTTTTTTTTTTTTTTTTTTTTTGTATTGAGAGGGTTGAGTAGTGCTTTGCCAGCATTCTTTCGGGGCAATTTTGGGGCAGACGTCATACAGCAGCAGCGAGACATTTCTGTGCATTTTTCTTTCTGGACATCACCTGGCCGGGATGCTGTAGGACTCCCTGGTCCATCACCATTTGTCCTGGAGCTGTTCCAGACAGTGAATGACTTTCTGTGGCTTGGAGGTAAGATGATCTGATGCAGATGATCAGATGTGTAGTTAAAGTGCTGTTACTTGAAATAAGAGGAAACCTAGAATAATGGCTCTAAAATACTGGATGAGGGAGGAAAATTGTCTGAGCTGCCTGCAGTGGGGAAACTTCTCAGGTGACTACCTCACTGTGTATCCTGTCACAATCCCTCACAGCCCTGAAAAGCAGTCCTTCTGAAGCAAGCATGAACTTTCTCAGAAATGCACTGAATTTCCTTGTGCCTGTTTGTTGGCCTTTTTTAAAAGCACATCTTGCCCTTTGCTTAAATGCCATCCCTGTTAGTCACCTCTGACACATATTGTTCCAGACCTCATCCATATATAGCTGCTAAATTGAGGAACAGAATGTAGTATCTCCATGTAGTGGAATATTATTCAGATATAAGAATGAAAAAAATGAAAAAGAAAAAAAAAAAGAAGATGAAAACAGCCACCTGCTCTTGGAACTCCAGCCTGACTGCTCAACCCACCCTTTTACCTTTGAATCCCCACCCCTTATACTCCACTCTACTCTTTTTGATAGTACTTACCACCTTCTGATAATACTTTAACATTTTCAAAAAAAAAAAAAGAAAAAGAAAAAGTTGCTGATATCACTTCAACATGGACAAGCCTTGATAATAGCATGTTAAGTGAAAGGAACCAGACACAAATGGCCACATATTGTTGATTTCAGTGATCTGAAATGCCCAGAATAGGGACATACAGAGGCAGAGAGCAGGTGTTGGTTGCAGGGGGCTGGGTGGAGGGGGGAATGGGTAGTGACTACTAGTGGACAGGGGGTTTCTTTTGGGATGATGGAGTGTTCTGGAAATAGATGGTGGTAAGGGCTGCACAACAGTGAGTGTGCAGAAGACTGCTGAGTGCTGTCTCTGGGAGTGCCTGTTGTTGGGGTGGCTTTATTTTGTTCTCACCCTGTAATGTGAAGAGTCATCTTGTGCTGAGGCCCTTCTACTCGTGTGAGTGGTGAGACTCAGAGACTTTGCAGAGTCGTGTTTCTTATTTCCCCCTTGCTAAGTGTAGGCAAAAAAGGTTTAAGCCTGAGAAAGTGCTCCATCTGCAGAAATGTCTTTTAGTATTGCATGGTGTAAAAATCTTGAGAGCTTTTTCATCATTGAGGACAGACTGTGGGGGGAAACAGCCCGTGAAGCCTGGGTGAGACCTGGAAGAGCCGCGCTTCCCTTCCTGACACGGGTGGGGATTTCACCCCCGTTCAGGCAGTGAAGGGCCTAGACCTGTGAGCGGAGTTGACAATCGTGAGTATTTACGTGTATCCGCTGCTTCATCTTGGATATTAATTACAAGCTGAGTCAGTTTGTGGCGGCAGCCTCATCCTACATCAGGAATTTATAGTATCTGCTCTTTGAGGTGAAGACCAGACAGACTTGATTATTTAACAGTCTCCCTTGAATTGATATCTCAGATTCCTTTGTCAATCACAGAACAGCAGAAATACAGACATCCTTTAATGCCGATGTGAACTGAAGCAGGTTTAGTCTCTGTGCATCAGTGGCCTTATCTGTGGGTAGGGAAGATGATAACAGTGCTTCCCTCAGAGGGGCTAGTGAGAAGGGAGTGAGAAGCACAAATGGAGGACTTACACAAGATGCTCATGAATGACTGGGTTTAATGATATCAGCCTGGTGAGGCCTCAGGGGCAGAGATGTCAGAACAGAGCAGTCCTAGCCAGAGCTCGATCCATGTTGGCAGCTGTGATTATGATCAGTATCACCACTGTGGGTTATCAGGTAGTTTTAAGACTTGGTAATATGAATTCATGAATAATGTTAAAAGACTAAACATCTCAGATCCGGTTTACATAGTTTTCAAGATTTCCTCTGAGAAAAGGGTGTCTTTTTTCCCCTACTTAAATCTGAGTTGACTCTGCAAAAGAATTCTGTAGTCCTCCATCTTTGTGCTTTAATTCTCCATTTCTTCAAAAAAGTTTTTAAATGGAGTTACTTGGGACTGAACTGAGGACCTCATGCATGCTAAACACGTGATCTCCCAACTGAGGTATAATCTCCCCCCTATTTTTTTTAACTTTACTTTCTTAGTATTCAGAGGTTAGAGGCCTCTAATTCTTTTTCTTGAGACTTCTTCATGAACATGGAAGTCTATAAATAATGGGCAATTCTTGGCTTATTAAAAAATCAATAGAAATTCTGCAATTCATCCAAAAGGAAAAGCTCATTGACTTAAAATGTTTCTCCTTTATGGTGATTTTTACTTTTTGGTCTAGCTTAATTTGTTAACAGCCATCCTCATCATCATAATGACCAAATTCGCCCTGAAGGGGCACCGACCAAAGACTAAAATGCTTTCCTCATGTTTTACTTCATAGCAGGTGTTTGAGGGTAGGTATCAGTGTCTCCTTTATTGCAGCTGAGGGGTTGAGAGATGGGGCAGCTTGTCCCAAATCACACGCAGCTGGCGGTGGCAGGCTCAGGGCTGGAAACCAGGCTGCACAGGATGCATTCACAATTGCTCCTCTAATCAGCCTCCTGTTGAGTGGTTTTGCAAACTCCTGTGAGTCCATAAATGACCGATTTTAAGGATCTCAGCCTGATGAGGCCTTCAAAGAAGAGACACCAGTAAGAATGTGAGACAGAGTGACATAAATTAAATTGTACATTTTCACAAATGTTTTATTCTCGACTAATGTCTTATAAAGTTAGTGTTATTTATTCTAGTATTCTGCAAGCACTAAAAACAAAATATTAAAAATGATTATAATGCAAAAGAAAAGTGAGGTTTGAAAATCCAACCACTGCTAATGACTCGTTGCTTGTTTTTCTCTAGTGATGCTTATTGAGAGAAAACTATACAAAGTCTGAATTGGTTTTATGTAGTTTTAGTATGGAAGAAAAAATTGTCAGTGAATATTGAAAGTAAAATCTTGACTCTTTTCTTTCCTGATGATGAATATGTAAGTTGTTTTTCATGGCTTAAGTACATTTCCTCATTTGTGAAATTTGAGTAATGCTGTTTAACTTGTCTTGACTGTGAGAGTTAGACGCCTTGTATACAAAGCACCCAAGAGGTGCTCAATAGAGAAAGTGCTGTCACAATGACAGCTTAGAAGAATCAGCTCTGAATACTAAAGAAGGTGGCTTATTTCTGATACATATTCAATATGTATATATATGATATATATAAATATGATTTACAGTAATAAGGATTCAGTTGTTTTTTAGTACAGTATGAAGTTTTGATGAAATCAATGTCATTCTTGTAAGATAGGGACTAGTTAAATTGCCTTAAGCAGACGACCTTGAAGATTATTTACACAGAATGTGTATTTTTACAACTCAGAATTCATATTGCCGTGTAACCATCCGCTAGAACTTTTAAATTGGTAGGAATCTGACCAGAACTATTAATTTAGAAAAATCAACATTAAATATTTTCAGGAAATAAGCATATCTCTGTTGTGATTGAAGAAAATTTTGATTTTTTTCTGTACTCTTAATAGGTTTTAAAATATCAAAACATTGATTGGACATGTCACTTTTTAAATGGAGAGAATAAAGCTCAAGCTGTTTTAATACATAAATTAATCTTTTTGCATTTCAACAAAATGATATGATTTCCTGACTCTTTGGGAAGACTATTTTGCAAGACACTTAGATTACCTACTGTTGGAAAAATGCAGAAGTGACTTTTATGAATATAGGCCTACTACAGATCTGTTGGCATTTGACATAGTGCAAGACATGAGGACTAGGAGAGATTTGCTGCTGATTGCCAGGAGGACAGATCCCAGGTCTCAGTCTCCCCTCCTGTAAAATGAAGAGGCTGGACTGGGTTCTTTCCTCTTTTAAGATGAGTTTCCATGAGCCTATGTCTTTTGTTTATATTCAGGAGTATTTACAATTTCAGATTAAATGCTGAATACCACTCTCTTCCCCGAAGCAGAATTCAGTATGTTTTAGATAAACATTCAGTTATCTGATTCTTCTTTCATTCTTTTTTAAAATTTTATTTATTGAGTTATAGTCAATTTACAATGTTGTATAAATTTCCAGTGTAGAGCACAATTTTTCAGTTATACATGAGCATGCATTTATTTGTTGTCACATTGTTCTTCACTGTAAGCTACCACAAGATCTTGTATATATTGTCCTATGCTATACAGTATAATCTTGTTTATCTATTCTATATATACCTGTCAGTATGTACAAATTTCAAACTCCCCGTCGGTCCCTTCCCACCCCCTTCCTCCCTGGCAACCACAAGTTTGTATTCTATGTCTATGACTCTGTTTCTGTTTTATATTTATGTTCATTTGTCCCTTTCTTTTCTTTTTTTAGATTCCACATATGATTGATCTCATATGATATTTTTCTTTCTTTTTCTGGTTAACTTCACTTAGAATGACATACTCCACGGACATACATGTTGCTGCAAATGGCATTATGTTGTCATATTTATGGTTGAATAGTATTCCATTGTATAAATATACCACCTCTTCTTTATCCAGTCATCTGTCAATGGATATTTAGACTGTTTCCATGTCTTGGTTATTGTAAATAGTGCTGCTACTTACATTGGGGTGCAGGTGTCATTTTGAAGTAGGATTCCCTCTGGATATATGCCCAGAAGCATGATTCCTGGGTCATAGGAAGCCTATTCCTAGTCTTTTCAGGAGTCTCAATACTGTTTTCCACAGTGACTGCACCAAACTGCATTCCCACCACAGTGTAGGAGGTACCCTTTTCTCCACAGCCTCTCCAGCATTTGTCATTTGTGGACTTTTCAATGCTGCCCATTCTGACAGGTGTGAGGTGATACCTCATTGTAGTTTTGATTTGCATTTCTCTGATAATTACTTATACTGAGCATTTTTCTCCTATGCTTATTGATCATTCATATGTCTTCATTGGAGAATTGCTTGTTTAGGCCTTCTGCCCATTTTTGGATTGGGTTGTTTTTTTTCTTACTAAGTCATGTGAGCTGCTTGTATATTCTGGAGATCAAGCCTTTGTCAATTTCATCTTTTGCAAAATTTTTTTTCCCATTCTGTAGATTGTCATTTTGTTTTACTTAGGTTTCCTTTGCTGTGCAAAGCCTGTAAAATTAATTAGGTCCCATTTGTTTATTCTTGCTTTTATTTCTATTGCTTGGGTAGACTGCCCTAGGAGAACATTTTTGAGATGTATGAGAGATAATGTTTGCCTATGTTTGCTTCTACGAGGTTTATTGTATCTTCTCTTATGTTGAAGTCTTTAATCCATTTTGAGTTTATTTGATTCTCGTTTCTGATCCTACAGGCAATTTTTGTGTTGCATCTTTCCCGGCAACCTGGAAAGGCTTTTAACCATAGGTGGCGGTGTTGCACCTTCTTACAGTCTTAAATTTCCTGTTTGTAAAAGAAGGCTTAAACAACGTTATTTTATTTTCATTTCTTTGCTTAATGCTTCAGGATAGCACAATGTCCATTGTGTCTGTCTACCTGGAAAAATTATTCTACTTATATCTTACTTTTATTCTGTCATCTCACTGTGAACATTTCAGACTTGCTGTGCAAACAATGGCAAAATCGGACTTTTCTTCCAGCGTTAGAAACCAGTGAGCCAGGATTTCATTAAACAGCTAGAAGTGGCCTCTGGAGCACCTTAAAGCTGAAAAGTGTACTGAGTTCCCTGAGTATTGATCCCACCGCTGTGTGTTAATTGGTGGGAGGTGATTTGGTATATATAGGAAGGGTTGTAGCTTTGTTTGCATGCACGTGCTGCCACGGAGCCACGTGAACCCGAGTCAGTTCGTTCTGAGTTTTTCCGTCATCTGTGTGATGGGGACGCTCATATCTGCTTTGTAGAATTGTGAGAATTAGAAATTATGTAAAGTCTTTAGCACAGTGGGTATCTCAAGAGGGCTCATAAACTTTAGCTCCTGTTTTGTATGAAGCCATCATTTTATAGTCTTTGGCAATTTCTAAGAAATAGCAAAATAAGAAAGCTGGTTTTATGATGAAAGACACTTGAAGAGGTTCCATAGTTCCTATACTCATGATTTAGCATCAGCAGAGTCAGGACCATTACACAGTCACCCTGAACCAACGTTAAGCCACAGAATTTTTTGTTAATTAGTATACGTTGGGGCTTAAGGGGACCCAATAATTATACACATATTTTCTCCAGCAGCAAACTGAGAAATGACACAGAAAAGCAGGCAGGTGATTATATCTCCTTTATTACTGAGGAAGCCATGTTCTCCATGAACTTCAGGGCTGTGGGAAAATGGGTGTCATGGTACTGTGTCCCAGAACTAGAGACTCACCCTGTCCCAGGTAGCTCTGGGCCACAGAGAGCCTTCCCTTGAGAGGATCTGCCCCATCATTCACAGGGCTGTCTTGCCATGGAGCTGAGCATCCCGGGTGCTTCCCGTGGGTGGCCAACAAAGGAGAGAAAAGAAGGTTTTCACATGCCCTGCTTGTCTCCCGGATTCACAGCTCACTCTGTTAGTATGACAAGGGCTAGCTGTGGGCCAGGGGTCAGGGGTGTGAAGGGAGAAGCACTCTCCATGGCCCAGAGGAGTGGGGAGGAGGGATCACCTCCCGCAGTTTAAACAGGTGGTGGGATGGAACAGAAGGGTGCTCCCCAAGAGTTTATAAAAGGAGAAATAAGGATTTCCTTTGGACTTAGTCTAGCCGGGAAACACTGACAATGATTAGAAGGAAGACTTGTAAATCACTTTAATATTAAGTTAACATTTGTTGAGCACCAAAAATATGCTACATTCTTTTCTGAGCATTTTATAGAAATGAATCCTTCAATCTTCACAACAAGCGAGTAAAGAAGGTTTGATTGTTATCCTAGTTTTACAGTGTGGAAATTGAGGCACACAGAGTGTAAGTAAGTTGGCCAAGGTCACAGAGCTAGCAAGTGGCAGAGCTGGGATTTAAACCCTGGCTGTCTGGTTTCCAGGCTCCTAGAGATGGGCTGTGAGTGTTTAGAGGTATCTGCAAGCCTGGGTCTCTGTAACTCTGTACATCAGTTACCCCAGAAAAGACAGGGTAAGGAGAGTTACAGAGGCGCTCACAGTTGAGTCTCAGCCACTGTCCAGGAGAGTGCACCGTGATTAACGTTGTTTTCCAGGCAGTATGTCTGTTCGTATAACATTGAGTTAATCTAGAAGCCCTCCCTACATTGCTTCTGTCCATGCTTGCCTTATGACCAACGGCCCGTGATTGGGCTGTTGAGGAGAAAATGTACTGATGGTTGAACTCTGATATTTCAGTCTGGTTCATAGTTTCAAATCTCCTGTTACATTAATAAGTTAAACGTCTGGTTTTCTTGCATCAGTTTAGTTAATGTGAGACCAGTCCATTGCAGCCCTGGGATTCTGATGGTATAATTTCTGAGCACTTTGTGTCACTTCTACCCATGCAGACCTGGCTGGAGAATGTCCCCCTTCCTCACTGATTTCTCCCGACAGCAGCGTCCTCTCCCAGCCCTGCATGTGAGTCCAGGAGCTCTCGGAGTAGGCCAGTCAGAGGCAACCTCTTCAAATCAGAAAATGATGAAGTACCTGGAAGTGGGTTTAATAGATGAAAAGGGCTTCCAGGTCGTCCGATGGACTCTTCGAGGCCGTTTTTCGAAAAGCTGTCCACTGTGGTTAAGCTACTTCTTTGCTGTTGAAAAGTCTGGATTAGATGAAGGGATTTTAAAAAGCAGGAAGGAGTGATTTCAGGTGGTCCATCCACACTGGTGAGAAGTGATGGGTGACCGCCTGTGTGAGGCATAGACAGAGTCTTACAAGCTTCATAAAACAGCTTTAAAAACTCTGCCATCTGAGTGCACTTCATTTGGGGTCTAGTTCATCACTGGTCACGCTGAGAGGGCAAATAATTGATGATGGCAGAAAGGACACGGAAGCATCAAAAAGGTCTCAGTCATGTTCCCTGTTTAAAGGATGTGGCACAATGTAATATATTTGAGCTGGTTATTCACTGAACAGTTTTGAGTGTTTTCTGGGACTCCTCAGTCCCCCAAGGTTCCATGCAGCTGGGTGTCCCCTCAGTGAAGCTCTGTCAGTGCTTGTCCTGGGTTGACGTGGTGTCATGGGGAGCAGGACGGTCAGTGTCCCCGGCTCCTCCGAGCTCTGTCTCCTCATCCGCAGTGCCAGGTTGCTCATCCGTGTCTACTTTGTAGGGTTGCTGAGAATCGCACGTGATGGTTGTCAGGTGTGATTTGTGGTTGTCCCTGTGTTTGGCATATAGTCAGTATTTGATAGAAACACTTCTTTTTTTTGTTTTGTTTTTATACTTGTGGCTCCTGGATTGCAGTGGTTTTTAGTCTGCATTTATTTTTTTATAACTTTACTCTTATATATAAATAACCACTTATTTTTATTTATTTTTATGGATGTACTGGGGATTGAAGCCAGCACATTGTTCATGCTAAGCAGGTGCTCTACAAATGAGAAATACACACTCTCCTTGTCTGCACTTAAAAATAAACATTGCAATACACAAAATAGCTCTTAAACATCATCATGGGACCAAGTCTCTGTATAGACAATTGAACACTTATGCTATTTCAATAAGAATAAATTTTGTTGGGACATAGCTTTCTGAATTTGTTAATGGGCTTAAAAACGATCATAGCTAGTGATAAACACGAGACTTGGATCCAGTACTTCTTAGGGTCTGTTTTGCCATCATGGGAAATTACATTTTACAGAGAAGGCTAATTGTGTCTAATTGATATTTGGATGGTTTAGCAGATGATCAAGGCTTTCAAAAGTTGACCGTTTTGTATTTTAAACTAACTACAAAGTTATCTTCTAGAAGTTGTAAGTCCTAAACTTGTGAAGTGCCCAGTAATTCAGTGTGTATGTGCCTGTGTCTGTGTCTGAGTGAATGTGTGTGTGTGATTTCAGGAAGGCAGAAATAAGTTCCATATAGCCTTCTGATACATTTCTCCTCCAGCTCAAGGTATAGGCTTATATTTACATAAATAAACTGATATTCTTTTGTCATTTGGCATATTGGGAATAAGAGGTTCTCATACTTGTTTCAGAATGGTTGGGGAGCATGAGCTTAGAAAGTGGGAGGAGAAAGAGGCAGGGAGGCACTTCACACTTTGTGCAGGATGAGAAACAGTAGCTTTTCTTTTCCCTTCAAAAGCAAACTGGCACTGAATTGTAACATTCTATTACTCAGAATTGCTTTTCTGATCAGATACAAGTGCCTCAGATTTTTCAAGGCAACATGAATGATGAAACATGTTTTAGCAGTTATCTTTAAAATTAGTTTTATTTTTCAAGTAAAATGCTACAGCCTGTTCTTTCTTCCAGTGGTACAAGAAATTCTCATTGATGTATGTACATGATCTATGTGCTTAGTTTCTTTGGGTTTTTTTTTTTTTTTAAGTGCTTGTTTCATTTTGGTGTGAATGAATGTTTAAAGTTTCTGGATTTTGATCTTTAGAACATGCTGATGTATCAGAACTGTTAAAAACCTGATTGTTCTTTGGTCCTTGTTTGGTGGGGCATTGTATTGATTTCTGTTGTCTGTTAAAGAGAGAAATTATTCCTCTAGCCTGCAGATCATTAAGTGAATGGTTTGCAGTTTGCCTTTAAACTTCATTGAATGCATTGAGCATGTTTGTCCAGTGAATTTTGAATTGACTCATAGTAATGACTTTGCTTTGATTCTTTGACTTTCCCTCCTCCCCAAAAGAATTTGAATTCTCTGTTGCATTTTGTATACATGTTCTTCACAGGGGAAGAAATTTTGCTTTTTTTCTTTTTACAGAGGTGGATTTTCCTATCCCCTCAGAATGCCTTCTGTAATTAATACAGCAAAAATCTGTTATTGCAGTGCTTAATTATTTCATAAACTATTTTTTGGCTTAATCAGAAACAATGACAAAGAGTGATAGTAAAAAATATGGAAACCTTCCTTCCTTTGAAGAATAGAAATCAGGTGGTCAGGCTCACGCATGCTTTGTGCCTGAAACACTCTCATGTCATTTTTATCATGATTCGGAGATGGAGTTGCTTCAGGTTTGTAGATTTTTTTTGAACATTTTTGTTGAATTCTTTCTCCAGGCTGATGTTTCCTGTTGGGTTTGTGGAAAGTGTAGAAGAAGGGAAACAAATGCTTTGTTTTGTTTTCAGGAGGCCTGAGTTGCTGATGAGAAAAGTGTTGAGGGTGGGCTGAGGAACAGAGTGACACTCCCTCTCCTCCCGGCTGAAATCTATGTACAATGAAATCAATTAGGTGTTTCGGTATTTGACCAATAGATTTCAGGGAGCCCAAACTGGCTAGTTATGCCCAATGGAAAGTACTGAATACACCTGCAGAATTAGGTGCTTTACGAAGTAGAAGCAGCTTAGAGCAATCAGAAAAATCAGTCCTATTATGATATAAAAAGAATATAATATCTTTTATTTCTGAAACTTTTCTATGTTAAGTTGTGAAGAGCTAAAATTAAGTTTCAAGCACCAGGAGTTAAGATTGTGGGTGGTTCTGTGGGATCGTTATTCAGGGAGGTGTCCAGATCCTGCTAGAGTGGCCGAAGCTGGCAGGAAAAACCCAGAGCCAGGATTTGTCAACCCAGGGTGCTCTCCATAATGGTTCCATGTGGGAGTCCATGATTGGGTTAACAAATTATAACAGACCCCAGCCGCCTGTCAACTTTAAGAAGAAGAAACTGTGCTTAGTAACTGCTTTGCAAACAGGGGCCTGTGCATCCTCACTCCTGTCTCCTTGCCGTAAAAAGCAGAGACATTACCTTGCTTGCATAGTGGAGGTTTTAGATAGCCCTCTGCTTGTTGCAAAGAAAAGACACAGGCCCTCAGCTATAAAAGCCTGGCTTGTGTGCTGTTAGATAGCCTATTATCCCCAAAACAAGGACCTGGCTGGTCTAGTGGTCTGCTTTGTAATGAACAAATCTAAAGAATGTATCTTGTTCCCCTCACCCCATGACTTCCCTAAAGATACTCTAATCCTTTGTACTCATTGTGGATTCTACAATCTCTGCCTCATCCAGTCTTTCCCCAAGTTCCTGCTTACTATCACACAACTGTTAATGACTTTTTCCTTTGATTATACACAATAAATATGAGAGCATTTGAGAGGCTCATGGAGTTGGCTCCCTACTCCCTCTCGCTCTGTTAACTTTTTCCACAGAGTCTTGAGTAATTCATTCCGTGTCGTTAAGACTTCTGCCAGCCAGAACCCACAGTTCCAGGTGAGAAGTGTGCAGACTTTATCTCTCCTACCCGAGGGAGAGAGAGAAGAGAATTGAGATCTGCTCCCCCATGGTCCCTTCCTGTGCCAGGGCCACTCCAGTTCACCTGCAGCCTTCTGGCCTCTGCTCAGAGGGCCTCTGTCCCAGGACTGACTGCAGCCTTTTTTTCCCTTGTCAACATTTTCTGTGCCTTTCAGGAGTTGGTCTCTTCTCTGCAATTCAACGCTGGCAGATGTGATGGTGGTCGGCTTGCTGGTGGGCAGTCACTTGGGGCTCCCAGGAACCATGCTGATTCTCCTGAGTCTCTCATTCGAGGTTACAGAACTGTCGAGAACCGGAGGAGGCCCTTTCAAGTGAGGTCAACACAGCATTGCATCACTTTCATTTTATTTTTAAATTTTCAGTGGAGAAATTATTTGTAGCAAACTGTCCCAGATTTTCGGCCGCCTGCTTTCCTAACCACCATCTCATTGTTGGCTCTGGTGCTTGTTTTAAGAATCAGGTTTCTTCTCTGGTCATTTGTATCAGCTGGGCTTTCCGAATCCTTGATCTGCATTTGAAGCAGAATGCTTCCTCGTGATGCCAAACTGATTTCCCTTGTCATTTCTGAATATTTCTTGTACACTCAGCAACTGTTTCAAGTGAAATGCTCTTGTCCAATTTCGGTTAATTCACATTTGCTGATCTGCTGATTTCATGCTGAGGGCAGTTTCTTCTTCCTGTAATAAAAGTTAGCAATTTGCATTTACTATGGGAAGATACTGGCCCAATGTGCTTTTGTTCTTACCAGTTTTAATACAACTCACCAATTAAAATGGACTGCGGTTTTTACTCTATGCTGAGAATTGTGCATCCCAGTCAATCTTAGAACATTTTCATCCCCCCAATAGGAAACCCCGTACCCATAAGCCGTCATTCCCATCTTCCCCATCCTCCCCCAGCCCCAGGGAGCCACTCTTCTCTCTCTGTGAATTTGCCTGTGCTGGAGATTTCATGTAAATCGAGTCACTTCATGTAAATGGAACCGTCTATTGTGACTGAATTCTTTCACACTGAGTAACGTTTTCAATGTTCATCCACGTTTGTCCACGTTGTGGCCTGTCTCAGTACTCCTCGCTTTGCTATTGCTGAATAATATTCCACTATATGGCTGGGTCCCTCTGTTTACCCATTCATCACGTGATAGACATTTGGGTTGTTTCTGCTTTTTGGCTGTGATGAATAATCGTGTCATAAACATTCCTGTAGGAGTTTTTATGGGGACATTTGCTTTCAATTCTCTTACGTGTGTCCCCAGGAAGCAGAATTGCTGGGTCATTCAGAAACCAAATGTTCAGTTCTCTGAGGGCCTGTCAGGCTGTTTTCCAAAGTGGCTACACTATGCCACATCCTCACCAGCAACTGCTCTCAGCTCCGCTTCCTCTGTGTCCTCATTAGTGCTTGTTAATCTTTTTTTGATTATAACCTATTGTAGTGAGTGTGAAGCAGTTTCTCCTAGTGGTTTTGACTTGGTTTCCTTTACAGATAAAATATTGAACATCTTTTCATTGTGCTTATTGGCCATTTTTACATTTTCCTTTAAAAATATCTTTTCAGATCCTTTATTCATTTTTTATTGAGTTGCCTTCTTATTGCTGAGTTGTTGGAGCTCTTTTTATCTTGGAAATACAAATTCCTTATCAGATAAATGATTTGAAAAAGTTTTCTCCTGTGTGTTGTTTTATGACTTTCTGGATGGTGTCCTCTGAAGCAAAGTTTTAAACTTTGATGAACTCCAGTTTATCTCTGTTTTCTTTGTTCCTTGTGCTTTTGGGGTCATATTTAAGATATGAGGTATTTTATTTAAACTTTTATATATAAAATAACTGAATTCTTAGGACCATTCTAGGGATGGGTGCTGTTGTTGTACCGAGTCTATGGATGAGGAGACTGAGATGCAGAAAATTTCCCTGAATATCAGTGTCACAGCTACCCAGTGGTGCTGCGGGATTTCAGACCCTCTTGTTTGTCCCCAGCATCTGTGCTCTTCACCACCATGCTCCACTCCTTCCTGGACTAGTTAATGAAAATGTCTTTCCTTTTTTGATTTCTTGTAAGTTTTTTTCTCATTGGGGACCTCATCTTCTCATTTTCCTTGCAGAGCTCAGTGTAGGTTTATTTCAGGTCTCATGTAGGCAGAAACATTGCTATCAGTTCACTTCTTTATTACTCACTCTCCAGTGATGATTGTTGCTAGTTGAACTAATGAAGTCATGCTTAAGTCTTTCCTGCTCATGACACTAAAAACAGAGTCATGACTTACAGAATGCTCAAAGAAGAAAGTACTTGATTGATTTTATTTTGCTAACCAATCAAATAAAAACCCCAGGGTTGACATAGATTTTAAGCTCTCCAGAATAGGGTCATTGTCTTCCTTGTGTTTCGTTTGTTTGGTCACAGTGTCTGGATAGTGCCTTGCTGTCCAGCAGTATTAGGATACGGTACTCGTGAATCATTGTAAGGACAGAATTTTGACAACAGACTGTATTGGTCATTTCACGAGGGAAAAGATAATATAGATATACTGCTCAGATCTATTTTAAAATTAAGTTTGGAATGTTGAGAAGAGTTCAAGAAACCATACAAAGATCTTTTTCACTAATTATAGATCTATCTTCGACACATTCTGGTTCCATAGCAGAGTAACTTATCAACTGGTTTTGACAAGAGTAGTGTAGTATTGATTATTTGTTTTAGTTGAAATATTCTACCTGGGATAAAGTCATCAGTGCCCATAAATGAACAAATGTAACTTTGTATTTCTATGCAACATGGGAGCAGACTTCATACATTTATATATAATATATATGGGTGTGTGTTTTAAACTGTCTTTCAGTGTTTTTATAGTTTTTCAGCAATGTTCTACCTTTAGAATTCTTCTAAGAAAATCACCCCTGTATCTAGTGCAGTTTGTACTGTGTATCCTGTCTTATGCATGGAATCCCACTGTCCCCTCAGTGAGGAATTTCCTCTCCTACTGAGTTAGTAGCAGAGCTACAGAGACTGGGATTTCTAGGGCTTTGCTCTCCATGTGTATGAAGTTGGCTGTCAATCACGATTTTCCCTTTCTTGAGTTTTCATTGTTCAATTAGAATTTTTGAAAATAAATATCTATATGTTGCATCAGTCTCCCTAGAAACTTGATGTGTTTGTGCTTTTCAGTTTTCAATTTATGAAAAATGTAAATGCACTCTTGTTTTTAAGTAGTCCTTTTTCACTAGATATTTGTTTACCTCTTTATAGTTAATTTTTTTCCCAATGAATGAATCGGTGTGCATGTTTTAAAAAATACATTACTTTTTTTTCTTATTGTAACAGTTATATTCTTTGTACAGAATTTACAAAATAAGGATAAACACAGTAAAAATGTTAAAAATTGCCTGTAATCTCCTCACCTGGAGATACAGGTGTAAGTTTTGAAATTGAGAATTACAAGTCTTCTCACGTTGTTCTACTGTTTCAAGATCACTTTGGTTACTGAGACCCTCGAATTTCCATATGATTTGTAGCAGCAGCTAGTCAGTTTCTGCAGAGGAGCCCTCTGGGATTGTGATCGAGACCACGTTGAATGCACGGATCACTCTGGGGAGCACTGCCATCCCAAGAGCATTGTCTTCTGACCCAGGAATATGCGTGGTGTGTCTGTCCAGGTATTTAGGTCTACTTTAATTATTTTCAACATTGCTTTGAATTTACAGAGTATTATTTTACATTTTTTTTGCCTTTATACTGAGGACAAGTGTGTAAGGCACTGGAATCAGAAGTGTATTTGAGCCCCGCCCCTTTCTGCCACCATGGTCTCTGCCCTCTTGCTTCACCCTTTGCAAAATCTTGCACAAAATAGGACTTCAGTAACTCTCTCTTGAATGAATGATTATATGATTGTTGGATGATGCTTGAGAGTCCTTGTGATGATTTTTTTCCCCAACCTTTCCCCACTTCTTAACTATGCCCTTTCTGGTCTTTAACTCCAGCCTGGGTTTCAGCCTGCCTGTGGCATTGATTTTCCCTGTCTGTAGACTCTTCCTTTCACTGGTTCACCATAATGTTACATGTGGGCTGTGGAAACTTGCTAGATGTCAAGAAAGAGCAAATCCTTTGCATGCTAGTATTTTTAGAGTATGGTAATCTTTTATCGATTGAATTTAAATCAGGCTCACCCCCTGAGCCCTCCCGTGAGCTCTTTTCGCCTTCCTACAGGTGATACTGCTCTGGTTGCTGCATGTGCCCTGCCCCCAGCCTTGGTTTTGGAGTTGAGTAAGTCACCATCAGTGGAGCCCTCTCTTTAAAAGATGAAGAGAACATTTGCTCCTTCTCCCTGGTTGGGGACTTAGATGAGATGAGGTACCAGATAAAGAATGGAGCCCCAACTCATTCTGACCCCCGCTCTTTCCGTTCGTTTCTCCAGAGGAAAAGAGTACAATTCAACAGTATAAAGATTGATTGTGAGCTAATGAGATAGACAAGACAACCAATCATTTATTAAATATCCTTTCATGCCAGAAACAAATGTATTGTACACACAAAAAGCACATAAATTACGGTAGTACTGTGGTTACAAAGTGGGTCCAAGTTCGAGTCCTGCTCTGGAGTGACCAGTCCTGTGAGATGGAGAACTGGTAGTTCGGCTTAGCCTCTCCCGGACTTGTTTTCTGTCCTACAGAGACGGGGCTCGCTAGGCGTCCCTCCCCCATACAGGTGCTGTGGGGTGTAAATGACGCACATGGGCAGCCCGAGCACAGCTGCCCGTTCCTCGTAAGTGCAGGATAGAATGGATTTGCAGAGATGACTTTATGACCGCCCCGTGCAGACTCTCAGTGTTCCAAAGGGATGCCTTGTGGTTTGGAGATGGGATTCTCACTTCTGTAAATACCCAAGGATTGTGTTATTGGGCCCTGCTGATTTGAATCTATTCTTTAGAAAGTACATATTGTACTTTTTTTTTTTAAGCATGCATGATTTTTTCTTTTAATATTTATAGTTCTACCCTCTCATCTCTTGGTGTGATTTTTCATGGAATGAAGGAAACAGTCCTAAGCTACCTGCCTCTTCACACTTCTACATGGTGGTTTTCCTCCCTGACTGGAAGAGGGATTTGCATAGGAAATTTTCTTTGTTCCCCTTATCTTGGAGTCTCTCTGTCTGCCCACCTCTCACCTGTCCATCTGTCGATTTATCTACCCACTCATTCTTCTGACTTGTTCCAAGAATCATTTCTGGCAGCTTACAGAATAACAGATACCAAATAAGCAGGTGAGAAAATGGAGCCAAGTTCAGACAGTGAGGCTAGGAGGTGAGCCTGTGTGAGGGTTGCAGGAGTGAGACACAGGCCTCTGCCCTGTGACTTATAAGATCGACAGCAAGAGTGTGCCTGAGGCTCCCAGCAGACACAAGGAAACAGGGTTTGTAGGAGATGCACACTGGCTGTGAAACAAATAAGTGGCTTGGGAGAAGCCCAGACTTTACACCTACTAAGCCTTGGGAGAATATTTTGAGTGTCTTCCAAAATCAGAATATTGCATCGTTTCTTTTGTCACAGTTCTACGTGTAGTTGTTTACATTCTATACCTGGAAATTTCTCCAAAACTCCTTCCCACATGAGTCCCATGGCTCGGGAATGGGGTGGTTCTGCTCATTGACGGGTGTTGGCCAGAAACAGAAAATGATAGCCTCAAAGGGGACTGGGACTATTCAGTCATGTTTTGTCCGTGCTGTTGACTTCAGGAAATGCTTTCACAGTTCCTCTCCATCTGAGGCGGCAGCGTGCTCTCTTACCAGCATCAGGAGCTCAGGGGCACGGGATGGTGGGGGCTGACTGCACTGCCGTCATGACAGCTGAGCTAGTCACTGCAGGCGTGGTGCTTCACGTAGTGCATTTCGTGTTCTTTAATAGAAGGTTTCAACAGGGGGTTAATTAACTGAGTTAATTAACATTTAATAAATATGAAGCTTTTTTGAAAAGACAGTTATAGGCAGAATATGAGCTGTGAAGAGTTTAAAAATGGTTTCATTACGGAAATTTCAGTAGGGAAGATACACAGTTTATCTTATTTACCCCTCTCTTTTAAAGTAACAAAGAAACAAGACAGAAAAGGCAGAGGATGGTTTCTGTTCTTCCTCTCGGCTTGCAGGTGCCCTCACCTCCAGTGGCATCCATCCAGACACCAGCACTGACACTGGCCGTGCTCAGAACTGCCTCAGCCCTGAAGACACAACTGACAAATAGAAGTGGGCCACGTCCTGTTACAGCAGGTGCTCTCATTTTGTGGGTCCTTATGTAACTGCGCAGTGTTAATCAGGATCGCCCGTTCTACACTGTGTGATGCTGCTGCGGTGTCTCCTAGTTATTTGTTTCTGTAAGTACTCGTGTATTATTCTCCAATGTGTGGTACTACACATCTAAAAATGCTTTTTTCAGATGAAAAATAATGTATATTTAATATAATAAGTCTGAAAAAAGGGACAAAAGAGGCTATCCAGGTCGCACTACTCAGAGATAATAATTAACACTTTAAACATCTATTTTCTGTTCTTTTCATCAGTGTGTATCCGCTTGTCATAAAAACCAGCGAGCACTCTCTGCCTGTTTACTGTGTGGAGACCTCCATTTTCCATTCGGCTTATTACATGTTTTTCTACAATATTCTATCTCACCTTGCATGATTTTTAATGACCAGTATAGCATTATGTCTTGTAGAAGCATCGTCCTTTTTACTTCGGACTTAAATAAACTTTTAAATTCCAAGTATACTTAGCTGAAATACTGAAAAGAGAACTGTGGTGGTACAGGAAGGCCCCTAACTCCCTTCCCATTATTTCCTGAGAGTAAATGCTGTTGACAATGTGGTGTATATATTTCATGACCTTTATGCCTATGACATATATATATACCCATACATACATACATACATACATATGAGAAATTTATGTATATGTGTGTATATATGCTTTTTTGAAAAATATGTCCATACTATATGTTTTCTGCAGCTCGCTTTATTCACTCAGGGGTATATCATAGACGTCCTCCCACTCCAGACTCACCTGGTCCTTTCAGATAGAATGGAGGGGTCTCCTGATGTGCAGGTGTGGTCTCTTGTGCAAGGACACCTTTGGTGGGAGAGTGCTGTGGACAAGGCCCTGGGCCACGGGGAAACGCCGGCCCCCTCAGTGCCCACAGCTCACCGTGATTTACCGCATCATTGTCTTGATGGTGGACACTTAAGTTTTCTCCATTTTCCACTGTCAGAAAGGATGTTTGACTGGCATCTTTCTTGTACAGACATTCCTGTGATCTTGTATGAGCATGCCTTTAGTTAAGTCTTCTGGAAATTTAGTCCCTGGATGTGACATTTACCTTCATCACAGGCTACTTTCAAGTGACTAGAAATTCCTTCTCCAGTGGGGAATGAAAAGATGTCTAATAACTTATGTAACCAATTCTCTATCGCTGGATATGATTTCACTTCAGCTTTTCTTCCCACCAGTGTAAACAGTACATCTATTTGAACTGATTTTTTTTCTAAACGAAATGATTCCTAGAAGTGGAGTTGAATCAGTGTGTACACACGTTTTTCAGAGTTTACATATCCATTGACGTGTCATCCTCCAAAAAGTTCGCTCACAGTTTGTTCTCCCACAGATGGACACTAGCTAGAATATCTTTTAAAAATATTTGCCAATATGATGAGCAAAAGTGCTTTTTCATTGTTTTAGTTTGCATTTGATAACCAGTGAGATATTGAGCATTTTTCACTGATTAGCCATCTGACTTTTAAAAAGTGAATGATCCATTTTGTCCTTTGCACAAATTTAAGTGAGGAATCTTCTTGTTGCTTTGTGACAGTTCTTTGTATGTTATGAACATTAATCTCTTGTCTTCATCAACATCTATCACAGAGCTTTTCCTTGTCATATCTTGCATTTCATTTTGTTCAGTAGGTTTATTTTTGTTGTGGCCCAAAATATTCTTAAGATAGTAAATGTCTTCCTTTTGGGTTTTATCTTTGGTATTATTCTTAGAAATACTTTCTTATAATGGTATAAATCTCTTATGTAGGTTTATTTAATGTCTAAGATGGAGATGATAATAGTACTTGTTATAGTGAGGGGAAGTTGAATTAATATGAGCAAAGAGTTGTATTTGCTATTATTAGTATTTTAATATTTACATCACTATCTGTAATTTTTTTGTGTGGTCATTATAACAGGAATAGAATTTGTTCTTTCCAGGTGATTCTCTGATTGTCCCAGGACAATTACTGAATTCATACTTTGCTCTTTGATTTGAAATCCCACATGTACAAAATACTTATGTACACTAGAGTCTCTTTTTGAGCTCACGGTTTATTTCTGTCAATCTTACTTCCTTACTCCAGCGCTATATCTTACATGTTGTAAAAATTTATTATTATTTGACAATGCGATTTTTTTTTTATTCTTTTATTCCATCCCAAATTTTCTTGGCTAGTATTATGACTTTATTATTCCTGAAGAATTCTAAAATATTTTGTTCAAGTTAAAAAAAATCAGATAAGAGTTTTCATGGGATTTTTAGTAAGTTTTGAATTATTTTTAGGAGAACTTCCATATTTACAAAACTGCTTTCCTCCATGCAATATGTTGATGTCTCTACATTCACACCTCTTATTTACCCCTCTGTAAAGTCCTATAGATTTCTCCATGTATAACATAGGCATTAACTTTGAGTTTATTCCAGATTATTGTTGATGATTTTGTTAATTTTGTAAGTGAGAATTTTTTGCTATTATATTTTTTAACTGTTTAAACTGACACCTAGGAAGGCAGATTCGGTTTGTAAATACTCACTTTGTAACATATCACTTAAAATTGTAAGTATTAAGTAATTGTTATAGATTCCTTTCTTTTCTGTTTTTAAAAATTTGTTTCCAAGATTCTCAAAATGCTCATAGCTAAGTAGTATAGGTGGGGAGACAGATGGAGAGAGGTAGTGTGGCTCACGTACAAACTGTGAGCACTTTCATGGCTGCCTTTAGGCTGGAGAAGCCGCAGAAGAGCCCTGGTCAGACCAGGGGTGGCTTTGTATGCACTTGAAAGCCAGCTTTCCTGCCTATATGGTAAAGCCTTTTGGGCGTGACGGGTAGATGATCAAGGTCCGATGGAGGCCATTGGCTGCACAGAGCGCTGTGTCTGTGAGAACTGGGGTCCATCGCCATGGGAAATGCTTGGCGCCAGGAACACTGCAGGGGAGCTGGGGAGCCTGTGTGTTAAGGATTTTCCAGCCCTGGGAGTGGGAAGAGCAGACTCTGCATTCAGGTCTGAGTTTGAATTCATCCTCTTTAGTTTACTGGTCCTCTGACTTTTGTCAAGTTATCTACCCGCTTTCAATTCCTGTTTTCTTGTCTCTCAAAACAGGAGAATTACGGCCTGCTGCTAGAGTGTTTGATCAGGATAAATGATTTGTTTCTATAAGATGCCACGTACAGTCACAAGCTCAGTGAGAAATGGGCTGTCACCTCTTCATCTGCAACTCAATGCTCGACAGGACATCGTGGCAAAGCCAGTCCATAATTTGTTTGTGATGCAAGTAGGAACAAAATTAATGTCTTGCCTTTCCCTTGCAGTATTCTTACTCCTTTGCTTCATTTACTTCTTTCCTCCTTTCATTTCCCCTTTCCCCTCCTCCACAAAAAGAGCCCGAGACTCTCTCAGAACATTAGATTCAAATTACTTTAAAGGGTGGCTCATCCTCATGAAATGACAGTAACTTAAAAAAAATCTGTACACATCCTAGATGTCATTGTATTTGATTTACACACACACACGCACACCCACTCACCCACATACAATCAGCCTACCTCCCGCTTGCTGAGGGAGAATGACCAATTTTTCTGAGTTTTCATTCACTGAGCGTGAGAGGAAAGTCTCTTATGCAGACTTTCACCTTGCTTAGTGCATGGTGTTTTTAATTGGATTTCTGCTTTGTGGCCATAGAACTATTCTCCTTATAGAAGAGAGGATGTGGAGACATATACATTCTGCTGAGATATTGGTGTCATCATATTTGAGTTGGAAAGGACTTAAGACAGCATAGAGTTGTAACTTTTTATGGGTGAGAATTCATGATAGTGTAATTTGGACAAGAACATAGGTCTTCTGTCTTCGTGTCCACATGGATGAAGAGGCAACAGGGTGGGGGATAGCAGGGATCCTTCTTGTTTGAGTTCCAGGGTCTTGCTAGTTTTCATTGCTCAGCTGCCTTTAGTTTAGGTCCATATGGCCTCTCATGGGAAGGTCACTCTGTCCTGATAGACCTAGTTTCTAATCAGCAAAAAGCTCTGGACCCACTCATATTTCTCAGAGTTTTTCTGCTGCCCTGCTGACAGTTTATATAAATGAGACCTAAGAAACTACTGGATATAAAATCCTTATTGTTATCATTTGCCCTCAAGTTCCATAGGAATGGGGTGCTGTCTCAGGCTGTCTAAGGCTAGATCTGAACAAAGATAGGGTGATAGGCTGTGCTGCTGGACCCTCCCCAGTTGAATGGGATTTCCACCTTAGTTTTTAGAATCAGACAGATGAGTTCAAATCTTGCCTTTACCAGTTATTAGCTTTGTGAACTTGGGGAAGAAACTGTACTTGTTTGTGTCCAATTTTCTTTATCTGTAAATAAGTTCAGTATTTACTTTAGGGTTTTTGTTTTAGAATTGAATGAGCTAATTCCCTCATTTATACCTAAAATACTGATCACGTGGTTCTATGCTGGTGCCTTGGTAGATGATTACTAAGGGACTCGGCAGTGAGAATGCAGGTGGTGGACCCCTGGATCATAGAGCTTATATTCCAGGATATGCTTGTAAAAGACTGGATGTGCAGTGGATTTTTAGTAAATATCCATTCCTTTCCTAATCCACATTGATTGTGTATATATCTTTGTACAAATATATGGACAATTTTTTATTGCAATTTAAATCTTTGTAAAATTTAAATTATGTAGCTATAACAAAATACATGAAATAAAATGATTTGTCCTTTATTTTCTTTTCAATAAGCAAAACAAAATAAAATAGAAAAGAAAAAAAGGTTTTGAAGGAGTAGAAGTAATTTTATTTCCGTGGAATCAATTCCCTATGTTAGGTTTTTTAGTTGTGTTGTTAAACAGCATATAAAATTGATAGGTTGTGACTTCAGTGTTGATAGCTAGGTGAGTGTAATTTCTTTTTGTGGTTGTCTTTGATGAATTATTTGCACTAGATCATAAATGATGTGCATGTTACATATTGGAAACAAGGAAAGAGTGGAGACATACTACCTCCAATGCAGTCATTTTGTTACCAAGTCGAAACTCGTACTGCTTGCTGCATGACAGGCCAATAAATCGGGCGACTGAGGTGTTGGAGCAAGGAATAGTGACTTTATTTGAAAAGCTGGCAGACCCAGAAGATAGCAGACTGACATCCTGGAGAACCGTCTTCCCCAAGTCAGAATTCAGTCCCCTTTTATACTAAAAAGGGGCGGGGATGTGGTTGGTTGTTGCAAACTTCTTGCTGTACAAATTGTTTGTCCTTGGAATTCTTTGTTCTTGCAGCTGTCCATGTGTGTCAAATCATGGTGCCCCTGTAAAACCTCCAAAAAACCCAAAGATTATTCTGTATTTTGCAACTTGCCATCTCTACATAAGTGCAGAAGAGTTAACATCCTGAAAGATCAGAGCCCGGAGAGTAGGCTCTCCTGGATATTTCAGGCTAAAGGCAACTTTCTTTTACAAAAAGTATAGAGCTAGCAAGTCTGAGCCTAGAAAACGGCACAGGTTTAAAGCCAAAGGAACAGATCTAACATGCAGTCAAATTTATTCTTTTCTATTACAATTTCTTTTTCCACCTCATAAATAATTTTAGTAAGAAACATGAGCAATTTTTTTACTTTTGCTTCTTAGTAACGGATAAATGGGCCAAATACATTTATGAGAGCAGGGATGCTGTGCGGGCATTGGGGTCACAGCAAACTCTTGTTGGGGGTGGTCGACTCTGCAACATGTCTGATGCCCCGTGGGTGTTGGTGAGAGACCTCCTAAACAGGGGGTCTCTTCAGGAACCAGCGTATGGGCATTGACCTCTGAAGACCTCTTTTTCAGCTGCCGGAAATTTTTTCACATACTGTGACTGAAAAACCACTTCAGCTGGTGATAATTAGGGAATAAAGGAAGAGGAAAAGGGCTTGGATTAGATTAGAAGAGAAGGACAGAATATCAGGGAGCCTAGGGGCTTGGCAGTGGGTCCTCGGGAGAGAGGGGAGCAGAGGTGGGGAGGGGCACGGCTCTGGAACCAGCTCCTGCACCTGTCCCAGGGCCCAAGTCACACAGCTTTTAATTGGCCCAGGACGCTCTCCTGTCTGGATGTCACCCTGTGCAGAACCTTGAGAATTGAAGGTAAGGGGTGGGCAGCACTCACATTGGGGATCACTGAGGACTTCGTTCAAGTCCACAGTGCCTTTTCTGGTCATGTGTCTTCACTTGCCCTTTATCTTAGGATCTGAGGAGCAGGAGCAAGGAACTCAGGGAGAGATCCAGGAAGACATCTGACTGTGTTAAGAGACGACAATCACAGCGACACGGGGAGCGAGGACACTTGCAGCAAAGTAAAACGACTTCACAACTATTGCATCAGAGCTGCAGGTGTGAGAGAGCCTAAGCCTGTCTCAGAGTGCAGGGGACAAGCGGAAAGGAATGGTAAATTTCCACTGACAATTGAAATTTTGATAAATAGCCTGCTAATATTGATTGTATCTCTTGAATGTATGCAGGTGTAATTCTGCGAGCATTTATAAGTTCACTCAACCCCACCAGCCCCTCTTGCCCCCATCGGGGATGGGCTTTCTCAAGCACAGTGCCCCTCCTGCTTGGGTGGGCCACGCTGCGGGTCCTCGCCTGGGGCCGGGCTGCTGCAGGGCACTGAGTCCCCGAGGCACTTCCTGAGAGACACGACAGGAACATCTCTGCTCTTGACTGAGGGCCTCCTTTTCACCCTGCAGTGTAAGAATGCTGGTGACTGAGTTAGAACCATGCTTTGAAGCTGTCCATGTCCTCGCCATCGAGAAGCGGAGCCTGGAAGCTTCCGAATTTCTCCAGAATGTGGTTTACATTCACATTCGACAGGTGAGTTTATGTCCTTTTATAAGTGGAGGAATTACTGCAGTTTTCCTGGAACTTACTCACCACTAGTCCATCTGACTTTTCTGTGCTAGGATTCATTATGGCATGCTAAAAATTCTGGAGTCAGATCTTGAAACCCTGATGAAGAAGATTATTTTATTTCTTTATATGATAGTATTTTACTTTCAAAATTCAGAGTTTTCGGTTCTTTCAAAAATTTTTTGTGGGGTTGGAGAAACAACTTTGCTCTTACCATCTTTGTGACCTGTTGCTATATGCCTCTCACCTGTCTTATTTCAGTTGTGAGGTGGTTCCATTTGTGACCCTGTCCCGGTTGTTCATGTTATAAAACATAAAGTCTGTAAAAATACAGTCCCTTTTATTCCGAAGACATTCCACAAATACTACTTAAATCTGGGTGTGGTTTTAAGAAGACAGAATCATTAGAACATGTGCTTGCAGGTTGCTAATGCAAAATCCCCAAATCAATAGTCTAGCTCAACATCTAAAATCTTTCTAATCTACCTTGGATTTGTATGGATAAGTGAAGCAATTTGCTAAGAACTCAAGTCCAGGTTTGAATACAGGCTAGTGTAGCTCAGCAAGTCCTCCCAAGCTGATGCTCTGTCAGAGGGCGGGTCCGAGGGGAGAGGGCGTGTCCTGCCCTCCCTGAGCTGACAGTTTCATGGCAAAGACCTTCACCAAGTGAAGAACTTGGAGTTTCTTCTAAGAACAGTGGGTTTGAAAAGAGTCCTAAAAGTGCGGGAGTGACACAATCCCATTTGTCTCAAGTAAGGGAGAGCGGCTGTGGGGCCACTTCGGAGACTCGTGAGTCCAGGTGGGCAGTGTTGTTGGCTTCCACTTGAGCGGCAGGACGGTCAGTGGGTAAAAGCGAACAGATTGAAGGCATGTTTAGATGGTAAAAAGAAAGGGTGAATACTGTCTGTGAAGTTAGGATGGAGTAAGGCCCAGCTTTCTGGGTGGATTAATGAGGTAAATGATGGTCCTGCTGTGCTCTGAGGAGGAAAGCTGCAGAGGGAGTTCTGGGGAAAAACTGATGAGTTCAGCTGTGGGTAAAGTGAAAGGCTGTTAGATGTGTGGTTTGGGAGCTCTGGTGAGAGCCAGTAGTGAGTAGGGGGAGGGGAGAGGGACTTTCAAATCATTTTGTCTTGTGAACATACAAATAAGTATAAGTAATGACACACTTAACACCTCTATATTCTGTATTTAAAGCCCAGTAACATTTTGCTATATTGACTGCAGAGGTTCTTAACTTTTTTAATAGAAATAAAATAAATAGAAACAAAATAGTGGAGTTAATGAACATCTTAGATTTGATGTGTGTCCTTGTATGTATTTTGATACCTCATCTGTTTATAACCATAATCTACAAAAAGTTAGCTTGCTTAGCATTAGAGTTAAACAGAGGGATGTGACAAACAGTGTTGGGGCTTGAAGCTGTTCTTCAAGGACAAATTATGTCGCCTCTCTGTGCCTTAGTTGCATCTTCTGTGACTGCCCACGGGCCCCTCATCACAGCTGATTTCCTAGACTAGATGTTGGGAGGGAGGCTGCTGAAGGGAGTAAGAAGTGGCAACTTCTAGGGATACTGAAGAGAGAGACAAAAACAGATTAAAGCCGTGAAACTGAGTACAAATACCCTCAAAAGAGAAAGAATCCCGCAGTGTTTTGAGCCACTTAGTGTAAGGGAAACAAAATCAGGTTTACCCAAAGCTCTTGAGCATATGAGTATTGTGGGTGGGAGGGTGTCATCAGAAAAATGTTGAAAAAATGACTTTTGGTTTCCCTTGACGTTTCCAGTAAGGATGGGGAGCAGAAGATAAAACCCCCTGCTTCACAGTGGAAGCTGCTGTTTTGTGTGAAACTGACCAAAGGTTGGAGACCAGTCATCAGCGGTGCTGGCAAATGAAGAGACTTCTGGATTGGGTGGGGCACTTGCTGCGACTTCCAGGTGACCTGCTGGCTGGGGGCTGTGAGGCGGGCAGTAGGTTTGCAGGGTGACCCGGGCATAATCCCTGGCTCTGAGGCTGCTGGCCTGACTAGCAAACCTGGGCACCCGCAGTCCTAATGGGGCAGCTCGGGATGTGGCCTGGGACACCTGCCGTACTGAGGGCGAGAAGAGGGCTTCCCTGAGGGGGTGTCCCTGTGGAGAGTGGAAACGTGTTCCTGCAGGGGAGGAAGAGCCTCTGAGCAGGGGGCCGGATGCTCAGGTAAGACCAGCCTGAGCACGGAGGGTTCGGGGAGCTGGAAGTCATACAGTGGCCCGAGCAGCCTTGTTCCTGTGAGACTGTAGGGAAAAGATGCTGAAAAGGCAGGCTAGTGTCAGACCCTGTGGTGTGTTATGAGTGACAAGAAAGGACTGGTTAGGCAGGCACGAGAGAACCCTGTGGGCATCCCAGCTGGGGCGTCACGCCGGAGGGAGGAGCAGAGATATACACTTTGCCACTTATTAGCTGTGTGACTTTGAGCAAGATCACCCCACCTCTCTATATATATCTTCATCTGTAAAGTGACAGAGTGACAAGCTCGTGTCATCAGAAGGCTTAGTTTAGCTCTGATCCTCTTTGTCCAGTCCTGTCAGTGCTGCCCTGCAAGGTTCTGCAGCGGCTGCTCTTACCCTGAGAAGGGAGGGCGTACAGGGACATTGTAGCGCCCGAGGGCAGGAAGGGGTTTCTTTAAAAGCAGACATGTTGCCGCCTGCAGCTGCAGGCCTGCAGGCAGTTTGGTTGAAGGTCCTGGAGGGCACTTTAGATGCCTTAGGTCGTGGAGAGTACTTTGGATGCCTTAGCTTCGTCTTAAGTCTTGTTTTCCCTTCGGACCGGATTTGCCTTTGCAGATTGATGCTGAAGGTTTGGGCTTCTGGCAAAGCTGTTTTCAGAGATGGGTATATACGTAACATATCGTATAAAATAAAATGATTTATTTAACGTGTGGGACTTCGCAGCTGTTGGGAACAGCTCTGTTGGCCTGGTCTCCAAGGAGGAAACCAGGGTTCAGCAGAGCGTGCGGGAGGGCAGGTAGCGTGCAGTGCTTCTGCGGGGTGTTCTCCCTAGTAGGGCAGTCTGCTCAGTTGACTATTCTCTGAGTTTGGTTGCCAGATGAGCAGACAGCAAATTAATGAGTTCTGGTGGGATTGTATAATGACAGGAAGAAAGAGGAAACCGAAGTTTTTCCGGACTAAAACACACTTTTGTTTCCTGATCCAGTGTGTTCCATTACAGAATTGATGAGTTGTGTCTATTCTGGGACTTCATTGAAATAAACGTTCAGCCTAAATGTTAAGAGTTATGTTTTATTTGGCTGGAGGACTCGAGCCGGGATGACAGCCTCTCAGATCTCTCTGAGGGACTGCTCCCAAGAGGTTTAGGAGGAGCTAGGATATATAGAAGCTTTACAACAAAGACCAGGTTGTTGGAACAATAAAAGTTTGCTCGTTATCTAAAGAAAGCCAGGTATCTCAAGTTCAAGAATTTAGTGCTTTTCTATGTATGGGAGGAAGCAAACATTTTGGACTCCCTGAATTCATTCTTTAGACAAGCACCTAGCTATCTAGGGCCAGTATCCTGTCCTTTCTTATTCTGAGTCTGCTCAGAGGGCACCATTGTGAGTTGCTGCAGCAGCTGGGCTGCAGGCCTGTACTCGCTGGGGGGTGGCAGCAGCCGCTAATGACTTGGTTTCAGCATTCTTTGTTTACTGTCTTGGTAGCAGTATTTTCATTCACATTGTAGTATTTTCGTTCACGGACTGATTATGGATAATCTGCAACCTTGGAAAGCAACCGAGATGGAATTACTGCAGGTATCTTCTACTTTAATAAGCCTTGTGCAAACATAAACATGGAGGAAGCATACATTTGGATTTGGTGGTGTAGGGAAGGGTTTCTGCACATTACAGGAGAACGCAATGCAGAATTCCTTAAGTCCACCTTTCTTTTCTGTAGTGGTTTCTGAGAACAGTTTATGGTAATTAACCAACATTGACAAACGGTGGCACACATTGCATTTAAGAGCTGGCTGGCTGCAAACTTAGGTATTGGACAGGTGGAATTCATAGGCAAGTGGTCAGGTGGATGGGAGAGAGATGGAGCCTAGGCCTGGGCCCAGATTCCAGTTTAAATCGCCATTTCCTCACCATAGGGCCTTGGACTAGAATGTAACCTCTCTTAACCAGTTGGTGAATCTGTGAAATGTGCATGATAATATTCGTTTCTTCCTGGGATTGTTGTAAGTTCTAAAGAGTATTATAGCACACATGAAGCACTTAACACACTGGCACTTAGCAGTGTTCACGTGTGCGGCCGCCACGCTTGGCATGTGTCAGAGCCGTAAAGGCAGCATTTGCCTGTTGAGGATGCACTGGTAGCCCCTTGGCTAGGTTGTGAATTTGGTGATTTCCTTTAATCCTTGTAACTCTGTGTGCCATGGGCAGTTATTTTCATGGACAGATGAGGAATCTCAGGGCAAAGAAGACTGTGTAATTTGCCCAAAGTCAGACCATAATTTTGGGTTCAGGGGCCTCTGTTCAGCATGGGCCTCTGGGCCTTCTGCCCTCTCCATTCAGCACCAGAGCCAGATGAAGGGGCCGGCTGTTTCTCAGCCCAGAATATCCGGCAGGCCGCAAGACACACGTGGCCCTGCGCTGCTTGAGCAAAAACTCTGGAGGAGAGGCAGTTACAAAAGGGATAAACATAAAAACAGACAACAGCAAACTGATCAGCTCTGAGAAGGAAAGGAACACGTCTCATCGTGCAGAGCTGGGAGCTTTCCCGTCGGGGCTGCTCTGGGGGCGTTCATCTCAGCTAAACAAACTCTGCTGCTACACCAAGGCAGGAAGGCAGGGTGCGTGTGGCCAGGTAGACAGGGCCTTGTTAATCATACTCATTCCCCATTAAGCTGCAGATGTCACGGGCAATTACCTAGTAAACAGATGTCGGCCATAATCATCACGCAATTTGCTTGGTAGTTTTATTGGCCCAACTTTGGGATGAGGTCATTGAAGCTGGGGAGTTTGCTGCATGCCCGTGATTACCTTGGAAATACCCCCACTGGTCTTTCAACCTAGACTGGTGTGGCTGTCATGTCCCAGCCCTGTGAATGGCATTGTGTAGCTTCTCCCAAGTGGCCCAAATGACTGACATTGATATTCTTAATTCGTAGGAAATGGTATGTGACAATAAGAGAAAAAGTTAGTAAGAAATTGTTTGGAAAACTAGGAAAAAATCCAATTCTTCCCCAGCTGGGGGAGCGTATCCTGTGTCACTCACCCCACTCACTGCCTGTCACCTCCTCCCTGCTGACTCCACGTTCAGAAGCCACTCTGAGCCTTTGAAGAACATTTTGCCTCATGACACTGTTGACTGGGACCTGCGACCTCTCTGTCCCTGGTTAACTCTCTCTTCAAAGCCATTTAAATTTTTGCAGGCTCCTCTGCTCAGATGTAAAAATAGCCTCTTTAAACTTCTTGATGCAGCTCATTAATGAAGATATTGTGAAGGTAACCTAGCAAAACCCTGGGAGTTATGCACATAGTGACTGTAACCTCAGCACTTTGCGAAGTTCAGAATCAGAGTAGTGGGAGACTCAGGAAAGGCTTTTTTAAGGTAACAAGGGGAAAGTGAACGGACGCAGGCTGTGTGAGACTGAGATATCTCGGTCCCAGCCAGCAAGGCACCTGCGTTCAGGATGGTGGGTGGGGAGTGCAGAGTTCTCACAAAGAAAGAACTGGTGGGATGGGAGGGAGGACAGTTAGGTACTTTACTGGGGATGGAAAAATTGGGCTGAACATTTCCTGTTTGAACAAGAGGACTGTGACATGATGTGCTTGTATTTTGGAGAGAAGGGTTTTGTGGGGACAGGCCTAGCGAGAACGCTCTCTGGCTGGGAAGTCAGCCCAACAGAGAAACACAGAAAACCGGGCAGACCCCAAGGCCCCTGGTGGGGGAAAGGCTGCCAGCCAATTCGAGCCCTGAGGGCTGCTTCTGTCCCTTAGCTGGGGCCTCAGAGCTCCCTTCACAACCCAGTCTTGTTGATATGAGAAAAAAAAACATGGAACATGAGAAGGGCTGTGCCCCAGGATTTGGTTGAGCCCCTGGGATGTGCCTCACCAGATTTTGTTCCTTGACTTCGTGCAGTAAAGGATTCAAGAGCAAGCCAGTGTTGAGTAAAGGTAGATTTATTCAGAGAGATACATTGAAAGGCAAGAGAAATTCCACGATGTGTGGGGGTTTGATGCTCAGATTAAAAGTAGGTACACACTCCACAGACAGAGTGTGGGCCTTCTGCGAAGAGGGAGAGAGAGTGGTGACCGCGAGGTGGTGTTGTGTTGCTCGTTTTCTTTGGCTTGGTGGCTTCATATGCTAATAAGTAGAAGGACCAGCCTTAGGGCAAGGGGCTGGGATTCCCTGGGAGTTGGCCATTTCCCACACTGTGACCTTTTGTGGCTAGCCTTGGGACTGCCATGGTGCCTGGGGGCATGTTATTCACCACGTTATTATTACAATGGGTGTATAAGGAAGCTCAAGCTCTGCTAGAAGTTAAATCTCTTCATCCTGAGCCTCAATGCCTGCTGGGGGTTGAATCCTTCACCATTTTGATGTTAATTGCTGTGGCCTTCCTTGAATGGCTGTGCTCTGCCCCCTTCCATCCTGTCTCACTGTGATGACACAGAGAGAGCAAAGGCCGGGCCCTGCCTGTGCTCCTGCATTTAACAGCGGGAGGTTTGGGGTGGGCTTATGATGACTCTGAGTGATGAGGAGGATGTTTCAGATTTTCCCACGTGAGACATGGGGACCTGCCAGCAGCCATCGCAGATTTATCTTACGAGCATTATCGCTTGTGTTGTTACGGAAACAACAGGCCAGCCAAGAAACAAGCACTGAGACTTATTACGCCGGCCGGCTCAGAGGGGCTTCTGCCCCGAAGCTCTGAGCACCTCCAAGACCTGCACATGAGGTTTTATAGGGTTAATTACAAGTATGGGGCTATTAGCCAATAAGGCTCAAACGACAAAAAGCAAGGAATCAGTACACTGAAGCTTATCAATTTGGAATAGATCACGTTTCTGACAATTGTTGACCTTGGATTTAGGAGTTAGCTTATTAGCCCAGTAAACTGACACTAAACTTCAGATTTACAAGTTAGCCCAGCAAAACTTAGATCAGTAAACCGACACTTATCACACTTAGATTTGTGACTTAGCTTGTTAGCCCAGCTAGGCTTTTCCTTCACAGTGTCACTCATCTTTTCTATTTTTCTTTTTTTTTTTTTTTAAGTATTTAATCCAAATTTAATATCAGGGTTTTTTTTGGAAAGAAATTTCTCTTTTTCTTTTCTTTGGGGCTCTTTTGGGGGGATAGGTAATTAGGTGTATTTATCTGTTATTGGAGGCCCTGGGGCCTGAACCCAGGACCCCGTGCATGCTAAGCACACGCTTTCCACCCGCCCCATCATCTTTTTCTTTTTGCTTTAGCTGCCAAGATTCTTACAGCTGAATTTCTAGTCGGCCTTTAACACTTGCCCTGACTTCATGGAATCCATTTTTATGACTTTACCTCCCCCTGGTTTCATTTAAGTATTGAATCTCCAATTTCTCTTCACTCTCAGTTTTGCCTTTTTGTTGTTATGGTTGTTAAGCTGTGTTTAAAAAAATTGTTTAATTTCTCTTTTAGCAGGAGGCTGAAAGTAAATAAATATGTAAACAAACAGCACACTTAAATGCTTTTATACATTCTAAGCTGTTTCGTAGTTACTTAAAAACCGAATTGAATATTAAAGTGATAACATTTTTAAATTTTTAAAAATTTTTTATAAAGGTATAGCTGATTTGCTATATGACATAAGTTTCAGGTGTACAATAGATGCTCCATTTATAGTTACTGTAAAACATTGGCTGTATTCCCTGTGTTGTAAGATACATCCCTCTAGCGTGTTTACATTACATGTTGCAGTTTGTATAAGAAATTTGGGTAACGCAGAGTCTGTGACGTGGCTGTGTCTGACCCAGGTTCACGCTCACCCTGCCTGTCAGAGCTCAGGACTTCACTACTGTCTGCAGGGGAGCGAGTGGAGGCAGCTCTCATCAGCGCTGGCACCACCCTCTGAGTGGCAGTGACAGCAGTGACTGTGTGTGGACGTACTAAGTGTTGTTCCAAGAGCTTTACATGCATTTCTGCATTTAATAATTAAAGCCCTCCTGTGAGGAAGCGTTTTATGTTTTTAATGAATAATACATTTTATTTTGATATTGATAGACTTCAAACCTCCAGAAATTTACAGGAGTAGTACAATAAACGCTTAGATACAGTTCACCTTAAAGGGCAGTATTTGCCCTTTTGTGTCTGGCTTATTTTAGCATAAAGTTTCAAGGTTCATCCATATTGTAGCCTGAATCAGTACTTTATAGTTTTTGTTTGATAATATCCTTTTTCTTTTTTTTCATTTTTGGTCTATTTAAAAATATTTTCATTGAAGTCTAGTCAGTTTATAATGTTGTGTCAGTTTCTTGTGTACAGCACAACACTTCAGTTAAATAGGAACATACCTGTATTCATTTTCATATTTTTTCAACATAAGTTACTATAAGATATTAAATATATTCTCCTGTGCTATACAGTATAAACTTGCTGTTTATTCTATACATATTCAGTATCTGCAAATCTTGAACTCCCAATTTAGTCCTTCCCGCACCCTCTCCCCTCTGGTAACCCTAGTTCGGTTTCTATGTCTCTGTGTCTGTTTCTGTTCTGTAGATAAGTTTATCTTTTTGTTTCTTTGTTTTTTGTTTTTGTTTTGTTTTGGTTTGTTTTTAGATTCCACATGTGAGCGATCTCGTATGGTATTTTTCTTTCTCTTTCTGGCTTACTTCACTTAGAATGACATTCTCCAGGTCCATTCATGTTGCTGCAAATGGCATTATTTTATTATTATTTTATGGCTGAATAGTAGTCTATTGGACAAATATACTACAACCTCTTTATCCAGTCATCTGTCAGTGGACATTTAGGTTGTTTCCGTGTCTTGATATTGTAAATAGTGATGCTGTGAACATTGGGGTGCAGGTGTCTTTTTGAATTACGGATTCCTCTGTATATATGCCCAGGAGTGGGATTGCTGGGTCATATGGGAGGTCAATTTTTTGTCTTTTGAGGAACCTCTATACAGTTTTCCACAGTGGCTCCACAAAACTGCATTCCCACCACAGTGTAGGAGGGTTCCCAATTCTCAGCAGACTCTCCAGCATTTATTGTCTGTGAACTTCTGAATGATGGCTATTCTGACTGGTGAGAGGTGATACTTGATTGCAGTCTTGATTTGCATTTCTCTGATAATGATATTGAGCATTTTTTCATGTGCCTATTGGCCATTTGTATGTCTTCATTAGAGAAATGTTTCTTTAGGACTTCTGCCCATTTTTGAATTGAATTGTTTGTTTTTCTTTCTTATTAAGTTTAAAAGCTGTTTACATATTCTGGGAATTAAGCCCTTGTCAGTTTCATTTATTGCAACTATTTTCTCCATTGCATAGGTTGTCTTTTGTTTTGCTTTTTGTTTCCTTTTCTGTGCAAAAGATTGTAAGTTTAATTAGATCCCACTTGTATATTTTTGCTTGTATTTCTATTGCTTGAGTAGACTGCTCTAGGAAAACATTGCTGAGATGTATGTCAGATGTTTTGCCTGTTTTCTTCTAAGAGGTTTATAGTGTCTTGTCTACATGTTTAAGTCTTTAAGCCATTTTGAATTCATTTTTGTGTATGCTGTGAGGGAGTAGCCTAACTTCATTGATTTACATGCAGCTGTCCTGTTTTCCCTATACCATTTGCTGAAGAGGCTGTCTTTACTCCATTGTATGTTCTCACCTCCTTTGTCAAAGATTCAATGACCAAAAGTTTGTGGGACCATTCTTGGTAATTTTGTTTATCCGTTCATTGATGGATGGATATTGTTTGTAACTTTTGGCTACTCTGAATGATACTGCTATGAATATTGATGTGCAAGTTTTTGTGAGAATATGTTTTCATTCTGTTGGCTGTAGAGTTGGCCCGCCATATCTGTAGTTTCCACTTCATGGATCCAGATGTCTGATTGTAAAGAGACTCGAATATCCTTGGATTATGGTATCCAGGGTGTGGGGTTCCTGAAACCAACCCCCCGAGGATACTGAGGGATGACCCTATATGTAGGAGTAGAATTGCTGAGCCATATAACTCTAACCTTTTGAGGAAACACCAGGCTTTTCCAAAGAAGCTGCACCATTGCCCCTTTCCACGGGCTGTGTATTGAGGGTTTCCATTTCTCTGCCTCCTGACCGACACTTTTTATTGTCCATGTTTTGATTATAACCATCCTAGTGAGTGTAAAATGAGATCTCATTTTGATTTTGATTTCGCTAGTGATGCTAAGCATGTTTTCATATGCTTATTGGCCAATTGTGTATCTATTTAAATCCTTGGCAAATTTAAAAATTGGGTCGATTTTCTTTGTATTGGTCAGTTGTAAGCATTTGTTTTATATCCTGGATACTAGTGTCTTATTAGATATATGCTTTGCAAAATTTTTCTCCTATTCTGCAGATTGTCGTTTCACTTTACTTTTTTTAAACATTAAAACAATTCATTTTTTTTTTTTGCCAAGCACGCCCTCTATCACTTGAGCTACCCCCTTCCCCTTTCATTTCACTTTCTTGATGATGTCCTTTATAACAAATGGTTTTAATTTTGATGAAGTCCATTTTATCTGGTTTTTTTTTTATCACTTGTGCTCTTGGTATTGTATTTAGGAAGCCATAGCCTATCCTAGGACCACAAATATTTATACTATGTCTTCTTTTAGAAAGCTTATACATTTAATTTTTACGTTTCTGTCTGTGATCCATTTTGAATTAATATTTATTTGTTATATAAGATACGGGGGTCCAGATTCCAGATTCATTATTTTGCCTGCAGATACCCATTTGTCTCTGCACCATTTGTTGAATAGACTATTCTTTCAATGGAGTGTTGTTGGCACATTTGTGGAAAACTGACTGTAAATGTAAGTTTCCCCCCTGGATTTTTTATTGTGTCTCATAGATTTATGTATCCAAACTTATGCCAGTACCATAATGACTTGAGTACTATAGATTTGTAGTAACCTTTGAGTGAGTCCTCCAACTTTGCTCTTCTTTTTCAAGATTGCTTTGGCTGTCCTGGGCCCCTTGCACTTCCATATGAATTTTGGCATCAGTTTTTCAATTTTTGCAAAGAAGTCAGCTGGAATTTTGATAGCGATTCCACTGAATTTGTAGATCACTTTGGGGAGTCTTAACATTTTTAACAATATTGTCTACCATTCCATGAACAGGGGATGCCTTCCATATATGTAGATGTTTTAAATTTTTTTTGGTGATACTTCAAAATATTCAATGTACAAATTTTGTAAAATTTTGTTAAATGTATCTCTCATTTTATTTTTAATGCTGTTGTAAATGGAAAGGCTGAGCTTCCTAAGGGTGGGACTATATATCAATTTATTTATTTCTAGGATTGCTACACAGCAAATATTTGCTACATAAATCTATCCACAATTCTTCCCACCCCCGTGTTATAAGAAACCAAGACCCAGGTTAAGCTACCTGAACACCTACGTGGAAGTGAGAAATGAGAACTTTGGGTGGGCCTTTGTGCAGATTATACTGAGAGCTTATTCAGGATGGCTTCATCTTAATTTCTTTTAAACAATCCTTTCAGTGTATATAGTCAGATACATTAAGAACATGCCCTTTTGATGTGCAGAGGAGCTAAGACTATAATTTTCAAATAATTTCTAGTGAGAGTGTTGTACTTGAAACCTAATTTGCATCAATTTTTGAAGATTTATGTTTCAGGAGCTTTGACTAAATAATACCTGTCTTTATTCAATAACTACAACTAAATGCTCAAGAAACATGATAGAGTTTGAGCAAACTGCCCCCGCCCCGTAGTGCTGGTTGGCTGCAGCTGTAACTGGAGTCAACGCTTACCTATCCGAGTACACTTGGGCTGATCTGCTCAAAGGGGTTCGTCCAACAGTTTGTCGGTAGTCTTTTGGACAGAGCCATAAAGCATTGATTTAAGGTTGCTGGAATGGAATCTATTCTTATTAATATTAAGTAAGCACATATTGAGTACTTACTGTATGTTGGGAATTGTCCCTCAGCCTCACATGAATATTATTTCTCTTAAAACCTCTCATATTTCCTTGTTATTCACTCTTTACAGATAAGGAGACTGAGGAGTAGGTCTTCTCTCATTTGGGTGGAGCTCATTATCAATGATGGGAAGTTGTAAGGAAAAAGATATTGATTCATCCTGAGAAAATATTTTTCTGAGAGTCAGCATTGAAGAGGGTGACCACTGAAGAGGGTGATCATTGTTTGAGTGAGACGAGCCCCGGGTTGTACGGAGTCAGCATCCCTGTCCTGGACACGGCACGTGTAGGGCTGCGTGGTGGGTGAGGCAGCGAGGCCGCGCAGGGAACGCGGATGCCGGGGCGTTGGGCTGTGCTCAGGCCGGTGGGGCTTTCTCCTAAGGGCAATGGACCGTCATTGACAGATTTTAAGTAGGGGAGTGGGGTGCTCTTGTAGAACACTTTTGTCTTGTAGAATGCTTAGAAACATTTAGAAGGCTCGGCAGGAGGTGATGTGATAAGTCAGAGTAGGGTGGCTGCGAGGTGTAGCAGTGTTCAATTTTCGAGTGATTTTCAGTCCCAGGTTTGTGGCTCAGTAGCCGTGTCACTTTAGATGATGCACTCAAGGAAGTGAAACAATTTATCTAATCAATTGAAACAGTGATGTACCGACTTCCCAGGACTGCTGTGGAGATCCAGTGAGATAACGTGTGCACAGTGTGCAGCATGGTCCCCAGCACACAGTCAGTGCTGAGTGAGTGCCAGTGAGTACCTGGTAGGACAGGTGATGGTTGTGGGACTCATTGTCTGAGGAAATAGGGCCCTGAAGGAGGGGTCCTGTCACATCTGTGAGTGATGGGCCTGAGCTGGGAGAGGCAGGGAGACCTTGCCCCCCGACCAGGGGCCCTGGGCAGGAAGGCTATGGGAGGAGAACCGTGAAGACAGCTCTTTGCAGGTGGAGTTGGAGGTGCCCTTGAGACATCTAAGTGCAGTGTCACAATCACAGAGGAGGTCTGGGCCCGGGCTATGAATTTTCCTATAATCTCAATCCCTGAGGACACCGAGGGATTGATCACTGAACGTGAAGACATACTTTACAGGACAAGTGAATAGTAGTATCATCTCTGTCATCAAAGCTCACGTCTCTTTATTCATCACTCACTTTGCTAATTGGGTACTTACAGAGCTCACTTCACCGTCCTCCCGTGGGCTCAGGCTCCACAGAAAAGAGCTGGTGAGTCTCCCTCTTTTTCAGAAGAAGACACATTTAGCTGGTAGACTTCTATACCTCGCCAAACTTAGAATTTTAGTTTATTGATTTAATTCTATTTTCTGTTGGCCATCTCCTGACAGGAGAGACATTTTTCCTCATGGTCAGGTTTCAATTAGCTGTTACTGAGAATTGCTGATCTGATCCATAGTGTATGTATTCTATTAACTTTGTAGATTACTTATCATTTTTCTGTCTTTGCCCTTTAATTTTGTTTGCCCCTTCAATATTCTATCCTATTTGGGGCCTTATTTTATTTTTTAATTAAAAAATGTCTGTTAGCAGTAAAGAAAACAAAAGCAAAGAAAAAATGCACATGATAGCTAAATTTAGAAAATACCTAGTGTGTTTTCTGTCTCGACAATGGAGGGTTCTAGAAACTCATGAAAACCTTCATTACATAAGTTCCTTAAAATGCTGATTAAGAAATAAAACCTACCTTACTCATCTTTCAACCTGCACAGCTAATTGTCAAGAAAGTGAGGGGAAATCCTCAGAAGCCAAGACAAACCAGAAAGCAGGGATTCTGGGAGATACGTGAGCCTTAGAAGCCCTGGGGTGCTGGTTGGCTCCTGAACTGAGTTTCAGTTGCCCTGGCAGGAGGGCAGGACGTGAGCCCGAAGCCTCACACTGGGAGTTGGATGGCTGTTCTTATGTAAGGCCAAGCACATCCTGAGAATCCTGCTTTACAAAAGGGTGAATTAGAAAGAAAAGAAAAAAAAGTATTCCTCAAGGCAAGGAAGTAAGGAAAGTCAATTTTTTTTGGAAGCGGGGAAAAATTGCATATCCAAAGTAAGGATTTAGTTTAATGCTGTTGTGGCATGAGAGTGACAACAAACTCCTGGCAGAAAATCACAGCTCCTCCCGGAACGACAAGTTGTGTTTTGAATAAACTAGTGGACAGCCATTCCAAAAAAGGCCTCCAGAGTCTTCTGGATCAAGATACTGGACCCAAACACCTTCCTTCCATGGTCTCATTTAAATAACCAGAAAGGTTTTAAAGGAAAGAAGCCATAATCATAGTTCTATTTATTGACATTACTATATGCTAGGAATTCAGAGGTGACTATGGAGTTGTCTCCTGTTTTATGGACCTTACTTTCTATTTGACATAGTTGGGGAACTTGGTGGAGGGAGGTGTTAGTCTGTTGCAATTAGCCAGGAGAGGAGATTAAGAAAACAGTGAAGGGTGGGTGACATTTTTAGCTGAGGACAGTCTTGTTCAGTTGGTTTGTAATTGCAGACTCGTTGAGTTGTCACTGGAGGTAATTGATCTTATGGAATTTGGACTTAACTCAGGCCTCTTCAGAATGGACAAGTGAACCTGAAGAAAGACAGTCAAATCTGTGGAGACATTAAAGTCCAAGTGAACGTGCTGTCTCCCTGAGCCAAATATCGGACAAGTAGGCAGCACTTCTTGAGGACAGAGGAGTGGTTTTTAAGGTTCTCCAAGAATGAATCCCAGGGAACCGGGATGGCCAGTTGTCAAACTGTGACTTTGCTCTATGGACGGTGTATCCACCAAGGGTATTGGCCGTTTATAGGTTTTCATTTCTCTTTAATACATGTCAGGTGATGAGGATGTGGGCATAAACGTTTGACACCTTGTCGAGGTGACTTTGGGTACCTGCCTAGAAGCGCGGGCACAGCTACGGCTGCGTCACACATCTTGCCGCCCATCCCGCTCCCCGGCTCTGTGATCACTGCAGAGTGGTTCCTTATTGAACTGTCCGTCTCCTCTGTGACATAGTAACCAAACAAAAGACTGGAGCATATTAGATTGGCTTTGTTCTTTTCCATCCTTCTCTTCGAATGATGATGACTGATAGTGGACCCAGTTACGTTTGCAGATGATTTACAAGTAGGGCTGTCAGTACAAACCTTGTAATCCCCGCTGTGTGATCTAGAGAAGAAAGTTACATTCTTTCCAAATTGTTTTGATGCACTTATGTGGGAAAATGATGTACGTTTGAATATGTATTTCCTCTCTGAAGCATCATGGCTAGAGATGAATATTTGTAGACATGGATTGAGTTTTCTGTATTTGAACTGTATGGTCCCCTAAATTCTCCCCAGCTTTTTAAAGTCATCACTGGAATGCTACCTCCAGAGTGTCCCAAAACATCCATCACTGCCTGTTCTTCGGACACTGTGCGTTTCCAAGTTGGAGAAGGCTGCTGGCTGTTGAGGCACTCTCTGGCACATCTCTGGCTGGCTGATGTGAGCTTAGCACCCAAGACTTGGCAGACAGTAAATAACCACGGTCACGTCAATTTCTGGGACACTCATGGAGGATTTTACACCTATGCTAGTGGCATACGTTATTTCATTTAGTTTTCCCAACAATCATAATTTGATTTTATCACCTTTATTAAAAAGGAAACTGTCAAAGCGAGTGACGTGCAGACTTTGGACTGGAACACGGGTCTTTCTGATCCCTGTCTCTGTTCCCTCCCCAGCCTATCCTTCCAAATGGCCAGGAGACTCTTCCTCAGTCTTGAGTTTCCAGCTGATGTTACCACTCTCTTTGTTTCTGGAGAGGAAAACAAGTCTAAACTTACTTTCCAGTTGGAAATGGTATGGAGAGTTAACGTTGGAAGCCGGGAGAGCCTGTCCTGTGATGAAGCGGTCTCCGAGCCACTTCCACTGGGACGCCACGTCACTGTCTGGGCCCCTTGCACAGCCTGTGCACAGGTGACAGTGCAGATGTGCCGAGCAGTCCTCCCAGACAGGGCAGTGGGTTGGAAATGAGTTTTGGGATTTGGTTTCATTACATAGCTTATTGAGGGTCTTGGCCTGGCACTTCGAGTGGGACCACTCCCAGTCACACAGACTCGTGTTCTGGGCCTGTGAAGACCTGACGTGGCCTCAGCCTGAGGCTCAGGGCCCGTGTTGATGAGGAGCATTTTAGTCCAGGGTCTGCCAGAGGCTCTGACACTTCTGGGCTGTGGGACTTTGTCCAGGATGATAATAATTCCTCCCTGAGTTTCAGATTTCCTTGCCTGTGAGCCGGGGTAGTAATAGTTTATGAGATGATTGCAATGATTCAGTAATGGGCACAGCGTGTGCTGGCAGGTAGCTGGTGTTTAAGGAGAAGAAGCCGCAGTCACTCTGTCAGCCTCTCACTGTGTGCTCTGTGCTTTGAGAGGTTATGTGTTTGGTGAAATTCCCGCCCAAACCCTAGGGTTTAGATGAACTATTGTTCCTTTACTTTCCCTTCCTTTTCCTCTTTTCCTTCTCTGTGTCCCATGTTTAGGTAGCAGATTCCTCTATTTCAGGGAATACGGGCCTTTCTAATAAAAGGACAGGCGGAACGTGGAGAGGTGTGGCCCAGAGGGGGTCTGGAGCGTCTGCACAGAGCTGCTTCCCTGCGTTTCTGCATCCGGTCCCATCAGTGCAATAAGTCAGCCTTCCTCTTACTTCCTGTGTCATTGGGTCTCTGTTTAAAGGGAAAACCTTTTTTAAGGGTCTTTTTTCACTTACATGTTTCGTTCAGATGCTTGTTGCTTTTCTCCCTGTGCTTCAGCGTTCCGAGGAGAGAATTCAGCAGTGCAACATCCTCTCTGAGCTCTATGAGTTGATCGGCTTCCACTGCAAGTCCGCCTTCTTCAAGCGGGTGGCCCCCGTGCAGCGCGCGGTCCCTGGCATCCAGGAGACTGGCGGGAAGACCTGCTACCAACACCTTCTGCAGACGCTTCCTGGCTACAGTCTGTCGCTGGACCTGCAGGACTTCAGCAAAGGTGTTGGAACTAAAACATTGCTTCAGTCCCATTAACCATGCCTGGTTTGGGCCCTGCTGTCCTGTCTCATCAGGGTGAATTCTGATTCATTTAGAACAGGGCTCAGCAGACTTTTTCTGTCAAGGGCTTGGGAGTAAATATTTCAGGGTCTGCAAACCTCCTGATCTCTGGTGCAGCTGCTCAGCTCTGTGGTTCAGATGCCAGAGCAGCCGGACAGTCCACACACCCACAGAGCTTTATTCACAGCAGTGGCTGGGGCTGGATTGGGTGTATGAACTGCAGTTTGTCCCCACAGCCTCCTCACTATTGATGCCTGCACCTGAGCATACATTTGTGACAATGGGTGAACATAGACTGACATGTCATCATCACCCAGAGCCCATACTTGACACTAGGATTTACACTTGGTGGTGTGCACTCTGTGGGTTTGGACAGATGTGCAATGACATGTATCCACCGTCACAGCATCATACAGAGTAGTTTGTCTTAATGACCTTAAAATGCTCCGTGCTGCACCTCATTCATTTCTCCTTCCCCTCTAGCCTCTGACAGCCACTGGTCTTTTAGTCTCTGTGGTTTTCCCTTTCCCAGAACACCATACAGTTGGAATCAGACAGTTGCAGAACCTTCCCAGATTGGCTTCTTTCACTTAGTAATATGCATTTAAGGTTCCTCCATGTCTTTCCATGCCTTGATAACTCATTTCATTTTAGCACCAAATAATAGTCCATTTTCTGGCTGGACCACAGTTTATCCATTCACCTACTGAAGAACAGCTTAGTTGCTTCTGAGTTCTGGTGATTATGAATAAAGCTGCTATTAACATCTGTATGCAGATTTGTGTGTGGACATAAATTTCCATTTCATCGAGTAAACACCAAGGAGCACAGTTGCCGGATCATATGTTAGGTGTACGTCTAGTTTTGTAAAAAATTGCCAAACCGTCTTCCAAAGTATCTGGGCCATTTTACATTCCCACCAACAATGCATGAGAATTCCTGACGCTCCACATTGTCACCAGCATTCGGTGCTCTCAGTGTTTTGCGTTTTGGCAGTTCTGACAGGTGTGCAGTGGTACCTCGCTGTTTCAGTCTGCATCCCCTTGATGACAGATGCTGTGGAGCATCTTTCCGTAGACTTCTTTGGCATCTAGATTTCTTGTTTGATGAGGTGTGTGTTCAGGCATTTTGCTCATTTTTTTTATCAAGTTATTCATCCTTCTTGTTGAGTTTAAAGAAATTTTGGTATTTTCTGGATATCAGCCCTTTATCAGTGTGTCCCTGCCCTTCACCTGCAGCACCAGAGTTGTCCTTTGGGTCTCAGTGGAGTGTCAGCTCTTCAAAGAGTTTCCCTGTCTTCCCTCAGCCTAAATACTGTCCTTGTATTTTTCACTTTCATTGACTCACTTTGTTCTTTTTAAATAGCATTTCCCATAATTTGTAAGTACATTAAAATAAAAGGGCAATGATTGAACACCGCCTCCCCCACCAGGCTGTGTGCCCTGTGAGAGCAGAGGCCCTGTCCTCACTCACCGTTTCCCATGACAGCACATTGCACATGTCCATGTAAAAGTGTGTAACGTGGTGCCAAACCTGATGAGCAGCTATGACGACATGTGTTGGCTACCATTTATTGAGTAGACTTTGTTTCTGATCTTAATTTTTAAATCACATGTATGAAACTTGTTTGTTTTGAAAAATAAAACAACAAAGCACACCTCCATGTGATTGGTACTTTCTAGTTAGCCTTCTGACCCAGGAGGGGATGTTCACCATCATTTTGTGGAGGAGGTTGGGGAGGTAAAGTAAGAGAGTGAGATCAAATAAAGTAAAAATGATAACTATCAGTTGGCTTTATTTTCACTAAGACATAAAAGTTACTTTAAACCCTATCTCTGCTGTTGTTCTGTTGTTTTTAACACTTCTCATAGAATTAAATGGAAGCCCACTAAACCCTGAAAGGGAAATTGTGTGCTCAGGTCCTGAAAAGTGTTTATGTCTATTTCTTGAAATGCACATTTTCCCTGCTGGTCACAGAAAGTCGAGGCGGGAACACAGCCGTGAGCTGTGTGTGTCTGCCGGCTTCACGGGCTGCTCACTGTCATTTTCATTTTCTTGTGTTGCAGTTTATGAAGGTTTTCCATGAGATATATTGCTCAGCCTTTTCCTGAATGAAGGATTGAATTTTCCACAGGAAATCTTATGAAAGAGAGTGACAAGGCACATGGGTTTCTGAAAAAGAATAGTTGATGTAATATACTCTCACTATGGTGAACTTTTTTAATACAAGGTAGTTGAGAATTTTATCACTAGGTCATATGCCACAAATCTGTCTTAATAATAAAAAGATTCAAATTTTATAGAAGAAGCAGTTTGAATCAAGTAGAAATTATGATTTGTACACTATTTGTTGTTAGAAATTATACTCAGTCTTATCATAATTGCCTGTGGTAGGAAGTGGATCATTATTTATTTATTAAAAAAAAAATCCACTAGGTGCTATTTGCCCCATTCTTGATGCGGCAGTGCTGAGGTTAGTTAAGTTGGGCCATTTAGGATTCTTTGCTAGGTTTTCCAGACATTGATTTCAGCCTCTTTATCTTTTTTACAATCTCTTCTTTTGTGTCGGCCTTTGGTCTTTTGACAACGTGGAAATACTGCACGGATCTGCCTTTCCCTTTTTTCCTGTCTTTGTGGGAAAAGATTTCTGTAAGACAAACTACTAGGATATTAATGATTTTGTGTGGGGTAAGTTTGGTCAGTTCTAAGGATTTCAATTAATATGTATTAATACTTGCTATTCAGCTAATGACAGTAAAATTATAAACTAACTTAAGTATACGTCAGTAAGTATAATACAATAAGCCCATCACCCAGATTAAGGAATTCCCAAACTTTTCCATATTTCCTTTATTCAGACATTTGTTCTTTTATTTGTCCTTTGTTGAAGTATTTGACAGCAAATCCAAGAAGACATGTCATTTTACCCTATGTACTCAAGTAGGCATATCTGAAAAATGAGGGCCTTTTCTTTGATCAGGTTTTTCCATTTGACCCATGTGCTCATTAAGTGCCAGCTGTATCAGGCATCTCACTAGGCATTAGGGATCCTTGGGGCAATGAGAGAGTCCTGGCTCCCAAGGAATTTAAGGGCTGATGGAAGAAACCAACACAGGAGCTTGGGTGCCTCACTTAAGGTCCCTGCTGGATGACACCAATTGGACAAAATTTGTGCACAATACACAGCCCTTTATCAGTAGGATTCACAGAAGGGACTGGTCAGACTTATACGGCAGGCCATGAGAGAGGCAGTCACCAGGGCTACAAGAGGAGGAATCATTTGATCAGAATCTGAAATCCTTTCTGCCGACCTTTCTACCAAGCCCTCAGGGCCCATCACACACAACCCTGTGCTGTAACTGTTTTTGATTCCAGTTACCACATCTCCTTCAGGAAGGATTTTAAGGTGGAAAATATTTAAAATCCAAAATTGTTGCCAGAAGGGACATAGAACAAGGAACATGTAAACAAGAAATGTCCATCAGCACATGACTGGATAAAGACGAGGTGATACATATATACAATGGAATACTACTCATCCATAAAAGATGCCATTTGCAGCAACATGGATGGACCTGAAGACTGTCATTCTAAGTGAAGTGGGGTGGAAAGAAAGAAAAATGCCATATGGCTTCATTTATGAGGAATCTAAAATTAATAGCAATAATAATAAGACCACAAATGAACTAAATATTATTTTGATTTCTTGAATATATGCAAGCACATCTGACTGTCCTTTGTGATTGGATTACCATACTCTGTTTATTATTCTTTTGTAGATATCCTTATTCCTCTGGTAACTGTAATTTTAAAAATCTAAAGCTCTAATCTGTTCTTAGAAAGAACAATTAATACATATATGTAAACTAAAAAATGCAGTATACTCTATACATGTATTTACATGCAATATGTGTATGTGAAGTTGAACTGTAATAATTCTACCTAATAAAACTGAAAAAGGAGAAAAATAAAAAATTTATTTAAAAAAATCACCCCTCTTTAGATATTAAAACGTTCATTTCTGAGATTCTGTGAAAGACAGCATGGAAGTGGGTTTCTAAGATTTTCTCCTTGCTCCTCGGTGAGCAGCCTGGGCTGCACAGCTTGGCCGCCACAGGCACCCAGGTCTTGCCGGCTTGCTCCTCACTTGTTGGGAGGAAGATTAGCTGCTTCAGGAATATTTATGCTCTAAGAAGTTGCTGAAAACCCCACAGAGCTTCTGTTTACATGGAGTGTATCTGTCAATATACCCCATTTTAGAAATTTGAACAGAAAATTTAAACCCAAGAACTGACAAGCACACGCTGCCCCAGGGCGTGGTCAAAGCAGTGCTGCCACGGTGGCGTGTGTTGGTTCTAGAAAAAATGCACCATACACTCAAGAATGAGGGTGAACCCACAGATCTCATCTCAGCAATGCTATGAAGAGGTGGGACCCAAAGCCCCTAAAACAGTGCTGAAGTCCCCAGATGTCCCAGAACACACAGAGCCATGGGACCAAGAATCCAGTGTCTCGTGGATCATCAGCCGTGGAGACCGTGTCCTGGGTCAGGAGGAGCAGAAGTAGGGATAGAAGGCACACAGTCCTATTGACAGCAAAGTTTTAAAGGTTTTGAACTGACTGAAAATTTGGCAAAGATTTGCATTTAGACTACTGCATTTCCTCTCCTGGAGACGTTAGAAGGATAACACTGATTAATAGAGGATGATTGTAATGGATTAATTATGATACTGATGACATGGGGTGTGAACACTAACCCTGCACTCAGTGTAGACTAAGCCTTTTATGTACACACTTCATTAGGTCTCCACACCCCTGCAACGTGGCATTAAGCACTCATACAACCATGAAACCAGTGACTATAAAACAGTCACAAGCCTTCCTCTCCAGCATGAGGTAGCAAAACCAGCAAGGATTTTCAATGACAAAAGCCAAAATCATATATTTTTGGGAAAGAAAGCAAATGAAACACTGAAGAACAATAAACCAAAAGAGCAGATGGAATGGAAAATTTTATTGAAGAAAGCAATGATTGATTCAATTAAAACAGCTAATGCCCCTGGTAGAATTGAACCATCAATCCAAATTTTTGGAAAAGTGAGTTGTGAAATTACTGTCTCATTTAATATTGGAATTCCTATTTGGACCAATTTGATATGCATCACTGGTGTGAAGTTAGACATTTAGGTAAATAACAATATTCCTATTTTTTAAGTTAACAGGAAACATAACACAGGACTCCAGATTTAGGGAGAGAATGCAAACAACTACTATCATACTCCATCCAGTAAGGACAAGTGTCCCTGTGTCACCAAAGCAATGAGAATTTGCACACAGAAAACACAGTTCTCCAATTGTGACAAATACGAGACCGTGAGCCATGAATTACGAGAACAAGCAACTGTTTAAATGCCATGGGCAAAATTTTTTTATCATCTTGGAAACATCACTGATGTTCTAGGTAAGAAAAAAATTGTTTTACTAACAAATCCAACTGACACAGGGGTTTTTCCAAGTGAGAAGGTGATTCCAAAAAGTGCAGTAAGATGAGTAAAGATGATCTGCGCAGTGACGAAGCTGATATTAGACTGACCAGCATCACGATTCCCGGTTTTACACTTGCTCTCTGCTCGTCACCTCTGACACGAGAACTCATCAAATGATTTTTTTTCTTTAGGGAAAAAAAGATAAATAAAATCTAACTAGAAGATGTGGTATGTAAAGCGGTAATGAAGTTGTCTAACCTTATAATGCAGCCAGTGTAATGTAGCACTTATTCGGGCACTAGAATTTTTTAAATCATGATTTATTTTATATTCTATTTCTATCCTAAAGGAGGCACTTAAAGTTTTCTAGTTTATTCAACGTATCTTGTGAGGGTTGTGATATACACTGGTATGGCAGTTTTAAGAGATTCAAAATCGCCTCTGTGGTTGTGGTCAGGAAAGGCAAGGCTCCCTCACAGCTGCGATGGAGAAGGAATCCCCGGAGTCAGCCTCTGGGCAGCTTCCGAACCGCATTTGCTTGCACTTGGCACAGGACACCATCAGCAAGTGTAACTCTGACAAGGAGATTTCCCCGGGGACCTGGGAGGTGCTCAAACATTGTGAAGCCACTTGTTTCCCAGTTAGTTAAGGCTTGGAAAAATAGTTTATTAGAAGTGACTCCCTTTGTATGTGCCTTTTGTCCTGAGAGGTCACTAATTAGCATAAATATAAAATACCCCATAATATAAGAATTTAGGTACCACATCTTTCCATCTACCTGTCTATTTGTTTATTATATTTATAGTTAGGTTACATTTTCTATGATGTTCACTTCCGGGCACCAGAAAAGAAAGGTTACAAAATATTTATTATAAATAGGGATCACTGGGTCTAAGGGTTAAAAACCACTACTTCTAACAATAAAAACCGTATAATAATTTTAATCTCAGTTGCATCAGACCTTCCAGAATTACTCCCTCAATTTCACTGTTGAAACAGTAATGGAATCTCTGTCCTTCCAAGACTCGGGCCTGATCGCCACCCATCCAGACATCTTTCTGTGGGTCCCTACTTGTCCTCGAGGCCCCTGAACACACCATACGGTGTGAACTTTCTTCAGTGTCCCTACTGTAGGGGAAACCTGGAAGTCCCAGGCACTGTCCAGGATTCACATCTACCTGCAAAAATCAAAGTCATGTGACTGAAATGGGACAACCCAAGTGGTGTGATAGGGCTGAAAGCTCACCAAAAAACAGGTTTGGGGGCCTAACCCAAGCCCTCCTGCTCCTAACATGAAGAAGGACAGGGAGGCCCAATTAGCCACGAGACTGGGGGGCTTCATTACTCCATGAATAAAGGATTTGTGCCAGTGCCACCTTTAGACTGGGAACCCCAGAACCCATACTTGGAAGCACCCCTTTCCCCTCTGAACAGATATTGTCTCAAGACACGTAGTGAGAGATGGGAGCCCCGGTGAGCTCTGGAATAAGATGCGACCTGAAAGACTGCTGGTAACAAATGGTGTGCAGCTCGGGCAGCCCCCAGGGCCACCAGCCCTTCTGGTACCACTGATGCCCACACTTCCATCCACAACAGTTTCTTCAGGACACTTACGCACACATAACCATCACACAAAAATGATTGCTTAGACATATTTTAAGAGAAATAACATTATGAGAATGCCAAATTCATGACAAGTCAGAGTCAAGATCCCAGAGTATTTACTGGATGAGATCTCACGTGTGCTCCGTAGTGAGCTTTAAACCCTTAGGACACAGTCATGGAACAGTAGGCATTTTCTTTCTTTCCTCCAAGTTGGCTTTACTGGGGAACTCTGTAGACAAAGGAAGACTCTGGATCCCACCTCTACTACTTACACCAAGGGCTCAACACGTGGAGAGGGATCAGCGCTGATGCGACCTGCTCCAATGTGAGCACTCCAGGCCCAGCTCCCCGAGGAGCAGAGTTCCCCCCGAGGGGAGCAGAGCACCCCCCACGGGCACTGCAGTGCCTGCAAGAATCAGGAGTCTAATGAGTGAGCCTGGGGCGGGCAAGACAGGAAGCAAGCACCGCTCCCTCAAGCTCTGCAGGTGATCTCTGTGTCATCTTGAATAAATACAGTCAGCATTAAAGATGTATGACAAGAGGGTAAAAGGTAAGGCCTCCCCAAATCTCCTCACATTCACTTAGTGGGAGTCCTGTTAGAACACATGGTGACAAGAGACGCTGGCTTTACATGCGCACGTTGCCCTCAGGGCTACAGGGGAGGCCACGGTGCTGCCTCTGCCCCACCTCCTGCCCTCGTCCCCTAGACCTCACAGGGGCCTCACAGGGGCCTCACAGGGGCCTCGTCCCCCAGACCTCACAGGGGCCTCACAGTTTCTCTGACTTTCTCTCCTTGGTATTGCTGCTCTTCCAGCTTTTAAGAGCTCATAAGAACCTCACCAGAAAATCTTTAACAATGAACGCAAATCAAATGAAATCAACCACAGAAACACACTGCCTTCATCATTACTTTACATTTTAGGAAGAAATTCTTGAAGACGACTCCCTGACCTGAAGGGATGGATGGAGGAGAAAAGAAAAGAAGACAAGCATTTTTGGCCCATAAAAAATGAGAGGTAACCAGATGGTGGCTAGTTTTCATTGCACCTCTCTGCCCGCCCCAATTTTACATGCCCCTCCCAACTCAACTCATCAGAACTCCACTGAAGGAGACGGCTTTGCAAATTTATTGGAAACCAAAGAAATCGCTCCAGAAACAGTCTCCCAAACCCAGCGAGAACACTGAAAGCTGACCAGTGCCAGGATCTGAATACTAAAACACACAGATTCAAACTCCGACACCCTCCCTGGTGGGTGTACTTACAGTGGGGGTGTCACCGTGCAATTAGTCAGCATCCAACATATAAAAATGAATGGGACACCAGTTTTCAACATCACAGTCCCTCTGAAACAACTGGTAGTCAATTAGCCTTTGTTGGCAGCAAAAGTCGATTTTCTCCCCTGCACGTGGAGGTCAACACACAGAAGAGACTGATGATCCCCACTGCGAGTGTAGCTAAGTGTGTCTAAGCAAACTGGTTCCATCAGCCTCCTGATGAACAGGGGAGTGTGTGAGCGCAGGGCTCTGCAGACTAATGGTCAGGCAAGGAGGGCGCTTCCTTACTTTAGGGAGAAAAACGCGGAAGCAGCACTCGCTGTAAATAAATTCTAATTAAAATTTCAGGTGCAGTTCCTGCAGCATAACCCACGCCAATAGATGAGGCTCCCTCCGTGTTGTCCAGTCATGTGAGCCAGGCTCATTATTGTACCTGTGTGTTTGGTTTAGCAAGTGAATCATGTCTGTTTTCTGAAAATTACATGAGGGTGGAGAACCTTCCAAACATGTTCATTTATTTGCTGTGGAATTTGTTTAATCCTCTTAAGAACATTTACAATGACAACCTTCTTAAATAAGCATCTTTGCCCGAGAGACATTTCCAGGCACATGCGCCGAAACCTAGGACAACCCAGAAGCAAAATCAAATCCGTTTCAGCTGCACAGCACCGCAGAATGCGTCCAGTTTGCGAGTCAAGGATTTTTTCCTCCACACCCTTCTACTCTTCTGCCCAAATTAATCAGCCTCTGCTGCTCTTGTATAGTGAGTATTGTATGACTCATCTTCTCTGCCTGTAAAATGGAAATGGGAGATACTTCTACCCAATAAAATGTCATAGAACTAACCACCAAAATTATATATATTAAAAAAAAAGCCAGGGCTTTATGCTGTCCAGGGATATGAATCATTTATTTAATGTGTCAATTGTTACAAGAATAAACTTTTCTAAATGTAAAACCTCCTCAGAAATCTTCAAGTACTATTCAAGAAAAATATCACAGAAAATTTCTGAAAAGTATTTAAAGGAAAATCATTTTTAACTGAATCATATTCTTGGCACACTGAATAAATTCTCTTTAGAGAACTCCTACTTTTTTTTAAACAAATGACCTATAAAAATACACCCAGCATTAATCAGTAAATCTTCATTCCTTATTTTTAAAATTCTTAAGGCATGCTATTTTTCTTAAATCAAATGAGGAGGTATTCTCAAGCCAATGGACAACGGAATTACCTAAGAGGACATTATAAAGCAGCAAGAGCAACTAGCACTTTGCCAAGCATTCTGCCTGAGAGTCACTTGTACCATCTCATTTTGACTTGACCACTTGGAGGTGAGGTCCATCAGCCCATTTAACACATGAAGAAACTGAGGCTTTTAGGTGGTCATGTTTCCAGTACTTGATGGAGCAAGGATCCAAACCCGGATCTTTGTCTATAGCGCCTGTGCCTTTACCAGATCACACTTAACATTTCTCACTCTTCAAATGCACTCAGTCCCCGAGGTAACACACCTTCCTTGCGTTTCTGAGAGTTTTAGGAAGTACCGAATTACAAGGACTAAGCAGTCATTTGTGTGGGCTAATTTTTTATTTTCTGATTTTCCTGAATCAGTTCAGGCTGAATTCATACTACTTACGAGGAGAAGTCCTGAGGCAGAGGAGAGAGGGGAAGATAAGCCAGACATAAACAATTTCAAGAGATCCAATTCATCAAGGAAGCAAAGTATTAAATAAACCACTTCAGCTACATGCTTGCCAATAAACCTTGGTGTCTCTGTCTCAGCCTGAAGGAGGGTAAGCCCTCCAGTCCATCTGCCTTCCAGCCACTTACCCTGGATGGTCTTGGTTCCCTCACCTGTGACACGTGTGTTCTCCAGGGAATCTTTGTAGAGATTAAACGATAAAACTATATGCAAAGGGGATACTTATTTGTTAGACAGTAGGCACTAAACAAATAATAAAATTATTTTATTTCATGAAAATTGGAGGTAGGTCTCCCAATTAAACATTCCTGATAGAATCCCAACAAGGACTTTAATTTATCTGCCAGAAATTGTAAAATAACATTTCTTTTTTAAAGGCTGTATCCATTCTCCCTACTTTTTACCAATCCTGGGTGTTATCCTGAAAATCTATTCCCAGAACTTGGCATCCATCTCCCATATTTAAATCCTTAAAGTTTGAAATTATGATGAAGCTTGGGCACATAAAGATTCACACCATAATTCACAGAATATACAAAGACCACAGGAACATGGCCACCTCCAGACCCCATGTGCTCAGGACAGGCTCCAAACTTCATAAAATCAGATGCATGCTGTTTGAACAGAAAGAAAACTGAATGTGATCAAGGAGGCTGACATAGAGCACTGGCCGGCTCAAGAGACGACTCCTTCACCCCTCGTCTGACTTAAGTCATCTAACAGTTGTCAGTTGAGCTCTAACTAAAAGTAAAACAGGGGTAGGGTTGGAAAGTAACATTTTTTCCTACAATATATACATATTGTCAACTAAAAATTGGCACTTGTCATCTGCCTCTGATTTGATTAAGTAATGAGCCGCTGCAGCTGCTGACCTTGAACACCCTCTGAAAGTAGTTCAGCGTGGAGATCAGGAATGGGGTGCTCTGTGCTCTGGGAAAATGGGCAGAAAATCCTTCAAATAGTTAGACATTTTCAGGAAATTTTATGAGCCCAAATTCTTGCATCTCCTCCTATCTAGAAAAGCACTAAAATCATTAAAAGAGACACCTGTTCCTCGACTAGCAGCAGCCTCTGACTTAACGTATACTTGACTGCATGTCCGCCTTCAATGAAATCTCATATAATGCTGAACTCCCCCTCAACTTCAGAACAGTTCCTCCGAGCTCTGTGAGATGCTGACAACTGGGCTCTGGTCCTCATTTTGCCCCAGATAAAACTTAACCCACAACTCTCACATTGTGTGGTTTATCGACAGTACCACAAAAATTAAGCTTACATACTTGAACTCATAGTAAACATTCAGTATCAAACATTTCTTGACTTAAATTACTTTTTAAAGGTAAATAATTATTCCATTTCTTAAATATAGCATCTTTAAATATAAAGTAACAGATATTTGTGAATCTTAGGAAAATATATTCTGGAAAAATTTTTAGCTAATTAATAAAAAATCCATTGTGTGGAGTTATAGACATTCAGAAGTGGAAAAGTATAGTATTGTAACTCAAGTTCTTGTTTTAATTGCAGAGATCCTGAGGCCTCAAAAGACACATAAATTTGCCTGATTTTATACACTGTCCTTTAACAGAAAGCCTAGAACTAAGATCCTGGTCTTTGAGAAACCAAGACTTGCTCTGCTGGTGCAGGGCTGAACCTGATGAAAATGGGTGGTGAGAAAGAACCAGAATGAGGGGGGCTGGGCGAGGCAGTGGAGGAAAGGAAGGTCTCACCTGGTCGTGGGTGAGAAATAGGCTCCCACAGTGCTGGTATGATGGGCATCCCTCAAGTGCCTGAAAACTACTATTTAGCACACCTGCCACCGAAACGCACACAAGCTGTTTAACTAGAAGGCTGACCAGGAGGCTTTCTCAGTGACACAACAAGCTATTTTGAAGTTAACTCTACAACTACAGGAAGAGAAAGAATAGAAAGCTGATATTAATTAATAATTTACACCAAGATCCAAGGAATTTCCAGGAGAAATATAAAGACTTGTTGGAAGTTTCATTATGCGAACTTACTGCCAATTCAGTTGTCTTAAAATTTGTTCTATAAAATATATTGTCCTTTGCTGTTCCAAATCACATTTGAAAGAAATAATGTTTCTTAAGGGTGTTTCTGGAATTTTCTTCTATTTCCTAACACCAAATCTCAGAGCTTTAAAGAAATGGAGGGTTGGAATTTTGTCCACTCTTCTCTAGGCAATTTGTTGTTCCTTCAAAGAACAAGGGGGGAATCACACAGAAAAGCATTTGAGCATCAGGCTGCTTACATTTCCTCCAGAAGTCTTGGAAAATAACGTGGAAATGAACAGTAGGACAGAAACCTGGTGGGAGGGTCACTGGCTAGAAGGTGAGAACAAATGTGTTCTCCAACGTGCTCTGGTAGCCACTAGTTTAAATGAACCGAGCAATTGTTCAAGCATACACACACCTCTACGTGAAAATCTCAACTGTTACCAACCGCTCAGTGCATCCAGAAGCAATGGACGGACTGCAGAGGCCCCTGGCGGCTCATCGTGGTGTCTTACAACATGTGCAGGATGATCGGTTCCTCCCCGCCCACTCCCTCCCCTCCCCTCGAGGGAGAAGGCTGGTCCTGAGTTGAGCTTACCTCATAGCAAACTTTCTCTCAGCCCTCTGTCTAAAGGAAGATAAAAGCAGGAAAGCTACCTGGGACTTTACAGAACCATCCCAAAAGGGAACTGAATCACCTTTCTTCCCTCCTCTCTGCTGCCTGGAATGTGGACCTGATGGTGGACCCTCAGGCAGCCACTTTGGGCCATCAGGTTGATGGGCTGAAGATAACAGGCATCTTGTTCTCTGACCCAGGGGCCATCATGCAAACCAGCCCTGGGCTACTGATTGCTTGACTTCTTTATGTAAGAGGGAAATACAATTTTAGCATGTTTAAGCCACTGCTGTTATCTGGGGAGCTAGGTGTTGTACACTGCCATGGTAAGACCTAATAATAAAGTTAAATATTCACCAAAACTATTTACCAAATAGTTAATAAATGATAAAGAGATCTTGATTTTTGTTTTAATGCTATGAAATGTAAATCAAGTTTCAGCATATGCCGGTAAAACAAGACACTGTGGAGATAAAGCAAAACAGAGTTTGTAGAACAGAGACCCAAAGCATCCTCCTCTCCAAGGCACAGAAGGACAGCCGTGACTCTACGTGCCAAGGCTGGAGTCACATGGGCTCCCTGTTTTCCTTGTCTTAGGTTATGTTTTGTTTGCAGCCTTGGGAAAAATGGATAAGACTGCTGGTCAAATCATTTCAGGAGCAGCTTCCACCGTGTAGAACCCCTGTCTCTTCCTTTCCTCTGCCTCCTGGAATGTTCTGACACAATTAATCAGTCCAGCCTTCTAAATTGAGCAAATGGAGCTCAATCAATCTGCTTTTAGACTGAGTTAAAAATAAACATTAAAAAGCATAACTAGGAAATCTTATCTTCCAGAGGTCATTGAACAGATGAAATAGCAGAATATCTGTGAATCACTCTGTAAACACTAAGTACAATACAAAAAATATTAGTAGTGATTCTATGTTAGATTCATCAATAAAGGAATACAGAACCCTTTCTTACCAGAAGGAAAAAGGTGCTTTGTAATTTTCTGTCACTTTAATTCTTCAAAAGTTTCTAAAAAATTGATGTCTTTAAAAATATCAATGCACATTAGGGACTAATTTTGAATCCTTCACCTCCCCCGGTTTAACACATATCAAGAATGTTACCATTTCTAGATATTTTATTTAGGAAAGCCTTTGGTATACATGAGGCACAGAGCACGGCAAATTGTCAGTATCACTCAGGATAGGAAAACCGTGTTGGATACCCAAACTTGAGGACATGAAGAAGATGCCTGACATGTCCCACTGACCTTTCAAGCTATTCTTTTTCAAACACTTGTTTCTTCTTGGTCCAGAACAGACACGCATTTGTTGATCTGAGACTCTTTAAGTGAAAAGGTCAACCCATCATTGCCACTTTAGAGACTGAAATCTTTCCCTCCTCATCCATGTGGACATAGCATCCTTACTGATTCCTAACATGAAAAATGACCATCGATGACATCTCAGGATGCTCCAATGCAGAGGTTCTCTGCTGCAGTGAGGAGGAAAGAGCCGTGTGCTTCAAGACGCACTTACTGTCTGTAGCTCACTTGGCAAGACACTGCAACTTGTCTAAGCTAAAGCTTAAAAGTGGAGAATAGAGACAACATCCATGGCAAAGGGCATTCAGAGGCTAATTCCTTGGCCCCACTTCATCGCTTCTCAAGAGCTGTGGGCAATATCTTGAGAAAGGCAGCAACATGGTACCCAAGTCATCAAAAAGCTGCACCTCCTACTAGTTGACAGTAAAGCAAGTGTCATCTGGCTCAACAGATCTCCCTGTGTCTCTACAGTGTATGGCTACATTTTCTTTATTTTCTCGGTTGGGGGACACTCCATTTTTGAAAATCCCCCTCCCTGCAGTAGAAGTTCTTAGTTTCCCAATCAGAATGCAGGCTTGAAGGGGGGATAACAGAGCTGATAAAACATAGATCACTATTTATTCCTTGATATATTTTTGGCACATGGACTAAAAATCTTTGGGTCAGTTGGACATCAAGATCATATCTAATTTACACAATTGTCAACTGCCATTTTACTACCAGCTCCTGAAACAGTCATGTGGTCACTAGGTTTTTTTTTCCTTCCCTTGACCCTGGATTTGATGATTTCTAACCAGACAGAATAGATTTTTGAAAAGAAATATGTTTCACCTTTTGTTCTTAAACTAAATTTGTGTACCTGATCCTGACTTCTCTCTAACATTCACAAAAAGCTATCCAAGGACACCCACTTTTGACATCATCTCTAGATGTCTCGAATACACTGCTGAGCTGATTCTTCCAGATCATTAAAATATATATGCACATTATGCTGTGGTCCTCTTCAATTTGTGGTGTTTTCAGTAATCATTACCTCTTTGGATACTTTATTACACATTTAGCATTTCTTTATCCAATTCAGTTACATTAGTATATAAGATTTCAAAAGAACTGGTTTCTCAAAATGATGATATTTAACATCTATGGCCTTTTCTTAATCAAGTAATTCTATAAGGCTGTCAAGGACAGCAGTGGAAGTTGTGTGTGGTGATTGCTGCTTCAGAGTCTCCGGTCCTGCCCCATGATCTTGCAGGTGTTTATGCATCCTTGTGAATGTCAAAACATCAGTCTATTAGGGGCTGAAATTAAACTACCTGGATGCTAATTTTTCTTTTAAAAACAATAAACTCAATTTCTCCTACTAATTCTTTATTGTTTCTCATACTGAGGCTCACAACTTTTCCTAATATATATGTTTGGTGGGAGGGGGGCACAGCCCTGAAAGCCTGCAGACAGCACTCACTCTATAAGATTAACCAGAGGTGGCCGTGGATGTTGTGTGACTTCAGCCACTGAGCACGAGCACCTGCTGTCCCTCCAACTTTTCTGCCTCCATTGCTGACAGTCCTGAAGGTCACTGCCTCTTGTAAAATTCTACAACATTACAGTTCATATATTTTTAAAAGGTATCAAATTGTGAAAGTCGTCTGTTGATTGTGTAAAATGGGGGGTACTTGCCTTTGCTCATTTCAGGCTAAACTAAGTCCAGAAGGACGGACACACACACACACACACACACACACACACACACACACACACACACACACTCAGTTCTGAGTGCCCCCAAAGAAAAGTTTGAAAGTCTTCAGGACAGTGGTGGCACTCAAACCTTTGGAATTTTGAGCTCTGTGAAAGTATCACTTATTCAGAAATTAAGCATTATAGTTCTAGACCAAGAGAATCAGAGTCTCCCACAAGTTACTTACCAGAATTTTTTCAAAGAAACTATCTTCCCGAAAATCCAATGATAAATCAAATATCCATGGAAAGAATATAGATAGTAATATCAAGCAACAATTTCTACACTAATGCTGATTAGCCATCAGCCCAATCCAAAGGACATAGAAATAAGACACCTGGAGATAAAGAGATGGAAGAGAGGTATTAAAAAGCAAGAATATAAAAGAAGTAATGGCCCTATGGAAAACTGCTCATTTTTTTGAAATAATTACTTGGTTAAAGGAACTCATTCTTGAGGATTGGTAATGCACCAAGAGGAAATCTAACAGGGAAGAGAAGCAGAAGCAGGTCTCAATTTTCTCCGAGGCTGATCCTAAATGAAAAAAAATTTCCTTGGCTTCCACAATACACAACCTGCATTGATGTCTAAGCAGAAGAGTGAGGAGGAGAGAAAACTGAATGTGTGTGGAAGCCATCCTTCACCAACACTGCTGGAAACACAGAATTGTGGTGTTGGGGCACTGCCCGACTGATATATATAACAGCAGGAATAAGCTCTAACTAGGTTTCTGAGCAAAAAATGCTTTTAGCTTTAAATCTACTCAAGTAAACATGCAGAGAAATCATGGTAAGTGCTTGAGATGTAGCCTTGCTGTTTAGGTGAGATAAAGGAATTCTTCTACACTTGTTCCATTTTGGAAACATATGTGAGTGGAAGCCAACTTTCACCTAGGTTTTTGAGAACCCAGCGTTTCTGGCCTCTGGGAATTACGGTACTTACTTATATAAGGGGAGGCACAAGCTCCAGTTGGCTTTTCCATTCCAAAGAGCTTTTACTTGAAGCCGGCTTTCAGAATCATGCTGAGAAATCAGAGTTAGTGTTTCTATATGTCACTCCACCTTTTATGCTGTATGAAAGAACTCCACACCACATGCTCAATTTTTAGATAATGTATGCGTTTGGAAGCTGTCCTTCAACTAGCTAATTGGGAACCCACAGTTTCTGGGGTAGGGAAACTACGCTACATACATATCTATCGGGATTCACTAGTACCAAAACGGTTTTTCACTGCAAACCGCGTTTACTTGCAACCGGCTCTGAAAAACACACTGAGAAATCACAGTAAGTGTTTCTGTATGTCACTTAACCGTCAATGTTGGATGAAAGAACGCCTCTCCACATGATAACTTCTGACATTTGAATGTGTATTGGAGGTGTCCTTCACCTTACTTGTTGGAAACCCAGACTTTCTGGTCTAGGGGAACTACGCTACTTACATATCGAACCGAAGGCAGTCACTCCAACGCGGTTTTCCTAAGCAAACCACTTTTACTTTCAAATCGGCGTTAGTAAACACGCTGAGAAATCAGAGAATGTGTTTCTACATGTCACTCTGCCTTTTATGCTGGGTGAAATAAGGCCTCTGCACATGCTCTATTTTCAAATCTGTATATGTATGGAAGCCGTCCTTCACCTAGCTCGTTGGGAACCAACAGTTTCTGGACTAGGGAAACAACGCTGCTTTCATATATATGCGAACGAACTAGCACCAACTCTCATTTCCACTGCAAGACGTTTTTACTTGAAACGGATTTCAGAAACATGCTAAGAAATCGAGTGAGTGTTTCAGTATGTCACTTAACCTTCAATGGTGGAAGGAGGAACGCCTCCCAACATGCTCACTTCTGACATCTAAATGTGAGTTGGAGCTATTCTTCACATAACTTCTTCGAAAACAAGGGTTTCTGGTCTAAGGGAACTACGCTGCTTACATATCTAAGCAGAGGCTCTCGCTCCAAAGCGGTTTTCCACAGCAAACCACTCTTCCTTAGAAACTGGCATTAGGAAACATGCTGAGAATTCAGAGTAATTATTTCTGTATGTCACTTAACCTTCAATGCTGGATGAAAGAATGCCTCTCCACAAGATCACTTCTGACATTTGAATTTGTGTTGGAGACGTCCTTCTCCTAACATGTTGGAAAACCAGAGCTTCTGGAAAACAGGAACTACCCAATTTACATATCAAAGTGGAGGAACTCGATTCAAAGCAGTTTACCAAAGCAAAGTGATTTTTCTTTCAAACCAGCGTTTCACAGTAAACATAAAAGGCAGAGTGAAATGTACAAACACGTTCTCTGATTTCTCAGTATGTTTCTTAAACCCGGTTTCAAGTAAAAGCGGTTTGCAGTGAAAAACTGAGTTCATGCTAGTACGTCCCCATATATATGAAAGCAGCGAAATTTACCTTGGACTGAAAATCTGGGTTTCCAACAAGCTAGGTGAAAGGCGGCTTCCACACTCCTACATTCCTGAACGTTGAGCATGTGGAGAGGCGTTCCTTCATCCAGCATAAAAGGCAGAGGGACTTCTAGACACACATTCTCTGATTTCTGAGCATGTTTCTTATGCCAGTTTCAATGTAAAAGCAGTTTGATCTGAAAACGAAGTTGGAGAGTGAGCCCCCCCTTACATATGTAAGTAGCGTAGTTCCCCTATACAAGAAACTCTGGGGTTCCAACAAGTTAGGTGAAGGACAGCTCCAAGAGAAATTCAGATGTCAAAAGTGGGCTTGTGGAGAGGCCTCTTTCATCCAACCTTGAAGGTTAAGTTACATACAGAAACAAGTACTCTGATTTCTCAGCATGTTTCTCAAAGCCGGTTTCAAGTAAAAGCCGATTGCAGTGAAAAATCGAGTTCGTGCTAGTACATCCCCATATATTGGAAAGCAAGGTAGTTTACCTTGGACTGAAACACTGGGTTTCCAAAAAGCTAGGTGAAGAACGGCTTTCACACTCGTACAGATCTGATAATTGAGCATGTTGAGAGGCGTTCCTTCATGCAGCATAAAAGGCAGAGGTATTCTAGACACAAATTCTCTGATTTCTAAGCATGTTTTCTAATGCCTTTTTCAATGTAAAACCAGTTTGCTGTGGAAAACCGCGTTGGAGCTAGTGTCTCCCCTTAGATATGTAAGTAGCGTAGTTCCCCTATACCAGAAACTCTGGATTTCCAACAAGTTAGCTGAAGGACGGCTCCAACACAAACTCAGATGTCAGAAGTGAGCTTGTGGAGAGGCGTTCTTTCATCCAGCATTGAAGGTTAAGTGACATACAGAAATAATTACTCTGATTTCTCAGCATGTTTCTCAAAGCCGTTTTCAAATAAAAGTGGTTTACAGTAAAAAACCGTGTTGGTGCCAGTACATCCCCATATATATGAAAGCAGTGTAGTTTACTTTGGACTGAAACTCTGGGTTTCCAACAAGCTAGGTGAAGTACGGCTTCCATACTCATATATTTCTGAAAATTGAGAATGTTGAGAGGCATTCCTTCATGCAGCATAAAAGGCAGAGGTACTCTACACACACAATCTGTGATGTCTCACCATGTTTCCTAACACCGTTTTCAATGTAAAAGCGTTTTGCTGTGGAAAACCACTTTAGAGCGAGTGCCTCCCCTTCCATATTTAAGAAGAGTAGTTCCCCTATACAAGAAACTTTGGGTTTCCAACAGTTAGGGGAAGGACGGCTCCAATACAAATACAGATGTCAGAAGTGAGCTTGTGAAGAGGCGTTCTTTTATCCAGCATTAAATGTTACATGACATACATAAGCATTTACTCTGATTTCTCAGCATGCTTCTCAAGGCCGGTTTCAACTAAAAGCCATTTGCTGTGTAAAACCGAGTTCATGCTTGTTCATCCCTATATATATGAAAGCAGCTTAGTTTACCTTAACTGAAACTCAGGGTTTCCAACAACCTAGGTGAAGTACGGCTTCCAAAATCATACAGCTCTGAAAATTGAGCATGTGGAGAGAAGTTCTTTCATAGAGCATAGAATGCAGAGGTATTCTTCCCACACTGTGATTTCTCAGCAGGATTCCTACCGCCATTTTCAATGTAAAACCGGTTTACAGTGGAAAACCGCGTTGGATCGAGTGTCTCCCCTTAGATATGTAAGCAGCTTAACTCCTCTATACCAGAAACTCTGTGTTTCCAACAAGTTAGTTGAAGAACGGCTCCAAAACACATTCAGATATCCGAAGTGAGCTTGTGGAGTGGCGTTCCTTCATCCAGCATTGAAGGTTTAGGGACATACAGAAACAATTACTCTGATTTCTCAGCATGTTTCTCATAGCCAATTTCAAGTAAAGGCGATTTGCAGTTTAAAATTGAGTTCGTACTATTACATCCCGATATATATGTAAGCAGCTTAGTTTACCTTGGACTGAAAATCTAGGTTTCCAACAAGCAAGGTGAATTACAGCTTCCAAACTCATAGAGTTATGAAAATTGAGCATGTTGGGAGGAGTTCCTTCATGCAGAATAAAATGCAGAGGTATTACAGACACACATTCTCTAAAATTTCACCATGTTTCCTAACGCCGTTTTCAATGTAAAAGCGATTTAGTGTGGAAAACCACGTTGGAGTGAGCGCCTGCCCTTAGATACGTAAGTAGCTTAGTTCCCCTATAACAGAACCTCTGGTTTTCAAACAAGTTAGGTGAAGGTCTTCTCCAAAACAAATTCAGATGTCAGAAGTAAGCCTGTGGAGAGGAGTTTTTTCATCCAGCATTGAAGGTTAAGTGATATACAGAAACAGATTCTCTGAGTTGTCAGCATGTTTCTCAAAGCCGATTTCAAATAAAAGCGGTTTGCAGTATAAAACCGAGTCCATGCTAGAAAGTTCCTATATATATGAAAGAAACATAATTTCCATTGGACTGAAACTGTGGGTTTTCAACAAGGTAGGTGAAGGATGACTTCAACACTCATTCAGTTCTGAATATTGAGAATGTGGAGAGACATTCATTGTCTAGCATAAAGGGAATGGTTTGTAGTAGAAACACCTACACTGGATTCTCACTATGCTTCCTAGTGCTGGTTTGAAGTTCATGCAGTTTTCATTGTAAATACGAGTTGTAACTAGTATCTCCACATTTATACAAATGTAGTGAATTTACCACTCATAAGAAACTGTGTGTTCCCAACAAGAAATTTAATTGAAGACTTTCACACACACTTAAACTGAGAATTGTGCAAGTGGAGATAAGTTCGTTCATCTATAAAAAGGAAAAGGGTTGAAATAGAAACACTTACCCTGGACTCACACTATGATTGAGAGTGCCGCTTTGAAGTTCACACAGTTTTCACAGTAAAACCGAGTTGGAGCTAGTACCTCCCCATATATATGCATGTAGTGTATTTACCCAATGAAAAGAAACTGTTTTCCCAACAAGTAAGGTTTCTGATGCCACGTACAAATATTTATCTGTTAGAATTGAGAATGAGAAGAGAAGTTCGATCATCCAGTATAAATGGAATGGACTGTAGTAGAAAAAATTACTCTCGTTTCTCAGAATCTTATCCTAGATCCGGTTAAAATTTCATGAAGTATTTCTGTAAAGCTGAGTTGGAGCTAGTAATCCCCATATATATGTATGTAGGGCAGATTCCAACAGAAAAAAAATGTGTTCAAAACAACCTAGAAGATTGAAGACTTCCCACACACTTAACACTCAAGATTAAACATATAGAGAGACGTTCCTTCATTTAGAAAAAGTGAGTGGTTTCAGTAGAAAGAATTATAATGATTTCTTAGTCTGTTTCCTAGTACCGCTTAGAAGTTCATGCGACTTTCAGAGCAAAACAGAATAGGAGCTAGTACATCCCAATAAATATATATGTAGTGTTGTTTCCAATAGAAAAGAAACTTAGTGTTCCCAAAAAGCTAGGTGAAGGAAGGCTTTCACACACACATATCTCTCAGAACTGAGCATGTGGAGAGACGTTTGTTCATCTAGCATAAACGGAACCATATGCAGGAGTAACCTTTAGTCTGGTTCCTCAGACTCTTTCCTAGTGCCGGTTGGAATTTACTGCAGTTTTCACTGTAAAACCGAGTTGGAGCTAGTACCTCCCCATATATATGTATGGAGTTTTGTTGGGAACTGAAAGAACCTTTGTGTTCCCAACCAAAAGGTGAAGGACGGCTTTCACACACAAATATCTCTCAGAACTGAGCATGTGGAGAGACATTCGTTCATTTAGCACAAAGTGAACGGGTTGCAGGAGAAACTTTTACTGTAATTTCTCAATCTGTTTCCTAGTGCCGGTTAGAAATTCCGGCAATTTTCACTGTAAAACCGTGTTGGAGCGTGTACCTCACCTTATATATTTATGGAGTATAGTTTGCTACTGAAAAGAATCTTTGTTTTTTCAACAAGCTAGGTTAAAGACGGCTTTCACACACACTTATCTCTCAGAACTGAGCATGTGGAGAGACGTTCGTTCATCTAGCACAATGGGAACTGATTGCAGGAGAAACTTTTACTCTGGTTTCTCAGTCTGTTTCCCATTCCCGGTTTGAAGTTCCTGCAGTTTTCACTGTAAAATCTAGTTGGAGCTACTAACTCCCTATATATATATTTGGAGTGTGGTTGTAACTGAAAAGAAACTTTGTGTTCCCAACAAGCTAGGTGAAGGATGGCTTTCACACACATATATCTCTCAGAACTGAGCATGTGGAGAGACGTTCTTTCATCTAGCACAAAGGGAAGGGTTTGCAGGATAAACTTTTACTCTGGTTTCTCAGTCTGTTTCCCATTGCCGGTTTGAAGTTCCTGCAGTTTTCACTGTAAATGAGAGTTGGATCTAGTAACTCCATATATATATGTATGGAGTGTAGCTTGCAACTGAAAACAATCTTTTTGTTCCCAACTAGCTAGGTGAATGACGGCTTTCACACACACTTATCTCTCAGAACTGAGCATGTGGAGAGACATTCGTTCATCTAGCACAAAGGGAACAGATTGCAGGAAAAAATTTTACTCTGGTTTCTCAGTCTGTTTCCTAGTGCCGGTTGGAATTTCCTACAGTTTTCACTATAAACCAGGTTGGAGCTAGTACCTCCCCATAGATGAGTATGGAAAGTAGTTTTCAACTGAAAAGAAACCTTGTGTTCCCAAGAAGCTAGCTGAAGGACGACTTTCACACACACTTATCTCTCAGAACTGGGCTTGTGGAGAGAGTTTGGTTCATCTAGCACCAAGGGAACGGTTTGCAGGTGAAATTTCACTCTGGATTTACAGCCTGTTTAGTAGTGCAGTTTGAATTTACTGCAGTTTTCACTGTGAAATATATTTGGTGCTACTACCTCCCCATATATATGTATGGAGTGTATTTTGCAACTGAAAAGAACTTTGTATTACCAACAAGCTGGGTGAAGGACGTCTTTCATACACACTTATCTGTCAGAATTGAGCATGTGTAGAGACATTCGTTCATGTAGCACAAAGGGATCTGTTTGCAGGAGAAACTTTTATTGTGTTTTCTCAGTCTGTTTCCTAGTGCGGTTGGAAGTTCCGGCAGTATTCACAGTAAAAACGACTTGGAGCTAACACCTCTCTCTATATATGTATGGAATGTAGTTGGCAAGTGAAAAGAAACTTTGTGTTCCCAAAAAGCATGGTGAAGGACGGCTTTCACACACACCTATCTCTCAGAACTGAGCATGTGTAGAGGCGTTCGTTCATCTAGCACATAGGGAATGGATTGCAAGAGAAACTTTTACTCTGGTTTCTCAGTCTGTTTCCTAGTGCCGGTTGTATGTTCCGGCAGTTTTCACAGTAAAACCGAATTGGAGCTTGTAACTATCCTTATATATGTATGGAGTGTAGTTGGCATCTGAAAAGAAACTTTGTGTTCCCAAAAAGCAAAGTGAAGGACGGCTTTCACACACAATTATCTCTCAGAACTGTGCATGAGGAGAGACATTCGTTCATCTAGTGCAATGGGAACGGGTGGCAGGGGAAATTATTACTCTGGATTCTTAGTCTGTTTCCTACTGCATGTAGTAAGTTCCTGCAGTTTTCACTGTAAAAGAGAGTTGGAGCTTCTAACTCCCCATATATATGTATGGATTGTAGTTTGCAACTGAATAGAAACTTTGTGTTCACAGGAAGGTAGGTGAAGGACGGTTTTCACACACACTTATATCCCAGAATTGAGCATATGGATAGACGTTCTTTCATCTAGCACATGGGGAACGGGTTGCAGGAGAAACTTTTACTGTGGTTTCTCTTTCTGTTTCCTACTGCCGGTTGGAATTTCCTGAATTTTTCACTGTAAACTGCTTTGGAGCTTGAACCTCCCCCTATATATATATGGAGTGCAGTTGGCAACTGAAAAGAAACTTTGTGTTCCCAACAAGCTAATTGAAGGATGGCTTTAACACACAATTATCTCTCAGAACTGAGCATGTGTAGAGACGTTCGTTTATCTAGCACAAAAGAACCGTTTGCAGGAGAAACTTTTACTCTGGTATCTGTCTGTTTCCTAGTGCCGGTTGGATGTTCCTGCAGTTTTCAGTGTAAAACCGATTTGGAGTTACTACCTCCCCATAAATATGTATGCAGTTTAGTTTGCAACTGAAAAGAAACTTTGTGTTACCATCAAGGTAGGTGAAGGACGGCTTTCACACACATATATCTGTCAGAACTGAGCTTGTTGAGACACGTTCGTTCGTCTAGCAAAAAGGGAACGTGTGGCAGGAGAAAATTTTACTCTGGTTTCTCCGTCTGTTTCATAGTGCCGGTTGGAAGTTCCTGCACGTTTCATTGTAAAACCGATTTGGAGCTACTAGCTCCCCATATATATGTATGGAGTGTAGTTTCAACTGAAATGAAAGTTTGTGTTCCCAACAAGCTTTGTGAAAGGAGGCTTTCACACACACTTATCTCTCAGAACTGAGCATGTGGAGATACGTTCGTTTATCTAGCACAAAGGAATTGTTTGCAGGAGGAACTTTTACTCTGGTTTGTCAGTTTGTTTCCTAGTTCCGGTTGAAAGTTCCTGGAGTTTTCACTGTAAAACCGAGTTGGAGCTAGTACCTCCCCATATATATGTATTTAGTACTGTTGGCAACTGAAAAGAAACTTTGTGTTCCCAACAAGCTAGGTGAAGTACGGCTTTCACACACACTTTTCGCTCAGAAGTGAGCATATGAAGAGATTTTCGTTCATCTAGCACAAAGGGAACGGGTTTCAGGAGAAACTTTTACTGTGGTTTCTCAGTCTCTTTCCTAATGCAGGTTTGAGTTTCCTGCAATATTCAGTGTAAAAAAATTTGGAGGTAATACCTCCCCAAATATATGTATATAGTGTGGTTTGCTACTGAAAAGAAACTTTGTGTTCCCAACAAGCTATGTGCAGGACAGCTTACACACACAAATATCTCTCAGAATTGAGCATGTGGAGAGACGATCGTTCATCTAGCACAAATGTAACGGGTTGCAGGAGAAAGTATTACTCTTGTTTCTCAGTCTGTTTCGTATTGGCGGTTGGAATTTCCTGCAGTTTTCAGTGTAAAACTGAGTTGGAGCTACTACCTCCCCATATATATGTATGGAGTGTAGATTGAAACGTAATAGAATCTATGTGTTCTCAACAAGCTAGGTGAAGGACGGCTTTCACACACACTTATCTCTCAGAACTGATCATGTGGAGAGACTTACGTTCATCTAGCACAATGGGAACGGGTTGCAGGAGAAACATTTTCTCTGGTTTCTCAGTCTGTTTCCTATTGCCGCTTTGAAGTTCCTGCAGTTTTCACTGTAAAAACGAGTTGGAGGTAGTACCTCCCCATGTACATATATGGATTTGAGTTTGCAACCGAAAAGAAACTTTGTGTTCCCAACAAGCTTGGTGAATTACGGCTTTCACACACACTTATTTCTCAGAACTGAGCATGTGGAGAGATTCGTTCATCTAGCATAAAAGGGAAAGTTTTGCAGGGGAAACAAATACGCTCTTTTCTCAGACTGTTTCCTGTTGACGGTTAGAAGTTCCTGCAGTTTTGAGTGTTAAACAGAGTTGGAGCTAGTACCTCCCCATATATATGTATGGAGTGGAGTTTGCAACTGAAAAGAAACTTTGTGTTTCCAACAAGCTAGGTGAAGGACGGCTTTCACCCACACTTATCTCTCAGATCTGAGCATTTTGTGAGACGTTCGTTTATCTAGCACAAAGGGAACCGTTTGCAGGGGAAACTTTTATTTTGGTTTCTCAGTCTGTTTCCTAGTGCCGGTTGTATGTTCCGGCAGTTTTCACAGTAAAACCGAATTGGAGCTTGTAACTATCCTTATATATGTATGGAGTGTAGTTGGCATCTGAAAAGAAACTTTGTGTTCCCAAAAAGCAAGGTGAAGGACGGCTTTCACACACAATTATCTCTCAGAACTGTGCATGAGGAGAGACATTCGTTCATCTAGTGCAATGGGAACGGGTGGCAGGGGAAATTATTACTCTGGATTCTTAGTCTGTTTCCTACTGCATGTAGGAAGTTCCTGCAGTTTTCACTGTAAAAGAGAGTTGGAGCTTCTAACTCCCCATATATATGTATGGATTGTAGTTTGCAACTGAATAGAAACTTTGTGTTCACAGGAAGTTAGTTGAAGGACGGTTTTCACACACACTTATCTCTCAGAACTAGGCATGTGGAGAGACGTTCGTTCATCTAGCACAATGGGAACGGGTTGCAGGAGAAATTTTTACTCTGTTTTCTCAGTCTGTTTCTTAGTGCCGATTATAAATTCCTGCAGTTTTCTCTTTAAAATAGTTTTGGAACTATTACCTCCCCATACATACGTATGGAGTGTAGTTTGCTACTGAAAAGATACTTTGGGTTCCCAACAAGTTAGGTGAAGGACGGCTTTCACACACACTTATCTCTCAGAACTGAGCATGTGAAGAGACGTTCGTTCATCTAGCACAATGGGAACGGGTTGCAGGAGAAATTTTTCACTGCTTTCGCAGCCTGTATACTAGTGCCGGTTTGAATTTCCTGCAGTTTTCAATGTAAAATCGATTTGGTTCTAAAACCTCCCCATAAATATGTATGGAGTGTAGTTTGCAACTGAAAAGAAATTTTCTGTTACCAACAATCTAGGTGAAGGACGGCTTTCACACACACCTTTCTCTCAGAACTGAGCATGTGGAGATAAGTTCGTTCATCTAGAAAAAAGGGAACGGGTTGCAAGAGGAACTTTTACTCTGGTTTCTCAGCGTGTATAGAAGTGCCGTTTTGAATTTCCTGCAGGTTATTACTGCATTACCTATTTGGAGCTACTACATCCCCATTATTATATATGAAGTGTACTTTGCAACTGAAAAGAAACTTACAGTTACCAACAAGCTCGGTGAAGGTGGCTTTCACATACGCTTATCTCTCAGACCAGAGCATGTGGAGAGACGTTCGTTCATCTAGCACAAAGATAACGGGTTGCAGGGGAAACTTTTACTCTGATTTCTCAGTCTGTTTCCTAGTGCCGGTTTGAAGTTCCTTCAGTTTTCACTGTAAAACCGAGTTGGAGTTAGTACGTCCCCATATATATGCATGGAGTGGGGTTTGCAAATGAAATGAAACTTTGTGTTCCCAACAAGCTAGTTTAAGGACGGCTTTCACACACAATTATCTCTCAGAACTGAGCATGTGGAGAGACGCTCGTTCATTTAGCACAAAGGAACAAGTTGCAGGGGAAACTATTACTCCCTTTTCTCAGTCTGTTTCCTAGTGCCGGTTTGAAATTCCTGAATTTTTCACTGTAAAACAGAGTTGGAGTTAGTACGTCCCCATATATATGTATGGAGTGGGGTTTGCAACTGAAAAGAATCTTTGTGTTCCCAACAATCTAGGTGAAGATCGGCTTTCACACACAGTTATCTCTCAGAACTGAGCATGTGGAGAGACGTTCATTCGTCTAGCACAAAGGGAACCGTTTGCAGGTGAAACTATTACTCTGGTTTCTCAGTCTGTTTCCTAGTGCCGGTTTGAAGTTCCTGCAGTTTTCACTGTACAACCGAGTTGGAGCTAGTACGTACCCATATATATTTATGGAATGGTGTTTACCACTGAAAGAGAACTTTGTGTTCCCAACAAGCTATATGAAGGAATTCTTTCACACACAATTCTCTCTCTGTACTGAGCATGTGGAGAGACGTTCCTTCTTCTAGCTAAAGGGAACGGGTTTCAGGGAAACATTACCTCTGGTCTCTCAGTCTGTTTCCTAGTGCCGGTTTGAAGTTCCTGCAGTTTTCACTGTAAAACCGAGTTGGGACTAATACCTCCCCATATATATATATGGAGTGGAGTTTTCATGTAAAAAGAAAATGTGTTCCCAACAACCTACGTGAAGGACGGCATTCACACACACTTATCTCTCTGAACTGAACATGTGGAGAGACGTTCGTTCATCTAGCACAAATGGAACGGGTTGCAGGGGAAACATGTACTCTGGTCTCTCAGTCTATTTCCTAGTGCCTTTTTGAAGTTCCTGCAGTTTTCACTATAAAACCGAGTTTGATCTAGTATCTCACCATATATATGTATGGAGTGGAATTTGCAACTGAAAGAATCTTTGTGTTCCCAACAAGCTTGTTGAATGACGGCTTTCAAACACACTTAACTCTCAGAACTGAGCATGTGGTGAGACGTTCGTTCATACAGCACAAAGGAACAGGTTGTAGGAGGAACTTTTACTCTCGTTTCTCAGTCTGTTTCCTATTGCCGGTATGAAGCTCCTGCAGTTTTCACTGTAAAAGCGTGTTGGAGCTTGTAACTTCCGTATACATATGTATGGAGTGGAGTTTGCAACTGAAAAGAAACTTTGTGTTCCCAGCAAGCTAGGTGAAGGACGGCTTTCACACACACTTATCTCTCAGAACTGAGCATGTTGAGAGACGTTCGTTCATCCAGCACAAAGGGAACGGTTTACAGGAGAATCTTTTACCCTTGTTTCTCAGTCAGTTTCCTAGTGCCGGTTTGATGTTCCTGCAGTTTTCATTGTAAAAACGAGTTGGAGCTAATACCACACCATATATAATTATGGAGTACATTTTGCAACTGAAAAGGATCTTTGTGTTTCCAACAAGCTAGGTGAAGGACGGCTTTCACACACACTTATGTCTCAGAACTGATCATGTGGAGAGTCGTTCATTCATCTAGCACAAAGTCATCGGGTTGTAGGGGAAACTTTTACTCCTTTTCTCAGTCTGTTTTCTAGTGCCGTTTTGAACTTCCTGCAGTTTTCAGTATAAAACCGTTTTGGAGCCAATACATCACCGTATATGTGTATGGATTGGAGTTTGCAACTGAAAAGAAACATTGTGTTCCCAACAATCTAGGTGAAGGACGGCTTTCACACACAGTTATCTCTCAGAACTGAGCATGTGGAGAGACGTTCATTCATCTAGCAGAAAGGGAACCGTTTGCAGGTGAAACTATTACTCTGGTTTCTCAGTCTATTTCCTAGTGCCGGTTTGAATTACCTGCAGTTTTCACTGTACAACCGATTTGGAGCTAGTACCTACCCATATATATTTATGGAATGGTGTTTACCACTGAAAGAGAACTTTGTGTTCCCAACAAGCTATATGAAGGAATTCTTTCACACACAATTCTCTCTCTGAACTGAGCATGTGGAGAGACGTTCCTTCTTCTAGCTAAAGGGAACGGGTTTCAGGGGGAACATTACCTCTGGTCTCTCAGTCTGTTTCCTAGTGCCGGTTTGAAGTTCTTGCAGTTTTCATTGTAAAACCGAGTTGGAACTAGTACCTCCCCATATATATGTATGGAGTGGAGTTTGCAACTGAAAAGAAACTCTGTGTTCCCAACAAGCTAGGTGAAGGACGTCTTTCACACACAATTATCTCTCAGAACTGAGCATGTGGAGAGACGTTCCTTCTTCTAGCACAAAGGGAACGGGTTTCAGGGGAAACATTACCTCCAGTCTCTCAGTCTGTTTCCAAGTGCCGGTTTGAAGTTCCTGCAGTTTTCAGGGTAAAACCGAGTTGGAATTAATACCTCCCCATATATATGTATGGAGTGGAGTTTTCAAGTAAAAAGAAAATGTGTTCCCAACAACCTAGGTGAAGGACGGCATTCACACACACTTATCTCTCTGAACTGAACATGTGGAGAGACGTTCGTTCATCTAGCACAAATGGAACGGGTTGCAGGGGAAACATATACTCTGGTCTCTCAGTCTATTTCCTAGTGCCGGTTTGAAGTTCCTGCAGGTTTAACTGTAAAATCGTGGTGGAGCTAATACCTCCCCATATATATGTATAGAATTGAGTTTACAACTGAAAATTGACTTTGTTTTCCCCACAAACTAGGTGAAGCACGGCATTCACACACACGTATCTCTCAGAACTGATCATGTGGAGAGACGTTCCTTCATCTAGTACAAAGGGAACGGGTTGCAGGAGAAATTTTACTCTGGTTTCTCAGTCTTTTTCCTAGTGCCTTTTTGAAGTTCCTGCAGTTTTTACTATAAAACCGAGTTTGATCTAGTATCTCACCATATATATGTATGGAGTGGAATTTGCAACTGAAAGAATCTTTGTGTTCCCAACAAGCTTGTTGAATGACGGCTTTCAAACACACTTAACTCTCAAAACTGAGCATGTGGTGAGACGTTCGTTCATCCTGCAGAAAGGAACGGGTTGTAGGAGGAACTTTTACTCTCGTTTCTCAGTCTGTTTCCTATTGCCGGTATGAAGTTCCTGCAGTTTTCACTGTAAAAGCGTGTTGGAGCTAGTAACTTCCGTATACATATGTATGGAGTGGAGATTGCAACTGAAAAGAAACTTTGTGTTCCCAACAAGCTAGGGGAAGATTGGGTATCACACACACTTATCTCTCAGAACTGAGCATGTTCAGAGACGTTTGTTCATCAAGCACAAAGGGAACGGTTTGCAGGAGAAACTTTTACTCTTGTTTCTCTGTCTGTTTCCTAGTGCCGGTTTGATGTTCCTGCAGTTTTCACTGTAAAAAAGGGTTGGAGCTAGTATCTCCCCATATATATGTATGGAGTGGTGTTTGCAACTGAAAAAATACTTTGTGTTTCCAACATGCTAGGTTAAGAACGGCTTTCACGCACACATATCTCTCAGAAATGAGCATGTGGATAGACGTTCGTTCATCTAGCACAAATGGACCGGGTTGCAGGGGAAACTTTACTCCCTTTTCTCAGTATGTTTACAAGTGCCGGTTTGAACTTCCTGCAGATTATAGTGTAAAACCAGGTTGGAGCTAGTACCACCCCGTATATATGTATGGAGTGGAGATAGCAACTGAAAAAAAACTTTGTTTTTACAACAAGCTAGGTGAAGGACGGCTTTCACACACACTTATCTCTCAGAACTGAGCATGTGGAGAGACGTTCGTTCATCTAGCACAAAGGGAACGGTTTGCGGGGGTATCTTTTACTCTGGTTTCTCAGTCTGTTTCCTATTGCCGGTTTGATGTTCCTGCAGGTTTCAATGTAAAACCGTGTTGGAGCTAGTACCACCCCATATATATGTATGTGGAATATTTTGCAAATGAAAAGAATCTTTTTGTTCCAAACAAGCTATGTGAAGGACGGCTTTCACAAACAATTATCTCTCAGAACTGAACATGTGAAGAGACGTTCGTTCATCTAGCACAAAGGGAACATTTTGCTGGAGAAACTTTTAATCTGGTTTCTCAGTCTGTTTATTGGTTCCGGTTTGAAGTTCCTGCAGTTTTCACTGTAAAACCGTCTTGAAGCTAGTAAATCTCCATATTTATTTATGGAGTGGATTTTACAACTGAAAAGAAACTTTTGTCTCAACAATTTAGGTGAAGGACTGCTTTCACACACACATATCTCAGAACTTAGCATGTGGAGAGGCATTCATTCTTCTAGCACAAAGGGAACGGATTGCAGGAGAAACTTTTACTCTGGTTTCTCAGTCTGATTCCTAGTGCCGTTTTGAATTTCCTGCAATTTTCACTGTAATACCGAGTTGGAGCTAGTACCTACCCAGATATGTTTAAGTAGTGGAGTTTGCAAATGAAAAGAAACTTTGTGTTCCCAACAAGCTAGGTGAAGGACGGCTTTTACACATACATATCTCTCAGAATTGAGCATGTGGAGAGACGTTCGTTCATCTAGCACAAAGGGAACGGGTTGCAGGGGAAAATTTAACTCTGGTTTCTCAGTCTGTTTACTATTGCCGGTTTGATGTTCCTGCAGGTTTCTATCTAAAACCGTGTTGGAGCTAGTACCACGCCATATATATGTATGCAGAATATTTTGCAAATGAAAAGAATCTTTGTGTTCCAAACAAGCTAAGTGAAGGACGGCTTTCACAAACAATTATCTCTCAAAACTGAGAATGTTGAGAGACGTTCATTCATCTAGCACAAAGGGAACGGGTTGCAGGGGAAACTTTTACTCTTGTTTCTCAGTCTGTTTCCTAGTGCCGGTTTGAAGTTCCTGCAGTTTTCACTGTAAAACCGAGATGGAGCTAGTACGTCCCCATATATATGTATGGAGTGGAGTTTGCAACTGAAAAGAAATATTGATCCCAAGAAGCAAGGTGAAGGACGGCTTTCACACACACTTTTATCTCAGAACTTAGCATGTGGAGAGACATTCATTCTTCTAGCCCAAAGGGAACGGTTTGCAGGAGAAAGTTTTACTCTGGTTTCTCAGCCTGATTCCTAGTGCCGTTTTGAATTTCCTGCAATTTTTCACTGTAATACCGAGTTGGAGCTAGTAACTACCCAGATATTTTTATGGAGTGGAGTTTGTAAATGAAAAGATACTTTGTGTTCCCAACAAGCTAGGTGAAGATCGGCTTTTACACATACTTATCTCTCAGAACTGAGCATGTGGAGAGACTTTCGTTCATCTAGCACAAAGGGAACGGGTTGCAGGGAAACTTTTACTCTGGTCTCTCAGTCTGTTTAATAGTGCCGGTTTGAAGTTCCTGCAGTTTTCAGTGTAAAACCTTGATGGAGCTAGTACGTCCCCATATATATGTATGGAGTGGAGTTTGCAACTGAAAAGAAACTCTGTGTTCCCAACAAGCTAGTTGAAGGACGTCTTTCACACACAAATATCTCTCAGAAATGAGCATGTGGAGAGACGTTCCTTCTTCTAGCACAAAGGGATTGGGTTTCAGGGGAAACATTACCTCTGGTCTCTCAGTCTGTTTCCTAGTGCCGGTTTGGATTTCCTGCAGTTTTCACTGTAAAACCGAGTTGGAACTAGTACCACCCTATATATATGTATGGAGTGGAGTTTTCAACTAAAAAGAAAATGTGTTCCCAACATGATAGGTGAAGGACGGCATTCACACGCACTTATTTCTCTGAATTGAGCATGTGGAGAGACGTTCGTTCATCTAGCACAAAAGGAACGTGTTGCAGGGGAAACATTTACTCTGGTCTCTCAGTCTGTTTCCTAGTGCCGGTTTGAAGTTCCTGCAGTTTTCACTGTAAAGAAGCGTTGGAGGTAGAATCTCCCCATATATATGTATGGAGTGGTGTTTGCAACTGAAAACATACTTTGTGTTCCCAACAAGCTATATGAAGGAATTCTTTCACACACAATTCTCTCTCTGTACTGAGCATGTGGAGAGACGTTCCTTCTTCTAGCTAAATGGAACGGGTTTCAGGGGAAACATTACCTCTGGTCTCTCAGTCTGTTTCCTAGTGCTGGTTTGAAGTTCCTGCAATTTTTCACTGTAATACCGTGTTGGAGCTAGTACCTACCCAGATATGTTTATGGAGTGGAGTTTGCAAATGAAAAGAAACTTTGTGTTCCCAACAAGCTAGGTGAAGGACGGCTTTCACACATACTTATCTCTCAGTACTGAGCATGTGCAGAGACGTTCGTTCATCTAGCACAAAGGGAACTGTTTGCAGTTGAAACTTTTACTCTGGTTTCTCAGTCTGTTTCCTAGTGCCGGTTTGAATTTCAAGCAGTTTTCACTATAAAACCGAGTTGGAGAAAGTACTTCCCCATATAAATGTATGGAATGTATTTTGCAACTCAAAAGTAACTTGGTGTTCCGAACAAGCTAGGTGAAGGACGGCTTTCACACACACGTATCTCTCAGAACTGAGCATGTGGAGAGACGTTCGTTCATCTAGCACAAAGGGAACGGTTTGCAGGGGAAACTTTTACTCTGGTTTCTCAGTCTGTTTCCTAGTGCCGGTTTGGTGTTCCTGCAGTTTTCACTGTAAAAACGAGTTGGAGCTAATACCACACCATACATAAGTATGGATTACATTTTGCAACTGAAAAGAATCTTTGTGTTCCCAACAAGCTAGGTGAAAGACGAATTTCACACACAAATAGCTCTCAGAACTGAACATGTGGAGAGTCGTTCATTCATCTAGCACAAAGGCATCGGGTTGTGGGGGAAACTTTTACTCCTTTTCTCAGTCTGTTTTCTAGTGCCGGTATGAACTTCCTGCAGTTTTAAGTATAAAACCGTTTTCGAGCTAGTACATCACCGTATATGTGTATGGATTGAAGTTTGCAACTGAAAAGAAACTTTGTGTTACAAAGAATCTAGGTGAAGTACGGCTTTCACACACACGTATCTCTCAGAACTGAGCATGTGGAGAGACGTTCGTTCATCTAGCACAAAGGGAACGGTTTGCAGGGGAAACTTTTACTCTGGTTTCTCAGTCTGTTTCCTAGTGCCGGTTTGGTGTTCCTGCAGTTTTCACTGTAAAAACGAGTTGGAGCTAATACCACACCATACATAAGTATGGATTACATTTTGCAACTGAAAAGAATCTTTGTGTTCCCAACAAGCTAGGTGAAAGACGAATTTCACACACAAATAGCTCTCAGAACTGAACATGTGGAGAGTCGTTCATTCATCTAGCACAAAGGCATCGGGTTGTAGGGGAAACTTTTACTCCTTTTCTCAGTCTGTTTTCTAGTGCCGGTATGAACTTCCTGCAGTTTTCAGTATAAAACCGTTTTCGAGCTAGTACATCACCGTATATGTGTATGGATTGAAGTTTGCAACTGAAAAGAAACTTTGTGTTACAAACAATCTAGGTGAAGTACGGCTTTCACACACACGTATCTCTCAGAACTGAGCATGTGGAGAGACTTTCGTTCATCTCGCACAAAGGGAACGGGTTGAAGGGGAAACTTTTACTCTGGTTTCTCAGTCTGTTTCCAAGTGCCGAGTTGAAATTCCTGCAGTTTTCACTGTAAAACCGATTTGGAGCTAATACCTCCCCATATATATGTATGGATTGGAGTTTGCAACTGAAAAGAATATATGTGATCACATCAAGCTAGTTGAAGGACTGCTTTCACACACTCGTATCTCTCAGAACTGAGCATGTGGAGAGACTTTCGTTCATCTCGCACAAATGGAACGGGTTGAAGGGGAAACTTTTACTCTTGTTTCTCAGTCTGTTTCCAAGTGCCGAGTTGAAATTCCTGCAGTTTTCACTGTAAAACCGAGTTGAGCTCTTACCACCCCATATATATGTATGGAGTGGAGTTTGCAACTGAAAAGAAACTTTGTGTTCCCAACAAGCTAAGTGAAGGCCGGCTTTCACACACACGTATCTCTCAGAACTGAGCATGTGGAGAGACTTTCGTTCATCTCGCACAAAGGGAACGGGTTGCAGGGGAAAATTTTTCTCTGGATTGTCACTCTGTTTCTTAGTGCCGGTTTCAAGTTCCTGCAGTTTTCACTGTAAAACCGTTTTGGAGCTAGTACCTCCCCATATATACTTATGGAATGGTGTTTACCACTGAAAGAGAACTTTGTGTTCCCAACAAGCTATATGAAGGAATTCTTTCACACACTATTCTCTCTCTGTACTGAGCATGTGGAGAGACGTTCCTTCTTCTAGCTAAAGGGAACGGGTTTCAGGGGAAACATTACCTCTGGTCTCTCAGTCTGTTTCCTAGTGGCGGTTTGAAGTTCCTGCTGTTTTCACTGTAAAACCGTGTTGGAACTAGTACCTCCCCATATATATGTATGGAGTGGGGTTTGCAACTGAAAATAAACTCTGTGTTCCCAACAAGCTATGTGAAGGACGTCTTTCACACACAATTATCTCTCAGAACTGAGCATGTGGAGAGTCGTTCATTCATCTAGCACAAAGGCATCGGGTTGTAGGGGAAACTTTTTCTCCTTTTCTCAGTCTGTTTTCTAGTGCCGGTTAGAACTTCCTTCAGTTTTCAGTATAAAAGCATTTTGGAGCTAGTACATCACCGTATATGTGTATGGATTGGAGTTTCCAACTGAAAAGAAACTTTGTGTTCCCAACAATCTAGGTGAAGGACGGCTTTCACACACAGTTATCTCTCAGAACTGAGCATGTGGAGAGACTTTCATTCATCTAGCAGAAAGGGAACCGTTTGCAGGTGAAACTATTACTCTCGTTTCTCAGTCTGTTTCCTAGTGCCGGTTGGAAGTTCCTGCAGTTTTCACTGTAAAAAAGAGTTGGAGCTAGTATCTCCCCATATATATGTATGGAGTGGTGTTTGCAACTGAAAAAATACTATGTGTTCCCAACAAGCTAGGTGAAGAACGGCTTTCATGCACACATATCTCTCAGAAATGAGCATGTGGATAGACGTTCGTTCATCTAGCACAAAGGGACCGGGTTGCAGGGGAAACTTTACTCCCTTTTCTCAGTATGTTTACAAGTGCCGGTTTGAACTTCCTGCAGTTTTCAGTGTAAAACCATGTAGGAGCTTGTACCACACCGTGTATATGTATGGAGTGGAGATAGCAACTGAAAAGAAACTTTGTGTTAACAACAAGCTAGGTGAAGGACGGCTTTCACACACACTTACCTCTCAGAACTGAGCATGTGGAGAGACTTTCGTTCATCTCGCACAAAGGGAACGGGTTGCAGGGGAAAATTTTTCTCTGGATTGTCACTCTGTTTCTTAGTGCCGGTTTGAAGTTCCTGCAGTTTTCACTGTAAAACCGTGTTGGTGCTAGTACCTCCCCATATATATTTATGGAATGGTGTTTACCACTGAAAGAGAACTTTGTGTTCCCAACAAGCTATATGAGGAATTCTTTCACACACAATTCTCTCTCTGTACTGAGCATGTGGAGAGACGTTCCTTCTTCTAGCTAAAGGGAACGGGTTTCAGGGGAAACATTACCTCTTGTCTCTCAGTCTGTTTCCTAGTGGCGGTTTGAAGTTCCTGCTGTTTTCACTGTAAAACCGTGTTGGAACTAGTACCTCCCCATATATATGTATGGAGTGGGGTTTGCAACTGAAAATAAACTCTGTGTTCCCAACAAGCTATGTGAAGGACGTCTTTCACACACAATTATCTCTCAGAACTGAGCATGTGGAGAGTCGTTCATTCATCTAGCACAAAGGCATCGGGTTGTAGGGGAAACTTTTTCTCCTTTTCTCAGTCTGTTTTCTAGTGCCGGTTTGAACTTCCTGCAGTTTTCAGTATAAAACAGTTTTGGAGCTAGTACATCACCGTATATGTGTATGGATTGGAGTTTGCAACTGAAAAGAAACTTTGTGTTCCCAACAATCTAGGTGAAGGACGGCTTTCACACACAGTTATCTCTCAGAACTGAGCATGTGGAGAGACGTTCATTCATTTAGCAGAAAGGGAACCGTTTGCAGGTGAAACTATTACTCTCGTTTCTCAGTCTGTTTCCTAGTGCCGGTTGGAAGTTCCTGCAGTTTTCACTGTAAAAAAGGGTTGGAGCTAGTATCTCCCCATATATATGTATGGAGTGGTGTTTGCAACTGAAAAAATACTATGTGTTCCCAACAAGCTAGGTGAAGAACGGCTTTCACGCACACATATCTCTCAGAAATGAGCATGTGGATAGACGTTCGTTCATCTAGCAAAAAGGGTCCGGGTTGCAGGGGAAACTTTTCTCCCTTTTCTCAGTATGTTTACAAGTGCCGGTTTGAACTTCCTGCATTTTTCAGTGTAAAACCATGTAGGAGCTTGTACCACCCCGTGTATATGTATGGAGTGGAGATAGCAACTGAAAAGAAACTTTGTTTTAACAACAAGCTAGGTGAAGGACGGCTTTCACACACACTTATCTCTCAGAACTGAGCATGTGGAGAGACGTTCGTTCATCTATCACAAAGGGAACGGTTTGCAGGGGAAACTTTTACTCTGGTTTCTCAGTCTGTTTCCTATTGCCGGTTGGAAGTTCCTGCAGTTTTCACTGTAAAACCGTGTTGGAGCTAGTACCACCCCATATATATGTATGCAGAATATTTTGCAAATGAAAAGAATCTTTGTGTTCCAAACAAGCTATGTGAAGGACGGCTTTCATAAACAATTATCTCTCAGAACTGAACATGTGAAGAGACGTCCTTTCATCTAGCACAAAGGGAACATTTTGCTGGAGAAACTTTTAATCTGGTTTCTCAGTCTGTTTCCTAGTGCCGGTTTGAAGTTCCTGAAGTTTTCACTGTAAAACCGTCTTGAAACTATTAAATCTCCATATTTATTTATGGAGTGGGATTTACAACTGAAAAGTAACTTTTTGTCTCAACAATTTATGTGAAGGTCGGCTTTCACACACACTTATATCTCAGAACTTAGCATGTGGAGAGACATTCATTCTTCTAGCACAAAGGGAACGGTTTGCAGGGAAAACTTTTACTCTGGTTTCTCAGTCTGATTCCTAGTACCGTTTTGAATTTCCTGCAATTTTTCACTGTAATACCGATTTAGAGCTAGTACCTACCCAGATATGTTTATGGATTGGAGTTTGCAAATGAAAAGAAACTTTGTGTTCCCAACAAACTAGGTGAAGGACGGCTTTCACACATACTTATCTCTCAGTACTGAGCATGTGGAGAGACGTTCGTTCATCTAGTAGAAAGGGAACGGGTTGCAGGAGAATCTTTTACTCTGGTTTCTAAGTCTGTTTCCTAGTGCCGGTTTGAAGTTCCTGCAGTTATCACTTTAAAACAAACTTGGAGATATTACATCCCCGTATATATGTATGAAGTGTAGTTTGCCACTGAAAAGAAACTTTGTGTTCCCAACAATTTAGTTGAATGTCGGCTTTCACACACACGCATCTCTCAAAACTGAGCATGTGGAGAGACTTTCGTTCATCTCGCACAAAGGGAACGGGTTGAAGGGGAAACTTTTACTCTGGTTTCTCAGTCTGTTTCCAAGTGCCGAGTTGAAATTCCTGCAGTTTTCACTGTAAAACCGATTTGGAGCTAATACCTCCCCATATATATGTATGGATTGGAGTTTGCAACTGAAAAGAATATATGTGATCACATCAAGCTAGTTGAAGGACTGCTTTCACACACTCGTATCTCTCAGAACTGAGCATGTGGAGAGACTTTCGTTCATCTCGCACAAATGGAACGGGTTGAAGGGGAAACTTTTACTCTTGTTTCTCAGTCTGTTTCCAAGTGCCGAGTTGAAATTCCTGCAGTTTTCACTGTAAAACCGAGTTGAGCTCTTACCACCCCATATATATGTATGGAGTGGAGTTTGCAACTGAAAAGAAACTTTGTGTTCCCAACAAGCTAAGTGAAGGCCGGCTTTCACACACACGTATCTCTCAGAACTGAGCATGTGGAGAGACTTTCGTTCATCTCGCACAAAGGGAACGGGTTGCAGGGGAAAATTTTTCTCTGGATTGTCACTCTGTTTCTTAGTGCCGGTTTCAAGTTCCTGCAGTTTTCACTGTAAAACCGTTTTGGAGCTAGTACCTCCCCATATATACTTATGGAATGGTGTTTACCACTGAAAGAGAACTTTGTGTTCCCAACAAGCTATATGAAGGAATTCTTTCACACACTATTCTCTCTCTGTACTGAGCATGTGGAGAGACGTTCCTTCTTCTAGCTAAAGGGAACGGGTTTCAGGGGAAACATTACCTCTTGTCTCTCAGTCTGTTTCCTAGTGGCGGTTTGAAGTTCCTGCTGTTTTCACTGTAAAACCGTGTTGGAACTAGTACCTCCCCATATATATGTATGGAGTGGGGTTTGCAACTGAAAATAAACTCTGTGTTCCCAACAAGCTATGTGAAGGACGTCTTTCACACACAATTATCTCTCAGAACTGAGCATGTGGAGAGTCGTTCATTCATCTAGCACAAAGGCATCGGGTTGTAGGGGAAACTTTTTCTCCTTTTCTCAGTCTGTTTTCTAGTGCCGGTTAGAACTTCCTTCAGTTTTCAGTATAAAAGCATTTTGGAGCTAGTACATCACCGTATATGTGTATGGATTGGAGTTTCCAACTGAAAAGAAACTTTGTGTTCCCAACAATCTAGGTGAAGGACGGCTTTCACACACAGTTATCTCTCAGAACTGAGCATGTGGAGAGACTTTCATTCATCTAGCAGAAAGGGAACCGTTTGCAGGTGAAACTATTACTCTCGTTTCTCAGTCTGTTTCCTAGTGCCGGTTGGAAGTTCCTGCAGTTTTCACTGTAAAAAAGAGTTGGAGCTAGTATCTCCCCATATATATGTATGGAGTGGTGTTTGCAACTGAAAAAATACTATGTGTTCCCAACAAGCTAGGTGAAGAACGGCTTTCATGCACACATATCTCTCAGAAATGAGCATGTGGATAGACGTTCGTTCATCTAGCACAAAGGGACCGGGTTGCAGGGGAAACTTTACTCCCTTTTCTCAGTATGTTTACAAGTGCCGGTTTGAACTTCCTGCAGTTTTCAGTGTAAAACCATGTAGGAGCTTGTACCACACCGTGTATATGTATGGAGTGGAGATAGCAACTGAAAAGAAACTTTGTGTTAACAACAAGCTAGGTGAAGGACGGCTTTCACACACACTTACCTCTCAGAACTGAGCATGTGGAGAGACTTTCGTTCATCTCGCACAAAGGGAACGGGTTGCAGGGGAAAATTTTTCTCTGGATTGTCACTCTGTTTCTTAGTGCCGGTTTGAAGTTCCTGCAGTTTTCACTGTAAAACCGTGTTGGTGCTAGTACCTCCCCATATATATTTATGGAATGGTGTTTACCACTGAAAGAGAACTTTGTGTTCCCAACAAGCTATATGAGGAATTCTTTCACACACAATTCTCTCTCTGTACTGAGCATGTGGAGAGACGTTCCTTCTTCTAGCTAAAGGGAACGGGTTTCAGGGGAAACATTACCTCTTGTCTCTCAGTCTGTTTCCTAGTGGCGGTTTGAAGTTCCTGCTGTTTTCACTGTAAAACCGTGTTGGAACTAGTACCTCCCCATATATATGTATGGAGTGGGGTTTGCAACTGAAAATAAACTCTGTGTTCCCAACAAGCTATGTGAAGGACGTCTTTCACACACAATTATCTCTCAGAACTGAGCATGTGGAGAGTCGTTCATTCATCTAGCACAAAGGCATCGGGTTGTAGGGGAAACTTTTTCTCCTTTTCTCAGTCTGTTTTCTAGTGCCGGTTTGAACTTCCTGCAGTTTTCAGTATAAAACAGTTTTGGAGCTAGTACATCACCGTATATGTGTATGGATTGGAGTTTGCAACTGAAAAGAAACTTTGTGTTCCCAACAATCTAGGTGAAGGACGGCTTTCACACACAGTTATCTCTCAGAACTGAGCATGTGGAGAGACGTTCATTCATTTAGCAGAAAGGGAACCGTTTGCAGGTGAAACTATTACTCTCGTTTCTCAGTCTGTTTCCTAGTGCCGGTTGGAAGTTCCTGCAGTTTTCACTGTAAAAAAGGGTTGGAGCTAGTATCTCCCCATATATATGTATGGAGTGGTGTTTGCAACTGAAAAAATACTATGTGTTCCCAACAAGCTAGGTGAAGAACGGCTTTCACGCACACATATCTCTCAGAAATGAGCATGTGGATAGACGTTCGTTCATCTAGCAAAAAGGGTCCGGGTTGCAGGGGAAACTTTTCTCCCTTTTCTCAGTATGTTTACAAGTGCCGGTTTGAACTTCCTGCATTTTTCAGTGTAAAACCATGTAGGAGCTTGTACCACCCCGTGTATATGTATGGAGTGGAGATAGCAACTGAAAAGAAACTTTGTTTTAACAACAAGCTAGGTGAAGGACGGCTTTCACACACACTTATCTCTCAGAACTGAGCATGTGGAGAGACGTTCGTTCATCTATCACAAAGGGAACGGTTTGCAGGGGAAACTTTTACTCTGGTTTCTCAGTCTGTTTCCTATTGCCGGTTGGAAGTTCCTGCAGTTTTCACTGTAAAACCGTGTTGGAGCTAGTACCACCCCATATATATGTATGCAGAATATTTTGCAAATGAAAAGAATCTTTGTGTTCCAAACAAGCTATGTGAAGGACGGCTTTCATAAACAATTATCTCTCAGAACTGAACATGTGAAGAGACGTCCTTTCATCTAGCACAAAGGGAACATTTTGCTGGAGAAACTTTTAATCTGGTTTCTCAGTCTGTTTCCTAGTGCCGGTTTGAAGTTCCTGAAGTTTTCACTGTAAAACCGTCTTGAAACTATTAAATCTCCATATTTATTTATGGAGTGGGATTTACAACTGAAAAGTAACTTTTTGTCTCAACAATTTATGTGAAGGTCGGCTTTCACACACACTTATATCTCAGAACTTAGCATGTGGAGAGACATTCATTCTTCTAGCACAAAGGGAACGGTTTGCAGGGAAAACTTTTACTCTGGTTTCTCAGTCTGATTCCTAGTACCGTTTTGAATTTCCTGCAATTTTTCACTGTAATACCGATTTAGAGCTAGTACCTACCCAGATATGTTTATGGATTGGAGTTTGCAAATGAAAAGAAACTTTGTGTTCCCAACAAACTAGGTGAAGGACGGCTTTCACACATACTTATCTCTCAGTACTGAGCATGTGGAGAGACGTTCGTTCATCTAGTAGAAAGGGAACGGGTTGCAGGAGAATCTTTTACTCTGGTTTCTAAGTCTGTTTCCTAGTGCCGGTTTGAAGTTCCTGCAGTTATCACTTTAAAACAAACTTGGAGATATTACATCCCCGTATATATGTATGAAGTGTAGTTTGCCACTGAAAAGAAACTTTGTGTTCCCAACAATTTAGTTGAATGTCGGCTTTCACACACACGCATCTCTCAAAACTGAGAATGTGGAGAGACGTTCGTTCATCTAGCACAAAGGGAACGGTTTGCAGGGGAAACTTTTACTCTGGTTTCTCAGTCTGTTTCCTAGTGCCGGTTTGAATTTCCTGCAGTTTTCACTGTAAAACCGAGATGGAGCTAGTACGTCCCCATATATATGTATGGAGTGGAGTTTGCAACTGAAAAGAAACAGTGAACCCAACAAGCAACGTGAAGGACGGCTTTCACACACACTTACCTCTCAGAACTGAGCATGTTGAGGGACGTTCGTTCATCTCGCACAAATGGAACGGGTTGAAGGGGAAACTTTTACTCTTGTTTCTCAGTCTGTTTCCAAGTGCCGAGTTGAAATTCCTGCAGTTTTCACTGTAAAACCGAGTTGAGCTCTTACCACCCCATATATATGTATGGAGTGGAGTTTGCAACTGAAAAGAAACTTTGTGTTCCCAACAAGCTAAGTGAAGGCCGGCTTTCACACACACGTATCTCTCAGAACTGAGCATGTGGAGAGACTTTCGTTCATCTCGCACAAAGGGAACGGGTTGCAGGGGAAAATTTTTCTCTGGATTGTCACTCTGTTTCTTAGTGCCGGTTTGAAGTTCCTGCAGTTTTCACTGTAAAACCGTGTTGGAGCTAGTACCTCCCCATATATACTTATGGAATGGTGTTTACCACTGAAAGAGAACTTTGTGTTCCCAACAAGCTATATGAAGGAATTCTTTCACACACTATTCTCTCTCTGTACTGAGCATGTGGAGAGACGTTCCTTCTTCTAGCTAAAGGGAACGGGTTTCAGGGGAAACATTACCTCTGGTCTCTCAGTCTGTTTCCTAGTGGCGGTTTGAAGTTCCTGCTGTTTTCACTGTAAAACCGTGTTGGAACTAGTACCTCCCCATATATATGTATGGAGTGGGGTTTGCAACTGAAAATAAACTCTGTGTTCCCAACAAGCTATGTGAAGGACGTCTTTCACACACAATTATCTCTCAGAACTGAGCATGTGGAGAGTCGTTCATTCATCTAGCACAAAGGCATCGGGTTGTAGGGGAAACTTTTTCTCCTTTTCTCAGTCTGTTTTCTAGTGCCGGTTTGAACTTCCTGCAGTTTTCAGTATAAAACAGTTTTGGAGCTAGTACATCACCGTATATGTGTATGGATTGGAGTTTGCAACTGAAAAGAAACTTTGTGTTCCCAACAATCTAGGTGAAGGACGGCTTTCACACACAGTTATCTCTCAGAACTGAGCATGTGGAGAGACGTTCATTCATTTAGCAGAAAGGGAACCGTTTGCAGGTGAAACTATTACTCTCGTTTCTCAGTCTGTTTCCTAGTGCCGGTTGGAAGTTCCTGCAGTTTTCACTGTAAAAAAGGGTTGGAGCTAGTATCTCCCCATATATATGTATGGAGTGGTGTTTGCAACTGAAAAAATACTATGTGTTCCCAACAAGCTAGGTGAAGAACGGCTTTCACGCACACATATCTCTCAGAAATGAGCATGTGGATAGACGTTCGTTCATCTAGCAAAAAGGGTCCGGGTTGCAGGGGAAACTTTTCTCCCTTTTCTCAGTATGTTTACAAGTGCCGGTTTGAACTTCCTGCATTTTTCAGTGTAAAACCATGTAGGAGCTTGTACCACCCCGTGTATATGTATGGAGTGGAGATAGCAACTGAAAAGAAACTTTGTTTTAACAACAAGCTAGGTGAAGGACGGCTTTCACACACACTTATCTCTCAGAACTGAGCATGTGGAGAGACGTTCGTTCATCTATCACAAAGGGAACGGTTTGCAGGGGAAACTTTTACTCTGGTTTCTCAGTCTGTTTCCTATTGCCGGTTGGAAGTTCCTGCAGTTTTCACTGTAAAACCGTGTTGGAGCTAGTACCACCCCATATATATGTATGCAGAATATTTTGCAAATGAAAAGAATCTTTGTGTTCCAAACAAGCTATGTGAAGGACGGCTTTCATAAACAATTATCTCTCAGAACTGAACATGTGAAGAGACGTCCTTTCATCTAGCACAAAGGGAACATTTTGCTGGAGAAACTTTTAATCTGGTTTCTCAGTCTGTTTCCTAGTGCCGGTTTGAAGTTCCTGAAGTTTTCACTGTAAAACCGTCTTGAAACTATTAAATCTCCATATTTATTTATGGAGTGGGATTTACAACTGAAAAGTAACTTTTTGTCTCAACAATTTATGTGAAGGTCGGCTTTCACACACACTTATATCTCAGAACTTAGCATGTGGAGAGACATTCATTCTTCTAGCACAAAGGGAACGGTTTGCAGGGAAAACTTTTACTCTGGTTTCTCAGTCTGATTCCTAGTACCGTTTTGAATTTCCTGCAATTTTTCACTGTAATACCGATTTAGAGCTAGTACCTACCCAGATATGTTTATGGATTGGAGTTTGCAAATGAAAAGAAACTTTGTGTTCCCAACAAACTAGGTGAAGGACGGCTTTCACACATACTTATCTCTCAGTACTGAGCATGTGGAGAGACGTTCGTTCATCTAGTAGAAAGGGAACGGGTTGCAGGAGAATCTTTTACTCTGGTTTCTAAGTCTGTTTCCTAGTGCCGGTTTGAAGTTCCTGCAGTTATCACTTTAAAACAAACTTGGAGATATTACATCCCCGTATATATGTATGAAGTGTAGTTTGCCACTGAAAAGAAACTTTGTGTTCCCAACAATTTAGTTGAATGTCGGCTTTCACACACACGCATCTCTCAAAACTGAGAATGTGGAGAGACGTTCGTTCATCTAGCACAAAGGGAACGGTTTGCAGGGGAAACTTTTACTCTGGTTTCTCAGTCTGTTTCCTAGTGCCGGTTTGAATTTCCTGCAGTTTTCACTGTAAAACCGAGATGGAGCTAGTACGTCCCCATATATATGTATGGAGTGGAGTTTGCAACTGAAAAGAAACAGTGAACCCAACAAGCAACGTGAAGGACGGCTTTCACACACACTTACCTCTCAGAACTGAGCATGTTGAGGGACGTTCGTTCATCTCGCACAAATGGAACGGGTTGAAGGGGAAACTTTTACTCTTGTTTCTCAGTCTGTTTCCAAGTGCCGAGTTGAAATTCCTGCAGTTTTCACTGTAAAACCGAGTTGAGCTCTTACCACCCCATATATATGTATGGAGTGGAGTTTGCAACTGAAAAGAAACTTTGTGTTCCCAACAAGCTAAGTGAAGGCCGGCTTTCACACACACGTATCTCTCAGAACTGAGCATGTGGAGAGACTTTCGTTCATCTCGCACAAAGGGAACGGGTTGCAGGGGAAAATTTTTCTCTGGATTGTCACTCTGTTTCTTAGTGCCGGTTTGAAGTTCCTGCAGTTTTCACTGTAAAACCGTGTTGGAGCTAGTACCTCCCCATATATACTTATGGAATGGTGTTTACCACTGAAAGAGAACTTTGTGTTCCCAACAAGCTATATGAAGGAATTCTTTCACACACTATTCTCTCTCTGTACTGAGCATGTGGAGAGACGTTCCTTCTTCTAGCTAAAGGGAACGGGTTTCAGGGGAAACATTACCTCTGGTCTCTCAGTCTGTTTCCTAGTGGCGGTTTGAAGTTCCTGCTGTTTTCACTGTAAAACCGTGTTGGAACTAGTACCTCCCCATATATATGTATGGAGTGGGGTTTGCAACTGAAAATAAACTCTGTGTTCCCAACAAGCTATGTGAAGGACGTCTTTCACACACAATTATCTCTCAGAACTGAGCATGTGGAGAGTCGTTCATTCATCTAGCACAAAGGCATCGGGTTGTAGGGGAAACTTTTTCTCCTTTTCTCAGTCTGTTTTCTAGTGCCGGTTAGAACTTCCTTCAGTTTTCAGTATAAAAGCATTTTGGAGCTAGTACATCACCGTATATGTGTATGGATTGGAGTTTCCAACTGAAAAGAAACTTTGTGTTCCCAACAATCTAGGTGAAGGACGGCTTTCACACACAGTTATCTCTCAGAACTGAGCATGTGGAGAGACTTTCATTCATCTAGCAGAAAGGGAACCGTTTGCAGGTGAAACTATTACTCTCGTTTCTCAGTCTGTTTCCTAGTGCCGGTTGGAAGTTCCTGCAGTTTTCACTGTAAAAAAGAGTTGGAGCTAGTATCTCCCCATATATATGTATGGAGTGGTGTTTGCAACTGAAAAAATACTATGTGTTCCCAACAAGCTAGGTGAAGAACGGCTTTCATGCACACATATCTCTCAGAAATGAGCATGTGGATAGACGTTCGTTCATCTAGCACAAAGGGACCGGGTTGCAGGGGAAACTTTACTCCCTTTTCTCAGTATGTTTATAAGTGCCGGTTTGAACTTCCTGCAGTTTTCAGTGTAAAACCATGTAGGAGCTTGTACCACCCCGTGTATATGTATGGAGTGGAGATAGCAACTGAAAAGAAACTTTGTGTTAACAACAAGCTAGGTGAAGGACGGCTTTCACACACACTTACCTCTCAGAACTGAGCATGTGGAGAGACTTTCGTTCATCTCGCACAAAGGGAACGGGTTGCAGGGGAAAATTTTTCTCTGGATTGTCACTCTGTTTCTTAGTGCCGGTTTGAAGTTCCTGCAGTTTTCACTGTAAAACCGTGTTGGTGCTAGTACCTCCCCATATATATTTATGGAATGGTGTTTACCACTGAAAGAGAACTTTGTGTTCCCAACAAGCTATATGAGGAATTCTTTCACACACAATTCTCTCTCTGTACTGAGCATGTGGAGAGACGTTCCTTCTTCTAGCTAAAGGGAACGGGTTTCAGGGGAAACATTACCTCTGGTCTCTCAGTCTGTTTCCTAGTGGCGGTTTGAAGTTCCTGCTGTTTTCACTGTAAAACCGTGTTGGAACTAGTACCTCCCCATATATATGTATGGAGTGGGGTTTGCAACTGAAAATAAACTCTGTGTTCCCAACAAGCTATGTGAAGGACGTCTTTCACACACAATTATCTCTCAGAACTGAGCATGTGGAGAGTCGTTCATTCATCTAGCACAAAGGCATCGGGTTGTAGGGGAAACTTTTTCTCCTTTTCTCAGTCTGTTTTCTAGTGCCGGTTTGAACTTCCTGCAGTTTTCAGTATAAAACAGTTTTGGAGCTAGTACATCACCGTATATGTGTATGGATTGGAGTTTGCAACTGAAAAGAAACTTTGTGTTCCCAACAATCTAGGTGAAGGACGGCTTTCACACACAGTTATCTCTCAGAACTGAGCATGTGGAGAGACGTTCATTCATTTAGCAGAAAGGGAACCGTTTGCAGGTGAAACTATTACTCTCGTTTCTCAGTCTGTTTCCTAGTGCCGGTTGGAAGTTCCTGCAGTTTTCACTGTAAAAAAGGGTTGGAGCTAGTATCTCCCCATATATATGTATGGAGTGGTGTTTGCAACTGAAAAAATACTATGTGTTCCCAACAAGCTAGGTGAAGAACGGCTTTCACGCACACATATCTCTCAGAAATGAGCATGTGGATAGACGTTCGTTCATCTAGCAAAAAGGGTCCGGGTTGCAGGGGAAACTTTTCTCCCTTTTCTCAGTATGTTTACAAGTGCCGGTTTGAACTTCCTGCATTTTTCAGTGTAAAACCATGTAGGAGCTTGTACCACCCCGTGTATATGTATGGAGTGGAGATAGCAACTGAAAAGAAACTTTGTTTTAACAACAAGCTAGGTGAAGGACGGCTTTCACACACACTTATCTCTCAGAACTGAGCATGTGGAGAGACGTTCGTTCATCTATCACAAAGGGAACGGTTTGCAGGGGAAACTTTTACTCTGGTTTCTCAGTCTGTTTCCTATTGCCGGTTTGAAGTTCCTGCAGTTTTCACTGTAAAACCGTGTTGGAGCTAGTACCACCCCATATATATGTATGCAGAATATTTTGCAAATGAAAAGAATCTTTGTGTTCCAAACAAGCTATGTGAAGGACGGCTTTCACAAACAATTATCTCTCAGAACTGAACATGTGAAGAGACGTCCTTTCATCTAGCACAAAGGGAACATTTTGCTGGAGAAACTTTTAATCTGGTTTCTCAGTCTGTTTCCTAGTGCCGGTTTGAAGTTCCTGAAGTTTTCACTGTAAAACCGTCTTGAAACTATTAAATCTCCATATTTATTTATGGAGTGGGATTTACAACTGAAAAGTAACTTTTTGTCTCAACAATTTATGTGAAGGTCGGCTTTCACACACACTTATATCTCAGAACTTAGCATGTGGAGAGACATTCATTCTTCTAGCACAAAGGGAACGGTTTGCAGGGAAAACTTTTACTCTGGTTTCTCAGTCTGATTCCTAGTACCGTTTTGAATTTCCTGCAATTTTTCACTGTAATACCGATTTAGAGCTAGTACCTACCCAGATATGTTTATGGATTGGAGTTTGCAAATGAAAAGAAACTTTGTGTTCCCAACAAACTAGGTGAAGGACGGCTTTCACACATACTTATCTCTCAGTACTGAGCATGTGGAGAGACGTTCGTTCATCTAGTAGAAAGGGAACGGGTTGCAGGAGAATCTTTTACTCTGGTTTCTAAGTCTGTTTCCTAGTGCCGGTTTGAAGTTCCTGCAGTTATCACTTTAAAACAAACTTGGAGATATTACATCCCCGTATATATGTATGAAGTGTAGTTTGCCACTGAAAAGAAACTTTGTGTTCCCAACAATTTAGTTGAATGTCGGCTTTCACACACACGCATCTCTCAAAACTGAGAATGTGGAGAGACGTTCGTTCATCTAGCACAAAGGGAACGGTTTGCAGGGGAAACTTTTACTCTGGTTTCTCAGTCTGTTTCCTAGTGCCGGTTTGAATTTCCTGCAGTTTTCACTGTAAAACCGAGATGGAGCTAGTACGTCCCCATATATATGTATGGAGTGGAGTTTGCAACTGAAAAGAAACAGTGAACCCAACAAGCAACGTGAAGGACGGCTTTCACACACACTTACCTCTCAGAACTGAGCATGTTGAGGGACGTTCGTTCATTTAACACTAAGGGAACGGGTTGCAGGGGAAACTTTTTCTCCCTATTCTCAGTCTGTTTCCTAGTGCCGGTTTGAAGTTCCTGCAGTTTTCACTGTAAAACCGAGTTGGAACTAGTACCTCCCCATATATATGTATGGAGTGGAGTTTGCAACTGAAAAGAAACTCTGTGTTCCCAACAAGCTAGTTGAAGGACGTCTTTCACACACAAATATATCTCAGAAATGAGCATGTGGAGAGACGTTCCTTCTTCTAGCACAAAGGGATCGGGTTTCAGGGGAAACATTACCTCTGGTCTCTCAGTCTGTTTCCTAGTGCCGGTTTGGATTTCCTGCAGTTTTCACTGTAAAACCGAGTTGGAACTAGTACCACACTATATATATGTATGGAGTGGAGTTTTCAACTAAAAAGAAAATGTGTTCCCAACATGATAGGTGAAGGACGGCATTCACACGCACTTATTTCTCTGAATTGAGCATGTGGAGAGACGTTCGTTCATCTAGCACAAAAGGAACGTGTTGCAGGGGAAACATTTACTCTGGTCTCTCAGTCTGTTTCCTAGTGCCGGTTTGAAGTTCCTGCAGTTTTCACTGTAAAGAAGCGTTGGAGGTAGAATCTCCCCATATATATGTATGGAGTGGTGTTTGCAACTGAAAACATACTTTGTGTTCCCAACAAGCTATATGAAGGAATTCTTTCACACACAATTCTCTCTCTGTACTGAGCATGTGGAGAGACGTTCCTTCTTCTAGCTAAATGGAACGGGTTTCAGGGGAAACATTACCTCTGGTCTCTCAGTCTGTTTCCTTGTGCTGGTTTGAAGTTCCTGCAATTTTTCACTGTAATACCGTGTTGGAGCTAGTACCTACCCAGATATGTTTATGGAGTGGATTTTGCAAATGAAAAGAAACTTTGTGTTCCCAACAAGCTAGGTGAAGGACGGCTTTCACACATACTTATCTCTCAGTACTGAGCATGTGCAGAGACGTTCGTTCATCTAGCACAAAGGGAACTGTTTGCAGTTGAAACTTTTACTCTGGTTTCTCAGTCTGTTTCCTAGTGCCGGTTTGAATTTCAAGCAGTTTTCACTATAAAACCGAGTTGGAGAAAGTACTTCCCCATATAAATGTATGGAATGTATTTTGCAACTCAAAAGTAACTTGGTGTTCCGAACAAGCTAGGTGAAGGACGGCTTTCACACACACGTATCTCTCAGAACTGAGCATGTGGAGAGACGTTCGTTCATCTAGCACAAAGGGAACGGTTTGCAGGGGAAACTTTTACTCTGGTTTCTCAGTCTGTTTCCTAGTGCCGGTTTGGTGTTCCTGCAGTTTTCACTGTAAAAACGAGTTGGAGCTAATACCACACCATACATAAGTATGGATTACATTTTGCAACTGAAAAGAATCTTTGTGTTCCCAACAAGCTAGGTGAAAGACGAATTTCACACACAAATAGCTCTCAGAACTGAACATGTGGAGAGTCGTTCATTCATCTAGCACAAAGGCATCGGGTTGTAGGGGAAACTTTTACTCCTTTTCTCAGTCTGTTTTCTAGTGCCGGTATGAACTTCCTGCAGTTTTCAGTATAAAACCGTTTTCGAGCTAGTACATCACCGTATATGTGTATGGATTGAAGTTTGCAACTGAAAAGAACCTTTGTGTTACAAACAATCTAGGTGAAGTACGGCTTTCACACACACGTATCTCTCAGAACTGAGCATGTGGAGAGACGTTCGTTCATCTAGCACAAAGGGAACGGTTTGCAGGGGAAATTTTTACTCTGGTTTCTCAGTCTGTTTCCTAGTGCCGGTTTGGTGTTCCTGCAGTTTTCACTGTAAAAACGAGTTGGAGCTAATACCACACCATACATAAGTATGGATTACATTTTGCAACTGAAAAGAATCTTTGTGTTCCCAACAAGCTAGGTGAAAGACGAATTTCACACACAAATAGCTCTCAGAACTGAACATGTGGAGAGTCGTTCATTCATCTAGCACAAAGGCATCGGGTTGTAGGGGAAACTTTTACTCCTTTTCTCAGTCTGTTTTCTAGTGCCGGTATGAACTTCCTGCAGTTTTCAGTATAAAACCGTTTTCGAGCTATTACATCACCGTATATGTGTATGGATTGAAGTTTGCAACTGAAAAGAAACTTTGTGTTACAAACAATCTAGGTGAAGTACGGCTTTCACACACACGTATCTCTCAGAACTGAGCATGTGGAGAGACTTTCGTTCATCTCGCACAAAGGGAACGGGTTGAAGGGGAAACTTTTACTCTTGTTTCTCAGTCTGTTTCCAAGTGCCGAGTTGAAATTCCTGCAGTTTTCACTGTAAAACCGATTTGGAGCTAATACCTCCCCATATATATGTATGGATTGGAGTTTGCAACTGAAAAGAATATATGTGATCACATCAAGCTAGGTGAAGGACTGCTTTCACACACTCGTATCTCTCAGAACTGAGCATGTGGAGAGACTTTCGTTCATCTCGCACAAATGGAACGGGTTGAAGGGGAAACTTTTACTCTTGTTTCTCAGTCTGTTTCCAAGTGCCGAGTTGAAATTCCTGCAGTTTTCACTGTAAAACCGAGTTGAGCTCTTACCACCCCATTTATATGTATGGAGTGGAGTTTGCAACTGAAAAGAAACTTTGTGTTCCCAACAAGCTAAGTGAAGGCCGGCTTTCACACACACGTATCTCTCAGAACTGAGCATGTGGAGAGACTTTCGTTCATCTCGCACAAAGGGAACGGGTTGCAGGGGAAAATTTTTCTCTGGATTGTCACTCTGTTTCTTAGTGCCGGTTTGAAGTTCCTGCAGTTTTCACTGTAAAACCGTGTTGGAGCTAGTACCTCCCCATATATACTTAAGGAATGGTGTTTACCACTGAAAGAGAACTTTGTGTTCCCAACAAGCTATATGAAGGAATTCTTTCACACACTATTCTCTCTCTGTACTGAGCATGTGGAGAGACGTTCCTTCTTCTAGCTAAAGGGAACGGGTTTCAGGGGAAACATTACCTCTGGTCTCTCAGTCTGTTTCCTAGTGGCGGTTTGAAGTTCCTGCTGTTTTCACTGTAAAACCGTGTTGGAACTAGTACCTCCCCATATATATGTATGGAGTGGGGTTTGCAACTGAAAATAAACTCTGTGTTCCCAACAAGCTATGTGAAGGACGTCTTTCACACACAATTATCTCTCAGAACTGAGCATGTGGAGAGTCGTTCATTCATCTAGCACAAAGGCATCGGGTTGTAGGGGAAACTTTTTCTCCTTTTCTCAGTCTGTTTTCTAGTGCCGGTTAGAACTTCCTTCAGTTTTCAGTATAAAAGCATTTTGGAGCTAGTACATCACCGTATATGTGTATGGATTGGAGTTTCCAACTGAAAAGAAACTTTGTGTTCCCAACAATCTAGGTGAAGGACGGCTTTCACACACAGTTATCTCTCAGAACTGAGCATGTGGAGAGACTTTCATTCATCTAGCAGAAAGGGAACCGTTTGCAGGTGAAACTATTACTCTCGTTTCTCAGTCTGTTTCCTAGTGCCGGTTGGAAGTTCCTGCAGTTTTCACTGTAAAAAAGAGTTGGAGCTAGTATCTCCCCATATATATGTATGGAGTGGTGTTTGCAACTGAAAAAATACTATGTGTTCCCAACAAGCTAGGTGAAGAACGGCTTTCATGCACACATATCTCTCAGAAATGAGCATGTGGATAGACGTTCGTTCATCTAGCACAAAGGGACCGGGTTGCAGGGGAAACTTTACTCCCTTTTCTCAGTATGTTTACAAGTGCCGGTTTGAACTTCCTGCAGTTTTCAGTGTAAAACCATGTAGGAGCTTGTACCACACCGTGTATATGTATGGAGTGGAGATAGCAACTGAAAAGAAACTTTGTGTTAACAACAAGCTAGGTGAAGGACGGCTTTCACACACACTTACCTCTCAGAACTGAGCATGTGGAGAGACTTTCGTTCATCTCGCACAAAGGGAACGGGTTGCAGGGGAAAATTTTTCTCTGGATTGTCACTCTGTTTCTTAGTGCCGGTTTGAAGTTCCTGCAGTTTTCACTGTAAAACCGTGTTGGTGCTAGTACCTCCCCATATATATTTATGGAATGGTGTTTACCACTGAAAGAGAACTTTGTGTTCCCAACAAGCTATATGAGGAATTCTTTCACACACAATTCTCTCTCTGTACTGAGCATGTGGAGAGACGTTCCTTCTTCTAGCTAAAGGGAACGGGTTTCAGGGGAAACATTACCTCTTGTCTCTCAGTCTGTTTCCTAGTGGCGGTTTGAAGTTCCTGCTGTTTTCACTGTAAAACCGTGTTGGAACTAGTACCTCCCCATATATATGTATGGAGTGGGGTTTGCAACTGAAAATAAACTCTGTGTTCCCAACAAGCTATGTGAAGGACGTCTTTCACACACAATTATCTCTCAGAACTGAGCATGTGGAGAGTCGTTCATTCATCTAGCACAAAGGCATCGGGTTGTAGGGGAAACTTTTTCTCCTTTTCTCAGTCTGTTTTCTAGTGCCGGTTTGAACTTCCTGCAGTTTTCAGTATAAAACAGTTTTGGAGCTAGTACATCACCGTATATGTGTATGGATTGGAGTTTGCAACTGAAAAGAAACTTTGTGTTCCCAACAATCTAGGTGAAGGACGGCTTTCACACACAGTTATCTCTCAGAACTGAGCATGTGGAGAGACGTTCATTCATTTAGCAGAAAGGGAACCGTTTGCAGGTGAAACTATTACTCTCGTTTCTCAGTCTGTTTCCTAGTGCCGGTTGGAAGTTCCTGCAGTTTTCACTGTAAAAAAGGGTTGGGGCTAGTATCTCCCCATATATATGTATGGAGTGGTGTTTGCAACTGAAAAAATACTATGTGTTCCCAACAAGCTAGGTGAAGAACGGCTTTCACGCACACATATCTCTCAGAAATGAGCATGTGGATAGACGTTCGTTCATCTAGCAAAAAGGGTCCGGGTTGCAGGGGAAACTTTTCTCCCTTTTCTCAGTATGTTTACAAGTGCCGGTTTGAACTTCCTGCAGTTTTCAGTGTAAAACCATGTAGGAGCTTGTACCACACCGTGTATATGTATGGAGTGGAGATAGCAACTGAAAAGAAACTTTGTTTTAACAACAAGCTAGGTGAAGGACGGCTTTCACACACACTTATCTCTCAGAACTGAGCATGTGGAGAGACGTTCGTTCATCTATCACAAAGGGAACGGTTTGCAGGGGAAACTTTTACTCTGGTTTCTCAGTCTGTTTCCTATTGCCGGTTTGAAGTTCCTGCAGTTTTCACTGTAAAACCGTGTTGGAGCTAGTACCACCCCATATATATGTATGCAGAATATTTTGCAAATGAAAAGAATCTTTGTGTTCCAAACAAGCTATGTGAAGGACGGCTTTCACAAACAATTATCTCTCAGAACTGAACATGTGAAGAGACGTCCTTTCATCTAGCACAAAGGGAACATTTTGCTGGAGAAACTTTTAATCTGGTTTCTCAGTCTGTTTCCTAGTGCCGGTTTGAAGTTCCTGAAGTTTTCACTGTAAAACCGTCTTGAAACTATTAAATCTCCATATTTATTTATGGAGTGGGATTTACAACTGAAAAGTAACTTTTTGTCTCAACAATTTATGTGAAGGTCGGCTTTCACACACACTTATATCTCAGAACTTAGCATGTGGAGAGACATTCATTCTTCTAGCACAAAGGGAACGGTTTGCAGGGAAAACTTTTACTCTGGTTTCTCAGTCTGATTCCTAGTACCGTTTTGAATTTCCTGCAATTTTTCACTGTAATACCGATTTAGAGCTAGTACCTACCCAGATATGTTTATGGATTGGAGTTTGCAAATGAAAAGAAACTTTGTGTTCCCAACAAACTAGGTGAAGGACGGCTTTCACACATACTTATCTCTCAGTACTGAGCATGTGGAGAGACGTTCGTTCATCTAGTAGAAAGGGAACGGGTTGCAGGAGAATCTTTTACTCTGGTTTCTAAGTCTGTTTCCTAGTGCCGGTTTGAAGTTCCTGCAGTTATCACTTTAAAACAAACTTGGAGATATTACATCCCCGTATATATGTATGAAGTGTAGTTTGCCACTGAAAAGAAACTTTGTGTTCCCAACAATTTAGTTGAATGTCGGCTTTCACACACACGCATCTCTCAAAACTGAGAATGTGGAGAGACGTTCGTTCATCTAGCACAAAGGGAACGGTTTGCAGGGGAAACTTTTACTCTGGTTTCTCAGTCTGTTTCCTAGTGCCGGTTTGAATTTCCTGCAGTTTTCACTGTAAAACCGAGATGGAGCTAGTACGTCCCCATATATATGTATGGAGTGGAGTTTGCAACTGAAAAGAAACAGTGAACCCAACAAGCAACGTGAAGGACGGCTTTCACACACACTTACTTCTCAGAACTGAGCATGTTGAGGGACGTTCGTTCATCTCGCACAAATGGAACGGGTTGAAGGGGAAACTTTTACTCTTGTTTCTCAGTCTGTTTCCAAGTGCCGAGTTGAAATTCCTGCAGTTTTCACTGTAAAACCGAGTTGAGCTCTTACCACCCCATATATATGTATGGAGTGGAGTTTGCAACTGAAAAGAAACTTTGTGTTCCCAACAAGCTAAGTGAAGGCCGGCTTTCACACACACGTATCTCTCAGAACTGAGCATGTGGAGAGACTTTCGTTCATCTCGCACAAAGGGAACGGGTTGCAGGGGAAAATTTTTCTCTGGATTGTCACTCTGTTTCTTAGTGCCGGTTTGAAGTTCCTGCAGTTTTCACTGTAAAACCGTGTTGGAGCTAGTACCTCCCCATATATACTTATGGAATGGTGTTTACCACTGAAAGAGAACTTTGTGTTCCCAACAAGCTATATGAAGGAATTCTTTCACACACTATTCTCTCTCTGTACTGAGCATGTGGAGAGACGTTCCTTCTTCTAGCTAAAGGGAACGGGTTTCAGGGGAAACATTACCTCTGGTCTCTCAGTCTGTTTCCTAGTGGCGGTTTGAAGTTCCTGCTGTTTTCACTGTAAAACCGTGTTGGAACTAGTACCTCCCCATATATATGTATGGAGTGGGGTTTGCAACTGAAAATAAACTCTGTGTTCCCAACAAGCTATGTGAAGGACGTCTTTCACACACAATTATCTCTCAGAACTGAGCATGTGGAGAGTCGTTCATTCATCTAGCACAAAGGCATCGGGTTGTAGGGGAAACTTTTTCTCCTTTTCTCAGTCTGTTTTCTAGTGCCGGTTAGAACTTCCTTCAGTTTTCAGTATAAAAGCATTTTGGAGCTAGTACATCACCGTATATGTGTATGGATTGGAGTTTCCAACTGAAAAGAAACTTTGTGTTCCCAACAATCTAGGTGAAGGACGGCTTTCACACACAGTTATCTCTCAGAACTGAGCATGTGGAGAGACTTTCATTCATCTAGCAGAAAGGGAACCGTTTGCAGGTGAAACTATTACTCTCGTTTCTCAGTCTGTTTCCTAGTGCCGGTTGGAAGTTCCTGCAGTTTTCACTGTAAAAAAGAGTTGGAGCTAGTATCTCCCCATATATATGTATGGAGTGGTGTTTGCAACTGAAAAAATACTATGTGTTCCCAACAAGCTAGGTGAAGAACGGCTTTCATGCACACATATCTCTCAGAAATGAGCATGTGGATAGACGTTCGTTCATCTAGCACAAAGGGACCGGGTTGCAGGGGAAACTTTACTCCCTTTTCTCAGTATGTTTATAAGTGCCGGTTTGAATTTCCTGCAGTTTTCAGTGTAAAACCATGTAGGAGCTTGTACCACCCCGTGTATATGTATGGAGTGGAGATAGCAACTGAAAAGAAACTTTGTGTTAACAACAAGCTAGGTGAAGGACGGCTTTCACACACACTTACCTCTCAGAACTGAGCATGTGGAGAGACTTTCGTTCATCTCGCACAAAGGGAACGGGTTGCAGGGGAAAATTTTTCTCTGGATTGTCACTCTGTTTCTTAGTGCCGGTTTGAAGTTCCTGCAGTTTTCACTGTAAAACCGTGTTGGTGCTAGTACCTCCCCATATATATTTATGGAATGGTGTTTACCACTGAAAGAGAACTTTGTGTTCCCAACAAGCTATATGAGGAATTCTTTCACACACAATTCTCTCTCTGTACTGAGCATGTGGAGAGACGTTCCTTCTTCTAGCTAAAGGGAACGGGTTTCAGGGGAAACATTACCTCTTGTCTCTCAGTCTGTTTCCTAGTGGCGGTTTGAAGTTCCTGCTGTTTTCACTGTAAAACCGTGTTGGAACTAGTACCTCCCCATATATATGTATGGAGTGGGGTTTGCAACTGAAAATAAACTCTGTGTTCCCAACAAGCTATGTGAAGGACGTCTTTCACACACAATTATCTCTCAGAACTGAGCATGTGGAGAGTCGTTCATTCATCTAGCACAAAGGCATCGGGTTGTAGGGGAAACTTTTTCTCCTTTTCTCAGTCTGTTTTCTAGTGCCGGTTTGAACTTCCTGCAGTTTTCAGTATAAAACAGTTTTGGAGCTAGTACATCACCGTATATGTGTATGGATTGGAGTTTGCAACTGAAAAGAAACTTTGTGTTCCCAACAATCTAGGTGAAGGACGGCTTTCACACACAGTTATCTCTCAGAACTGAGCATGTGGAGAGACGTTCATTCATTTAGCAGAAAGGGAACCGTTTGCAGGTGAAACTATTACTCTCGTTTCTCAGTCTGTTTCCTAGTGCCGGTTGGAAGTTCCTGCAGTTTTCACTGTAAAAAAGGGTTGGAGCTAGTATCTCCCCATATATATGTATGGAGTGGTGTTTGCAACTGAAAAAATACTATGTGTTCCCAACAAGCTAGGTGAAGAACGGCTTTCACGCACACATATCTCTCAGAAATGAGCATGTGGATAGACGTTCGTTCATCTAGCAAAAAGGGTCCGGGTTGCAGGGGAAACTTTTCTCCCTTTTCTCAGTATGTTTACAAGTGCCGGTTTGAACTTCCTGCATTTTTCAGTGTAAAACCATGTAGGAGCTTGTACCACCCCGTGTATATGTATGGAGTGGAGATAGCAACTGAAAAGAAACTTTGTTTTAACAACAAGCTAGGTGAAGGACGGCTTTCACACACACTTATCTCTCAGAACTGAGCATGTGGAGAGACGTTCGTTCATCTATCACAAAGGGAACGGTTTGCAGGGGAAACTTTTACTCTGGTTTCTCAGTCTGTTTCCTATTGCCGGTTTGAAGTTCCTGCAGTTTTCACTGTAAAACCGTGTTGGAGCTAGTACCACCCCATATATATGTATGCAGAATATTTTGCAAATGAAAAGAATCTTTGTGTTCCAAACAAGCTATGTGAAGGACGGCTTTCACAAACAATTATCTCTCAGAACTGAACATGTGAAGAGACGTCCTTTCATCTAGCACAAAGGGAACATTTTGCTGGAGAAACTTTTAATCTGGTTTCTCAGTCTGTTTCCTAGTGCCGGTTTGAAGTTCCTGAAGTTTTCACTGTAAAACCGTCTTGAAACTATTAAATCTCCATATTTATTTATGGAGTGGGATTTACAACTGAAAAGTAACTTTTTGTCTCAACATTTATGTGAAGGTCGGCTTTCACACACACTTATATCTCAGAACTTAGCATGTGGAGAGACATTCATTCTTCTAGCACAAAGGGAACGGTTTGCAGGGAAAACTTTTACTCTGGTTTCTCAGTCTGATTCCTAGTACCGTTTTGAATTTCCTGCAATTTTTCACTGTAATACCGATTTAGAGCTAGTACCTACCCAGATATGTTTATGGATTGGAGTTTGCAAATGAAAAGAAACTTTGTGTTCCCAACAAACTAGGTGAAGGACGGCTTTCACACATACTTATCTCTCAGTACTGAGCATGTGGAGAGACGTTCGTTCATCTAGTAGAAAGGGAACGGGTTGCAGGAGAATCTTTTACTCTGGTTTCTAAGTCTGTTTCCTAGTGCCGGTTTGAAGTTCCTGCAGTTATCACTTTAAAACAAACTTGGAGATATTACATCCCCGTATATATGTATGAAGTGTAGTTTGCCACTGAAAAGAAACTTTGTGTTCCCAACAATTTAGTTGAATGTCGGCTTTCACACACACGCATCTCTCAAAACTGAGAATGTGGAGAGACGTTCGTTCATCTAGCACAAAGGGAACGGTTTGCAGGGGAAACTTTTACTCTGGTTTCTCAGTCTGTTTCCTAGTGCCGGTTTGAATTTCCTGCAGTTTTCACTGTAAAACCGAGATGGAGCTAGTACGTCCCCATATATATGTATGGAGTGGAGTTTGCAACTGAAAAGAAACAGTGAACCCAACAAGCAACGTGAAGGACGGCTTTCACACACACTTACCTCTCAGAACTGAGCATGTTGAGGGACGTTCGTTCATCTCGCACAAATGGAACGGGTTGAAGGGGAAACTTTTACTCTTGTTTCTCAGTCTGTTTCCAAGTGCCGAGTTGAAATTCCTGCAGTTTTCACTGTAAAACCGAGTTGAGCTCTTACCACCCCATATATATGTATGGAGTGGAGTTTGCAACTGAAAAGAAACTTTGTGTTCCCAACAAGCTAAGTGAAGGCCGGCTTTCACACACAAATATCTCTCAGAAATGAGCATGTGGAGAGACGTTCCTTCTTCTAGCACAAAGGGATCGGGTTTCAGGGGAAACATTACCTCTGGTCTCTCAGTCTGTTTCCTAGTGCCGGTTTGGATTTCCTGCAGTTTTCACTGTAAAACCGAGTTGGAACTAGTACCACCCTATATATATGTATGGAGTGGAGTTTTCAACTAAAAAGAAAATGTGTTCCCAACATGATAGGTGAAGGACGGCATTCACACGCACTTATTTCTCTGAATTGAGCATGTGGAGAGACGTTCGTTCATCTAGCACAAAAGGAACGTGTTGCAGGGGAAACATTTACTCTGGTCTCTCAGTCTGTTTCCTAGTGCCGGTTTGAAGTTCCTGCAGTTTTCACTGTAAAGAAGCGTTGGAGGTAGAATCTCCCCATATATATGTATGGAGTGGTGTTTGCAACTGAAAAAATACTTTGTGTTCCCAACAAGCTAGGTGAAGAACGGCTTTCACGCATACATATCTCTCAGAAATGAGCATGTGGATAGACGTTCGTTCGTCTAGCACAAAGGGACCGCGTTGCAGGGGAAACTTTACTCCCTTTTCTCAGTATGTTTACAAGTGCCGGTTTGAAGTTCCTGCAGTTTTCACTGTAAAACAGAGTTGGAGCTAGTATCTCCCCATATATATGTATGGAGTGGGGTTTGCAACTGAAAAGCAACTATGTGTTCCCACAAAGCTAGCTGAAGGACGGCTTTCACACCCAATTATCTCACAGAACTGAGCATTTGGAGAGACGTTCGTTCGTCTAACACAATGGGAACGTCTTGCAGGGGAAACTTTTACTCGGGTTTCTCAGTCTGTTTCAGAGTGCCGGTTTGAATTTCCTGCAGTTTTTACTGTAAAACCGATTTGGAGCTAATACCTCCCCATATATATGTATGGATTGGAGTTTGCAACTGAAAAGAATATATGTGATCACATCAAGCTAGGTGAAGGACTGCTTTCACACACACGTATCTCTCAGAACTGAGCATGTGGAGAGACTTTCGTTCATCTCGCACAAAGGGAACGGGTTGCAGGGGAAAATTTTTCTCTGGATTGTCACTCTGTTTCTTAGTGCCGGTTTGAAGTTCCTGCAGTTTTCACTGTAAAACCGTGTTGGAGCTAGTACCTCCCCATATATACTTATGGAATGGTGTTTACCACTGAAAGAGAACTTTGTGTTCCCAACAAGCTATATGAAGGAATTCTTTCACACACTATTCTCTCTCTGTACTGAGCATGTGGAGAGACGTTCCTTCTTCTAGCTAAATGGAACGGGTTTCAGGGGAAACATTACCTCTGGTCTCTCAGTCTGTTTCCTAGTGGCGGTTTGAAGTTCCTGCTGTTTTCACTGTAAAACCGTGTTGGAACTAGTACCTCCCCATATATATGTATGGAGTGGGGTTTGCAACTGAAAATAAACTCTGTGTTCCCAACAAGCTATGTGAAGGACGTCTTTCACACACAATTATCTCTCAGAACTGAGCATGTGGAGAGTCGTTCATTCATCTAGCACAAAGGCATCGTGTTGTAGGGGAAACTTTTTCTCCTTTTCTCAGTCTGTTTTCTAGTGCCGGTTAGAACTTCCTTCAGTTTTCAGTATAAAAGCATTTTGGAGCTAGTACATCACCGTATATGTGTATGGATTGGAGTTTCCAACTGAAAAGAAACTTTGTGTTCCCAACAATCTAGGTGAAGGACGGCTTTCACACACAGTTATCTCTCAGAACTGAGCATGTGGAGAGACTTTCATTCATCTAGCAGAAAGGGAACCGTTTGCAGGTGAAACTATTACTCTCGTTTCTCAGTCTGTTTCCTAGTGCCGGTTGGAAGTTCCTGCAGTTTTCACTGTAAAAAAGAGTTGGAGCTAGTATCTCCCCATATATATGTATGGAGTGGTGTTTGCAACTGAAAAAATACTATGTGTTCCCAACAAGCTAGGTGAAGAACGGCTTTCATGCACACATATCTCTCAGAAATGAGCATGTGGATAGACGTTCGTTCATCTAGCACAAAGGGACCGGGTTGCAGGGGAAACTTTACTCCCTTTTCTCAGTATGTTTATAAGTGCCGGTTTGAATTTCCTGCAGTTTTCAGTGTAAAACCATGTAGGAGCTTGTACCACCCCGTGTATATGTATGGAGTGGAGATAGCAACTGAAAAGAAACTTTGTGTTAACAACAAGCTAGGTGAAGGACGGCTTTCACACACACTTACCTCTCAGAACTGAGCATGTGGAGAGACTTTCGTTCATCTCGCACAAAGGGAACGGGTTGCAGGGGAAAATTTTTCTCTGGATTGTCACTCTGTTTCTTAGTGCCGGTTTGAAGTTCCTGCAGTTTTCACTGTAAAACCGTGTTGGTGCTAGTACCTCCCCATATATATTTATGGAATGGTGTTTACCACTGAAAGAGAACTTTGTGTTCCCAACAAGCTATATGAGGAATTCTTTCACACACAATTCTCTCTCTGTACTGAGCATGTGGAGAGACGTTCCTTCTTCTAGCTAAAGGGAACGGGTTTCAGGGGAAACATTACCTCTTGTCTCTCAGTCTGTTTCCTAGTGGCGGTTTGAAGTTCCTGCTGTTTTCACTGTAAAACCGTGTTGGAACTAGTACCTCCCCATATATATGTATGGAGTGGGGTTTGCAACTGAAAATAAACTCTGTGTTCCCAACAAGCTATGTGAAGGACGTCTTTCACACACAATTATCTCTCAGAACTGAGCATGTGGAGAGTCGTTCATTCATCTAGCACAAAGGCATCGGGTTGTAGGGGAAACTTTTTCTCCTTTTCTCAGTCTGTTTTCTAGTGCCGGTTTGAACTTCCTGCAGTTTTCAGTATAAAACAGTTTTGGAGCTAGTACATCACCGTATATGTGTATGGATTGGAGTTTGCAACTGAAAAGAAACTTTGTGTTCCCAACAATCTAGGTGAAGGACGGCTTTCACACACAGTTATCTCTCAGAACTGAGCATGTGGAGAGACGTTCATTCATTTAGCAGAAAGGGAACCGTTTGCAGGTGAAACTATTACTCTCGTTTCTCAGTCTGTTTCCTAGTGCCGGTTGGAAGTTCCTGCAGTTTTCACTGTAAAAAAGGGTTGGAGCTAGTATCTCCCCATATATATGTATGGAGTGGTGTTTGCAACTGAAAAAATACTATGTGTTTCCAACAAGCTAGGTGAAGAACGGCTTTCACGCACACATATCTCTCAGAAATGAGCATGTGGATAGACGTTCGTTCATCTAGCAAAAAGGGTCCGGGTTGCAGGGGAAACTTTTCTCCCTTTTCTCAGTATGTTTACAAGTGCCGGTTTGAACTTCCTGCATTTTTCAGTGTAAAACCATGTAGGAGCTTGTACCACCCCGTGTATATGTATGGAGTGGAGATAGCAACTGAAAAGAAACTTTGTTTTAACAACAAGCTAGGTGAAGGACGGCTTTCACACACACTTATCTCTCAGAACTGAGCATGTGGAGAGACGTTCGTTCATCTATCACAAAGGGAACGGTTTGCAGGGGAAACTTTTACTCTGGTTTCTCAGTCTGTTTCCTATTGCCGGTTTGAAGTTCCTGCAGTTTTCACTGTAAAACCGTGTTGGAGCTAGTACCACCCCATATATATGTATGCAGAATATTTTGCAAATGAAAAGAATCTTTGTGTTCCAAACAAGCTATGTGAAGGACGGCTTTCACAAACAATTATCTCTCAGAACTGAACATGTGAAGAGACGTCCTTTCATCTAGCACAAAGGGAACATTTTGCTGGAGAAACTTTTAATCTGGTTTCTCAGTCTGTTTCCTAGTGCCGGTTTGAAGTTCCTGAAGTTTTCACTGTAAAACCGTCTTGAAACTATTAAATCTCCATATTTATTTATGGAGTGGGATTTACAACTGAAAAGTAACTTTTTGTCTCAACAATTTATGTGAAGGTCGGCTTTCACACACACTTATATCTCAGAACTTAGCATGTGGAGAGACATTCATTCTTCTAGCACAAAGGGAACGGTTTGCAGGGAAAACTTTTACTCTGGTTTCTCAGTCTGATTCCTAGTACCGTTTTGAATTTCCTGCAATTTTTCACTGTAATACCGATTTAGAGCTAGTACCTACCCAGATATGTTTATGGATTGGAGTTTGCAAATGAAAAGAAACTTTGTGTTCCCAACAAACTAGGTGAAGGACGGCTTTCACACATACTTATCTCTCAGTACTGAGCATGTGGAGAGACGTTCGTTCATCTAGTAGAAAGGGAACGGGTTGCAGGAGAATCTTTTACTCTGGTTTCTAAGTCTGTTTCCTAGTGCCGGTTTGAAGTTCCTGCAGTTATCACTTTAAAACAAACTTGGAGATATTACATCCCCGTATATATGTATGAAGTGTAGTTTGCCACTGAAAAGAAACTTTGTGTTCCCAACAATTTAGTTGAATGTCGGCTTTCACACACACGCATCTCTCAAAACTGAGAATGTGGAGAGACGTTCGTTCATCTAGCACAAAGGGAACGGGTTGCAGGGGAAAATTTTTCTCTGGATTGTCACTCTGTTTCTTAGTGCCGGTTTGAAGTTCCTGCAGTTTTCACTGTAAAACCGTGTTGGAGCTAGTACCTCCCCATATATACTTATGGAATGGTGTTTACCACTGAAAGAGAACTTTGTGTTCCCAACAAGCTATATGAAGGAATTCTTTCACACACTATTCTCTCTCTGTACTGAGCATGTGGAGAGACGTTCCTTCTTCTAGCTAAAGGGAACGGGTTTCAGGGGAAACATTACCTCTGGTCTCTCAGTCTGTTTCCTAGTGGCGGTTTGAAGTTCCTGCTGTTTTCACTGTAAAACCGTGTTGGAACTAGTACCTCCCCATATATATGTATGGAGTGGGGTTTGCAACTGAAAATAAACTCTGTGTTCCCAACAAGCTATGTGAAGGACGTCTTTCACACACAATTATCTCTCAGAACTGAGCATGTGGAGAGTCGTTCATTCATCTAGCACAAAGGCATCGGGTTGTAGGGGAAACTTTTTCTCCTTTTCTCAGTCTGTTTTCTAGTGCCGGTTAGAACTTCCTTCAGTTTTCAGTATAAAAGCATTTTGGAGCTAGTACATCACCGTATATGTGTATGGATTGGAGTTTCCAACTGAAAAGAAACTTTGTGTTCCCAACAATCTAGGTGAAGGACGGCTTTCACACACAGTTATCTCTCAGAACTGAGCATGTGGAGAGACTTTCATTCATCTAGCAGAAAGGGAACCGTTTGCAGGTGAAACTATTACTCTCGTTTCTCAGTCTGTTTCCTAGTGCCGGTTGGAAGTTCCTGCAGTTTTCACTGTAAAAAAGAGTTGGAGCTAGTATCTCCCCATATATATGTATGGAGTGGTGTTTGCAACTGAAAAAATACTATGTGTTCCCAACAAGCTAGGTGAAGAACGGCTTTCATGCACACATATCTCTCAGAAATGAGCATGTGGATAGACGTTCGTTCATCTAGCACAAAGGGACCGGGTTGCAGGGGAAACTTTACTCCCTTTTCTCAGTATGTTTATAAGTGCCGGTTTGAATTTCCTGCAGTTTTCAGTGTAAAACCATGTAGGAGCTTGTACCACCCCGTGTATATGTATGGAGTGGAGATAGCAACTGAAAAGAAACTTTGTGTTAACAACAAGCTAGGTGAAGGACGGCTTTCACACACACTTACCTCTCAGAACTGAGCATGTGGAGAGACTTTCGTTCATCTCGCACAAAGGGAACGGGTTGCAGGGGAAAATTTTTCTCTGGATTGTCACTCTGTTTCTTAGTGCCGGTTTGAAGTTCCTGCAGTTTTCACTGTAAAACCGTGTTGGTGCTAGTACCTCCCCATATATATGTATGGAGTGGAGTTTGCAACTGAAAAGAAACTCTGTGTTCCCAACAAGCTAGTTGAAGGACGTCTTTCACACACAAATATCTCTCAGAAATGAGCATGTGGAGAGACGTTCCTTCTTCTAGCACAAAGGGATCGGGTTTCAGGGGAAACATTACCTCTGGTCTCTCAGTCTGTTTCCTAGTGCCTGTTTGGATTTCCTGCAGTTTTCACTGTAAAACCGAGTTGGAACTAGTACCACCCTATATATATGTATGGAGTGGAGTTTTCAACTAAAAAGAAAATGTGTTCCCAACATGATAGGTGAAGGACGGCATTCACACGCACTTATTTCTCTGAATTGAGCATGTGGAGAGACGTTCGTTCATCTAGCACAAAAGGAACGTGTTGCAGGGGAAACATTTACTCTGGTCTCTCAGTCTGTTTCCTAGTGCCGGTTTGAAGTTCCTGCAGTTTTCACTGTAAAGAAGCGTTGGAGGTAGAATCTCCCCATATATATGTATGGAGTGGTGTTTGCAACTGAAAAAATACTTTGTGTTCCCAACAAGCTAGGTGAAGAACGGCTTTCACGCATACATATCTCTCAGAAATGAGCATGTGGATAGACGTTCGTTCGTCTAGCACAAAGGGACCGCGTTGCAGGGGAAACTTTACTCCCTTTTCTCAGTATGTTTACAAGTGCCGGTTTGAAGTTCCTGCAGTTTTCACTGTAAAACAGAGTTGGAGCTAGTATCTCCCCATATATATGTATGGAGTGGGGTTTGCAACTGAAAAGCAACTATGTGTTCCCACAAAGCTAGCTGAAGGACGGCTTTCACACCCAATTATCTCACAGAACTGAGCATTTGGAGAGACGTTCGTTCGTCTAACACAATGGGAACGTCTTGCAGGGGAAACTTTTACTCGGGTTTCTCAGTCTGTTTCAGAGTGCCGGTTTGAATTTCCTGCAGTTTTTACTGTAAAACCGATTTGGAGCTAATACCTCCCCATATATATGTATGGATTGGAGTTTGCAACTGAAAAGAATATATGTGATCACATCAAGCTAGGTGAAGGACTGCTTTCACACACACGTATCTCTCAGAACTGAGCATGTGGAGAGACTTTCGTTCATCTCGCACAAAGGGAACGGGTTGCAGGGGAAAATTTTTCTCTGGATTGTCACTCTGTTTCTTAGTGCCGGTTTGAAGTTCCTGCAGTTTTCACTGTAAAACCGTGTTGGAGCTAGTACCTCCCCATATATACTTATGGAATGGTGTTTACCACTGAAAGAGAACTTTGTGTTCCCAACAAGCTATATGAAGGAATTCTTTCACACACTATTCTCTCTCTGTACTGAGCATGTGGAGAGACGTTCCTTCTTCTAGCTAAAGGGAACGGGTTTCAGGGGAAACATTACCTCTGGTCTCTCAGTCTGTTTCCTAGTGGCGGTTTGAAGTTCCTGCTGTTTTCACTGTAAAACCGTGTTGGAACTAGTACCTCCCCATATATATGTATGGAGTGGGGTTTGCAACTGAAAATAAACTCTGTGTTCCCAACAAGCTATGTGAAGGACGTCTTTCACACACAATTATCTCTCAGAACTGAGCATGTGGAGAGTCGTTCATTCATCTAGCACAAAGGCATCGGGTTGTAGGGGAAACTTTTTCTCCTTTTCTCAGTCTGTTTTCTAGTGCCGGTTAGAACTTCCTTCAGTTTTCAGTATAAAAGCATTTTGGAGCTAGTACATCACCGTATATGTGTATGGATTGGAGTTTCCAACTGAAAAGAAACTTTGTGTTCCCAACAATCTAGGTGAAGGACGGCTTTCACACACAGTTATCTCTCAGAACTGAGCATGTGGAGAGACTTTCATTCATCTAGCAGAAAGGGAACCGTTTGCAGGTGAAACTATTACTCTCGTTTCTCAGTCTGTTTCCTAGTGCCGGTTGGAAGTTCCTGCAGTTTTCACTGTAAAAAAGAGTTGGAGCTAGTATCTCCCCATATATATGTATGGAGTGGTGTTTGCAACTGAAAAAATACTATGTGTTCCCAACAAGCTAGGTGAAGAACGGCTTTCATGCACACATATCTCTCAGAAATGAGCATGTGGATAGACGTTCGTTCATCTAGCACAAAGGGACCGGGTTGCAGGGGAAACTTTACTCCCTTTTCTCAGTATGTTTATAAGTGCCGGTTTGAACTTCCTGCAGTTTTCAGTGTAAAACCATGTAGGAGCTTGTACCACCCCGTGTATATGTATGGAGTGGAGATAGCAACTGAAAAGAAACTTTGTGTTAACAACAAGCTAGGTGAAGGACGGCTTTCACACACACTTACCTCTCAGAACTGAGCATGTGGAGAGACTTTCGTTCATCTCGCACAAAGGGAACGGGTTGCAGGGGAAAATTTTTCTCTGGATTGTCACTCTGTTTCTTAGTGCCGGTTTGAAGTTCCTGCAGTTTTCACTGTAAAACCGTGTTGGTGCTAGTACCTCCCCATATATATTTATGGAATGGTGTTTACCACTGAAAGAGAACTTTGTGTTCCCAACAAGCTATATGAGGAATTCTTTCACACACAATTCTCTCTCTGTACTGAGCATGTGGAGAGACGTTCCTTCTTCTAGCTAAAGGGAACGGGTTTCAGGGGAAACATTACCTCTTGTCTCTCAGTCTGTTTCCTAGTGGCGGTTTGAAGTTCCTGCTGTTTTCACTGTAAAACCGTGTTGGAACTAGTACCTCCCCATATATATGTATGGAGTGGGGTTTGCAACTGAAAATAAACTCTGTGTTCCCAACAAGCTATGTGAAGGACGTCTTTCACACACAATTATCTCTCAGAACTGAGCATGTGGAGAGTCGTTCATTCATCTAGCACAAAGGCATCGGGTTGTAGGGGAAACTTTTTCTCCTTTTCTCAGTCTGTTTTCTAGTGCCGGTTTGAACTTCCTGCAGTTTTCAGTATAAAACAGTTTTGGAGCTAGTACATCACCGTATATGTGTATGGATTGGAGTTTGCAACTGAAAAGAAACTTTGTGTTCCCAACAATCTAGGTGAAGGACGGCTTTCACACACAGTTATCTCTCAGAACTGAGCATGTGGAGAGACGTTCATTCATTTAGCAGAAAGGGAACCGTTTGCAGGTGAAACTATTACTCTCGTTTCTCAGTCTGTTTCCTAGTGCCGGTTGGAAGTTCCTGCAGTTTTCACTGTAAAAAAGGGTTGGAGCTAGTATCTCCCCATATATATGTATGGAGTGGTGTTTGCAACTGAAAAAATACTATGTGTTCCCAACAAGCTAGGTGAAGAACGGCTTTCACGCACACATATCTCTCAGAAATGAGCATGTGGATAGACGTTCGTTCATCTAGCAAAAAGGGTCCGGGTTGCAGGGGAAACTTTTCTCCCTTTTCTCAGTATGTTTACAAGTGCCGGTTTGAACTTCCTGCATTTTTCAGTGTAAAACCATGTAGGAGCTTGTACCACCCCGTGTATATGTATGGAGTGGAGATAGCAACTGAAAAGAAACTTTGTTTTAACAACAAGCTAGGTGAAGGACGGCTTTCACACACACTTATCTCTCAGAACTGAGCATGTGGAGAGACGTTCGTTCATCTATCACAAAGGGAACGGTTTGCAGGGGAAACTTTTACTCTGGTTTCTCAGTCTGTTTCCTATTGCCGGTTTGAAGTTCCTGCAGTTTTCACTGTAAAACCGTGTTGGAGCTAGTACCACCCCATATATATGTATGCAGAATATTTTGCAAATGAAAAGAATCTTTGTGTTCCAAACAAGCTATGTGAAGGACGGCTTTCACAAACAATTATCTCTCAGAACTGAACATGTGAAGAGACGTCCTTTCATCTAGCACAAAGGGAACATTTTGCTGGAGAAACTTTTAATCTGGTTTCTCAGTCTGTTTCCTAGTGCCGGTTTGAAGTTCCTGAAGTTTTCACTGTAAAACCGTCTTGAAACTATTAAATCTCCATATTTATTTATGGAGTGGGATTTACAACTGAAAAGTAACTTTTTGTCTCAACAATTTATGTGAAGGTCGGCTTTCACACACACTTATATCTCAGAACTTAGCATGTGGAGAGACATTCATTCTTCTAGCACAAAGGGAACGGTTTGCAGGGAAAACTTTTACTCTGGTTTCTCAGTCTGATTCCTAGTACCGTTTTGAATTTCCTGCAATTTTTCACTGTAATACCGATTTAGAGCTAGTACCTACCCAGATATGTTTATGGATTGGAGTTTGCAAATGAAAAGAAACTTTGTGTTCCCAACAAACTAGGTGAAGGACGGCTTTCACACATACTTATCTCTCAGTACTGAGCATGTGGAGAGACGTTCGTTCATCTAGTAGAAAGGGAACGGGTTGCAGGAGAATCTTTTACTCTGGTTTCTAAGTCTGTTTCCTAGTGCCGGTTTGAAGTTCCTGCAGTTATCACTTTAAAACAAACTTGGAGATATTACATCCCCGTATATATGTATGAAGTGTAGTTTGCCACTGAAAAGAAACTTTGTGTTCCCAACAATTTAGTTGAATGTCGGCTTTCACACACACGCATCTCTCAAAACTGAGAATGTGGAGAGACGTTCGTTCATCTAGCACAAAGGGAACGGTTTGCAGGGGAAACTTTTACTCTGGTTTCTCAGTCTGTTTCCTAGTGCCGGTTTGAATTTCCTGCAGTTTTCACTGTAAAACCGAGATGGAGCTAGTACGTCCCCATATATATGTATGGAGTGGAGTTTGCAACTGAAAAGAAACAGTGAACCCAACAAGCAACGTGAAGGACGGCTTTCACACACACTTACCTCTCAGAACTGAGCATGTTGAGGGACGTTCGTTCATCTCGCACAAATGGAACGGGTTGAAGGGGAAACTTTTACTCTTGTTTCTCAGTCTGTTTCCAAGTGCCGAGTTGAAATTCCTGCAGTTTTCACTGTAAAACCGAGTTGAGCTCTTACCACCCCATATATATGTATGGAGTGGAGTTTGCAACTGAAAAGAAACTTTGTGTTCCCAACAAGCTAAGTGAAGGCCGGCTTTCACACACACGTATCTCTCAGAACTGAGCATGTGGAGAGACTTTCGTTCATCTCGCACAAAGGGAACGGGTTGCAGGGGAAAATTTTTCTCTGGATTGTCACTCTGTTTCTTAGTGCCGGTTTGAAGTTCCTGCAGTTTTCACTGTAAAACCGTGTTGGAGCTAGTACCTCCCCATATATACTTATGGAATGGTGTTTACCACTGAAAGAGAACTTTGTGTTCCCAACAAGCTATATGAAGGAATTCTTTCACACACTATTCTCTCTCTGTACTGAGCATGTGGAGAGACGTTCCTTCTTCTAGCTAAAGGGAACGGGTTTCAGGGGAAACATTACCTCTGGTCTCTCAGTCTGTTTCCTAGTGGCGGTTTGAAGTTCCTGCTGTTTTCACTGTAAAACCGTGTTGGAACTAGTACCTCCCCATATATATGTATGGAGTGGGGTTTGCAACTGAAAATAAACTCTGTGTTCCCAACAAGCTATGTGAAGGACGTCTTTCACACACAATTATCTCTCAGAACTGAGCATGTGGAGAGTCGTTCATTCATCTAGCACAAAGGCATCGGGTTGTAGGGGAAACTTTTTCTCCTTTTCTCAGTCTGTTTTCTAGTGCCGGTTAGAACTTCCTTCAGTTTTCAGTATAAAAGCATTTTGGAGCTAGTACATCACCGTATATGTGTATGGATTGGAGTTTCCAACTGAAAAGAAACTTTGTGTTCCCAACAATCTAGGTGAAGGACGGCTTTCACACACAGTTATCTCTCAGAACTGAGCATGTGGAGAGACTTTCATTCATCTAGCAGAAAGGGAACCGTTTGCAGGTGAAACTATTACTCTCGTTTCTCAGTCTGTTTCCTAGTGCCGGTTGGAAGTTCCTGCAGTTTTCACTGTAAAAAAGAGTTGGAGCTAGTATCTCCCCATATATATGTATGGAGTGGTGTTTGCAACTGAAAAAATACTATGTGTTCCCAACAAGCTAGGTGAAGAACGGCTTTCACGCACACATATCTCTCAGAAATGAGCATGTGGATAGACGTTCGTTCATCTAGCAAAAAGGGTCCGGGTTGCAGGGGAAACTTTTCTCCCTTTTCTCAGTATGTTTACAAGTGCCGGTTTGAACTTCCTGCATTTTTCAGTGTAAAACCATGTAGGAGCTTGTACCACCCCGTGTATATGTATGGAGTGGAGATAGCAACTGAAAAGAAACTTTGTTTTAACAACAAGCTAGGTGAAGGACGGCTTTCACACACACTTATCTCTCAGAACTGAGCATGTGGAGAGACGTTCGTTCATCTATCACAAAGGGAACGGTTTGCAGGGGAAACTTTTACTCTGGTTTCTCAGTCTGTTTCCTATTGCCGGTTGGAAGTTCCTGCAGTTTTCACTGTAAAACCGTGTTGGAGCTAGTACCACCCCATATATATGTATGCAGAATATTTTGCAAATGAAAAGAATCTTTGTGTTCCAAACAAGCTATGTGAAGGACGGCTTTCATAAACAATTATCTCTCAGAACTGAACATGTGAAGAGACGTCCTTTCATCTAGCACAAAGGGAACATTTTGCTGGAGAAACTTTTAATCTGGTTTCTCAGTCTGTTTCCTAGTGCCGGTTTGAAGTTCCTGAAGTTTTCACTGTAAAACCGTCTTGAAACTATTAAATCTCCATATTTATTTATGGAGTGGGATTTACAACTGAAAAGTAACTTTTTGTCTCAACAATTTATGTGAAGGTCGGCTTTCACACACACTTATATCTCAGAACTTAGCATGTGGAGAGACATTCATTCTTCTAGCACAAAGGGAACGGTTTGCAGGGAAAACTTTTACTCTGGTTTCTCAGTCTGATTCCTAGTACCGTTTTGAATTTCCTGCAATTTTTCACTGTAATACCGATTTAGAGCTAGTACCTACCCAGATATGTTTATGGATTGGAGTTTGCAAATGAAAAGAAACTTTGTGTTCCCAACAAACTAGGTGAAGGACGGCTTTCACACATACTTATCTCTCAGTACTGAGCATGTGGAGAGACGTTCGTTCATCTAGTAGAAAGGGAACGGGTTGCAGGAGAATCTTTTACTCTGGTTTCTAAGTCTGTTTCCTAGTGCCGGTTTGAAGTTCCTGCAGTTATCACTTTAAAACAAACTTGGAGATATTACATCCCCGTATATATGTATGAAGTGTAGTTTGCCACTGAAAAGAAACTTTGTGTTCCCAACAATTTAGTTGAATGTCGGCTTTCACACACACGCATCTCTCAAAACTGAGAATGTGGAGAGACGTTCGTTCATCTAGCACAAAGGGAACGGTTTGCAGGGGAAACTTTTACTCTGGTTTCTCAGTCTGTTTCCTAGTGCCGGTTTGAATTTCCTGCAGTTTTCACTGTAAAACCGAGATGGAGCTAGTACGTCCCCATATATATGTATGGAGTGGAGTTTGCAACTGAAAAGAAACAGTGAACCCAACAAGCAACGTGAAGGACGGCTTTCACACACACTTACCTCTCAGAACTGAGCATGTTGAGGGACGTTCGTTCATCTCGCACAAATGGAACGGGTTGAAGGGGAAACTTTTACTCTTGTTTCTCAGTCTGTTTCCAAGTGCCGAGTTGAAATTCCTGCAGTTTTCACTGTAAAACCGAGTTGAGCTCTTACCACCCCATATATATGTATGGAGTGGAGTTTGCAACTGAAAAGAAACTTTGTGTTCCCAACAAGCTAAGTGAAGGCCGGCTTTCACACACACGTATCTCTCAGAACTGAGCATGTGGAGAGACTTTCGTTCATCTCGCACAAAGGGAACGGGTTGCAGGGGAAAATTTTTCTCTGGATTGTCACTCTGTTTCTTAGTGCCGGTTTGAAGTTCCTGCAGTTTTCACTGTAAAACCGTGTTGGAGCTAGTACCTCCCCATATATACTTATGGAATGGTGTTTACCACTGAAAGAGAACTTTGTGTTCCCAACAAGCTATATGAAGGAATTCTTTCACACACTATTCTCTCTCTGTACTGAGCATGTGGAGAGACGTTCCTTCTTCTAGCTAAAGGGAACGGGTTTCAGGGGAAACATTACCTCTGGTCTCTCAGTCTGTTTCCTAGTGGCGGTTTGAAGTTCCTGCTGTTTTCACTGTAAAACCGTGTTGGAACTAGTACCTCCCCATATATATGTATGGAGTGGGGTTTGCAACTGAAAATAAACTCTGTGTTCCCAACAAGCTATGTGAAGGACGTCTTTCACACACAATTATCTCTCAGAACTGAGCATGTGGAGAGTCGTTCATTCATCTAGCACAAAGGCATCGGGTTGTAGGGGAAACTTTTTCTCCTTTTCTCAGTCTGTTTTCTAGTGCCGGTTAGAACTTCCTTCAGTTTTCAGTATAAAAGCATTTTGGAGCTAGTACATCACCGTATATGTGTATGGATTGGAGTTTCCAACTGAAAAGAAACTTTGTGTTCCCAACAATCTAGGTGAAGGACGGCTTTCACACACAGTTATCTCTCAGAACTGAGCATGTGGAGAGACTTTCATTCATCTAGCAGAAAGGGAACCGTTTGCAGGTGAAACTATTACTCTCGTTTCTCAGTCTGTTTCCTAGTGCCGGTTGGAAGTTCCTGCAGATTTCACTGTAAAAAAGAGTTGGAGCTAGTATCTCCCCATATATATGTATGGAGTGGTGTTTGCAACTGAAAAAATACTATGTGTTCCCAACAAGCTAGGTGAAGAACGGCTTTCATGCACACATATCTCTCAGAAATGAGCATGTGGATAGACGTTCGTTCATCTAGCACAAAGGGACCGGGTTGCAGGGGAAACTTTACTCCCTTTTCTCAGTATGTTTATAAGTGCCGGTTTGAATTTCCTGCAGTTTTCAGTGTAAAACCATGTAGGAGCTTGTACCACCCCGTGTATATGTATGGAGTGGAGATAGCAACTGAAAAGAAACTTTGTGTTAACAACAAGCTAGGTGAAGGACGGCTTTCACACACACTTACCTCTCAGAACTGAGCATGTGGAGAGACTTTCGTTCATCTCGCACAAAGGGAACGGGTTGCAGGGGAAAATTTTTCTCTGGATTGTCACTCTGTTTCTTAGTGCCGGTTTGAAGTTCCTGCAGTTTTCACTGTAAAACCGTGTTGGTGCTAGTACCTCCCCATATATATTTATGGAATGGTGTTTACCACTGAAAGAGAACTTTGTGTTCCCAACAAGCTATATGAGGAATTCTTTCACACACAATTCTCTCTCTGTACTGAGCATGTGGAGAGACGTTCCTTCTTCTAGCTAAAGGGAACGGGTTTCAGGGGAAACATTACCTCTTGTCTCTCAGTCTGTTTCCTAGTGGCGGTTTGAAGTTCCTGCTGTTTTCACTGTAAAACCGTGTTGGAACTAGTACCTCCCCATATATATGTATGGAGTGGGGTTTGCAACTGAAAATAAACTCTGTGTTCCCAACAAGCTATGTGAAGGACGTCTTTCACACACAATTATCTCTCAGAACTGAGCATGTGGAGAGTCGTTCATTCATCTAGCACAAAGGCATCGGGTTGTAGGGGAAACTTTTTCTCCTTTTCTCAGTCTGTTTTCTAGTGCCGGTTTGAACTTCCTGCAGTTTTCAGTATAAAACAGTTTTGGAGCTAGTACATCACCGTATATGTGTATGGATTGGAGTTTGCAACTGAAAAGAAACTTTGTGTTCCCAACAATCTAGGTGAAGGACGGCTTTCACACACAGTTATCTCTCAGAACTGAGCATGTGGAGAGACGTTCATTCATTTAGCAGAAAGGGAACCGTTTGCAGGTGAAACTATTACTCTCGTTTCTCAGTCTGTTTCCTAGTGCCGGTTGGAAGTTCCTGCAGTTTTCACTGTAAAAAAGGGTTGGAGCTAGTATCTCCCCATATATATGTATGGAGTGGTGTTTGCAACTGAAAAAATACTATGTGTTCCCAACAAGCTAGGTGAAGAACGGCTTTCACGCACACATATCTCTCAGAAATGAGCATGTGGATAGACGTTCGTTCATCTAGCAAAAAGGGTCCGGGTTGCAGGGGAAACTTTTCTCCCTTTTCTCAGTATGTTTACAAGTGCCGGTTTGAACTTCCTGCATTTTTCAGTGTAAAACCATGTAGGAGCTTGTACCACCCCGTGTATATGTATGGAGTGGAGATAGCAACTGAAAAGAAACTTTGTTTTAACAACAAGCTAGGTGAAGGACGGCTTTCACACACACTTATCTCTCAGAACTGAGCATGTGGAGAGACGTTCGTTCATCTATCACAAAGGGAACGGTTTGCAGGGGAAACTTTTACTCTGGTTTCTCAGTCTGTTTCCTATTGCCGGTTTGAAGTTCCTGCAGTTTTCACTGTAAAACCGTGTTGGAGCTAGTACCACCCCATATATATGTATGCAGAATATTTTGCAAATGAAAAGAATCTTTGTGTTCCAAACAAGCTATGTGAAGGACGGCTTTCACAAACAATTATCTCTCAGAACTGAACATGTGAAGAGACGTCCTTTCATCTAGCACAAAGGGAACATTTTGCTGGAGAAACTTTTAATCTGGTTTCTCAGTCTGTTTCCTAGTGCCGGTTTGAAGTTCCTGAAGTTTTCACTGTAAAACCGTCTTGAAACTATTAAATCTCCATATTTATTTATGGAGTGGGATTTACAACTGAAAAGTAACTTTTTGTCTCAACAATTTATGTGAAGGTCGGCTTTCACACACACTTATATCTCAGAACTTAGCATGTGGAGAGACATTCATTCTTCTAGCACAAAGGGAACGGTTTGCAGGGAAAACTTTTACTCTGGTTTCTCAGTCTGATTCCTAGTACCGTTTTGAATTTCCTGCAATTTTTCACTGTAATACCGATTTAGAGCTAGTACCTACCCAGATATGTTTATGGATTGGAGTTTGCAAATGAAAAGAAACTTTGTGTTCCCAACAAACTAGGTGAAGGACGGCTTTCACACATACTTATCTCTCAGTACTGAGCATGTGGAGAGACGTTCGTTCATCTAGTAGAAAGGGAACGGGTTGCAGGAGAATCTTTTACTCTGGTTTCTAAGTCTGTTTCCTAGTGCCGGTTTGAAGTTCCTGCAGTTATCACTTTAAAACAAACTTGGAGATATTACATCCCCGTATATATGTATGAAGTGTAGTTTGCCACTGAAAAGAAACTTTGTGTTCCCAACAATTTAGTTGAATGTCGGCTTTCACACACATGCATCTCTCAAAACTGAGAATGTGGAGAGACGTTCGTTCATCTAGCACAAAGGGAACGGTTTGCAGGGGAAACTTTTACTCTGGTTTCTCAGTCTGTTTCCTAGTGCCGGTTTGAATTTCCTGCAGTTTTCACTGTAAAACAGAGATGGAGCTAGTACGTCCCCATATATATGTATGGAGTGGAGTTTGCAACTGAAAAGAAACAGTGAACCCAACAAGCAACGTGAAGGACGGCTTTCACACACACTTACCTCTCAGAACTGAGCATGTTGAGGGACGTTCGTTCATTTAACACTAAGGGAACGGGTTGCAGGGGAAACTTTTTCTCCCTATTCTCAGTCTGTTTCCTAGTGCCGGTTTGAAGTTCCTGCAGTTTTCACTGTAAAACCGAGTTGGAACTAGTACCTCCCCATATATATGTATGGAGTGGAGTTTGCAACTGAAAAGAAACTCTGTGTTCCCAACAAGCTAGTTGAAGGACGTCTTTCACACACAAATATCTCTCAGAAATGAGCATGTGGAGAGACGTTCCTTCTTCTAGCACAAAGGGATCGGGTTTCAGGGGAAACATTACCTCTGGTCTCTCAGTCTGTTTCCTAGTGCCGGTTTGGATTTCCTGCAGTTTTCACTGTAAAACCGAGTTGGAACTAGTACCACCCTATATATATGTATGGAGTGGAGTTTTCAACTAAAAAGAAAATGTGTTCCCAACATGATAGGTGAAGGACGGCATTCACACGCACTTATTTCTCTGAATTGAGCATGTGGAGAGACGTTCGTTCATCTAGCAAAAAAGGAACGTGTTGCAGGGGAAACATTTACTCTGGTCTCTCAGTCTGTTTCCTAGTGCCGGTTTGAAGTTCCTGCAGTTTTCACTGTAAAGAAGCGTTGGAGGTAGAATCTCCCCATATATATGTATGGAGTGGTGTTTGCAACTGAAAAAATACTTTGTGTTCCCAACAAGCTAGGTGAAGAACGGCTTTCACGCATACATATCTCTCAGAAATGAGCATGTGGATAGACGTTCGTTCGTCTAGCACAAAGGGACCGCGTTGCAGGGGAAACTTTACTCCCTTTTCTCAGTATGTTTACAAGTGCCGGTTTGAAGTTCCTGCAGTTTTCACTGTAAAACAGAGTTGGAGCTAGTATCTCCCCATATATATGTATGGAGTGGGGTTTGCAACTGAAAAGCAACTATGTGTTCCCACAAAGCTAGCTGAAGGACGGCTTTCACACCCAATTATCTCACAGAACTGAGCATTTGGAGAGACGTTCGTTCGTCTAACACAATGGGAACGTCTTGCAGGGGAAACTTTTACTCGGGTTTCTCAGTCTGTTTCAGAGTGCCGGTTTGAATTTCCTGCAGTTTTTACTGTAAAACCGACTTGGAGCTAATACCTCCCCATATATATGTATGGATTGGAGTTTGCAACTGAAAAGAATATATGTGATCACATCAAGCTAGGTGAAGGACTGCTTTCACACACACGTATCTCTCAGAACTGAGCATGTGGAGAGACTTTCGTTCATCTCGCACAAAGGGAACGGGTTGCAGGGGAAAATTTTTCTCTGGATTGTCACTCTGTTTCTTAGTGCCGGTTTGAAGTTCCTGCAGTTTTCACTGTAAAACCGTGTTGGAGCTAGTACCTCCCCATATATACTTATGGAATGGTGTTTACCACTGAAAGAGAACTTTGTGTTCCCAACAAGCTATATGAAGGAATTCTTTCACACACTATTCTCTCTCTGTACTGAGCATGTGGAGAGACGTTCCTTCTTCTAGCTAAATGGAACGGGTTTCAGGGGAAACATTACCTCTGGTCTCTCAGTCTGTTTCCTAGTGGCGGTTTGAAGTTCCTGATGTTTTCACTGTAAAACCGTGTTGGAACTAGTACCTCCCCATATATATGTATGGAGTGGGGTTTGCAACTGAAAATAAACTCTGTGTTCCCAACAAGCTATGTGAAGGACGTCTTTCACACACAATTATCTCTCAGAACTGAGCATGTGGAGAGTCGTTCATTCATCTAGCACAAAGGCATCGGGTTGTAGGGGAAACTTTTTCTCCTTTTCTCAGTCTGTTTTCTAGTGCCGGTTAGAACTTCCTTCAGTTTTCAGTATAAAAGCATTTTGGAGCTAGTACATCACCGTATATGTGTATGGATTGGAGTTTCCAACTGAAAAGAAACTTTGTGTTCCCAACAATCTAGGTGAAGGACGGCTTTCACACACAGTTATCTCTCAGAACTGAGCATGTGGAGAGACTTTCATTCATCTAGCAGAAAGGGAACCGTTTGCAGGTGAAACTATTACTCTCGTTTCTCAGTCTGTTTCCTAGTGCCGGTTGGAAGTTCCTGCAGTTTTCACTGTAAAAAAGAGTTGGAGCTAGTATCTCCCCATATATATGTATGGAGTGGTGTTTGCAACTGAAAAAATACTATGTGTTCCCAACAAGCTAGGTGAAGAACGGCTTTCATGCACACATATCTCTCAGAAATGAGCATGTGGATAGACGTTCGTTCATCTAGCACAAAGGGACCGGGTTGCAGGGGAAACTTTACTCCCTTTTCTCAGTATGTTTACAAGTGCCGGTTTGAACTTCCTGCAGTTTTCAGTGTAAAACCATGTAGGAGCTTGTACCACCCCGTGTATATGTATGGAGTGGAGATAGCAACTGAAAAGAAACTTTGTGTTAACAACAAGCTAGGTGAAGGACGGCTTTCACACACACTTACCTCTCAGAACTGAGCATGTGGAGAGACTTTCGTTCATCTCGCACAAAGGGAACGGGTTGCAGGGGAAAATTTTTCTCTGGATTGTCACTCTGTTTCTTAGTGCCGGTTTGAAGTTCCTGCAGTTTTCACTGTAAAACCGTGTTGGTGCTAGTACCTCCCCATATATATTTATGGAATGGTGTTTACCACTGAAAGAGAACTTTGTGTTCCCAACAAGCTATATGAGGAATTCTTTCACACACAATTCTCTCTCTGTACTGAGCATGTGGAGAGACGTTCCTTCTTCTAGCTAAAGGGAACGGGTTTCAGGGGAAACATTACCTCTTGTCTCTCAGTCTGTTTCCTAGTGGCGGTTTGAAGTTCCTGCTGTTTTCACTGTAAAACCGTGTTGGAACTAGTACCTCCCCATATATATGTATGGAGTGGGGTTTGCAACTGAAAATAAACTCTGTGTTCCCAACAAGCTATGTGAAGGACGTCTTTCACACACAATTATCTCTCAGAACTGAGCATGTGGAGAGTCGTTCATTCATCTAGCACAAAGGCATCGGGTTGTAGGGGAAACTTTTTCTCCTTTTCTCAGTCTGTTTTCTAGTGCCGGTTTGAACTTCCTGCAGTTTTCAGTATAAAACAGTTTTGGAGCTAGTACATCACCGTATATGTGTATGGATTGGAGTTTGCAACTGAAAAGAAACTTTGTGTTCCCAACAATCTAGGTGAAGGACGGCTTTCACACACAGTTATCTCTCAGAACTGAGCATGTGGAGAGACGTTCATTCATTTAGCAGAAAGGGAACCGTTTGCAGGTGAAACTATTACTCTCGTTTCTCAGTCTGTTTCCTAGTGCCGGTTGGAAGTTCCTGCAGTTTTCACTGTAAAAAAGGGTTGGAGCTAGTATCTCCCCATATATATGTATGGAGTGGTGTTTGCAACTGAAAAAATACTATGTGTTCCCAACAAGCTAGGTGAAGAACGGCTTTCACGCACACATATCTCTCAGAAATGAGCATGTGGATAGACGTTCGTTCATCTAGCAAAAAGGGTCCGGGTTGCAGGGGAAACTTTTCTCCCTTTTCTCAGTATGTTTACAAGTGCCGGTTTGAACTTCCTGCATTTTTCAGTGTAAAACCATGTAGGAGCTTGTACCACCCCGTGTATATGTATGGAGTGGAGATAGCAACTGAAAAGAAACTTTGTTTTAACAACAAGCTAGGTGAAGGACGGCTTTCACACACACTTATCTCTCAGAACTGAGCATGTGGAGAGACGTTCGTTCATCTATCACAAAGGGAACGGTTTGCAGGGGAAACTTTTACTCTGGTTTCTCAGTCTGTTTCCTATTGCCGGTTTGAAGTTCCTGCAGTTTTCACTGTAAAACCGTGTTGGAGCTAGTACCACCCCATATATATGTATGCAGAATATTTTGCAAATGAAAAGAATCTTTGTGTTCCAAACAAGCTATGTGAAGGACGGCTTTCACAAACAATTATCTCTCAGAACTGAACATGTGAAGAGACGTCCTTTCATCTAGCACAAAGGGAACATTTTGCTGGAGAAACTTTTAATCTGGTTTCTCAGTCTGTTTCCTAGTGCCGGTTTGAAGTTCCTGAAGTTTTCACTGTAAAACCGTCTTGAAACTATTAAATCTCCATATTTATTTATGGAGTGGGATTTACAACTGAAAAGTAACTTTTTGTCTCAACAATTTATGTGAAGGTCGGCTTTCACACACACTTATATCTCAGAACTTAGCATGTGGAGAGACATTCATTCTTCTAGCACAAAGGGAACGGTTTGCAGGGAAAACTTTTACTCTGGTTTCTCAGTCTGATTCCTAGTACCGTTTTGAATTTCCTGCAATTTTTCACTGTAATACCGATTTAGAGCTAGTACCTACCCAGATATGTTTATGGATTGGAGTTTGCAAATGAAAAGAAACTTTGTGTTCCCAACAAACTAGGTGAAGGACGGCTTTCACACATACTTATCTCTCAGTACTGAGCATGTGGAGAGACGTTCGTTCATCTAGTAGAAAGGGAACGGGTTGCAGGAGAATCTTTTACTCTGGTTTCTAAGTCTGTTTCCTAGTGCCGGTTTGAAGTTCCTGCAGTTATCACTTTAAAACAAACTTGGAGATATTACATCCCCGTATATATGTATGAAGTGTAGTTTGCCACTGAAAAGAAACTTTGTGTTCCCAACAATTTAGTTGAATGTCGGCTTTCACACACACGCATCTCTCAAAACTGAGAATGTGGAGAGACGTTCGTTCATCTAGCACAAAGGGAACGGTTTGCAGGGGAAACTTTTACTCTGGTTTCTCAGTCTGTTTCCTAGTGCCGGTTTGAATTTCCTGCAGTTTTCACTGTAAAACCGAGATGGAGCTAGTACGTCCCCATATATATGTATGGAGTGGAGTTTGCAACTGAAAAGAAACAGTGAACCCAACAAGCAACGTGAAGGACGGCTTTCACACACACTTACCTCTCAGAACTGAGCATGTTGAGGGACGTTCGTTCATCTCGCACAAATGGAACGGGTTGAAGGGGAAACTTTTACTCTTGTTTCTCAGTCTGTTTCCAAGTGCCGAGTTGAAATTCCTGCAGTTTTCACTGTAAAACCGAGTTGAGCTCTTACCACCCCATATATATGTATGGAGTGGAGTTTGCAACTGAAAAGAAACTTTGTGTTCCCAACAAGCTAAGTGAAGGCCGGCTTTCACACACACGTATCTCTCAGAACTGAGCATGTGGAGAGACTTTCGTTCATCTCGCACAAAGGGAACGGGTTGCAGGGGAAAATTTTTCTCTGGATTGTCACTCTGTTTCTTAGTGCCGGTTTGAAGTTCCTGCAGTTTTCACTGTAAAACCGTGTTGGAGCTAGTACCTCCCCATATATACTTATGGAATGGTGTTTACCACTGAAAGAGAACTTTGTGTTCCCAACAAGCTATATGAAGGAATTCTTTCACACACTATTCTCTCTCTGTACTGAGCATGTGGAGAGACGTTCCTTCTTCTAGCTAAAGGGAACGGGTTTCAGGGGAAACATTACCTCTGGTCTCTCAGTCTGTTTCCTAGTGGCGGTTTGAAGTTCCTGCTGTTTTCACTGTAAAACCGTGTTGGAACTAGTACCTCCCCATATATATGTATGGAGTGGGGTTTGCAACTGAAAATAAACTCTGTGTTCCCAACAAGCTATGTGAAGGACGTCTTTCACACACAATTATCTCTCAGAACTGAGCATGTGGAGAGTCGTTCATTCATCTAGCACAAAGGCATCGGGTTGTAGGGGAAACTTTTTCTCCTTTTCTCAGTCTGTTTTCTAGTGCCGGTTAGAACTTCCTTCAGTTTTCAGTATAAAAGCATTTTGGAGCTAGTACATCACCGTATATGTGTATGGATTGGAGTTTCCAACTGAAAAGAAACTTTGTGTTCCCAACAATCTAGGTGAAGGACGGCTTTCACACACAGTTATCTCTCAGAACTGAGCATGTGGAGAGACTTTCATTCATCTAGCAGAAAGGGAACCGTTTGCAGGTGAAACTATTACTCTCGTTTCTCAGTCTGTTTCCTAGTGCCGGTTGGAAGTTCCTGCAGTTTTCACTGTAAAAAAGAGTTGGAGCTAGTATCTCCCCATATATATGTATGGAGTGGTGTTTGCAACTGAAAAAATACTATGTGTTCCCAACAAGCTAGGTGAAGAACGGCTTTCATGCACACATATCTCTCAGAAATGAGCATGTGGATAGACGTTCGTTCATCTAGCAAAAAGGGTCCGGGTTGCAGGGGAAACTTTTCTCCCTTTTCTCAGTATGTTTACAAGTGCCGGTTTGAACTTCCTGCATTTTTCAGTGTAAAACCATGTAGGAGCTTGTACCACCCCGTGTATATGTATGGAGTGGAGATAGCAACTGAAAAGAAACTTTGTTTTAACAACAAGCTAGGTGAAGGACGGCTTTCACACACACTTATCTCTCAGAACTGAGCATGTGGAGAGACGTTCGTTCATCTATCACAAAGGGAACGGTTTGCAGGGGAAACTTTTACTCTGGTTTCTCAGTCTGTTTCCTATTGCCGGTTTGAAGTTCCTGCAGTTTTCACTGTAAAACCGTGTTGGAGCTAGTACCACCCCATATATATGTATGCAGAATATTTTGCAAATGAAAAGAATCTTTGTGTTCCAAACAAGCTATGTGAAGGACGGCTTTCACAAACAATTATCTCTCAGAACTGAACATGTGAAGAGACGTCCTTTCATCTAGCACAAAGGGAACATTTTGCTGGAGAAACTTTTAATCTGGTTTCTCAGTCTGTTTCCTAGTGCCGGTTTGAAGTTCCTGAAGTTTTCACTGTAAAACCGTCTTGAAACTATTAAATCTCCATATTTATTTATGGAGTGGGATTTACAACTGAAAAGTAACTTTTTGTCTCAACAATTTATGTGAAGGTCGGCTTTCACACACACTTATATCTCAGAACTTAGCATGTGGAGAGACATTCATTCTTCTAGCACAAAGGGAACGGTTTGCAGGGAAAACTTTTACTCTGGTTTCTCAGTCTGATTCCTAGTACCGTTTTGAATTTCCTGCAATTTTTCACTGTAATACCGATTTAGAGCTAGTACCTACCCAGATATGTTTATGGATTGGAGTTTGCAAATGAAAAGAAACTTTGTGTTCCCAACAAACTAGGTGAAGGACGGCTTTCACACATACTTATCTCTCAGTACTGAGCATGTGGAGAGACGTTCGTTCATCTAGTAGAAAGGGAACGGGTTGCAGGAGAATCTTTTACTCTGGTTTCTAAGTCTGTTTCCTAGTGCCGGTTTGAAGTTCCTGCAGTTATCACTTTAAAACAAACTTGGAGATATTACATCCCCGTATATATGTATGAAGTGTAGTTTGCCACTGAAAAGAAACTTTGTGTTCCCAACAATTTAGTTGAATGTCGGCTTTCACACACATGCATCTCTCAAAACTGAGAATGTGGAGAGACGTTCGTTCATCTAGCACAAAGGGAACGGTTTGCAGGGGAAACTTTTACTCTGGTTTCTCAGTCTGTTTCCTAGTGCCGGTTTGAATTTCCTGCAGTTTTCACTGTAAAACAGAGATGGAGCTAGTACGTCCCCATATATATGTATGGAGTGGAGTTTGCAACTGAAAAGAAACAGTGAACCCAACAAGCAACGTGAAGGACGGCTTTCACACACACTTACCTCTCAGAACTGAGCATGTTGAGGGACGTTCGTTCATTTAACACTAAGGGAACGGGTTGCAGGGGAAACTTTTTCTCCCTATTCTCAGTCTGTTTCCTAGTGCCGGTTTGAAGTTCCTGCAGTTTTCACTGTAAAACCGAGTTGGAACTAGTACCTCCCCATATATATGTATGGAGTGGAGTTTGCAACTGAAAAGAAACTCTGTGTTCCCAACAAGCTAGTTGAAGGACGTCTTTCACACACAAATATCTCTCAGAAATGAGCATGTGGAGAGACGTTCCTTCTTCTAGCACAAAGGGATCGGGTTTCAGGGGAAACATTACCTCTGGTCTCTCAGTCTGTTTCCTAGTGCCGGTTTGGATTTCCTGCAGTTTTCACTGTAAAACCGAGTTGGAACTAGTACCACCCTATATATATGTATGGAGTGGAGTTTTCAACTAAAAAGAAAATGTGTTCCCAACATGATAGGTGAAGGACGGCATTCACACGCACTTATTTCTCTGAATTGAGCATGTGGAGAGACGTTCGTTCATCTAGCACAAAAGGAACGTGTTGCAGGGGAAACATTTACTCTGGTCTCTCAGTCTGTTTCCTAGTGCCGGTTTGAAGTTCCTGCAGTTTTCACTGTAAAGAAGCGTTGGAGGTAGAATCTCCCCATATATATGTATGGAGTGGTGTTTGCAACTGAAAAAATACTTTGTGTTCCCAACAAGCTAGGTGAAGAACGGCTTTCACGCATACATATCTCTCAGAAATGAGCATGTGGATAGACGTTCGTTCGTCTAGCACAAAGGGACCGCGTTGCAGGGGAAACTTTACTCCCTTTTCTCAGTATGTTTACAAGTGCCGGTTTGAAGTTCCTGCAGTTTTCACTGTAAAACAGAGTTGGAGCTAGTATCTCCCCATATATATGTATGGAGTGGGGTTTGCAACTGAAAAGCAACTATGTGTTCCCAAAAAGCTAGCTGAAGGACGGCTTTCACACCCAATTATCTCACAGAACTGAGCATTTGGAGAGACGTTCGTTCGTCTAACACAATGGGAACGTCTTGCAGGGGAAACTTTTACTCGGGTTTCTCAGTCTGTTTCAGAGTGCCGGTTTGAATTTCCTGCAGTTTTTACTGTAAAACCGATTTGGAGCTAATACCTCCCCATATATATGTATGGATTGGAGTTTGCAACTGAAAAGAATATATGTGATCACATCAAGCTAGGTGAAGGACTGCTTTCACACACTCGTATCTCTCAGAACTGAGCATGTGGAGAGACTTTCGTTCATCTCGCACAAAGGGAACGGGTTGCAGGGGAAAATTTTTCTCTGGATTCTCAGTCTGTTTCTTAGTGCCGGTTTGAAGTTCCTGCAGTTTTCACTGTACAACTGAGTTGGAGCTAGTACCTCCCCATATATATATATGGAATGGTGTTTGACACTGAAAGAGAACTTTGTGTTCCCAACAAGCTATATGAAGGAATTCTTTCACACACAATTCTCTCTCTGTACTGAGCATGTGGAGAGACGTTCCTTCTTCTAGCTAAATGGAACGGGTTTCAGGGGAAACATTACCTCTGGTCTCTCAGTCTGTTTCCTAGTGCTGGTTTGAAGTTCCTGCAATTTTTCACTGTAATACCGTGTTGGAGCTAGTACCTACCCAGATATGTTTATGGAGTGGAGTTTGCAAATGAAAAGAAACTTTGTGTTCCCAACAAGCTAAGTGAAGGACGGCTTTCACACATACTTATCTCTCAGTACTGAGCATGTGCAGAGACGTTCGTTCATCTAGCACAAAGGGAACTGTTTGCAGTTGAAACTTTTACTCTGGTTTCTCAGTCTGTTTCCTAGTGCCGGTTTGAATTTCAAGCAGTTTTCACTATAAAACCGAGTTGGAGAAAGTACTTCCCCATATAAATGTATGGAATGTATTTTGCAACTCAAAAGTAACTTGGTGTTCCGAACAAGCTAGGTGAAGGACGGCTTTCACACACACGTATCTCTCAGAACTGAGCATGTGGAGAGACGTTCGTTCATCTAGCACAAAGGGAACGGTTTGCAGGGGAAACTTTTACTCTGGTTTCTCAGTCTGTTTCCTAGTGCCGGTTTGGTGTTCCTGCAGTTTTCACTGTAAAAACGAGTTGGAGCTAATACCACACCATACATAAGTATGGATTACATTTTGCAACTGAAAAGAATCTTTGTGTTCCCAACAAGCTAGGTGAAAGACGAATTTCACACACAAATAGCTCTCAGAACTGAACATGTGGAGAGTCGTTCATTCATCTAGCACAAAGGCATCGGGTTGTAGGGGAAACTTTTACTCCTTTTCTCAGTCTGTTTTCTAGTGCCGGTATGAACTTCCTGCAGTTTTCAGTATAAAACCGTTTTCGAGCTAGTACATCACCGTATATGTGTATGGATTGAAGTTTGCAACTGAAAAGAAACTTTGTGTTACAAAGAATCTAGGTGAAGTACGGCTTTCACACACACGTATCTCTCAGAACTGAGCATGTGGAGAGACTTTCGTTCATCTCGCACAAAGGGAACGGGTTGAAGGGGAAACTTTTACTCTTGTTTCTCAGTCTGTTTCCAAGTGCCGAGTTGAAATTCCTGCAGTTTTCACTGTAAAACCGAGTTGAGCTCTTATCACCCCATATATATGTATGGAGTGGAGTTTTCAACTGAATAGAAACTTTGTGTTCCCAACAAGCTAAGTGAAGGACGGCTTTCACACACACGTATCTCTCAGAACTGAGCATGTGGAGAGACTTTCGTTCATCTCGCAGAAAGGGAACCGTTTGCAGCTGAAACTATTACTCTCGTTTCTCAGTCTGTTTCCTAGTGCCGGTTGGAAATTCCTGCAGTTTTCACTGTAAAAAAGAGTTGGAGCTAGTATCTCCCCATATATATGTATGGAGTGGTGTTTGCAACTGAAAAAATACTATGTGTTCCCAACAAGCTAGGTGAAGAACGGCTTTCATGCACACATATCTCTCAGAAATGAGCATGTGGATAGACGTTCGTTCATCTAGCACAAAGGGACCGGGTTGCAGGGGAAACTTTACTCCCTTTTCTCAGTATGTTTACAAGTGCCGGTTTGAACTTCCTGCAGTTTTCAGTGTAAAACCATGTAGGAGCTTGTACCACACCGTGTATATGTATGGAGTGGAGATAGCAACTGAAAAGAAACTTTGTGTTAACAACAAGCTAGGTGAAGGACGGCTTTCACACACACTTACCTCTCAGAACTGAGCATGTGGAGAGACTTTCGTTCATCTCGCACAAAGGGAACGGGTTGCAGGGGAAAATTTTTCTCTGGATTGTCACTCTGTTTCTTAGTGCCGGTTTGAAGTTCCTGCAGTTTTCACTGTAAAACCGTGTTGGTGCTAGTACCTCCCCATATATATTTATGGAATGGTGTTTACCACTGAAAGAGAACTTTGTGTTCCCAACAAGCTATATGAGGAATTCTTTCACACACAATTCTCTCTCTGTACTGAGCATGTGGAGAGACGTTCCTTCTTCTAGCTAAAGGGAACGGGTTTCAGGGGAAACATTACCTCTTGTCTCTCAGTCTGTTTCCTAGTGGCGGTTTGAAGTTCCTGCTGTTTTCACTGTAAAACCGTGTTGGAACTAGTACCTCCCCATATATATGTATGGAGTGGGGTTTGCAACTGAAAATAAACTCTGTGTTCCCAACAAGCTATGTGAAGGACGTCTTTCACACACAATTATCTCTCAGAACTGAGCATGTGGAGAGTCGTTCATTCATCTAGCACAAAGGCATCGGGTTGTAGGGGAAACTTTTTCTCCTTTTCTCAGTCTGTTTTCTAGTGCCGGTTTGAACTTCCTGCAGTTTTCAGTATAAAACAGTTTTGGAGCTAGTACATCACCGTATATGTGTATGGATTGGAGTTTGCAACTGAAAAGAAACTTTGTGTTCCCAACAATCTAGGTGAAGGACGGCTTTCACACACAGTTATCTCTCAGAACTGAGCATGTGGAGAGACGTTCATTCATTTAGCAGAAAGGGAACCGTTTGCAGGTGAAACTATTACTCTCGTTTCTCAGTCTGTTTCCTAGTGCCGGTTGGAAGTTCCTGCAGTTTTCACTGTAAAAAAGGGTTGGAGCTAGTATCTCCCCATATATATGTATGGAGTGGTGTTTGCAACTGAAAAAATACTATGTGTTCCCAACAAGCTAGGTGAAGAACGGCTTTCACGCACACATATCTCTCAGAAATGAGCATGTGGATAGACGTTCGTTCATCTAGCAAAAAGGGTCCGGGTTGCAGGGGAAACTTTTCTCCCTTTTCTCAGTATGTTTACAAGTGCCGGTTTGAACTTCCTGCATTTTTCAGTGTAAAACCATGTAGGAGCTTGTACCACCCCGTGTATATGTATGGAGTGGAGATAGCAACTGAAAAGAAACTTTGTTTTAACAACAAGCTAGGTGAAGGACGGCTTTCACACACACTTATCTCTCAGAACTGAGCATGTGGAGAGACGTTCGTTCATCTATCACAAAGGGAACGGTTTGCAGGGGAAACTTTTACTCTGGTTTCTCAGTCTGTTTCCTATTGCCGGTTGGAAGTTCCTGCAGTTTTCACTGTAAAACCGTGTTGGAGCTAGTACCACCCCATATATATGTATGCAGAATATTTTGCAAATGAAAAGAATCTTTGTGTTCCAAACAAGCTATGTGAAGGACGGCTTTCACAAACAATTATCTCTCAGAACTGAACATGTGAAGAGACGTCCGTTCATCTAGCACAAAGGGAACATTTTGCTGGAGAAACTTTTAATCTGGTTTCTCAGTCTGTTTCCTAGTGCCGGTTTGAAGTTCCTGAAGTTTTCACTGTAAAACCGTCTTGAAGCTATTAAATCTCCATATTTATTTATGGAGTGGGATTTACAACTGAAAAGTAACTTTTTGTCTCAACAATTTATGTGAAGGTCGGCTTTCACACACACTTATATCTCAGAACTTAGCATGTGGAGAGACATTCATTCTTCTAGCACAAAGGGAACAGTTTGCAGGGGAAACTTTTACTCTGGTTTCTCAGTCTGATTCCTAGTACCGTTTTGAATTTCCTGCAATTTTTCACTGTAATACCGATTTAGAGCTAGTACCTACCCAGATATGTTTATGGATTGGAGTTTGCAAATGAAAAGAAACTTTGTGTTCCCAACAAACTAGGTGAAGGACGGCTTTCACACATACTTATCTCTCAGTACTGAGCATGTGGAGAGACGTTCGTTCATCTAGTAGAAAGGGAACGGGTTGCAGGAGAATCTTTTACTCTGGTTTCTAAGTCTGTTTCCTAGTGCCGGTTTGAAGTTCCTGCAGTTATCACTTTAAAACAAACTTGGAGATATTACATCCCCGTATATATGTATGAAGTGTAGTTTGCCACTGAAAAGAAACTTTGTGTTCCCAACAATTTAGTTGAATGTCGGCTTTCACACACACGCATCTCTCAAAACTGAGAATGTGGAGAGACGTTCGTTCATCTAGCACAAAGGGAACGGTTTGCAGGGGAAACTTTTACTCTGGTTTCTCAGTCTGTTTCCTAGTGCCGGTTTGAATTTCTTGCAGTTTTCACTGTAAAACCGAGATGGAGCTAGTACGTCCCCATATATATGTATGGAGTGGAGTTTGCAACTGAAAAGAAACAGTGAACCCAACAAGCAACGTGAAGGACGGCTTTCACACACACTTACCTCTCAGAACTGAGCATGTTGAGGGACGTTCGTTCATTTAACACTAAGGGAACGGGTTGCAGGGGAAACTTTTTCTCCCTATTCTCAGTCTGTTTCCTAGTGCCGGTTTGAAGTTCTTGCAGTTTTCACTGTAAAACCGAGTTGGAACTAGTACCTCCCCATATATATGTATGGAGTGGAGTTTGCAACTGAAAAGAAACTCTGTGTTCCCAACAAGCTAGTTGAAGGACGTCTTTCACACACAAATATCTCTCAGAAATGAGCATGTGGAGAGACGTTCCTTCTTCTAGCACAAAGGGATCGGGTTTCAGGGGAAACATTACCTCTGGTCTCTCAGTCTGTTTCCTAGTGCCGGTTTGGATTTCCTGCAGTTTTCACTGTAAAACCGAGTTGGAACTAGTACCACCCTATATATATGTATGGAGTGGAGTTTTCAACTAAAAAGAAAATGTGTTCCCAACATGATAGGTGAAGGACGGCATTCACACGCACTTATTTCTCTGAATTGAGCATGTGGAGAGACGTTCGTTCATCTAGCACAAAAGGAACGTGTTGCAGGGGAAACATTTACTCTGGTCTCTCAGTCTGTTTCCTAGTGCCGGTTTGGTGTTCCTGCAGTTTTCACTGTAAAAACGATTTGGAGCTAATACCACACCATACATAAGTATGGATTACATTTTGCAACTGAAAAGAATCTTTGTGTTCCCAACAAGCTAGGTGAAAGACGAATTTCACACACAAATAGCTCTCAGAACTGAACATGTGGAGAGTCGTTCATTCATCTAGCACAAAGGCATCGGGTTGTAGGGGAAACTTTTACTCCTTTTCTCAGTCTGTTTTCTAGTGCAGGTATGAACTTCCTGCAGTTTTCAGTATAAAACCGTTTTCGAGCTAGTACAACACCGTATATGTGTATGGATTGAAGATTGCAACTGAAAAGAAACTTTGTGTTACAAACAATCTAGGTGAAGTACGGCTTTCACACACACGTATCTCTCAGAAATGAGCATGTGGAGAGACTTTCGTTCATCTCGCACAAAGGGAACGGGTTGAAGGGGAAACTTTTACTCTTGTTTCTCAGTCTGTTTCCAAGTGCCGAGTTGAAATTCCTGCAGTTTTCACTGTAAAACCGATTTGGAGCTAATACCTCCCCATATATATGTATGGAGTGGAGTTTGCAACTGAAAAGAAACTTTGTGTTCCCAACAAGCTAAGTGAAGGCCGGCTTTCACACACACGTATCTCTCAGAACTGAGCATGTGGAGAGACTTTCGTTCATCTCGCACAAAGGGAACGGGTTGCAGGGGAAAATTTTTCTCTGGATTGTCACTCTGTTTCTTAGTGCCGGTTTGAAGTTCCTGCAGTTTTCACTGTAAAACCGTGTTGGAGCTAGTACCTCCCCATATATACTTATGGAATGGTGTTTACCACTGAAAGGGAACTTTGTGTTCCCAACAAGCTATATGAAGGAATTCTTTCACACACTATTCTCTCTCTGTACTGAGCATGTGGAGAGACGTTCCTTCTTCTAGCTAAATGGAACGGGTTTCAGGGGAAACATTACCTCTGGTCTCTCAGTCTGTTTCCTAGTGGCGGTTTGAAGTTCCTGCTGTTTTCACTGTAAAACCGTGTTGGAACTAGTACCTCCCCATATATATGTATGGAGTGGGGTTTGCAACTGAAAATAAACTCTGTGTTCCCAACAAGCTATGTGAAGGACGTCTTTCACACACAATTATCTCTCAGAACTGAGCATGTGGAGAGTCGTTCATTCATCTAGCACAAAGGCATCGGGTTGTAGGGGAAACTTTTTCTCCTTTTCTCAGTCTGTTTTCTAGTGCCGGTTAGAACTTCCTTCAGTTTTCAGTATAAAAGCATTTTGGAGCTAGTACATCACCGTATATGTGTATGGATTGGAGTTTCCAACTGAAAAGAAACTTTGTGTTCCCAACAATCTAGGTGAAGGACGGCTTTCACACACAGTTATCTCTCAGAACTGAGCATGTGGAGAGACTTTCATTCATCTAGCAGAAAGGGAACCGTTTGCAGGTGAAACTATTACTCTCGTTTCTCAGTCTGTTTCCTAGTGCCGGTTGGAAGTTCCTGCAGTTTTCACTGTAAAAAAGAGTTGGAGCTAGTATCTCCCCATATATATGTATGGAGTGGTGTTTGCAACTGAAAAAATACTATGTGTTCCCAACAAGCTAGGTGAAGAACGGCTTTCATGCACACATATCTCTCAGAAATGAGCATGTGGATAGACGTTCGTTCATCTAGCACAAAGGGACCGGGTTGCAGGGGAAACTTTACTCCCTTTTCTCAGTATGTTTACAAGTGCCGGTTTGAACTTCCTGCAGTTTTCAGTGTAAAACCATGTAGGAGCTTGTACCACACCGTGTATATGTATGGAGTGGAGATAGCAACTGAAAAGAAACTTTGTGTTAACAACAAGCTAGGTGAAGGACGGCTTTCACACACACTTACCTCTCAGAACTGAGCATGTGGAGAGACTTTCGTTCATCTCGCACAAAGGGAACGGGTTGCAGGGGAAAATTTTTCTCTGGATTGTCACTCTGTTTCTTAGTGCCGGTTTGAAGTTCCTGCAGTTTTCACTGTAAAACCGTGTTGGTGATAGTACCTCCCCATATATATTTATGGAATGGTGTTTACCACTGTAAGAGAACTTTGTGTTCCCAACAAGCTATATGAGGAATTCTTTCACACACAATTCTCTCTCTGTACTGAGCATGTGGAGAGACGTTCCTTCTTCTAGCTAAAGGGAACGGGTTTCAGGGGAAACATTACCTCTGGTCTCTCAGTCTGTTTCCTAGTGGCGGTTTGAAGTTCCTGCTGTTTTCACTGTAAAACCGTGTTGGAACTAGTACCTCCCCATATATATGTATGGAGTGGGGTTTGCAACTGAAAATAAACTCTGTGTTCCCAACAAGCTATGTGAAGGACGTCTTTCACACACAATTATCTCTCAGAACTGAGCATGTGGAGAGTCGTTCATTCATCTAGCACAAAGGCATCGGGTTGTAGGGGAAACTTTTTCTCCTTTTCTCAGTCTGTTTTCTAGTGCCGGTTTGAACTTCCTGCAGTTTTCAGTATAAAACAGTTTTGGAGCTAGTACATCACCGTATATGTGTATGGATTGGAGTTTGCAACTGAAAAGAAACTTTGTGTTCCCAACAATCTAGGTGAAGGACGGCTTTCACACACAGTTATCTCTCAGAACTGAGCATGTGGAGAGACGTTCATTCATTTAGCAGAAAGGGAACCGTTTGCAGGTGAAACTATTACTCTCGTTTCTCAGTCTGTTTCCTAGTGCCGGTTGGAAGTTCCTGCAGTTTTCACTGTAAAAAAGGGTTGGAGCTAGTATCTCCCCATATATATGTATGGAGTGGTGTTTGCAACTGAAAAAATACTATGTGTTCCCAACAAGCTAGGTGAAGAACGGCTTTCACGCACACATATCTCTCAGAAATGAGCATGTGGATAGACGTTCGTTCATCTAGCAAAAAGGGTCCGGGTTGCAGGGGAAACTTTTCTCCCTTTTCTCAGTATGTTTACAAGTGCCGGTTTGAACTTCCTGCATTTTTCAGTGTAAAACCATGTAGGAGCTTGTACCACCCCGTGTATATGTATGGAGTGGAGATAGCAACTGAAAAGAAACTTTGTTTTAACAACAAGCTAGGTGAAGGACGGCTTTCACACACACTTATCTCTCAGAACTGAGCATGTGGAGAGACGTTCGTTCATCTATCACAAAGGGAACGGTTTGCAGGGGAAACTTTTACTCTGGTTTCTCAGTCTGTTTCCTATTGCCGGTTGGAAGTTCCTGCAGTTTTCACTGTAAAACCGTGTTGGAGCTAGTACCACCCCATATATATGTATGCAGAATATTTTGCAAATGAAAAGAATCTTTGTGTTCCAAACAAGCTATGTGAAGGACGGCTTTCACAAACAATTATCTCTCAGAACTGAACATGTGAAGAGACGTCCGTTCATCTAGCACAAAGGGAACATTTTGCTGGAGAAACTTTTAATCTGGTTTCTCAGTCTGTTTCCTAGTGCCGGTTTGAAGTTCCTGAAGTTTTCACTGTAAAACCGTCTTGAAGCTATTAAATCTCCATATTTATTTATGGAGTGGGATTTACAACTGAAAAGTAACTTTTTGTCTCAACAATTTATGTGAAGGTCGGCTTTCACACACACTTATATCTCAGAACTTAGCATGTGGAGAGACATTCATTCTTCTAGCACAAAGGGAACAGTTTGCAGGGGAAACTTTTACTCTGGTTTCTCAGTCTGATTCCTAGTACCGTTTTGAATTTCCTGCAATTTTTCACTGTAATACCGATTTAGAGCTAGTACCTACCCAGATATGTTTATGGATTGGAGTTTGCAAATGAAAAGAAACTTTGTGTTCCCAACAAACTAGGTGAAGGACGGCTTTCACACATACTTATCTCTCAGTACTGAGCATGTGGAGAGACGTTCGTTCATCTAGTAGAAAGGGAACGGGTTGCAGGAGAATCTTTTACTCTGGTTTCTAAGTCTGTTTCCTAGTGCCGGTTTGAAGTTCCTGCAGTTATCACTTTAAAACAAACTTGGAGATATTACATCCCCGTATATATGTATGAAGTGTAGTTTGCCACTGAAAAGAAACTTTGTGTTCCCAACAATTTAGTTGAATGTCGGCTTTCACACACACGCATCTCTCAAAACTGAGAATGTGGAGAGACGTTCGTTCATCTAGCACAAAGGGAACGGTTTGCAGGGGAAACTTTTACTCTGGTTTCTCAGTCTGTTTCCTAGTGCCGGTTTGAATTTCCTGCAGTTTTCACTGTAAAACCGAGATGGAGCTAGTACGTCCCCATATATATGTATGGAGTGGAGTTTGCAACTGAAAAGAAACAGTGAACCCAACAAGCAACGTGAAGGACGGCTTTCACACACACTTACCTCTCAGAACTGAGCATGTTGAGGGACGTTCGTTCATTTAACACTAAGGGAACGGGTTGCAGGGGAAACTTTTTCTCCCTATTCTCAGTCTGTTTCCTAGTGCCGGTTTGAAGTTCCTGCAGTTTTCACTGTAAAACCGAGTTGGAACTAGTACCTCCCCATATATATGTATGGAGTGGAGTTTGCAACTGAAAAGAAACTCTGTGTTCCCAACAAGCTAGTTGAAGGACGTCTTTCACACACAAATATCTCTCAGAAATGAGCATGTGGAGAGACGTTCCTTCTTCTAGCACAAAGGGATCGGGTTTCAGGGGAAACATTACCTCTGGTCTCTCAGTCTGTTTCCTAGTGCCGGTTTGGATTTCCTGCAGTTTTCACTGTAAAACCGAGTTGGAACTAGTACCACCCTATATATATGTATGGAGTGGAGTTTTCAACTAAAAAGAAAATGTGTTCCCAACATGATAGGTGAAGGACGGCATTCACACGCACTTATTTCTCTGAATTGAGCATGTGGAGAGACGTTCGTTCATCTAGCACAAAAGGAACGTGTTGCAGGGGAAACATTTACTCTGGTCTCTCAGTCTGTTTCCTAGTGCCGGTTTGGTGTTCCTGCAGTTTTCACTGTAAAAACGATTTGGAGCTAATACCACACCATACATAAGTATGGATTACATTTTGCAACTGAAAAGAATCTTTGTGTTCCCAACAAGCTAGGTGAAAGACGAATTTCACACACAAATAGCTCTCAGAACTGAACATGTGGAGAGTCGTTCATTCATCTAGCACAAAGGCATCGGGTTGTAGGGGAAACTTTTACTCCTTTTCTCAGTCTGTTTTCTAGTGCAGGTATGAACTTCCTGCAGTTTTCAGTATAAAACCGTTTTCGAGCTAGTACAACACCGTATATGTGTATGGATTGAAGATTGCAACTGAAAAGAAACTTTGTGTTACAAACAATCTAGGTGAAGTACGGCTTTCACACACACGTATCTCTCAGAAATGAGCATGTGGAGAGACTTTCGTTCATCTCGCACAAAGGGAACGGGTTGAAGGGGAAACTTTTACTCTTGTTTCTCAGTCTGTTTCCAAGTGCCGAGTTGAAATTCCTGCAGTTTTCACTGTAAAACCGATTTGGAGCTAATACCTCCCCATATATATGTATGGATTGGAGTTTGCAACTGAAAAGAATATATGTGATCACATCAAGCTAGTTGTAGGACAACTTTCACACACTCGTATCTCTCAGAACTGAGCATGTGGAGAGACTTTCGTTCATCTCGCACAAATGGAACGGGTTGAAGGGGAAACTTTTACTCTTGTTTCTCAGTCTGTTTCCAAGTGCCGAGTTGAAATTCCTGCAGTTTTCACTGTAAAACCGAGTTGAGCTCTTACCACCCCATATATATGTATGGAGTGGAGTTTGCAACTGAAAAGAAACTTTGTGTTCCCAACAAGCTAAGTGAAGGCCGGCTTTCACACACACGTATCTCTCAGAACTGAGCATGTGGAGAGACTTTCGTTCATCTCGCACAAAGGGAACGGGTTGCAGGGGAAAATTTTTCTCTGGATTGTCACTCTGTTTCTTAGTGCCGGTTTGAAGTTCCTGCAGTTTTCACTGTAAAACCGTGTTGGAGCTAGTACCTCCCCATATATACTTATGGAATGGTGTTTACCACTGAAAGAGAACTTTGTGTTCCCAACAAGCTATATGAAGGAATTCTTTCACACACTATTCTCTCTCTGTACTGAGCATGTGGAGAGACGTTCCTTCTTCTAGCTAAAGGGAACGGGTTTCAGGGGAAACATTACCTCTGGTCTCTCAGTCTGTTTCCTAGTGGCGGTTTGAAGTTCCTGCTGTTTTCACTGTAAAACCGTGTTGGAACTAGTACCACCCCATATATATGTATGGAGTGGGGTTTGCAACTGAAAATAAACTCTGTGTTCCCAACAAGCTATGTGAAGGACGTCTTTCACACACAATTATCTCTCAGAACTGAGCATGTGGAGAGTCGTTCATTCATCTAGCACAAAGGCATCGGGTTGTAGGGGAAACTTTTTCTCCTTTTCTCAGTCTGTTTTCTAGTGCCGGTTAGAACTTCCTGCAGTTTTCAGTATAAAACAGTTTTGGAGCTAGTACATCACCGTATATGTGTATGGATTGGAGTTTCCAACTGAAAAGAAACTTTGTGTTCCCAACAATCTAGGTGAAGGACGGCTTTCACACACAGTTATCTCTCAGAACTGAGCATGTGGAGAGACTTTCATTCATCTAGCAGAAAGGGAACCGTTTGCAGGTGAAACTATTACTCTCGTTTCTCAGTCTGTTTCCTAGTGCCGGTTGGAAGTTCCTGCAGTTTTCACTGTAAAAAAGAGTTGGAGCTAGTATCTCCCCATATATATGTATGGAGTGGTGTTTGCAACTGAAAAAATACTATGTGTTCCCAACAAGCTAGGTGAAGAACGGCTTTCATGCACACATATCTCTCAGAAATGAGCATGTGGATAGACGTTCGTTCATCTAGCACAAAGGGACCGGGTTGCAGGGGAAACTTTACTCCCTTTTCTCAGTATGTTTATAAGTGCCGGTTTGAACTTCCTGCAGTTTTCAGTGTAAAACCATGTAGGAGCTTGTACCACCCCGTGTATATGTATGGAGTGGAGATAGCAACTGAAAAGAAACTTTGTGTTAACAACAAGCTAGGTGAAGGACGGCTTTCACACACACTTATCTCTCAGAACTGAGCATGTGGAGAGACGTTCGTTCATCTATCACAAAGGGAACGGTTTGCAGGGGAAACTTTTACTCTGGTTTCTCAGTCTGTTTCCTATTGCCGGTTTGAAGTTCCTGCAGTTTTCACTGTAAAACCGTGTTGGAGCTAGTACCACCCCATATATATGTATGCAGAATATTTTGCAAATGAAAAGAATCTTTGTGTTCCAAACAAGCTATGTGAAGGACGGCTTTCACAAACAATTATCTCTCAGAACTGAACATGTGAAGAGACGTCCTTTCATCTAGCACAAAGGGAACATTTTGCTGGAGAAACTTTTAATCTGGTTTCTCAGTCTGTTTCCTAGTGCCGGTTTGAAGTTCCTGAAGTTTTCACTGTAAAACCGTCTTGAAACTATTAAATCTCCATATTTATTTATGGAGTGGGATTTACAACTGAAAAGTAACTTTTTGTCTCAACAATTTATGTGAAGGTCGGCTTTCACACACACTTATATCTCAGAACTTAGCATGTGGAGAGACATTCATTCTTCTAGCACAAAGGGAACGGTTTGCAGGGGAAACTTTTACTCTGGTTTCTCAGTCTGATTCCTAGTACCGTTTTGAATTTCCTGCAATTTTTCACTGTAATACCGATTTAGAGCTAGTACCTACCCAGATATGTTTATGGATTGGAGTTTGCAAATGAAAAGAAACTTTGTGTTCCCAACAAACTAGGTGAAGGACGGCTTTCACACATACTTATCTCTCAGTACTGAGCATGTGGAGAGACGTTCGTTCATCTAGTAGAAAGGGAACGGGTTGCAGGAGAATCTTTTACTCTGGTTTCTAAGTCTGTTTCCTAGTGCCGGTTTGAAGTTCCTGCAGTTATCACTTTAAAACAAACTTGGAGATATTACATCCCCGTATATATGTATGAAGTGTAGTTTGCCACTGAAAAGAAACTTTGTGTTCCCAACAATTTAGTTGAATGTCGGCTTTCACACACACGCATCTCTCAATACTGAGAATGTGGAGAGACGTTCGTTCATCTAGCACAAAGGGAACGGTTTGCAGGGGAAACTTTTACTCTGGTTTCTCAGTCTGTTTCCTAGTGCCGGTTTGAATTTCCTGCAGTTTTCACTGTAAAACCGAGATGGAGCTAGTACGTCCCCATATATATGTATGGAGTGGAGTTTGCAACTGAAAAGAAACAGTGAACCCAACAAGCAACGTGAAGGACGGCTTTCACACACACTTACCTCTCAGAACTGAGCATGTTGAGGGACGTTCGTTCATCTCGCACAAATGGAACGGGTTGAAGGGGAAATTTTTACTCTTGTTTCTCAGTCTGTTTCCAAGTGCCGAGTTGAAATTCCTGCATTTTTCACTGTAAAACCGAGTTGAGCTCTTACCACCCCATATATATGTATGGAGTGGAGTTTGCAACTGAAAAGAAACTTTGTGTTCCCAACAAGCTAAGTGAAGGCCGGCTTTCACACACACGTATCTCTCAGAACTGAGCATGTGGAGAGACTTTCGTTCATCTCGCACAAAGGGAACGGGTTGCAGGGGAAAATTTTTCTCTGGATTGTCACTCTGTTTCTTAGTGCCGGTTTGAAGTTCCTGCAGTTTTCACTGTAAAACCGTGTTGGAGCTAGTACCTCCCCATATATACTTATGGAATGGTGTTTACCACTGAAAGAGAACTTTGTGTTCCCAACAAGCTATATGAAGGAATTCTTTCACACACTATTCTCTCTCTGTACTGAGCATGTGGAGAGACGTTCCTTCTTCTAGCTAAAGGGAACGGGTTTCAGGGGAAACATTACCTCTGGTCTCTCAGTCTGTTTCCTAGTGGCGGTTTGAAGTTCCTGCTGTTTTCACTGTAAAACCGTGTTGGAACTAGTACCTCCCCATATATATGTATGGAGTGGGGTTTGCAACTGAAAATAAACTCTGTGTTCCCAACAAGCTATGTGAAGGACGTCTTTCACACACAATTATCTCTCAGAACTGAGCATGTGGAGAGTCGTTCATTCATCTAGCACAAAGGCATCGGGTTGTAGGGGAAACTTTTTCTCCTTTTCTCAGTCTGTTTTCTAGTGCCGGTTAGAACTTCCTGCAGTTTTCAGTATAAAACAGTTTTGGAGCTAGTACATCACCGTATATGTGTATGGATTGGAGTTTCCAACTGAAAAGAAACTTTGTGTTCCCAACAATCTAGGTGAAGGACGGCTTTCACACACAGTTATCTCTCAGAACTGAGCATGTGGAGAGACTTTCATTCATCTAGCAGAAAGGGAACCGTTTGCAGGTGAAACTATTACTCTCGTTTCTCAGTCTGTTTCCTAGTGCCGGTTGGAAGTTCCTGCAGTTTTCACTGTAAAAAAGAGTTGGAGCTAGTATCTCCCCATATATATGTATGGAGTGGTGTTTGCAACTGAAAAAATACTATGTGTTCCCAACAAGCTAGGTGAAGAACGGCTTTCACGCACACATATCTCTCAGAAATGAGCATGTGGATAGACGTTCGTTCATCTAGCACAAAGGGACCGGGTTGCAGGGGAAACTTTACTCCCTTTTCTCAGTATGTTTATAAGTGCCGGTTTGAACTTCCTGCAGTTTTCAGTGTAAAACCATGTAGGAGCTTGTACCACACCGTGTATATGTATGGAGTGGAGATAGCAACTGAAAAGAAACTTTGTGTTAACAACAAGCTAGGTGAAGGACGGCTTTCACACACACTTACCTCTCAGAACTGAGCATGTGGAGAGACTTTCGTTCATCTCGCACAAAGGGAACGGGTTGCAGGGGAAAATTTTTCTCTGGATTGTCACTCTGTTTCTTAGTGCCGGTTTGAAGTTCCTGCAGTTTTCACTGTAAAACCGTGTTGGTGCTAGTACCTCCCCATATATATTTATGGAATGGTGTTTACCACTGAAAGAGAACTTTTTGTTCCCAACAAGCTATATGAGGAATTCTTTCACACACAATTCTCTCTCTGTACTGAGCATGTGGAGAGACGTTCCTTCTTCTAGCTAAAGGGAACGGGTTTCAGGGGAAACATTACCTCTTGTCTCTCAGTCTGTTTCCTAGTGGCGCTTTGAAGTTCCTGCTGTTTTCACTGTAAAACCGTGTTGGAACTAGTACCTCCCCATATATATGTATGGAGTGGGGTTTGCAACTGAAAATAAACTCTGTGTTCCCAACAAGCTATGTGAAGAACGTCTTTCACACACAATTATCTCTCAGAACTGAGCATGTGGAGAGTCGTTCATTCATCTAGCACAAAGGCATCGGGTTGTAGGGGAAACTTTTTCTCCTTTTCTCAGTCTGTTTTCTAGTGCCGGTTTGAACTTCCTGCAGTTTTCAGTATAAAACAGTTTTGGAGCTAGTACATCACCGTATATGTGTATGGATTGGAGTTTCCAACTGAAAAGAAACTTTGTGTTCCCAACAATCTAGGTGAAGGACGGCTTTCACACACAGTTATCTCTCAGAACTGAGCATGTGGAGAGACTTTCATTCATCTAGCAGAAAGGGAACCGTTTGCAGGTGAAACTATTACTCTCGTTTCTCAGTCTGTTTCCTAGTGCCGGTTGGAAGTTCCTGCAGTTTTCACTGTAAAAAAGAGTTGGAGCTAGTATCTCCCCATATATATGTATGGAGTGGTGTTTGCAACTGAAAAAATACTATGTGTTCCCAACAAGCTAGGTGAAGAACGGCTTTCACGCACACATATCTCTCAGAAATGAGCATGTGGATAGACGTTCGTTCATCTAGCACAAAGGGACCGGGTTGCAGGGGAAACTTTACTCCCTTTTCTCAGTATGTTTATAAGTGCCGGTTTGAACTTCCTGCAGTTTTCAGTGTAAAACCATGTAGGAGCTTGTACCACACCGTGTATATGTATGGAGTGGAGATAGCAACTGAAAAGAAACTTTGTGTTAACAACAAGCTAGGTGAAGGACGGCTTTCACACACACTTACCTCTCAGAACTGAGCATGTGGAGAGACTTTCGTTCATCTCGCACAAAGGGAACGGGTTGCAGGGGAAAATTTTTCTCTGGATTGTCACTCTGTTTCTTAGTGCCGGTTTGAAGTTCCTGCAGTTTTCACTGTAAAACCGTGTTGGTGCTAGTACCTCCCCATATATATTTATGGAATGGTGTTTACCACTGAAAGAGAACTTTTTGTTCCCAACAAGCTATATGAGGAATTCTTTCACACACAATTCTCTCTCTGTACTGAGCATGTGGAGAGACGTTCCTTCTTCTAGCTAAAGGGAACGGGTTTCAGGGGAAACATTACCTCTTGTCTCTCAGTCTGTTTCCTAGTGGCGCTTTGAAGTTCCTGCTGTTTTCACTGTAAAACCGTGTTGGAACTAGTACCTCCCCATATATATGTATGGAGTGGGGTTTGCAACTGAAAATAAACTCTGTGTTCCCAACAAGCTATGTGAAGAACGTCTTTCACACACAATTATCTCTCAGAACTGAGCATGTGGAGAGTCGTTCATTCATCTAGCACAAAGGCATCGGGTTGTAGGGGAAACTTTTTCTCCTTTTCTCAGTCTGTTTTCTAGTGCCGGTTTGAACTTCCTGCAGTTTTCAGTATAAAACAGTTTTGGAGCTAGTACATCACCGTATATGTGTATGGATTGGAGTTTGCAACTGAAAAGAAACTTTGTGTTCCCAACAATCTAGGTGAAGGACGGCTTTCACACACAGTTATCTCTCAGAACTGAGCATGTGGAGAGACGTTCATTCATTTAGCAGAAAGGGAACCGTTTGCAGGTGAAACTATTACTCTCGTTTCTCAGTCTGTTTCCTAGTGCCGGTTGGAAGTTCCTGCAGTTTTCACTGTAAAAAAGGGTTGGAGCTAGTATCTCCCCATATATATGTATGGAGTGGTGTTTGCAACTGAAAAAATACTATGTGTTCCCAACAAGCTAGGTGAAGAACGGCTTTCACGCACACATATCTCTCAGAAATGAGCATGTGGATAGACGTTCGTTCATCTAGCAAAAAGGGTCCGGGTTGCAGGGGAAACTTTTCTCCCTTTTCTCAGTATGTTTACAAGTGCCGGTTTGAACTTCCTGCATTTTTCAGTGTAAAACCATGTAGGAGCTTGTACCACCCCGTGTATATGTATGGAGTGGAGATAGCAACTGAAAAGAAACTTTGTTTTAACAACAAGCTATGTGAAGGACGGCTTTCACAAACAATTATCTCTCAGAACTGAACATGTGAAGAGACGTCCTTTCATCTAGCACAAAGGGAACATTTTGCTGGAGAAACTTTTAATCTGGTTTCTCAGTCTGTTTCCTAGTGCCGGTTTGAAGTTCCTGAAGTTTTCACTGTAAAACCGTCTTGAAACTATTAAATCTCCATATTTATTTATGGAGTGGGATTTACAACTGAAAAGTAACTTTTTGTCTCAACAATTTATGTGAAGGTCGGCTTTCACACACACTTATATCTCAGAACTTAGCATGTGGAGAGACATTCATTCTTCTAGCACAAAGGGAACGGTTTGCAGGGGAAACTTTTACTCTGGTTTCTCAGTCTGATTCCTAGTACCGTTTTGAATTTCCTGCAATTTTTCACTGTAATACCGATTTAGAGCTAGTACCTACCCAGATATGTTTATGGATTGGAGTTTGCAAATGAAAAGAAACTTTGTGTTCCCAACAAACTAGGTGAAGGACGGCTTTCACACATACTTATCTCTCAGTACTGAGCATGTGGAGAGACGTTCGTTCATCTAGTAGAAAGGGAACGGGTTGCAGGAGAATCTTTTACTCTGGTTTCTAAGTCTGTTTCCTAGTGCCGGTTTGAAGTTCCTGCAGTTATCACTTTAAAACAAACTTGGAGATATTACATCCCCGTATATATGTATGAAGTGTAGTTTGCCACTGAAAAGAAACTTTGTGTTCCCAACAATTTAGTTGAATGTCGGCTTTCACACACACGCATCTCTCAAAACTGAGAATGTGGAGAGACGTTCGTTCATCTAGCACAAAGGGAACGGTTTGCAGGGGAAACTTTTACTCTGGTTTCTCAGTCTGTTTCCTAGTGCCGGTTTGAATTTCCTGCAGTTTTCACTGTAAAACCGAGATGGAGCTAGTACGTCCCCATATATATGTATGGAGTGGAGTTTGCAACTGAAAAGAAACAGTGAACCCAACAAGCAACGTGAAGGACGGCTTTCACACACACTTACCTCTCAGAACTGAGCATGTTGAGGGACGTTCGTTCATTTAACACTAAGGGAACGGGTTGCAGGGGAAACTTTTTCTCCCTATTCTCAGTCTGTTTCCTAGTGCCGGTTTGAAGTTCCTGCAGTTTTCACTGTAAAACCGAGTTGGAACTAGTACCTCCCCATATATATGTATGGAGTGGAGTTTGCAACTGAAAAGAAACTCTGTGTTCCCAACAAGCTAGTTGAAGGACGTCTTTCACACACAAATATCTCTCAGAAATGAGCATGTGGAGAGACGTTCCTTCTTCTAGCACAAAGGGATCGGGTTTCAGGGGAAACATTACCTCTGGTCTCTCAGTCTGTTTCCTAGTGCCGGTTTGGATTTCCTGCAGTTTTCACTGTAAAACCGAGTTGGAACTAGTACCACCCTATATATATGTATGGAGTGGAGTTTTCAACTAAAAAGAAAATGTGTTCCCAACATGATAGGTGAAGGACGGCATTCACACGCACTTATTTCTCTGAATTGAGCATGTGGAGAGACGTTCGTTCATCTAGCACAAAAGGAACGTGTTGCAGGGGAAACATTTACTCTGGTCTCTCAGTCTGTTTCCTAGTGCCGGTTTGAAGTTCCTGCAGTTTTCACTGTAAAGAAGCGTTGGAGGTAGAATCTCCCCATATATATGTATGGAGTGGTGTTTGCAACTGAAAACATACTTTGTGTTCCCAACAAGCTATATGAAGGAATTCTTTCACACACAATTCTCTCTCTGTACTGAGCATGTGGAGAGACGTTCCTTCTTCTAGCTAAATGGAACGGGTTTCAGGGGAAACATTACCTCTGGTCTCTCAGTCTGTTTCCTAGTGCTGGTTTGAAGTTCCTGCAATTTTTCACTGTAATACCGTGTTGGAGCTAGTACCTACCCAGATATGTTTATGGAGTGGAGTTTGCAAATGAAAAGAAACTTTGTGTTCCCAACAAGCTAGGTGAAGGACGGCTTTCACACATACTTATCTCTCAGTACTGAGCATGTGCAGAGACGTTCGTTCATCTAGCACAAAGGGAACTGTTTGCAGTTGAAACTTTTACTCTGGTTTCTCAGTCTGTTTCCTAGTGCCGGTTTGAATTTCAAGCAGTTTTCACTATAAAACCGAGTTGGAGAAAGTACTTCCCCATATAAATGTATGGAATGTATTTTGCAACTCAAAAGTAACTTGGTGTTCCGAACAAGCTAGGTGAAGGACGGCTTTCACACACACGTATCTCTCAGAACTGAGCATGTGGAGAGACGTTCGTTCATCTAGCACAAAGGGAACGGTTTGCAGGGGAAACTTTTACTCTGGTTTCTCAGTCTGTTTCCTAGTGCCGGTTTGGTGTTCCTGCAGTTTTCACTGTAAAAACGAGTTGGAGCTAATACCACACCATACATAAGTATGGATTACATTTTGCAACTGAAAAGAATCTTTGTGTTCCCAACAAGCTAGGTGAAAGACGAATTTCACACACAAATAGCTCTCAGAACTGAACATGTGGAGAGTCGTTCATTCATCTAGCACAAAGGCATCGGGTTGTAGGGGAAACTTTTACTCCTTTTCTCAGTCTGTTTTCTAGTGCCGGTATGAACTTCCTGCAGTTTTCAGTATAAAACCGTTTTCGAGCTAGTACATCACCGTATATGTGTATGGATTGAAGTTTGCAACTGAAAAGAAACTTTGTGTTACAAACAATCTAGGTGAAGTACGGCTTTCACACACACGTATCTCTCAGAACTGAGCATGTGGAGAGACGTTCGTTCATCTAGCACAAAGGGAACGGTTTGCAGGGGAAACTTTTACTCTGGTTTCTCAGTCTGTTTCCTAGTGCCGGTTTGGTGTTCCTGCAGTTTTCACTGTAAAAACGAGTTGGAGCTAATACCACACCATACATAAGTATGGATTACATTTTGCAACTGAAAAGAATCTTTGTGTTCCCAACAAGCTAGGTGAAAGACGAATTTCACACACAAATAGCTCTCAGAACTGAACATGTGGAGAGTCGTTCATTCATCTAGCACAATTGCATCGGGTTGTAGGGGAAACTTTTACTCCTTTTCTCAGTCTGTTTTCTAGTGCCGGTATGAACTTCCTGCAGTTTTCAGTATAAAACAGTTTTGGAGCTAGTACATCACCGTATATGTGTATGGATTGGAGTTTGCAACTGAAAAGAAACTTTGTGTTACAAACAATCTAGGTGAAGTACGGCTTTCACACACACGTATCTCTCAGAACTGAGCATGTGGAGAGACTTTCGTTCATCTCGCACAAAGGGAACGGGTTGAAGGGGAAACTTTTACTCTTGTTTCTCAGTCTGTTTCCAAGTGCCGAGTTGAAATTCCTGCAGTTTTCACTGTAAAACCGATTTGGAGCTAATACCTCCCCATATATATGTATGGATTGGAGTTTGCAACTGAAAAGAATATATGTGATCACATCAAGCTAGTTGAAGGACTGCTTTCACACACTCGTATCTCTCAGAACTGAGCACGTGGAGAGACTTTCGTTCATCTCGCACAAATGGAACGGGTTGAAGGGGAAACTTTTACTCTTGTTTCTCAGTCTGTTTCCAAGTGCCGAGTTGAAATTCCTGCAGTTTTCACTGTAAAACCGAGTTGAGCTCTTACCACCCCATATATATGTATGGAGTGGAGTTTGCAACTGAAAAGAAACTTTGTGTTCCCAACAAGCTAAGTGAAGGCCGGCTTTCACACACACGTATCTCTCAGAACTGAGCATGTGGAGAGACTTTCGTTCATCTCGCACAAAGGGAACGGGTTGCAGGGGAAAATTTTTCTCTGGATTGTCACTCTGTTTCTTAGTGCCGGTTTGAAGTTCCTGCAGTTTTCACTGTAAAACCGTGTTGGAGCTAGTACCTCCCCATATATACTTAAGGAATGGTGTTTACCACTGAAAGAGAACTTTGTGTTCCCAACAAGCTATATGAAGGAATTCTTTCACACACTATTCTCTCTCTGTACTGAGCATGTGGAGAGACGTTCCTTCTTCTAGCTAAAGGGAACGGGTTTCAGGGGAAACATTACCTCTGGTCTCTCAGTCTGTTTCCTAGTGGCGGTTTGAAGTTCCTGCTGTTTTCACTGTAAAACCGTGTTGGAACTAGTACCACCCCATATATATGTATGGAGTGGGGTTTGCAACTGAAAATAAACTCTGTGTTCCCAACAAGCTATGTGAAGGACGTCTTTCACACACAATTATCTCTCAGAACTGAGCATGTGGAGAGTCGTTCATTCATCTAGCACAAAGGCATCGGGTTGTAGGGGAAACTTTTTCTCCTTTTCTCAGTCTGTTTTCTAGTGCCGGTTTGAACTTCCTGCAGTTTTCAGTATAAAACAGTTTTGGAGCTAGTACATCACCGTATATGTGTATGGATTGGAGTTTGCAACTGAAAAGAAACTTTGTGTTCCCAACAATCTAGGTGAAGGACGGCTTTCACACACAGTTATCTCTCAGAACTGAGCATGTGGAGAGACGTTCATTCATTTAGCAGAAAGGGAACCGTTTGCAGGTGAAACTATTACTCTCGTTTCTCAGTCTGTTTCCTAGTGCCGGTTGGAAGTTCCTGCAGTTTTCACTGTAAAAAAGGGTTGGAGCTAGTATCTCCCCATATATATGTATGGAGTGGTGTTTGCAACTGAAAAAATACTATGTGTTCCCAACAAGCTAGGTGAAGAACGGCTTTCACGCACACATATCTCTCAGAAATGAGCATGTGGATAGACGTTCGTTCATCTAGCAAAAAGGGTCCGGGTTGCAGGGGAAACTTTTCTCCCTTTTCTCAGTATGTTTACAAGTGCCGGTTTGAACTTCCTGCATTTTTCATTGTAAAACCATGTAGGAGCTTGTACCACCCCGTGTATATGTATGGAGTGGAGATAGCAACTGAAAAGAAACTTTGTTTTAACAACAAGCTAGGTGAAGGACGGCTTTCACACACACTTATCTCTCAGAACTGAGCATGTGGAGAGACGTTCGTTCATCTATCACAAAGGGAACGGTTTGCAGGGGAAACTTTTACTCTGGTTTCTCAGTCTGTTTCCTATTGCCGGTTTGAAGTTCCTGCAGTTTTCACTGTAAAACCGTGTTGGAGCTAGTACCACCCCATATATATGTATGCAGAATATTTTGCAAATGAAAAGAATCTTTGTGTTCCAAACAAGCTATGTGAAGGACGGCTTTCACAAACAATTATCTCTCAGAACTGAACATGTGAAGAGACGTCCGTTCATCTAGCACAAAGGGAACATTTTGCTGGAGAAACTTTTAATCTGGTTTCTCAGTCTGTTTCCTAGTGCCGGTTTGAAGTTCCTGAAATTTTCACTGTAAAACCGTCTTGAAGCTATTAAATCTCCATATTTATTTATGGAGTGGGGTTTACAACTGAAAAGTAACTTTTTGTCTCAACAATTTATGTGAAGGTCGGCTTTCACACACACTTATATCTCAGAACTTAGCATGTGGAGAGACATTCATTCTTCTAGCACAAAGGGAACGGTTTGCAGGGGAAACTTTTACTCTGGTTTCTCAGTCTGATTCCTAGTACCGTTTTGAATTTCCTGCAATTTTTCACTGTAATACCGATTTAGAGCTAGTACCTACCCAGATATGTTTATGGATTGGAGTTTGCAAATGAAAAGAAACTTTGTGTTCCCAACAAACTAGGTGAAGGACGGCTTTCACACATACTTATCTCTCAGTACTGAGCATGTGGAGAGACGTTCGTTCATCTAGTAGAAAGGGAACGGGTTGCAGGAGAATCTTTTACTCTGGTTTCTAAGTCTGTTTCCTAGTGCCGGTTTGAAGTTCCTGCAGTTATCACTTTAAAACAAACTTGGAGATATTACATCCCCGTATATATGTATGAAGTGTAGTTTGCCACTGAAAAGAAACTTTGTGTTCCCAACAATTTAGTTGAATGTCGGCTTTCACACACACGCATCTCTCAAAACTGAGAATGTGGAGAGACGTTCGTTCATCTAGCACAAAGGGAACGGTTTGCAGGGGAAACTTTTACTCTGGTTTTTCAGTCTGTTTCCTAGTGCCGGTTTGAATTTCCTGCAGTTTTCACTGTAAAACAGAGATGGAGCTAGTACGTCCCCATATATATGTATGGAGTGGAGTTTGCAACTGAAAAGAAACAGTGAACCCAACAAGCAACGTGAAGGACGGCTTTCACACACACTTACCTCTCAGAACTGAGCATGTTGAGGGACGTTCGTTCATTTAACACTAAGGGAACGGGTTGCAGGGGAAACTTTTTCTCCCTATTCTCAGTCTGTTTCCTAGTGCCGGTTTGAAGTTCCTGCAGTTTTCACTGTAAAACCGAGTTGGAACTAGTACCTCCCCATATATATGTATGGAGTGGGGTTTGCAACTGAAAAGAAACTCTGTGTTCCCAACAAGCTAGTTGAAGGACGTCTTTCACACACAAATATCACTCAGAAATGAGCATGTGGAGAGACGTTCCTTCTTCTAGCACAAAGGGATCGGGTTTCAGGGGAAACATTACCTCTGGTCTCTCAGTCTGTTTCCTAGTGCCGGTTTGGATTTCCTGCAGTTTTCACTGTAAAACCGAGTTGGAACTAGTACCACCCTATATATATGTATGGAGTGGAGTTTTCAACTAAAAAGAAAATGTGTTCCCAACATGATAGGTGAAGGACGGCATTCACACGCACTTATTTCTCTGAATTGAGCATGTGGAGAGACGTTCGTTCATCTAGCACAAAAGGAACGTGTTGCAGGGGAAACATTTACTCTGGTCTCTCAGTCTGTTTCCTAGTGCCGGTTTGAAGTTCCTGCAGTTTTCACTGTAAAGAAGCGTTGGAGGTAGAATCTCCCCATATATATGTATGGAGTGGTGTTTGCAACTGAAAAAATACTTTGTGTTCCCAACAAGCTAGGTGAAGAACGGCTTTCACGCATACATATCTCTCAGAAATGAGCATGTGGATAGACGTTCGTTCGTCTAGCACAAAGGGACCGCGTTGCAGGGGAAACTTTACTCCCTTTTCTCTGTATGTTTACAAGTGCCGGTTTGAAGTTCCTGCAGTTTTCACTGTAAAACAGAGTTGGAGCTAGTATCTCCCCATATATATGTATGGAGTGGGGTTTGCAACTGAAAAGCAACTATGTGTTCCCAAAAAGCTAGCTGAAGGACGGCTTTCACACCCAATTATCTCACAGAACTGAGCATTTGGAGAGACGTTCGTTCGTCTAACACAATGGGAACGTCTTGCAGGGGAAACTTTTACTCCGGTTTCTCAGTCTGTTTCAGAGTGCCGGTTTGAATTTCCTGCAGTTTTTACTGTAAAACCGATTTGGAGCTAATACCTCCCCATATATATGTATGGATTGGAGTTTGCAACTGAAAAGAATATATGTGATCACATCAAGCTAGGTGAAGGACTGCTTTCACACACTCGTATCTCTCAGAACTGAGCATGTGGAGAGACTTTCGTTCATCTCGCACAAAGGGAACGGGTTGCAGGGGAAAATTTTTCTCTGGATTGTCACTCTGTTTCTTAGTGCCGGTTTGAAGTTCCTGCAGTTTTCACTGTAAAACCGTGTTGGAGCTAGTACCTCCCCATATATACTTAAGGAATGGTGTTTACCACTGAAAGAGAACTTTGTGTTCCCAACAAGCTATATGAAGGAATTCTTTCACACACTATTCTCTCTCTGTACTGAGCATGTGGAGAGACGTTCCTTCTTCTAGCTAAAGGGAACGGGTTTCAGGGGAAACATTACCTCTGGTCTCTCAGTCTGTTTCCTAGTGGCGGTTTGAAGTTCCTGCTGTTTTCACTGTAAAACCGTGTTGGAACTAGTACCACCCCATATATATGTATGGAGTGGGGTTTGCAACTGAAAATAAACTCTGTGTTCCCAACAAGCTATGTGAAGGACGTCTTTCACACACAATTATCTCTCAGAACTGAGCATGTGGAGAGTCGTTCATTCATCTAGCACAAAGGCATCGGGTTGTAGGGGAAACTTTTTCTCCTTTTCTCAGTCTGTTTTCTAGTGCCGGTTTGAACTTCCTGCAGTTTTCAGTATAAAACAGTTTTGGAGCTAGTACATCACCGTATATGTGTATGGATTGGAGTTTGCAACTGAAAAGAAACTTTGTGTTCCCAACAATCTAGGTGAAGGACGGCTTTCACACACAGTTATCTCTCAGAACTGAGCATGTGGAGAGACGTTCATTCATTTAGCAGAAAGGGAACCGTTTGCAGGTGAAACTATTACTCTCGTTTCTCAGTCTGTTTCCTAGTGCCGGTTGGAAGTTCCTGCAGTTTTCACTGTAAAAAAGGGTTGGAGCTAGTATCTCCCCATATATATGTATGGAGTGGTGTTTGCAACTGAAAAAATACTATGTGTTCCCAACAAGCTAGGTGAAGAACGGCTTTCACGCACACATATCTCTCAGAAATGAGCATGTGGATAGACGTTCGTTCATCTAGCAAAAAGGGTCCGGGTTGCAGGGGAAACTTTTCTCCCTTTTCTCAGTATGTTTACAAGTGCCGGTTTGAACTTCCTGCATTTTTCATTGTAAAACCATGTAGGAGCTTGTACCACCCCGTGTATATGTATGGAGTGGAGATAGCAACTGAAAAGAAACTTTGTTTTAACAACAAGCTAGGTGAAGGACGGCTTTCACACACACTTATCTCTCAGAACTGAGCATGTGGAGAGACGTTCGTTCATCTATCACAAAGGGAACGGTTTGCAGGGGAAACTTTTACTCTGGTTTCTCAGTCTGTTTCCTATTGCCGGTTTGAAGTTCCTGCAGTTTTCACTGTAAAACCGTGTTGGAGCTAGTACCACCCCATATATATGTATGCAGAATATTTTGCAAATGAAAAGAATCTTTGTGTTCCAAACAAGCTATGTGAAGGACGGCTTTCACAAACAATTATCTCTCAGAACTGAACATGTGAAGAGACGTCCGTTCATCTAGCACAAAGGGAACATTTTGCTGGAGAAACTTTTAATCTGGTTTCTCAGTCTGTTTCCTAGTGCCGGTTTGAAGTTCCTGAAATTTTCACTGTAAAACCGTCTTGAAGCTATTAAATCTCCATATTTATTTATGGAGTGGGGTTTACAACTGAAAAGTAACTTTTTGTCTCAACAATTTATGTGAAGGTCGGCTTTCACACACACTTATATCTCAGAACTTAGCATGTGGAGAGACATTCATTCTTCTAGCACAAAGGGAACGGTTTGCAGGGGAAACTTTTACTCTGGTTTCTCAGTCTGATTCCTAGTACCGTTTTGAATTTCCTGCAATTTTTCACTGTAATACCGATTTAGAGCTAGTACCTACCCAGATATGTTTATGGATTGGAGTTTGCAAATGAAAAGAAACTTTGTGTTCCCAACAAACTAGGTGAAGGACGGCTTTCACACATACTTATCTCTCAGTACTGAGCATGTGGAGAGACGTTCGTTCATCTAGTAGAAAGGGAACGGGTTGCAGGAGAATCTTTTACTCTGGTTTCTAAGTCTGTTTCCTAGTGCCGGTTTGAAGTTCCTGCAGTTATCACTTTAAAACAAACTTGGAGATATTACATCCCCGTATATATGTATGAAGTGTAGTTTGCCACTGAAAAGAAACTTTGTGTTCCCAACAATTTAGTTGAATGTCGGCTTTCACACACACGCATCTCTCAAAACTGAGAATGTGGAGAGACGTTCGTTCATCTAGCACAAAGGGAACGGTTTGCAGGGGAAACTTTTACTCTGGTTTTTCAGTCTGTTTCCTAGTGCCGGTTTGAATTTCCTGCAGTTTTCACTGTAAAACAGAGATGGAGCTAGTACGTCCCCATATATATGTATGGAGTGGAGTTTGCAACTGAAAAGAAACAGTGAACCCAACAAGCAACGTGAAGGACGGCTTTCACACACACTTACCTCTCAGAACTGAGCATGTTGAGGGACGTTCGTTCATTTAACACTAAGGGAACGGGTTGCAGGGGAAACTTTTTCTCCCTATTCTCAGTCTGTTTCCTAGTGCCGGTTTGAAGTTCCTGCAGTTTTCACTGTAAAACCGAGTTGGAACTAGTACCTCCCCATATATATGTATGGAGTGGGGTTTGCAACTGAAAAGAAACTCTGTGTTCCCAACAAGCTAGTTGAAGGACGTCTTTCACACACAAATATCACTCAGAAATGAGCATGTGGAGAGACGTTCCTTCTTCTAGCACAAAGGGATCGGGTTTCAGGGGAAACATTACCTCTGGTCTCTCAGTCTGTTTCCTAGTGCCGGTTTGGATTTCCTGCAGTTTTCACTGTAAAACCGAGTTGGAACTAGTACCACCCTATATATATGTATGGAGTGGAGTTTTCAACTAAAAAGAAAATGTGTTCCCAACATGATAGGTGAAGGACGGCATTCACACGCACTTATTTCTCTGAATTGAGCATGTGGAGAGACGTTCGTTCATCTAGCACAAAAGGAACGTGTTGCAGGGGAAACATTTACTCTGGTCTCTCAGTCTGTTTCCTAGTGCCGGTTTGAAGTTCCTGCAGTTTTCACTGTAAAGAAGCGTTGGAGGTAGAATCTCCCCATATATATGTATGGAGTGGTGTTTGCAACTGAAAAAATACTTTGTGTTCCCAACAAGCTAGGTGAAGAACGGCTTTCACGCATACATATCTCTCAGAAATGAGCATGTGGATAGACGTTCGTTCGTCTAGCACAAAGGGACCGCGTTGCAGGGGAAACTTTACTCCCTTTTCTCAGTATGTTTACAAGTGCCGGTTTGAAGTTCCTGCAGTTTTCACTGTAAAACAGAGTTGGAGCTAGTATCTCCCCATATATATGTATGGAGTGGGGTTTGCAACTGAAAAGCAACTATGTGTTCCCAAAAAGCTAGCTGAAGGACGGCTTTCACACCCAATTATCTCACAGAACTGAGCATTTGGAGAGACGTTCGTTCGTCTAACACAATGGGAACGTCTTGCAGGGGAAACTTTTACTCCGGTTTCTCAGTCTGTTTCAGAGTGCCGGTTTGAATTTCCTGCAGTTTTTACTGTAAAACCGATTTGGAGCTAATACCTCCCCATATATATGTATGGATTGGAGTTTGCAACTGAAAAGAATATATGTGATCACATCAAGCTAGGTGAAGGACTGCTTTCACACACTCGTATCTCTCAGAACTGAGCATGTGGAGAGACTTTCGTTCATCTCGCACAAAGGGAACGGGTTGCAGGGGAAAATTTTTCTCTGGATTCTCAGTCTGTTTCTTAGTGCCGGTTTTAAGTTCCTGCAGTTTTCACTGTACAACTGAGTTGGAGCTAGTACCTCCCCATATATATATATGGAATGGTGTTTGACACTGAAAGAGAACTTTGTGTTCCCAACAAGCTATATGAAGGAATTCTTTCACACACAATTCTCTCTCTGTACTGAGCATGTGGAGAGACGTTCCTTCTTCTAGCTAAATGGAACGGGTTTCAGGGGAAACATTACCTCTGGTCTCTCAGTCTGTTACCTAGTGCTGGTTTGAAGTTCCTGCAGTTTTCACTGTAAAACCGTGTTGGAGCTAGTACCTCCCCATATATACTTATGGAATGGTGTTTACCACTGAAAGAGAACTTTGTGTTCCCAACAAGCTATATGAAGGAATTCTTTCACACACTATTCTCTCTCTGTACTGAGCATGTGGAGAGACGTTCCTTCTTCTAGCTAAATGGAACGGGTTTCAGGGGAAACATTACCTCTGGTCTCTCAGTCTGTTTCCTAGTGGCGGTTTGAAGTTCCTGCTCTTTTCACTGTAAAACCGTGTTGGAACTAGTACCTCCCCATATATATGTATGGAGTGCGGTTTGCAACTGAAAATAAACTCTGTGTTCCCAACAAGCTATGTGAAGGACGTCTTTCACACACAATTATCTCTCAGAACTGAGCATGTGGAGAGTCGTTCATTCATCTAGCACAAAGGCATCGGGTTGTAGGGGAAACTTTTTCTCCTTTTCTCAGTCTGTTTTCTAGTGCCGGTTAGAACTTCCTTCAGTTTTCAGTATAAAAGCATTTTGGAGCTAGTACATCACCGTATATGTGTATGGATTGGAGTTTCCAACTGAAAAGAAACTTTGTGTTCCCAACAATCTAGGTGAAGGACGGCTTTCACACACAGTTATCTCTCAGAACTGAGCATGTGGAGAGACTTTCATTCATCTAGCAGAAAGGGAACCGTTTGCAGGTGAAACTATTACTCTCGTTTCTCAGTCTGTTTCCTAGTGCCGGTTGGAAGTTCCTGCAGTTTTCACTGTAAAAAAGAGTTGGAGCTAGTATCTCCCCATATATATGTATGGAGTGGTGTTTGCAACTGAAAAAATACTATGTGTTCCCAACAAGCTAGGTGAAGAACGGCTTTCATGCACACATATCTCTCAGAAATGAGCATGTGGATAGACGTTCGTTCATCTAGCACAAAGGGACCGGGTTGCAGGGGAAACTTTACTCCCTTTTCTCAGTATGTTTATAAGTGCCGGTTTGAATTTCCTGCAGTTTTCAGTGTAAAACCATGTAGGAGCTTGTACCACCCCGTGTATATGTATGGAGTGGAGATAGCAACTGAAAAGAAACTTTGTGTTAACAACAAGCTAGGTGAAGGACGGCTTTCACACACACTTACCTCTCAGAACTGAGCATGTGGAGAGACTTTCGTTCATCTCGCACAAAGGGAACGGGTTGCAGGGGAAAATTTTTCTCTGGATTCTCAGTCTGTTTCTTAGTGCCGGTTTTAATTTCCTGCAGTTTTCACTGTACAACTGAGTTGGAGCTAGTACCTCCCCATATATATATATGGAATGGTGTTTGACACTGAAAGAGAACTTTGTGTTCCCAACAAGCTATATGAAGGAATTCTTTCACACACAATTCTCTCTCTGTACTGAGCATGTGGAGAGACGTTCCTTCTTCTAGCTAAATGGAACGGGTTTCAGGGGAAACATTACCTCTGGTCTCTCAGTCTGTTTCCTAGTGCTGGTTTGAAGTTCCTGCAATTTTTCACTGTAATACCGTGTTGGAGCTAGTACCTACCCAGATATGTTTATGGAGTGGAGTTTTCAAATGAAAAGAAACTTTGTGTTCCCAACAAGCTAAGTGAAGGACGGCTTTCACACATACTTATCTCTCAGTACTGAGCATGTGCAGAGACGTTCGTTCATCTAGCACAAAGGGAACTGTTTGCAGTTGAAACTTTTACTCTGGTTTCTCAGTCTGTTTCCTAGTGCCGGTTTGAATTTCAAGCAGTTTTCACTATAAAACCGAGTTGGAGAAAGTACTTCCCCATATAAATGTATGGAATGTATTTTGCAACTCAAAAGTAACTTGGTGTTCCGAACAAGCTAGGTGAAGGACGGCTTTCACACACACGTATCTCTCAGAACTGAGCATGTGGAGAGACTTTCGTTCATCTCGCACAAAGGGAACGGGTTGCAGGGGAAAATTTTTCTCTGGATTGTCACTCTGTTTCTTAGTGCCGGTTTGAAGTTCCTGCAGTTTTCACTGTAAAACCGTGTTGGTGCTAGTACCTCCCCATATATATTTATGGAATGGTGTTTACCACTGAAAGAGAACTTTGTGTTCCCAACAAGCTATATGAGGAATTCTTTCACACACAATTCTCTCTCTGTACTGAGCATGTGGAGAGACGTTCCTTCTTCTAGCTAAAGGGAACGGGTTTCAGGGGAAACATTACCTCTGGTCTCTCAGTCTGTTTCCTAGTGGCGGTTTGAAGTTCCTGCTGTTTTCACTGTAAAACCGTGTTGGAACTAGTACCTCCCCATATATATGTATGGAGTGGGGTTTGCAACTGAAAATAAACTCTGTGTTCCCAACAAGCTATGTGAAGGACGTCTTTCACACACAATTATCTCTCAGAACTGAGCATGTGGAGAGTCGTTCATTCATCTAGCACAAAGGCATCGGGTTGTAGGGGAAACTTTTTCTCCTTTTCTCAGTCTGTTTTCTAGTGCCGGTTTGAACTTCCTGCAGTTTTCAGTATAAAACAGTTTTGGAGCTAGTACATCACCGTATATGTGTATGGATTGGAGTTTCCAACTGAAAAGAAACTTTGTGTTCCCAACAATCTAGGTGAAGGACGGCTTTCACACACAGTTATCTCTCAGAACTGAGCATGTGGAGAGACGTTCATTCATTTAGCAGAAAGGGAACCGTTTGCAGGTGAAACTATTACTCTCGTTTCTCAGTCTGTTTCCTAGTGCCGGTTGGAAGTTCCTGCAGTTTTCACTGTAAAAAAGGGTTGGAGCTAGTATCTCCCCATATATATGTATGGAGTGGTGTTTGCAACTGAAAAAATACTATGTGTTCCCAACAAGCTAGGTGAAGAACGGCTTTCACGCACACATATCTCTCAGAAATGAGCATGTGGATAGACGTTCGTTCATCTAGCAAAAAGGGTCCGGGTTGCAGGGGAAACTTTTCTCCCTTTTCTCAGTATGTTTACAAGTGCCGGTTTGAACTTCCTGCATTTTTCAGTGTAAAACCATGTAGGAGCTTGTACCACCCCGTGTATATGTATGGAGTGGAGATAGCAACTGAAAAGAAACTTTGTTTTAACAACAAGCTAGGTGAAGGACGGCTTTCACACACACTTATCTCTCAGAACTGAGCATGTGGAGAGACGTTCGTTCATCTATCACAAAGGGAACGGTTTGCAGGGGAAACTTTTACTCTGGTTTCTCAGTCTGTTTCCTATTGCCGGTTTGAAGTTCCTGCAGTTTTCACTGTAAAACCGTGTTGGAGCTAGTACCACCCCATATATATGTATGCAGAATATTTTGCAAATGAAAAGAATCTTTGTGTTCCAAACAAGCTATGTGAAGGACGGCTTTCACAAACAATTATCTCTCAGAACTGAACATGTGAAGAGACGTCCTTTCATCTAGCACAAAGGGAACATTTTGCTGGAGAAACTTTTAATCTGGTTTCTCAGTCTGTTTCCTAGTGCCGGTTTGAAGTTCCTGAAGTTTTCACTGTAAAACCGTCTTGAAACTATTAAATCTCCATATTTATTTATGGAGTGGGATTTACAACTGAAAAGTAACTTTTTGTCTCAACAATTTATGTGAAGGTCGGCTTTCACACACACTTATATCTCAGAACTTAGCATGTGGAGAGACATTCATTCTTCTAGCACAAAGGGAACGGTTTGCAGGGAAAACTTTTACTCTGGTTTCTCAGTCTGATTCCTAGTACCGTTTTGAATTTCCTGCAATTTTTCACTGTAATACCGATTTAGAGCTAGTACCTACCCAGATATGTTTATGGATTGGAGTTTGCAAATGAAAAGAAACTTTGTGTTCCCAACAAACTAGGTGAAGGACGGCTTTCACACATACTTATCTCTCAGTACTGAGCATGTGGAGAGACGTTCGTTCATCTAGTAGAAAGGGAACGGGTTGCAGGAGAATCTTTTACTCTGGTTTCTAAGTCTGTTTCCTAGTGCCGGTTTGAAGTTCCTGCAGTTATCACTTTAAAACAAACTTGGAGATATTACATCCCCGTATATATGTATGAAGTGTAGTTTGCCACTGAAAAGAAACTTTGTGTTCCCAACAATTTAGTTGAATGTCGGCTTTCACACACATGCATCTCTCAAAACTGAGAATGTGGAGAGACGTTCGTTCATCTAGCACAAAGGGAACGGTTTGCAGGGGAAACTTTTACTCTGGTTTCTCAGTCTGTTTCCTAGTGCCGGTTTGAATTTCCTGCAGTTTTCACTGTAAAACAGAGATGGAGCTAGTTCGTCCCCATATATATGTATGGAGTGGAGTTTGCAACTGAAAAGAAACAGTGAACCCAACAAGCAACGTGAAGGACGGCTTTCACACACACTTACCTCTCAGAACTGAGCATGTTGAGGGACGTTCGTTCATTTAACACTAAGGGAACGGGTTGCAGGGGAAACTTTTTCTCCCTATTCTCAGTCTGTTTCCTAGTGCCGGTTTGAAGTTCCTGCAGTTTTCACTGTAAAACCGAGTTGGAACTAGTACCTCCCCATATATATGTATGGAGTGGAGTTTGCAACTGAAAAGAAACTCTGTGTTCCCAACAAGCTAGTTGAAGGACGTCTTTCACACACAAATATCTCTCAGAAATGAGCATGTGGAGAGACGTTCCTTCTTCTAGCACAAAGGGATCGGGTTTCAGGGGAAACATTACCTCTGGTCTCTCAGTCTGTTTCCTAGTGCCGGTTTGGATTTCCTGCAGTTTTCACTGTAAAACCGAGTTGGAACTAGTACCACCCTATATATATGTATGGAGTGGAGTTTTCAACTAAAAAGAAAATGTGTTCCCAACATGATAGGTGAAGGACGGCATTCACACGCACTTATTTCTCTGAATTGAGCATGTGGAGAGACGTTCGTTCATCTAGCACAAAAGGAACGTGTTGCAGGGGAAACATTTACTCTGGTCTCTCAGTCTGTTTCCTAGTGCCGGTTTGAAGTTCCTGCAGTTTTCACTGTAAAGAAGCGTTGGAGGTAGAATCTCCCCATATATATGTATGGAGTGGTGTTTGCAACTGAAAAAATACTTTGTGTTCCCAACAAGCTAGGTGAAGAACGGCTTTCACGCATACATATCTCTCAGAAATGAGCATGTGGATAGACGTTCGTTCGTCTAGCACAAAGGGACCGCGTTGCAGGGGAAACTTTACTCCCTTTTCTCAGTATGTTTACAAGTGCCGGTTTGAAGTTCCTGCAGTTTTCACTGTAAAACAGAGTTGGAGCTAGTATCTCCCCATATATATGTATGGAGTGGGGTTTGCAACTGAAAAGCAACTATGTGTTCCCAAAAAGCTAGCTGAAGGACGGCTTTCACACCCAATTATCTCACAGAACTGAGCATTTGGAGAGACGTTCGTTCGTCTAACACAATGGGAACGTCTTGCAGGGGAAACTTTTACTCGGGTTTCTCAGTCTGTTTCAGAGTGCCGGTTTGAATTTCCTGCAGTTTTTACTGTAAAACCGATTTGGAGCTAATACCTCCCCATATATATGTATGGATTGGAGTTTGCAACTGAAAAGAATATATGTGATCACATCAAGCTAGGTGAAGGACTGCTTTCACACACTCGTATCTCTCAGAACTGAGCATGTGGAGAGACTTTCGTTCATCTCGCACAAAGGGAACGGGTTGCAGGGGAAAATTTTTCTCTGGATTCTCAGTCTGTTTCTTAGTGCCGGTTTTAATTTCCTGCAGTTTTCACTGTACAACTGAGTTGGAGCTAGTACCTCCCCATATATATATATGGAATGGTGTTTGACACTGAAAGAGAACTTTGTGTTCCCAACAAGCTATATGAAGGAATTCTTTCACACACAATTCTCTCTCTGTACTGAGCATGTGGAGAGACGTTCCTTCTTCTAGCTAAATGGAACGGGTTTCAGGGGAAACATTACCTCTGGTCTCTCAGTCTGTTTCCTAGTGCTGGTTTGAAGTTCCTGCAATTTTTCACTGTAATACCGTGTTGGAGCTAGTACCTACCCAGATATGTTTATGGAGTGGAGTTTTCAAATGAAAAGAAACTTTGTGTTCCCAACAAGCTAAGTGAAGGACGGCTTTCACACATACTTATCTCTCAGTACTGAGCATGTGGAGAGACGTTCGTTCATCTAGCACAAAGGGAACTGTTTGCAGTTGAAACTTTTACTCTGGTTTCTCAGTCTGTTTCCTAGTGCCGGTTTGAATTTCAAGCAGTTTTCACTATAAAACCGAGTTGGAGAAAGTACTTCCCCATATAAATGTATGGAATGTATTTTGCAACTCAAAAGTAACTTGGTGTTCCGAACAAGCTAGGTGAAGGACGGCTTTCACACACACGTATCTCTCAGAACTGAGCATGTGGAGAGACGTTCGTTCATCTAGCACAAAGGGAACGGTTTGCAGGGGAAACTTTTACTCTGGTTTCTCAGTCTGTTTCCTAGTGCCGGTTTGGTGTTCCTGCAGTTTTCACTGTAAAAACGAGTTGGAGCTAATACCACACCATACATAAGTATGGATTACATTTTGCAACTGAAAAGAATCTTTGTGTTCCCAACAAGCTAGGTGAAAGACGAATTTCACACACAAATAGCTCTCAGAACTGAACATGTGGAGAGTCGTTCATTCATCTAGCACAAATGCATCGGGTTGTAGGGGAAACTTTTACTCCTTTTCTCAGTCTGTTTTCTAGTGCCGGTATGAACTTCCTGCAGTTTTCAGTATAAAACCGTTTTCGAGCTAGTACATCACCGTATATGTGTATGGATTGAAGTTTGCAACTGAAAAGAAACTTTGTGTTACAAAGAATCTAGGTGAAGTACGGCTTTCACACACACGTATCTCTCAGAACTGAGCATGTGGAGAGACTTTCGTTCATCTCGCACAAAGGGAACGGGTTGAAGGGGAAACTTTTACTCTTGTTTCTCAGTCTGTTTCCAAGTGCCGTGTTGAAATTCCTGCAGTTTTCACTGTAAAACCGAGTTGAGCTCTTATCAACCCATATATATGTATGGAGTGGAGTTTTCAACTGAATAGAAACTTTGTGTTCCCAACAAGCTAAGTGAAGGACGGCTTTCACACACACGTATCTCTCAGAACTGAGCATGTGGAGAGACTTTCGTTCATCTCGCAGAAAGGGAACCGTTTGCAGCTGAAACTATTACTCTCGTTTCTCAGTCTGTTTCCTAGTGCCGGTTGGAAATTCCTGCAGTTTTCACTGTAAAAAAGAGTTGGAGCTAGTATCTCCCCATATATATGTATGGAGTGGTGTTTGCAACTGAAAAAATACTATGTGTTCCCAACAAGCTAGGTGAAGAACGGCTTTCATGCACACATATCTCTCAGAAATGAGCATGTGGATAGACGTTCGTTCATCTAGCACAAAGGGACCGGGTTGCAGGGGAAACTTTACTCCCTTTTCTCAGTATGTTTACAAGTGCCGGTTTGAACTTCCTGCAGTTTTCAGTGTAAAACCATGTAGGAGCTTGTACCACACCGTGTATATGTATGGAGTGGAGATAGCAACTGAAAAGAAACTTTGTGTTAACAACAAGCTAGGTGAAGGACGGCTTTCACACACACTTACCTCTCAGAACTGAGCATGTGGAGAGACTTTCGTTCATCTCGCACAAAGGGAACGGGTTGCAGGGGAAATTTTTTCTCTGGATTGTCACTCTGTTTCTTAGTGCCGGTTTGAAGTTCCTGCAGTTTTCACTGTAAAACCGTGTTGGTGCTAGTACCTCCCCATATATATTTATGGAATGGTGTTTACCACTGAAAGAGAACTTTGTGTTCCCAACAAGCTATATGAGGAATTCTTTCACACACAATTCTCTCTCTGTACTGAGCATGTGGAGAGACGTTCCTTCTTCTAGCTAAAGGGAACGGGTTTCAGGGGAAACATTACCTCTTGTCTCTCAGTCTGTTTCCTAGTGGCGGTTTGAAGTTCCTGCTGTTTTCACTGTAAAACCGTGTTGGAACTAGTACCTCCCCATATATATGTATGGAGTGGGGTTTGCAACTGAAAATAAACTCTGTGTTCCCAACAAGCTATGTGAAGGACGTCTTTCACACACAATTATCTCTCAGAACTGAGCATGTGGAGAGTCGTTCATTCATCTAGCACAAAGGCATCGGGTTGTAGGGGAAACTTTTTCTCCTTTTCTCAGTCTGTTTTCTAGTGCCGGTTTGAACTTCCTGCAGTTTTCAGTATAAAACAGTTTTGGAGCTAGTACATCACCGTATATGTGTATGGATTGGAGTTTGCAACTGAAAAGAAACTTTGTGTTCCCAACAATCTAGGTGAAGGACGGCTTTCACACACAGTTATCTCTCAGAACTGAGCATGTGGAGAGACGTTCATTCATTTAGCAGAAAGGGAACCGTTTGCAGGTGAAACTATTACTCTCGTTTCTCAGTCTGTTTCCTAGTGCCGGTTGGAAGTTCCTGCAGTTTTCACTGTAAAAAAGGGTTGGAGCTAGTATCTCCCCATATATATGTATGGAGTGGTGTTTGCAACTGAAAAAATACTATGTGTTCCCAACAAGCTAGGTGAAGAACGGCTTTCACGCACACATATCTCTCAGAAATGAGCATGTGGATAGACGTTCGTTCATCTAGCAAAAAGGGTCCGGGTTGCAGGGGAAACTTTTCTCCCTTTTCTCAGTATGTTTACAAGTGCCGGTTTGAACTTCCTGCATTTTTCAGTGTAAAACCATGTAGGAGCTTGTACCACCCCGTGTATATGTATGGAGTGGAGATAGCAACTGAAAAGAAACTTTGTTTTAACAACAAGCTAGGTGAAGGACGGCTTTCACACACACTTATCTCTCAGAACTGAGCATGTGGAGAGACGTTCGTTCATCTATCACAAAGGGAACGGTTTGCAGGGGAAACTTTTACTCTGGTTTCTCAGTCTGTTTCCTATTGCCGGTTGGAAGTTCCTGCAGTTTTCACTGTAAAACCGTGTTGGAGCTAGTACCACCCCATATATATGTATGCAGAATATTTTGCAAATGAAAAGAATCTTTGTGTTCCAAACAAGCTATGTGAAGGACGGCTTTCACAAACAATTATCTCTCAGAACTGAACATGTGAAGAGACGTCCGTTCATCTAGCACAAAGGGAACATTTTGCTGGAGAAACTTTTAATCTGGTTTCTCAGTCTGTTTCCTAGTGCCGGTTTGAAGTTCCTGAAGTTTTCACTGTAAAACCGTCTTGAAGCTATTAAATCTCCATATTTATTTATGGAGTGGGATTTACAACTGAAAAGTAACTTTTTGTCTCAACAATTTATGTGAAGGTCGGCTTTCACACACACTTATATCTCAGAACTTAGCATGTGGAGAGACATTCATTCTTCTAGCACAAAGGGAACGGTTTGCAGGGGAAACTTTTACTCTGGTTTCTCAGTCTGATTCCTAGTACCGTTTTGAATTTCCTGCAATTTTTCACTGTAATACCGATTTAGAGCTAGTACCTACCCAGATATGTTTATGGATTGGAGTTTGCAAATGAAAAGAAACTTTGTGTTCCCAACAAACTAGGTGAAGGACGGCTTTCACACATACTTATCTCTCAGTACTGAGCATGTGGAGAGACGTTCGTTCATCTAGTAGAAAGGGAACGGGTTGCAGGAGAATCTTTTACTCTGGTTTCTAAGTCTGTTTCCTAGTGCCGGTTTGAAGTTCCTGCAGTTATCACTTTAAAACAAACTTGGAGATATTACATCCCCGTATATATGTATGAAGTGTAGTTTGCCACTGAAAAGAAACTTTGTGTTCCCAACAATTTAGTTGAATGTCGGCTTTCACACACACGCATCTCTCAAAACTGAGAATGTGGAGAGACGTTCGTTCATCTAGCACAAAGGGAACGGTTTGCAGGGGAAACTTTTACTCTGGTTTCTCAGTCTGTTTCCTAGTGCCGGTTTGAATTTCCTGCAGTTTTCACTGTAAAACCGAGATGGAGCTAGTACGTCCCCATATATATGTATGGAGTGGAGTTTGCAACTGAAAAGAAACAGTGAACCCAACAAGCAACGTGAAGGACGGCTTTCACACACACTTACCTCTCAGAACTGAGCATGTTGAGGGACGTTCGTTCATTTAACACTAAGGGAACGGGTTGCAGGGGAAACTTTTTCTCCCTATTCTCAGTCTGTTTCCTAGTGCCGGTTTGAAGTTCCTGCAGTTTTCACTGTAAAACCGAGTTGGAACTAGTACCTCCCCATATATATGTATGGAGTGGAGTTTGCAACTGAAAAGAAACTCTGTGTTCCCAACAAGCTAGTTGAAGGACGTCTTTCACACACAAATATCTCTCAGAAATGAGCATGTGGAGAGACGTTCCTTCTTCTAGCACAAAGGGATCGGGTTTCAGGGGAAACATTACCTCTGGTCTCTCAGTCTGTTTCCTAGTGCCGGTTTGGATTTCCTGCAGTTTTCACTGTAAAACCGAGTTGGAACTAGTACCACCCTATATATATGTATGGAGTGGAGTTTTCAACTAAAAAGAAAATGTGTTCCCAACATGATAGGTGAAGGACGGCATTCACACGCACTTATTTCTCTGAATTGAGCATGTGGAGAGACGTTCGTTCATCTAGCACAAAAGGAACGTGTTGCAGGGGAAACATTTACTCTGGTCTCTCAGTCTGTTTCCTAGTGCCGGTTTGGTGTTCCTGCAGTTTTCACTGTAAAAACGATTTGGAGCTAATACCACACCATACATAAGTATGGATTACATTTTGCAACTGAAAAGAATCTTTGTGTTCCCAACAAGCTAGGTGAAAGACGAATTTCACACACAAATAGCTCTCAGAACTGAACATGTGGAGAGTCGTTCATTCATCTAGCACAAAGGCATCGGGTTGTAGGGGAAACTTTTACTCCTTTTCTCAGTCTGTTTTCTAGTGCAGGTATGAACTTCCTGCAGTTTTCAGTATAAAACCGTTTTCGAGCTAGTACAACACCGTATATGTGTATGGATTGAAGATTGCAACTGAAAAGAAACTTTGTGTTACAAACAATCTAGGTGAAGTACGGCTTTCACACACACGTATCTCTCAGAAATGAGCATGTGGAGAGACTTTCGTTCATCTCGCACAAAGGGAACGGGTTGAAGGGGAAACTTTTACTCTTGTTTCTCAGTCTGTTTCCAAGTGCCGAGTTGAAATTCCTGCAGTTTTCACTGTAAAACCGATTTGGAGCTAATACCTCCCCATATATATGTATGGATTGGAGTTTGCAACTGAAAAGAATATATGTGATCACATCAAGCTAGTTGAAGGACTGCTTTCACACACTCGTATCTCTCAGAACTGAGCATGTGGAGAGACTTTCGTTCATCTCGCACAAATGGAACGGGTTGAAGGGGAAACTTTTACTCTTGTTTCTCAGTCTGTTTCCAAGTGCCGAGTTGAAATTCCTGCAGTTTTCACTGTAAAACCGAGTTGAGCTCTTACCACCCCATATATATGTATGGAGTGGAGTTTGCAACTGAAAAGAAACTTTGTGTTCCCAACAAGCTAAGTGAAGGCCGGCTTTCACACACACGTATCTCTCAGAACTGAGCATGTGGAGAGACTTTCGTTCATCTCGCACAAAGGGAACGGGTTGCAGGGGAAAATTTTTCTCTGGATTGTCACTCTGTTTCTTAGTGCCGGTTTGAAGTTCCTGCAGTTTTCACTGTAAAACCGTGTTGGAGCTAGTACCTCCCCATATATACTTATGGAATGGTGTTTACCACTGAAAGAGAACTTTGTGTTCCCAACAAGCTATATGAAGGAATTCTTTCACACACTATTCTCTCTCTGTACTGAGCATGTGGAGAGACGTTCCTTCTTCTAGCTAAAGGGAACGGGTTTCAGGGGAAACATTACCTCTGGTCTCTCAGTCTGTTTCCTAGTGGCGGTTTGAAGTTCCTGCTGTTTTCACTGTAAAACCGTGTTGGAACTAGTACCACCCCATATATATGTATGGAGTGGGGTTTGCAACTGAAAATAAACTCTGTGTTCCCAACAAGCTATGTGAAGGACGTCTTTCACACACAATTATCTCTCAGAACTGAGCATGTGGAGAGTCGTTCATTCATCTAGCACAAAGGCATCGGGTTGTAGGGGAAACTTTTTCTCCTTTTCTCAGTCTGTTTTCTAGTGCCGGTTAGAACTTCCTGCAGTTTTCAGTATAAAACAGTTTTGGAGCTAGTACATCACCGTATATGTGTATGGATTGGAGTTTGCAACTGAAAAGAAACTTTGTGTTCCCAACAATCTAGGTGAAGGACGGCTTTCACACACAGTTATCTCTCAGAACTGAGCATGTGGAGAGACTTTCATTCATCTAGCAGAAAGGGAACCGTTTGCAGGTGAAACTATTACTCTCGTTTCTCAGTCTGTTTCCTAGTGCCGGTTGGAAGTTCCTGCAGTTTTCACTGTAAAAAAGAGTTGGAGCTAGTATCTCCCCATATATATGTATGGAGTGGTGTTTGCAACTGAAAAAATACTATGTGTTCCCAACAAGCTATGTGAAGAACGGCTTTCATGCACACATATCTCTCAGAAATGAGCATGTGGATAGACGTTCGTTCATCTAGCACAAAGGGACCGGGTTGCAGGGGAAACTTTACTCCCTTTTCTCAGTATGTTTACAAGTGCCGGTTTGAACTTCCTGCAGATTTCAGTGTAAAACCATGTAGGAGCTTGTACCACACCGTGTATATGTATGGAGTGGAGATAGCAACTGAAAAGAAACTTTGTGTTAACAACAAGCTAGGTGAAGGACGGCTTTCACACACACTTACCTCTCAGAACTGAGCATGTGGAGAGACTTTCGTTCATCTCGCACAAAGGGAACGGGTTGCAGGGGAAAATTTTTCTCTGGATTGTCACTCTGTTTCTTAGTGCCGGTTTGAAGTTCCTGCAGTTTTCACTGTAAAACCGTGTTGGTGCTAGTACCTCCCCATATATATTTATGGAATGGTGTTTACCACTGAAAGAGAACTTTGTGTTCCCAACAAGCTATATGAGGAATTCTTTCACACACAATTCTCTCTCTGTACTGAGCATGTGGAGAGACGTTCCTTCTTCTAGCTAAAGGGAACGGGTTTCAGGGGAAACATTACCTCTTGTCTCTCAGTCTGTTTCCTAGTGGCGGTTTGAAGTTCCTGCTGTTTTCACTGTAAAACCGTGTTGGAACTAGTACCTCCCCATATATATGTATGGAGTGGGGTTTGCAACTGAAAATAAACTCTGTGTTCCCAACAAGCTCTGTGAAGGACGTCTTTCACACACAATTATCTCTCAGAACTGAGCATGTGGAGAGTCGTTCATTCATCTAGCACAAAGGCATCGGGTTGTAGGGGAAACTTTTTCTCCTTTTCTCAGTCTGTTTTCTAGTGCCGGTGTGAACTTCCTGCAGTTTTCAGTATAAAACAGTTTTGGAGCTAGTACATCACCGTATATGTGTATGGATTGGAGTTTGCAACTGAAAAGAAACTTTGTGTTCCCAACAATCTAGGTGAAGGACGGCTTTCACACACAGTTATCTCTCAGAACTGAGCATGTGGAGAGACGTTCATTCATTTAGCAGAAAGGGAACCGTTTGCAGGTGAAACTATTACTCTCGTTTCTCAGTCTGTTTCCTAGTGCCGGTTGGAAGTTCCTGCAGTTTTCACTGTAAAAAAGGGTTGGAGCTAGTATCTCCCCATATATATGTATGGAGTGGTGTTTGCAACTGAAAAAATACTATGTGTTCCCAACAACCTAGGTGAAGAACGGCTTTCACGCACACATATCTCTCAGAAATGAGCATGTGGATAGACGTTCGTTCATCTAGCAAAAAGGGTCCGGGTTGCAGGGGAAACTTTTCTCCCTTTTCTCAGTATGTTTACAAGTGCCGGTTTGAACTTCCTGCATTTTTCATTGTAAAACCATGTAGGAGCTTGTACCACCCCGCGTATATGTATGGAGTGGAGATAGCAACTGAAAAGAAACTTTGTTTTAACAACAAGCTAGGTGAAGGACGGCTTTCACACACACTTATCTCTCAGAACTGAGCATGTGGAGAGACGTTCGTTCATCTATCACAAAGGGAACGGTTTGCAGGGGAAACTTTTACTCTGGTTTCTCAGTCTGTTTCCTATTGCCGGTTTGAAGTTCCTGCAGTTTTCACTGTAAAACCGTGTTGGAGCTAGTACCACCCCATATATATGTATGCAGAATATTTTGCAAATGAAAATAATCTTTGTGTTCCAAACAAGCTATGTGAAGGACGGCTTTCACAAACAATTATCTCTCAGAACTGAACATGTGAAGAGACGTCCGTTCATCTAGCACAAAGGGAACATTTTGCTGGAGAAACTTTTAATCTGGTTTCTCAGTCTGTTTCTTAGTGCCGGTTTGAAGTTCCTGCAGTTTTCACTGTAAAACCGTGTTGGTGCTAGTACCTCCCCATATATATTTATGGAATGGTGTTTACCACTGAAAGAGAACTTTGTGTTCCCAACAAGCTATATGAGGAATTCTTTCACACACAATTCTCTCTCTGTACTGAGCATGTGGAGAGACGTTCCTTCTTCTAGCTAAAGGGAACGGGTTTCAGGGGAAACATTACCTCTTGTCTCTCAGTCTGTTTCCTAGTGGCGGTTTGAAGTTCCTGCTGTTTTCACTGTAAAACCGTGTTGGAACTAGTACCTCCCCATATATATGTATGGAGTGGGGTTTGCAACTGAAAATAAACTCTGTGTTCCCAACAAGCTCTGTGAAGGACGTCTTTCACACACAATTATCTCTCAGAACTGAGCATGTGGAGAGTCGTTCATTCATCTAGCACAAAGGCATCGGGTTGTAGGGGAAACTTTTTCTCCTTTTCTCAGTCTGTTTTCTAGTGCCGGTGTGAACTTCCTGCAGTTTTCAGTATAAAACAGTTTTGGAGCTAGTACATCACCGTATATGTGTATGGATTGGAGTTTGCAACTGAAAAGAAACTTTGTGTTCCCAACAATCTAGGTGAAGGACGGCTTTCACACACAGTTATCTCTCAGAACTGAGCATGTGGAGAGACGTTCATTCATTTAGCAGAAAGGGAACCGTTTGCAGGTGAAACTATTACTCTCGTTTCTCAGTCTGTTTCCTAGTGCCGGTTGGAAGTTCCTGCAGTTTTCACTGTAAAAAAGGGTTGGAGCTAGTATCTCCCCATATATATGTATGGAGTGGTGTTTGCAACTGAAAAAATACTATGTGTTCCCAACAAGCTAGGTGAAGAACGGCTTTCACGCACACATATCTCTCAGAAATGAGCATGTGGATAGACGTTCGTTCATCTAGCAAAAAGGGTCCGGGTTGCAGGGGAAACTTTTCTCCCTTTTCTCAGTATGTTTACAAGTGCCGGTTTGAACTTCCTGCATTTTTCATTGTAAAACCATGTAGGAGCTTGTACCACCCCGTGTATATGTATGGAGTGGAGATAGCAACTGAAAAGAAACTTTGTTTTAACAACAAGCTAGGTGAAGGACGGCTTTCACACACACTTATCTCTCAGAACTGAGCATGTGGAGAGACGTTCGTTCATCTATCACAAAGGGAACGGTTTGCAGGGGAAACTTTTACTCTGGTTTCTCAGTCTGTTTCCTATTGCCGGTTTGAAGTTCCTGCAGTTTTCACTGTAAAACCGTGTTGGAGCTTGTACCACCCCGTGTATATGTATGCAGAATATTTTGCAAATGAAAATAATCTTTGTGTTCCAAACAAGCTATGTGAAGGACGGCTTTCACAAACAATTATCTCTCAGAACTGAACATGTGAAGAGACGTCCGTTCATCTAGCACAAAGGGAACATTTTGCTGGAGAAACTTTTAATCTGGTTTCTCAGTCTGTTTCCTAGTGCCGGTTTGAAGTTCCTGAAATTTTCACTGTAAAACCGTCTTGAAGCTATTAAATCTCCATATTTATTTATGGAGTGGGGTTTACAACTGAAAAGTAACTTTTTGTCTCAACAATTTATGTGAAGGTCGGCTTTCACACACACTTATATCTCAGAACTTAGCATGTGGAGAGACATTCATTCTTCTAGCACAAAGGGAACGGTTTGCAGGGGAAACTTTTACTCTGGTTTCTCAGTCTGATTCCTAGTACCGTTTTGAATTTCCTGCAATTTTTCACTGTAATACCGATTTAGAGCTAGTACCTACCCAGATATGTTTATGGATTGGAGTTTGCAAATGAAAAGAAACTTTGTGTTCCCAACAAACTAGGTGAAGGACGGCTTTCACACATACTTATCTCTCAGTACTGAGCATGTGGAGAGACGTTCGTTCATCTAGTAGAAAGGGAACGGGTTGCAGGAGAATCTTTTACTCTGGTTTCTAAGTCTGTTTCCTAGTGCCGGTTTGAAGTTCCTGCAGTTATCACTTTAAAACAAACTTGGAGATATTACATCCCCGTATATATGTATGAAGTGTAGTTTGCCACTGAAAAGAAACTTTGTGTTCCCAACAATTTAGTTGAATGTCGGCTTTCACACACACGCATCTCTCAAAACTGAGAATGTGGAGAGACGTTCGTTCATCTAGCACAAAGGGAACGGTTTGCAGGGGAAACTTTTACTCTGGTTTTTCAGTCTGTTTCCTAGTGCCGGTTTGAATTTCCTGCAGTTTTCACTGTAAAACTGAGATGGAGCTAGTACGTCCCCATATATATGTATGGAGTGGAGTTTGCAACTGAAAAGAAACAGTGAACCCAACAAGCAACGTGAAGGACGGCTTTCACACACACTTACCTCTCAGAACTGAGCATGTTGAGGGACGTTCGTTCATTTAACACTAAGGGAACGGGTTGCAGGGGAAACTTTTTCTCCCTATTCTCAGTCTGTTTCCTAGTGCCGGTTTGAAGTTCCTGCAGTTTTCACTGTAAAACCGAGTTGGAACTAGTACCTCCCCATATATATGTATGGAGTGGAGTTTGCAACTGAAAAGAAACTCTGTGTTCCCAACAAGCTAGTTGAAGGACGTCTTTCACACACAAATATCTCTCAGAAATGAGCATGTGGAGAGACGTTCCTTCTTCTAGCACAAAGGGATCGGGTTTCAGGGGAAACATTACCTCTGGTCTCTCAGTCTGTTTCCTAGTGCCGGTTTGGATTTCCTGCAGTTTTCACTGTAAAACCGAGTTGGAACTAGTACCACCCTATATATATGTATGGAGTGGAGTTTTCAACTAAAAAGAAAATGTGTTCCCAACATGATAGGTGAAGGACGGCATTCACACGCACTTATTTCTCTGAATTGAGCATGTGGAGAGACGTTCGTTCATCTAGCACAAAAGGAACGTGTTGCAGGGGAAACATTTACTCTGGTCTCTCAGTCTGTTTCCTAGTGCCGGTTTGAAGTTCCTGCAGTTTTCACTGTAAAGAAGCGTTGGAGGTAGAATCTCCCCATATATATGTATGGAGTGGTGTTTGCAACTGAAAAAATACTTTGTGTTCCCAACAAGCTAGGTGAAGAACGGCTTTCACGCATACATATCTCTCAGAAATGAGCATGTGGATAGACGTTCGTTCGTCTAGCACAAAGGGACCGCGTTGCAGGGGAAACTTTACTCCCTTTTCTCAGTATGTTTACAAGTGCCGGTTTGAAGTTCCTGCAGTTTTCACTGTAAAACAGAGTTGGAGCTAGTATCTCCCCATATATATGTATGGAGTGGGGTTTGCAACTGAAAAGCAACTATGTGTTCCCAAAAAGCTAGCTGAAGGACGGCTTTCACACCCAATTATCTCACAGAACTGAGCATTTGGAGAGACGTTCGTTCGTCTAACAAAATGGGAACGTCTTGCAGGGGAAACTTTTACTCGGGTTTCTCAGTCTGTTTCAGAGTGCCGGTTTGAATTTCCTGCAGTTTTTACTGTAAAACCGATTTGGAGCTAATACCTCCCCATATATATGTATGGATTGGAGTTTGCAACTGAAAAGAATATATGTGATCACATCAAGCTAGGTGAAGGACTGCTTTCACACACTCGTATCTCTCAGAACTGAGCATGTGGAGAGACTTTCGTTCATCTCGCACAAATGGAACGGGTTGAAGGGGAAACTTTTACTCTTGTTTCTCAGTCTGTTTCCAAGTGCCGAGTTGAAATTCCTGCAGTTTTCACTGTAAAACCGAGTTGAGCTCTTACCACCCCATATATATGTATGCAGTGGAGTTTGCAACTGAAAAGAAACTTTGTGTTCCCAACAAGCTAAGTGAAGGCCGGCTTTCACACACACGTATCTCTCAGAACTGAGCATGTGGAGAGACTTTCGTTCATCTCGCACAAAGGGAACGGGTTGCAGGGGAAAATTTTTCTCTGGATTGTCACTCTGTTTCTTAGTGCCGGGTTGAAGTTCCTGCAGTTTTCACTGTAAAACCGTGTTGGAGCTAGTACCTCCCCATATATACTTATGGAATGGTGTTTACCACTGAAAGAGAACTTTGTGTTCCCAACAAGCTATATGAAGGAATTCTTTCACACACTATTCTCTCTCTGTACTGAGCATGTGGAGAGACGTTCCTTCTTCTAGCTAAAGGGAACGGGTTTCAGGGGAAACATTACCTCTGGTCTCTCAGTCTGTTTCCTAGTGGCGGTTTGAAGTTCCTGCTGTTTTCACTGTAAAACCGTGTTGGAACTAGTACCACCCCATATATATGTATGGAGTGGGGTTTGCAACTGAAAATAAACTCTGTGTTCCCAACAAGCTATGTGAAGGACGTCTTTCACACACAATTATCTCTCAGAACTGAGCATGTGGAGAGTCGTTCATTCATCTAGCACAAAGGCATCGGGTTGTAGGGGAAACTTTTTCTCCTTTTCTCAGTCTGTTTTCTAGTGCCGGTTAGAACTTCCTGCAGTTTTCAGTATAAAACAGTTTTGGAGCTAGTACATCACCGTATATGTGTATGGATTGGAGTTTCCAACTGAAAAGAAACTTTGTGTTCCCAACAATCTAGGTGAAGGACGGCTTTCACACACAGTTATCTCTCAGAACTGAGCATGTGGAGAGACTTTCATTCATCTAGCAGAAAGGGAACCGTTTGCAGGTGAAACTATTACTCTCGTTTCTCAGTCTGTTTCCTAGTGCCGGTTGGAAGTTCCTGCAGTTTTCACTGTAAAAAAGAGTTGGAGCTAGTATCTCCCCATATATATGTATGGAGTGGTGTTTGCAACTGAAAAAATACTATGTGTTCCCAACAAGCTATGTGAAGAACGGCTTTCATGCACACATATCTCTCAGAAATGAGCATGTGGATAGACGTTCGTTCATCTAGCACAAAGGGACCGGGTTGCAGGGGAAACTTTAGTCCCTTTTCTCAGTATGTTTACAAGTGCCGGTTTGAACTTCCTGCAGTTTTCAGTGTAAAACCATGTAGGAGCTTGTACCACACCGTGTATATGTATGGAGTGGAGATAGCAACTGAAAAGAAACTTTGTGTTAACAACAAGCTAGGTGAAGGACGGCTTTCACACACACTTACCTCTCAGAACTGAGCATGTGGAGAGACTTTCTTTCATCTCGCACAAAGGGAACGGGTTGCAGGGGAAAATTTTTCTCTGGATTGTCACTCTGTTTCTTAGTGCCGGTTTGAAGTTCCTGCAGTTTTCACTGTAAAACCGTGTTGGTGCTAGTACCTCCCCATATATATTTATGGAATGGTGTTTACCACTGAAAGAGAACTTTGTGTTCCCAACAAGCTATATGAGGAATTCTTTCACACACAATTCTCTCTCTGTACTGAGCATGTGGAGAGACGTTCCTTCTTCTAGCTAAAGGGAACGGGTTTCAGGGGAAACATTACCTCTTGTCTCTCAGTCTGTTTCCTAGTGGCGGTTTGAAGTTCCTGCTGTTTTCACTGTAAAACCGTGTTGGAACTAGTACCTCCCCATATATATGTATGGAGTGGGGTTTGCAACTGAAAATAAACTCTGTGTTCCCAACAAGCTATGTGAAGGACGTCTTTCACACACAATTATCTCTCAGAACTGAGCATGTGGAGAGTCGTTCATTCATCTAGCACAAAGGCATCGGGTTGTAGGGGAAACTTTTTCTCCTTTTCTCAGTCTGTTTTCTAGTGCCGGTTTGAACTTCCTGCAGTTTTCAGTATAAAACAGTTTTGGAGCTAGTACATCACCGTATATGTGTATGGATTGGAGTTTGCAACTGAAAAGAAACTTTGTGTTCCCAACAATCTAGGTGAAGGACGGCTTTCACACACAGTTATCTCTCAGAACTGAGCATGTGGAGAGACGTTCATTCATTTAGCAGAAAGGGAACCGTTTGCAGGTGAAACTATTACTCTCGTTTCTCAGTCTGTTTCCTAGTGCCGGTTGGAAGTTCCTGCAGTTTTCACTGTAAAAAAGGGTTGGAGCTACTATCTCCCCATATATATGTATGGAGTGGTGTTTGCAACTGAAAAAATACTATGTGTTCCCAACAAGCTAGGTGAAGAACGGCTTTCACGCACACATATCTCTCAGAAATGAGCATGTGGATAGACGTTCGTTCATCTAGCAAAAAGGGTCCGGGTTGCAGGGGAAACTTTTCTCCCTTTTCTCAGTATGTTTACAAGTGCCGGTTTGAACTTCCTGCATTTTTCAGTGTAAAACCATGTAGGAGCTTGTACCACCCCTTGTATATGTATGGAGTGGAGATAGCAACTGAAAAGAAACTTTGTTTTAACAACAAGCTAGGTGAAGGACGGCTTTCACACACACTTATCTCTCAGAAATGAGCATGTGGATAGACGTTCGTTCATCTATCACAAAGGGAACGGTTTGCAGGGGAAACTTTTACTCTGGTTTCTCAGTCTGTTTCCTATTGCCGGTTTGAAGTTCCTGAATTTTCACTGTAAAACCGTGTTGGAGCTAGTACCATCCCATATATATGTATGCAGAATATTTTGCAAATGAAAATAATCTTTGTGTTCCAAACAAGCTATGTGAAGGACGGCTTTCACAAACAATTATCTCTCAGAACTGAACATGTGAAGAGACGTCCGTTCATCTAGCACAAAGGGAACATTTTGCTGGAGAAACTTTTAATCTGGTTTCTCAGTCTGTTTCCTAGTGCCGGTTTGAAGTTCCTGAAGTTTTCACTGTAAAACCGTCTTGAAGCTATTAAATCTCCATATTTATTTATGGAGTGGGGTTTACAACTGAAAAGTAACTTTTTGTCTCAACAATTTATGTGAAGGTCGGCTTTCACACACACTTATATCTCAGAATTTAGCATGTGGAGAGACATTCATTCTTCTAGCACAAAGGGAACGGTTTGCAGGGGAAACTTTTACTCTGGTTTCTCAGTCTGATTCCTAGTACCGTTTTGAATTTCCTGCAATTTTTCACTGTAATACCGATTTAGAGCTAGTACCTACCCAGATATGTTTATGGATTGGCATTTGCAAATGAAAAGAAACTTTGTGTTCCCAACAAACTAGGTGAAGGACGGCTTTCACACATAATTATCTCTCAGTACTGAGCATGTGGAGAGACGTTCGTTCATCTAGTAGAAAGGGAACGGGTTGCAGGAGAATCTTTTACTCTGGTTTCTAAGTCTGTTTCCTAGTGCCGGTTTGAAGTTCCTGCAGTTATCACTTTAAAACAAACTTGGAGATATTACATCCCCGTATATATGTATGAAGTGTAGTTTGCCACTGAAAAGAAACTTTGTGTTCCCAACAATTTAGTTGAATGTCGGCTTTCACACACACGCATCTCTCAAAACTGAGAATGTGGAGAGACGTTCGTTCATCTAGCACAAAGGGAACGGTTTGCAGGGGAAACTTTTACTCTGGTTTCTCAGTCTGTTTCCTAGTGCCGGTTTGAATTTCCTGCAGTTTTCACTGTAAAACCGAGATGGAGCTAGTACGTCCCCATATATATGTATGGAGTGGAGTTTGCAACTGAAAAGAAACAGTGAACCCAACAAGCAACGTGAAGGACGGCTTTCACACACACTTACCTCTCAGAACTGAGCATGTTGAGGGACGTTCGTTCATTTAACACTAAGGGAACGGGTTGCAGGGGAAACTTTTTCTCCCTATTCTCAGTCTGTTTCCTAGTGCCGGTTTGAAGTTCCTGCAGTTTTCACTGTAAAACCGAGTTGGAACTAGTACCTCCCCATATATATGTATGGAGTGGAGTTTGCAACTGAAAAGAAACTCTGTGTTCCCAACAAGCTAGTTGAAGGACGTCTTTCACACACAAATATCTCTCAGAAATGAGCATGTGGAGAGACGTTCCTTCTTCTAGCACAAAGGGATCGGGTTTCAGGGGAAACATTACCTCTGGTCTCTCAGTCTGTTTCCTAGTGCCGGTTTGGATTTCCTGCAGTTTTCACTGTAAAACCGAGTTGGAACTAGTACCACCCTATATATATGTATGGAGTGGAGTTTTCAACTAAAAAGAAAATGTGTTCCCAACATGATAGGTGAAGGACGGCATTCACACGCACTTATTTCTCTGAATTGAGCATGTGGAGAGACGTTCGTTCATCTAGCACAAAAGGAACGTGTTGCAGGGGAAACATTTACTCTGGTCTCTCAGTCTGTTTCCTAGTGCCGGTTTGAAGTTCCTGCAGTTTTCACTGTAAAGAAGCGTTGGAGGTAGAATCTCCCCATATATATGTATGGAGTGGTGTTTGCAACTGAAAAAATACTTTGTGTTCCCAACAAGCTAGGTGAAGAACGGCTTTCACGCATACATATCTCTCAGAAATGAGCATGTGGATAGACGTTCGTTCGTCTAGCACAAAGGGACCGCGTTGCAGGGGAAACTTTACTCCCTTTTCTCAGTATGTTTACAAGTGCCGGTTTGAAGTTCCTGCAGTTTTCACTGTAAAACAGAGTTGGAGCTAGTATCTCCCCATATATATGTATGGAGTGGGGTTTGCAACTGAAAAGCAACTATGTGTTCCCAAAAAGCTAGCTGAAGGACGGCTTTCACACCCAATTATCTCACAGAACTGAGCATTTGGAGAGACGTTCGTTCGTCTAACACAATGGGAACGTCTTGCAGGGGAAACTTTTACTCGGGTTTCTCAGTCTGTTTCAGAGTGCCGGTTTGAATTTCCTGCAGTTTTTACTGTAAAACCGATTTGGAGCTAATACCTCCCCATATATATGTATGGATTGGAGTTTGCAACTGAAAAGAATATATGTGATCACATCAAGCTAGGTGAAGGACTGCTTTCACACACTCGTATCTCTCAGAACTGAGCATGTGGAGAGACTTTCGTTCATCTCGCACAAAGGGAACAGGTTGCAGGGGAAAATTTTTCTCTGGATTCTCAGTCTGTTTCTTAGTGCCGGTTTTAAGTTCCTGCAGTTTTCACTGTACAACTGAGTTGGAGCTAGTACCTCCCCATATATATATATGGAATGGTGTTTGACACTGAAAGAGAACTTTGTGTTCCCAACAAGCTATATGAAGGAATTCTTTCACACACAATTCTCTCTCTGTACTGAGCATGTGGAGAGACGTTCCTTCTTCTAGCTAAATGGAACGGGTTTCAGGGGAAACATTACCTCTGGTCTCTCAGTCTGTTTCCTAGTGCTGGTTTGAAGTTCCTGCAATTTTTCACTGTAATACCGTGTTGGAGCTAGTACCTACCCAGATATGTTTATGGAGTGGAGTTTGCAAATGAAAAGAAACTTTGTGTTCCCAACAAGCTAGGTGAAGGACGGCTTTCACACATACTTATCTCTCAGTACTGAGCATGTGCAGAGAAGTTCGTTCATCTAGCACAAAGGGAACTGTTTGCAGTTGAAACTTTTACTCTGGTTTCTCAGTCTGTTTCCTAGTGCCGGTTTGAATTTCAAGCAGTTTTCACTATAAAACCGAGTTGGAGAAAGTACTTCCCCATATAAATGTATGGAATGTATTTTGCAACTCAAAAGTAACTTGGTGTTCCGAACAAGCTAGGTGAAGGACGGCTTTCACACACACGTATCTCTCAGAACTGAGCATGTGGAGAGACGTTCGTTCATCTAGCACAAAGGGAACGGTTTGCAGGGGAAACTTTTACTCTGGTTTCTCAGTCTGTTTCCTAGTGCCGGTTTGGTGTTCCTGCAGTTTTCACTATAAAACCGAGTTGGAGAAAGTACTTCCCCATATAAATGTATGGAATGTATTTTGCAACTCAAAAGTAACTTGGTGTTCCGAACAAGCTAGGTGAAGGACGGCTTTCACACACACGTATCTCTCAGAACTGAGCATGTGGAGAGACGTTCGTTCATCTAGCACAAAGGGAACGGTTTGCAGGGGAAACTTTTACTCTGGTTTCTCAGTCTGTTTCCTAGTGCCGGTTTGATGTTCCTGCAGTTTTCACTGTAAAAACGAGTTGGAGCTAATACCACACCATACATAAGTGTGGATTACATTTTGCAACTGAAAAGAATCTTTTTTGTTCCCAACAAGCTAGGTGAAAGACGAATTTCACACACAAATAGCTCTCAGAACTGAACATGTGGAGAGTCGTTCATTCATCTAGCACAAAGGCATCGGGTTGTAGGAGAAACTTTTACTCCTTTTCTCAGTCTGTTTTCTAGTGCCGGTATGTACTTCCTGCAGTTTTCAGTATAAAACCGTTTTCGAGCTAGTACATCACCGTATATGTGTATGGATTAAAGTTTGCAACTGAAAAGAAACTTTGTGTTCCAAACAATCTAGGTGAAGGACGGCTTTCACACACAGTTATCTCTCAGAACTGAGCATGTGGAGACACGTTCATTCATCTAGCACAAAGGGAACCGTTTGCAGGTGAAACTATTACTCTTGTTTCTCAGTCTGTTTCCTAGTGCCGGTTGGAAGTTCCTGCAGTTTTCACTGTAAAAAAGGGTTGGAGCTAGTACCACCCCATATATATGTATGCAGAATATTTTGCAAATGAAAAGAATCTTTGTGTTCCAAACAAGCTATGTGAAGGACGGCTTTCACAAACAATTATCTCTCAGAACTGAACATGTGAAGAGACGTTCGTTCATCTAGCACAAAGGGAACTTTTTGCTGGAGAAACTTTTAATCTGGTTTCTCAGTCTGTTTCCTAGTGCCGGTTTGAAGTTCCTGCTGTTTTCACTGTAAAACCGTCTTGAAGCTAGTAAATCTCCATATTTATTTATGGAGTGGAGTTTACAACTGAAAAGTAAATTTTTGTCTCAACAATTTAGGTGAAGGACGGCTTTCACACACACATATATCTCAGAACTTAGCATGTGGAGAGACATTCATTCTTCTAGCACTATGGGAACGGTTTGCAGGAGAAACTTTTACTCTGGTTTCGCAGTCTGATTCCTAGTACCGTTTTGAATTTCCTGCAATTTTTTACTGTAATACCGAGTTGGAGCTAGTACCTACCCAGATATATTTATGGAGTGGAGTTTGCAAATGAAAAGAAACTTTGTTTTCCCAACAAGCTTGGTGAAGGACGGTTTTCACACACACTTATCTCTCAGAACTGAGTATGTGGAGAGACGTTCGTTCATCAGGCACAAAGAAACGGGTTGCAGGAGAATATTTTACTCTGGTTTCTCAGTCTGTTTCCTAGTGCCGGTTTGAAGTTCCTGCAGTTATCACTGTAAAACAAACTTGTAGATATTACATCCCCATATATTTGTATGAAGTGTAGTTTGCCACTGAAAAGAAACTTTGTGTTCCCAACAATTTAGTTGAATGTCGGCTTTCACACACACGCATCTCTCACAAATTAGCATGTGGAGAGACGTTCGTTCATCTAGCACAAAGGGAACGGTTTGCAGGGGAAACTTTTACTCTGGTTTCTCAGTCTGTTTCCTAGTGCCGGTTTGATGTTCCTGCAGTTTTCACTGTAAAAACGAGTTGGAGCTAATACCACACCATACATAATTTTGGAGTACATTTTACAACTGAAAAGAATCTTTGTGTTCCCAACAAGCTAGGTGAAGGACGGCTTTCACACACAATTATCTCTCAGAACTGAGCATGTGGAGAGTCGTTCATTCATCTAGCACAAAGGCATCGTGTTGTAGGGGAAACTTTTACTCCTTTTCTCAGTCTGTTTTCTAGTGCCGGTTTGAACTTCCTGCGGTTTTCACTATAAAAGCATTTTGGAGCTAGTACATCACCGAATATGTGTATGGATTGGGGTTTGCAACTGAAAATTATCTTTGCGTTCCAAACAATCTAGGTGAAGGACGGCTTTCACACACAGTTATCTCTCAGAACTGAGCATGTGGAGAGACGTTCATTCATCTAGCACAAAGGGACCACGTTGCAGGGGAAACTTTTACTCTGGTTTCTCAGTCTGTTTCCTATTGCCGGTTTGATGTTCCTGCAATTTTCAGTGTAAAACAAGGTTGGAGCTAGTATCACCCCGTATATATGTATGGAGTCGAGTTTACAAGTGAAAAGTAACTTTGTGTTAACAACAAGCTAGGTGAAGGACGGCTTTCACACACACTTATCTCTCAGAACTGAGCATGTGGAGAGACGTTCGTTCATTTAGCACAAAGGGAAAGGTTAGCAGGGGAAACTTTTACTTTGGTTTCTCAGTTTGTTTCCTATTGCCGGTTTGATGTTCCTGCAGGTTTCAATGTAAAACCGTGTAGGAGCTAGTACCAACCCATATATATGTATGCAGAATATTTTGCAAATGAAAAGAATCTTTGTGTTCCAAACAAGCTATGTGAAGGACGGCTTTCACAAACAATTATCTCTCAGAACTGAACATGTGAAGAGACGTTCGTTCATCAGGCACAAAGAAACGGGTTGCAGGAGAATATTTTACTCTGGTTTCTCAGTCTGTTTCCTAGTGCCGGTTTGAAGTTCCTGCAGTTATCACTGTAAAACAAACTTGGAGATATTACATCCCCATATATTTGTATGAAGTGTAGTTTGCCACTGAAAAGAAACTTTGTGTTCCCAACAATTTAGTTGAATGTCGGCTTTCACACACACGCATCTCTCACAACTGAGCATGTGGAGAGACGTTCGTTCATCTAGCACAAAGGGAACGGTTTGCAGGGGAACCTTTTACACTGGTTTCTCAGTCTGTTTCCTAGTGCCGGATTGATGTTCCTGCAGTTTTCACGGTAAAAACGAGTTGGAACTAATACCACACCATACATAAGGTTGGAGTACATTTTACAACTGAAAAGAATCTTTGTGTTCCCAACAAGCTAGGTGAAGGACGGCTTTCACACACAATTATCTCTCAGAACAGAGCATGTGGAGATTCGTTCATTCATCTAGCACAAAAGCATCGTGTTGTAGGGGAAACTTTTACTCCTTTTCTCAGTCTGTTTTCTAGTGCCGGTTTGAACTTCCTGCAGTTTTCAGTATAAAAGCATTTTGGAGCTAGTACATCACCGAATATGTGTATGGATTGGGGTTTGCAACTGAAAAGTATCTTTGTGTTCCAAACAATCTAGGTGAAGTACGGCTTTCACACACAGTTATCTCTCAAAACTGAACACGTGGAGAGACTTTCATTCATCTAGTACAAAGGGAAACGTTTGCAGGTGAAACTATTACTCTCGTTTCTCAGTCTTTTTCCTAGTTCCGGTTGGAAGTTCCTGCAGTTTTCACTGTAAAAATGAGTTGGAGCTAGTATCTCCCCATATATATGTATGGAGTGGGGTTTGCAACTGAAAAGAAAATTTGAGTTCCCAACAAGCTAGTTCAATGACGGATTTCACACACACTTAACTCTCAGAACTTAGCATGTGGAGAGACATTCTTTCTTCTAGCACAAAGGGAACGGTTTTCAGGAGAAACTTTTACTCTGGTTTCTCAGTCTGATTCCTAGTACCGTTTTGAATTTCCTGCAATTTTTTACTGTAATACCGAGTTGGAGCTAGTACGTCCCCATATATATGTATGGAGTGGAGTTTGCAACTGAAAAGAAACAGTGAACCCAACAAGCAACGTGAAGGACGGCTTTCACACACACTTACCTCTCAGAACTGAGCATGTTGAGGGACGTTCGTTCATTTAACACTAAGGGAACGGGTTACAGGGGAAACTTTTACTCCCTATTCTCAGTCTGTTTCCTAGTGCCGGTTTGAAGTTCCTGCAGTTTTCACTGTAAAACCGAGTTGGAACTAGTACCTCCCCATATATATGTATGGAGTGGAGTTTGCAACTGAAAAGAAACTCTGTGTTCCCAACAAGCTAGTTGAAGGACGTCTTTCACACACAAATATCTCTCAGAAATGAGCATGTGGAGAGACGTTCCTTCTTCTAGCACAAAGGGATCGGGTTTCAGGGGAAACATTACCTCTGGTCTCTCAGTCTGTTTCCTAGTGCCGGTTTGGATTTCCTGCAGTTTTCACTGTAAAACCGAGTTGGAACTAGTACCACCCTATATATATGTATGGAGTGGAGTTTTCAACTAAAAAGAAAATGTGTTCCCAACATGATAGGTGAAGGACGGCATTCACACGCACTTATTTCTCTGAATTGAGCATGTGGAGAGACGTTCGTTCATCTAGCACAAAAGGAACGTGTTGCAGGGGAAACATTTACTCTGGTCTCTCAGTCTGTTTCCTAGTGCCGGTTTGAAGTTCCTGCAGTTTTCACTGTAAAGAAGCGTTGGAGGTAGAATCTCCCCATATATATGTATGGAGTGGTGTTTGCAACTGAAAAAATACTTTGTGTTCCCAACAAGCTAGGTGAAGAACGGCTTTCACGCATACATATCTCTCAGAAATGAGCATGTGGATAGACGTTCGTTCGTCTAGCACAAAGGGACCGCGTTGCAGGGGAAACTTTACTCCCTTTTCTCAGTATGTTTACAAGTGCCGGTTTGAAGTTCCTGCAGTTTTCACTGTAAAACAGAGTTGGAGCTAGTATCTCCCCATATATATGTATGGAGTGGGGTTTGCAACTGAAAAGCAACTATGTGTTCCCACAAAGCTAGCTGAAGGACGGCTTTCACACCCAATTATCTCACAGAACTGAGCATTTGGAGAGACGTTCGTTCGTCTAACACAATGGGAACGTCTTGCAGGGGAACTTTTACTCGGGTTTCTCAGTCTGTTTCAGAGTGCCGGTTTGAATTTCCTGCAGTTTTTACTGTAAAACCGATTTGGAGCTAATACCTCCCCATATATATGTATGGATTGGAGTTTGCAACTGAAAAGAATATATGTGATCACATCAAGCTAGGTGAAGGACTGCTTTCACACACTCGTATCTCTCAGAACTGAGCATGTGGAGAGTCTTTCGTTCATCTCGCACAAATGGAACGGGTTGAAGGGGAAACTTTTACTCTTGTTTCTCAGTCTGTTTCCAAGTTCCGAGTTGAAATTCCTGCAGTTTTCACTGTAAAACCGTGTTGAGCTCTTACCACCCCATATATATGTATGGAGTGGAGTTTGCAACTGAAAAGAAACTTTGTGTTCCCAACAAGCTAAGTGAAGGCCGGCTTTCACACACACGTATCTCTCAGAACTGAGCATGTGGAGAGACTTTCGTTCATCTCGCACAAAGGGAACGGGTTGCAGGGGAAAATTTTTCTCTGGATTCTCAGTCTGTTTCTTAGTGCCGGTTTTAAGTTCCTTCAGTTTTCACTGTACAACTGAGTTGGAGCTAGTACCTCCCCATATATATATATGGAATGGTGTTTAACACTGAAAGAGAACTTTGTGTTCCCAACAAGCTATATGAAGGAATTCTTTCACACACAATTCTCTCCCTGTACTGATCATGTGGAGAGACGTTCCTTCTTCTAGCTAAATGGAACGGGTTTCAGGGGAAACATTACCTCTGGTCTCTCAGTCTGTTTCCTAGTGCTGGTTTGAAGTTCCTGCAGTTTTTCACTGTAATACCGTGTTGGAGCTAGTACCAACCCAGATATGTTTATGGAGTGGAGTTTGCAAATGAAAAGAAACTTTGTGTTCCCAACAAGCTAGGTGAAGGACGGCTTTTACACATACTTATCTCTCAGTACTGAGCATGTGGAGAGACGTTCGTTCATCTAGCACAAAGGGAACTGTTTGCAGTTGAAACTTTTACTCTGGTTTCGCAGTCTGTTTCCTAGTGCCGGTTTGAATTTCAAGCAGTTTTCACTATAAAACCGAGTTGGAGAAAGTACTTCCCCATATAAATGTATGGAATGTATTTTGCAACTCAAAAGTAACTTGGTGTTCCGAACAAGCTAGGTGAAGGACGGCTTTCACACACACGTATCTCTCAGAACTGAGCATGTGGAGAGACGTTCGTTCATCTAGCACAAAGGGAACGGTTTGCAGGGGAAACTTTTACTCTGGTTTCTCAGTCTGTTTCCTAGTGCCGGTTTGATGTTCCTGCAGTTTTCACTGTAAAAACGAGTTGGAGCTAATACCACACCATACATAAGTATGGATTACATTTTGCAACTGAAAAGAATCTTTGTGTTCCCAACAAGCTAGGTGAAAGACGAATTTCACACACAAATAGCTCTCAGAACTGAACATGTGGAGAGTCGTTCATTCATCTAGCACAAAGGCATCGGGTTGTAGGGGAAACTTTTACTCCTTTTCTCAGTCTGTTTTCTAGTGCCGGTATGAACTTCCTGCAGTTTTCAGTATAAAACCGTTTTCGAGCTAGTACATCACCGTATATGTGTATGGATTAAAGTTTGCAACTGAAAAGAAACTTTGGGTTCCAAACAATCTAGGTGAAGGATGGCTTTCACACACAGTTATCTCTCAGAACTGAGCATTTGGAGAGACGTTCGTTCATCTAACACAAAGGGAACGTGTTGCAGGGGAAACTTTTACTCTGGTTTCTCAGTCTTTTTCCTACTGCCTTTTTGAAGTTCCTGCAGTTTACACTATAAAACCGAGTTTGATCTAGTATCTCACCATATATATATATGGAGTGGAATTTGCAACTGAAAGTATCTTTGTGTTCCCAAACAGCTAGTTGAATGACTGCTTTCAAACACACTTAACTCTCAGAACTGAGCATGTGGTGAGACGTTCGTTCATCCAGCACAAAGGAACGGGTTGTAGGAGGAACTTTTACTCTCGTTTCTCAGTCTGTTTCTAATTGCCGGTATGAAGTTCCTGCAGTTTTCACTGTAAAAGCGTGTTGGAGCTAGTAACTTCCGTATACATATGTATGGAGTGGAGTTTGCAACTGAAAAGAAACTTTGTGCTCCCAACAAGCTAGATGAAGGACGGCTTTCACACACAGTTATCTCTCAGAACTGAGCATGTTGAGAGACGTTCATTCATCTAGCACAAAGGCATCGGGTTGTAGGGGAATCTTTTAATCCTTTTCTCAGTCTGTTTTCTAGTGCCGGTTTGAAATTCCTGCAGTTTTCAGTGTTAAACCAGGTTGGAGCTATTACCACTCTATATATATGTAGGAGTGGAGATAGCAACTGAAAAGAAACTTTGTGTTAACAACAAGCTAGGTGAAGGACGGCTTTCACACCCACTTATCTCACAGAACTGAGCATTTGGAGAGACGTTCGTTCATCTAACACAAAGGGAACGTGTTGCAGGGGAAACTTTTACTCTGGTCTCTCAGTCAGTTTCCTAGTGCCGGTTTGAAGTTCCTGCAGGTTTAACTGTAAAATCGTGTTGGAGCTAATACCTCCCCATATATATGTATAGAATTGTGTTTACAACTGAAAATTCACTTTGTTTTCCCCACAAACTAGGTGAAGCACGGCATTCACACACACGTATCTCTCAGAACTGAGCATGTGGAGAGACGTTCCTTCATCTAGTACAAAGGGAACGGGTTGCAGGAGAAATTATACCCTGGTTTCTCAGTCTATTTCCTAGTGCATTTTTGAAGTTCCTGCAGTTTTCACTGTACAACCGATTTGAAGCTAGTACCTCCGCATATATATTTATGAAATGGTGTTTACCACTGAAAGAGAACTTTGTGTTCCCAACAAGCTATATGAAGGAATTCTTTCACACACAATTCTCTCTCTGTACTGAGCATGTGGAGAGACTTTCCTTCTTCTAGCTAAAGGGATCGGGTTTCAGGGAAACATTACCTCTGGTCTCTCAGTCTGTTTCCTAGTGCCGGTTTGAAGTTCCTGCAGTTTTCACTGTAAAACCGAGTTGGAACTAGTACCTCCCTATATATATGTATGGAGTGGAGTTTTCAACTAAAAAGAAAATGTGTTCCCAACAACCTAGGTGAAGGACGGCATTCACACACACTTATCTCTCTGAATTGAGCATGTGGAGAGACGTTCGTTCATCTAGCACAAATGGAACGTTTTGCAGGGGAAACATTTACTCTGGTCTCTCAGTCTGTTTCCTAGTGCCGGTTTGAAGTTCCTGCAGTTTTCACTGTAAAAAGTGTTGGAGGTAGTATCTCCCCATATATATGTATGGATTGGTGTTTGCAACTGAAAAAATACTTTGTGTTCCCAACAAGCTAGGTGAAGAATGTCTTTCACTCACACATATCTCTCAGAAATGAGCATGTGGATAGACGTTCGTTCATCTAGCACAAAGGGACCGCGTTGCAGGGGAAACTTTACTCCCTTTTCTCAGTATGTTTACAAGTGCCGTTTTGAACTTCCTGCAGTTTTTAGTGTGAAACCAGATTGGAGCTGGTACCACCTCGTATATATGTATGGAGTGGAGATAGTAACTGAAAAGAAACTTTGTGTTAACAACAAGGTAGTTGAAGGACGGCTTTCACACCCACTTATCTCACAGAACTGAGCATTTGGAGAGATGTTCGTTCATCTAACACAAAGGGATCGTGTTGCAGGGGAAACTTTTACTCGAGTTTCTCATTCTGTTTCAGAGTGCCGGTTTGAATTTCCTGCAGTTTTTACTGTAAAACCGATTTGGAGCTAATACCTCCCCATATATATGTATGGAGTGGAGTTTGCAACTGAAAAGAATATATGTGATCACAAGCTAGGTGAAGAACGGCTTTCACACACACGTATCTCTCAGCACCTAGCATGTGTAGAGACTTTCGTTCATCTCGCACAAAGTGAACGGGTTGAAGGGGAAACTTTTACTCTTATTTCTCAGTCTGTTTCCAAGTGCCGAGTTGAAATTCCTGCAGTTTTCACTGTAAAACCGATTTGAGCTCTTACCACCGCATATATATGTATGGAGTGGAGTTTGCAACTGAAAAGAAACTCTGTGTTCATAACAAGCTAAGTGAAGGACGGCATTCACACACACGTATCTCTCAGAACTGAGCATGTGGAGAGACGTTCGTTCATCTAGCACAAATGGAACGGGTTTCAGGGGAAAAATAACCTCTGGTCTCTCAGTCTGTTTCCTAGTGCCGGTTTGAAGTTCCTGCAGTTTTCACTGTAAAACCGAGTTGGGACTTGTACCTCCCCATATATATGTATGGGGTGGAGGTTTCAACTAAAAAGAAAATTTGTTCCCAAGAACCTAGGTGAAGGACGGCATAAACACACACTTATCTCTCTGAACTGAGCATGTGGAGAGACCTTTGTTCATCTAGCACAAATGGAAAGGGTTGCAGGGGAAACATTTACTATGGTCTCACAGTCTGTTTCCTAGTGCCGGTTTGAAGCTCCTGCAATTTTCACTGTAAAACCGATTTGGAGCTACTACGTCCCCATATATATGTATGGATTGGATTTTGCAAATTAAAATAAGCTGTGTGTTCCCATCAAGCTAGGTGAAGTAAGGCTTTCACACACAATTATCTCTCAGAAATGAGCATGTGGAGAGACGTTCCTTCTTCTAGCACAAAGGGAACGGGTTTCAGGGGAAACATTACATCTGTTCTCTCAGTCTGTTTCCTAGTTTCGGTTTGAAGTTCCTGCAGTTTTCACTGTAAAACCGAGTTGGATCTAGTATCTCCCCATTTATATGTATGTAGTGGAGTTTGCAACTGAAAGAAACTTTGTTTTCCCAACAAGCTAGGTCAATGACGGCTTTCAAACAAACTTAACTCTCAGAACTGAGCATGTGGAGAGACATTCATTCTTATAGCACAATTGGAACGGTTTGCAGGAGAAACTTTTACCCTGGTTTCTCAGTCTGATTCCTAGTGCCGTTTTGAATTTCCTGCAATTTTTCACTGTAATACCGAGTTGGAGCTAGTACCTACCCAGATATGTTTATGGAGTGGAGTTTGCAAATGAAAAGAGACATTGTGTTCCCAACAAGCTAGGTGAAGGTCGGCTTTCACACATACATATCTCTCAGTACTGAGCATGTGGAGAGACGTTCGTTCATCTAGCAAAAATGGAACGGTTTGCAGTTGAATCTTTTACTCTGGTTTCTCAGTCTGTTTCGTATTGCCGGTATGAAGTTCCTGCAGTTTTCACTGTAAAAGCGTGTTGGAGCTAGTACCTTCCGTATACATATGTATGGATATGAGTTTGCAACTGAAAAGAAACGTTGTTTTCCCAACAAGCTTGTTCAATGACGGATTTCACACACACACTTAACTCTCAAAACTGAGCATGTGGAGAGACATTCTTTCTTCTAGCACAAGGGGAACGGTTTGCAGTAGGAACTTTTACTCTGATTTCTCAGTCTGATTCCTAGTGCCGGTTTGATGTTCCTGCAGGTTTCAATGTAAAAACGTGTTGGAGCTAGTACCACCCCATATATATGTATGCAGAATATTTTGCAAATGAAAAGAATCTTTGTGTTCCAAACAAGCTATGTGAAGGACGGCTTTCACAAACAATTATCTCTCAGAACTGAACATGTGAAGAGACGTTCGTTCATCTAGCACAAAGGGAACATTTTGCTGGAGAAACTTTTAATCTGGTTTCTCAGTCTGTTTCCTAGTGCCGGTTTGAAGTTCCTGCAGTTTTCTCTGTAAAACCGTCTTGAAGCTAGTAAATCTCCATATTTATTTATGGAGTGGAGTTTACAACTGAAAAGTAACTTTTTGTCTCAACAATTTAGGTGAAGGACGGCTTTCACACACAGATATATCTCAGAACTTAGCATGTGGAGAGACATTCATTCTTCTAGCACAAAGGGAACAGTTTGCTGGAGAAACTTTTACTCTGGTTTCTCAGTCTGATTCCTAGTACCGTTTTGAATTTCCTGCAATTTTTTACTGTAATACCGTGTTGGAGCTAGTACCTACCCAGATATGTTTATGGAGTGGAGTTTGCAAATGAAAAGGAACTTTGTGTTCCCAACAAGCTAGGTGAAGGACGGCTTTCACACATACTTATCTCTCAGTACTGAGCATGTGGAGAGACGTTCGTTCATCTAGCACAAAGGGAACGGTTTGCAGTTGAAATTTTTACTCTGGTTTCTCAGTCTGTTTCCTAGTGCCGGTTTGAATTTCAAGCAGTTTTCACTGTAAAACCGAGTTTGGAGAAAGTACTTCCCCATATAAATGTATGGAATGTATTTTGCAACTGAAAAGTAACTTGGTGTTCCGAACAAGCTAGGTGAAGGACGGCTTTCACACACAATTATCTCTCAGAACTGAGCATGTGGAGAGACTTTCGTTCATCTAGTACAAAGGGAACGGGTTGCAGGACAAACTTTTACTCTGGGTTCTCAGTCTGTTTATTAGTGCCGGTTTGAATTTCCTTCAGTTTTCACTTTAAAAACGAGTTGGAGCTGGGACCTACTCATATATATGTATGGAGTGGAGTTTGCAACTGAAAAGATAGTCTGTGTTCCCAACAAGCTAGGTGAAGGACGGTTTTCACACACACTTATCTCTCAGAACTGAGCATGTGGAGAGACGTTCGTTCATCTAGCACAAAGAAACGGGTTGCAGGAGAATATTTCACTCTGGTTTCACAGTCTGTTTCCTAGTGCCGGTTTGAAGTTCCTGCAGTTATCACTGTAAAACAAACTTGGAGATATTACATCCCCATATATTTGTATGAAGTGTAGTTTGCAACTGAAAAGAAACTTTGTGTTCCCAACAATTTAGTTGAATGTCGGCTTTCGCACACAATTATCTCTCAGAACTGAGCATGTGGAGAGACGTTCCTTCTTCTAGCACAAAGGGAACGGGTTTCAGGGGAAACATTACCTCTGGTCTCTCAGTCTGTTTCCTAGTGCCGGTTTGAAGTTCCTGCAGTGTTCACTGTAAAACCGAGTTGGAACTAGTACCTCCCCATATATATGTATGGGGTGGGGGTTTCAACTAAAAAGAAAATGTGTTCCCAACAACCTAGGTGAAGGACGGCATAAACACACACTTATCTCTCTGAACTGAGCATGTGGAGAGACCTTTGTTCATCTAGCACAAACGGAACCTTTTGCAGGGGAAACATTTACTCTGGTCTCACAGTCTGTTTCCTAGTGCCGGTTTGAAGCTCCTGCAATTTTCACTGTAAAACCGATTTGGAGCTACTACGTCCCCATATATATGTATGGATTGGATTTTGCAAATTAAAATAAGCTGTGTGTTCCCAACAAGCTAGGTGAAATAAGGCTTTCACACACAATTATCTCTCAGAAATGAGCATGTGGAGAGACGTTCCTTCTTCTAGCACAAAGGGAACGGGTTTCAGTGGAAGCATTACCTCTGGTCTCTCAGTCTGTTTCCTAGTTTCGGTTTGAAGTTCCTGCAGTTTTCACTGTAAAACCGAGTTGGATCTAGTATCTCCCCATATATATGTATGGAGTGGAGTTTGCAACTGAAAGAAACTTTGTTTTCCCAACAAGCTAGGTCAATGACGGCTTTCAAACACACTTAACTCTCAGAACTGAGCATGTGGAGAGACATTCATTCTTATAGCACAATTGGAACGGTTTGCAGGAGAAACTTTTACTCTGGTTTCTCAGTCTGATTCCTAGTGCCGTTTTGAATTTCCTGCAATTTTTCACTGTAATACCAAGTTGGAGCTAGTACGTACCCGGATATGTTTATGGAGTGGAGTTTGCAAATGAAAAGAGACATTGTGTTCCCAACAAGCTAGGTGAAGTTCGGCTTTCACACATACATATCTCTCAGTACTGAGCATGTGGAGAGACGTTCGTTCATCTAGCAAAAAGGGAACGGTTTGCAGTTGAAACTTTTACTCTGGTTTCTCAGTCTGTTTCGTATTGCCGGTATGAAATTCCTGCAGTTTTCACTGTAAAAGCGTGTTGGAGCTAGTACCTTCCGTATACATATGTATGGATATGAGTTTGCAACTGAAAAGAAACGTTGTTTTCCCAACAAGCTTGTTCAATGACGGATTTCACACACACACTTAACTCTCAAAACTGAGCATGTGGAGAGACATTCTTTCTTCTAGCACAAGGGGAACGGTTTGCAGTAGGAACTTTTACTCTGATTTCTCAGTCTGATTCCTAGTGCCGGTTTGATGTTCCTGCAGGTTTCAATGTAAAAACGTGTTGGAGCTAGTACTACCCCATATATATGTATGCAGAATATTTTGCAAATGAAAAGAATCTTTGTGTTCCAAACAAGCTATGTGAAGGACGGCTTTCACAAACAATTATCTCTCAGAACTGAACATGTGAAGAGACGTTCGTTCATCTAGCACAAAGGGAACATTTTGCTGGAGAAACTTTTAATCTGATTTCTCAGTCTGTTTCCTAGTGCCGGTTTGAAGTTCCTGCAGTTTTCTCTGTAAAACCGTCTTGAAGCTAGTAAATCTCCATATTTATTTATGGAGTGGAGTTTACAACTGAAAAGTAACTTTTTGTCTCAACAATTTAGGTGAAGGACGGCTTTCACACACAGATATATCTCAGAACTTAACATGTGGAGAGACATTCATTCTTCTAGCACAAAGGGAACGGTTTGCTGGAGAAACTTTTACTCTGGTTTCTCAGTCTGATTCCTAGTACCGTTTTGAATTTCCTGCAATTTTTTACTGTAATACCGTGTTGGAGCTAGTACCTACCCAGATATGTTTATGGAGTGGAGTTTGCAAATGAAAAGAAACTTTGTGTTCCCAACAAGCTAGGTGAAGGACGGCTTTCACACATACTTATCTCTCAGTACTGAATATGTGGAGAGACGTTCGTTCATCTAGCACAAAGGGAACGGTTTGCAGTTGAAATTTTTACTCTGGTTTCTCAGTCTGTTTCCTAGTGCCGGTTTGAATTTCAAGCAGTTTTCACTGTAAAACCGAGTTTGGAGAAAGTACTTCCCCATATAAATGTATGGAATGCATTTTGCAACTTAAAAGTAACTTGGTGTTCCGAACAAGCTAGGTGAAGGACGGCTTTCACACACAATTATCTCTCAGAACTGAGCATGTGGAGAGACGTTCGTTCATCTAGTACAAAGGGAACGGGTTGCAGGAGAAACTTTTACTCTGGGTTCTCAGTCTGTTTATTAGTGCCGGTTTGAAGTTCCTGCAGTTTTCACTTTAAAACCGAGTTGAAGCTGGGACCTACTCATATATATGTATGGAGAGGAGTTTGCAACTGAAAAGATAGTTTGTGTTCCCAACAAGCTAGGTGAAGGACGGTTTTCACACACACTTATCTCTCAGAACTGAGCATGTGGAGAGACGTTCGTTCATCTAGCACAAAGAAACGGATTGCAGGAGAATATTTCACTCTGGTTTCACAGTCTGTTTCTTAGTGCCGGTTTGAAGTTCCTGCAGTTATCACTGTAAAACAAACTTTGAGATATTACATCCCCATATATTTGTATGAAGTGTAGTTTGCAACTGAAAAGAAACTTTGTGTTCCCAACAATTTAGATGAATGTCGGCTTTCGCACACACGCATCTCTCACAACTGAGCATGTGGAGAGACGTTCGTTCATCTAGCACAAAGTGAACGGTTTGCAGGGGAAACTTTTACTCTGGTTTCTCAGTCTGTTTCCTAGTGCCGGTTTGAAGTTCCTGCAGTTTTCACTGTAAAACCGAGATGGAGCTAGTACGTCCCCGTATATATGTATGGAGTGGAGTTTTCAACTGAAAAGAAACAGTGATCCCAACAAGCAAGGTGAAGGACGGCTTTCACACACACTTACCTCTCAGAACTGAGCATGTGGAGAGACGTTCGTTCATCTAGCACAAAGAAAGGGATTGCAGGAGAATATTTCACTCTGGTTTCACAGTCTGTTTCTTAGTGCCGGGTTGAAGTTCCTGCAGTTATCACTGTAAAACAAACTTGGAGATATTACATCCCCATATATTTGTATGAAGTGTAGTTTGCCACTGAAAAGAAACTTTGTGTTCCCAACAATTTAGTTGAATGTCGGCTTTCGCACACACGCATCTCTCACAACTGAGCATGTGGAGAGACGTTCGTTCATCTAGCACAAATGGAACGTTTTGCAGGGGAAACATTTACTCTGGACTCTCAGTCTGTTTCCTAGTGCCGGTTTGAAGTTCCTGCAGTTTTCACTGTAAAACCGAGATGGAGCTAGTATCTCCCCATATATATGTATGGATTGGAGTTTGCAACTGAAAAACAACTATGTGTCCAAACAAGCTAGCTGAAGGACGGCTTTCACACACACTTACCTCTCAGAACTGAGCATGTAGAGGGACGTTCGTTCATTTAACACTAAGGGAACGGGTTGCAGGGGAAACTTTTACTCTGTTTTATCAGTCTGATTCCTAGTGCCGTTTTGAATTTCCTGCAATTTTTCACTGTAATACCGAGTTGGAACTAGTGTCTACCCATATATATATATGGATTGGATTTTGCAAATGAAAAGAAACTTTGTGTTCCGAAAATGCTAGGTGAAGGACGGCTTTCACACACACTTATCTCTCAGAACTGGGCATGTGGAGAGACATTCATTCTTCTAGCACAAAAGGAACGGTTTGCAGGAGAAACTTTACTCTGGTTTCTCAGTCTGTTTCCTAGTGCCTGTTTGAAGTTCCTGCAGTTTTCACTATAAAACCGAGTGTGATCTAGTATCTCACCATATATATTTATAAAGTGGAATTTGCAACTGAAAGAATCTTTGTTTTCCCAACAAGCTAGTTGTAGGACGGCTTTCAAACACACTTAACTCTCAGAACTGAGCATATGGTGAGACGTTCGTTCATCTATCACAAAGTGAACGGGTTGTAGGAGGAATTTTTACTCTGGTTTCTCAGTCTGTTTCCTATTGCCGGTATGAAGTTCCTGCCGTTTTCACAGTAAAAGCGTGTTGGAGCTAGTACCTTGCGTATACATATGTATGGAATGGAGTTTGCAACTGAAAAGAAACGTTGTTTTCCCAACAAGCTAGGTCAATGACGGATTTCACACACACTTATCTCTCTGAATTGAGCATGTGGAGAGACGTTCGTTCATCTACCACAAAAGGAACTGTTTGCAGGGGAAACATTTACTCTGGTTTCTCAGTCTGATTCCTAGTACCGTTTTGAATTTTCAGCAATTTTTCACTGTAATACCGAGTTGTAGCTAGTACCTCCCCAGATATTTTTATGGAATGGTGTTTTCCACTGAAAGAGAACTTTGTGTTCCCAACAAGCTAGGTGAAGGACGTCTTTCACACACAATTATCTCTCAGAACTGAGCATGTGGAGAGACGTTCCTTCTTCTAGCACAAAGGGAACGGGTTTCAGGGGAAACATTACCTGTGGTCTCTCAGTCTGTTTCCTAGTGCCGGTTTGAAGTTCCTGCAGTGTTCACTGTAAAACCGAGTTGGAACTAGTACCTCCCCATATATATGTATGGAGTGGAGATTTCAACTAAAAAGAAAATGTGTTCCCAAAAACCTAGGTGAAGGACGACATTCACACACACTTATCTCTCTGGACTGAGCATGTGGAGAGACGTTCGTTCATCTAGCACAAAAGGAACGGTTTGCAAGGGAAAAATTTACTCTGGTCTCTCAGTCTGTTTCCTTGTGCCGGTTTGAACTTTCCTGCAGGTTTAACTGTAAAATCGTGTTGGAGCTTATACCTCCCCATATATATGTATAGAATTGAGTTTACAACTGAAAATTGACTTTGTTTTCCCCACAAACAAGGTGAAGCACGGCATTCACACACACGTATCTCTCAGAACTGAGCATATGTAGCGACATTCGTTCATCTCGCACAAAGGGAACGTGTTGAAGGGGAAACTTTTACTCTTGTTTCTCAGTCTGAGTCCAAGTGCCGAGTTGAAATTCCTGCAGTTTTCACTGTAAAACCTAGTTGAGCTCTTACCACCCCATATATATTTATGGAGTGGAGTTTGCAACTGAAAAGAAACTTTGTGTTCCCAACAAGCTAAGTGAAGTACGGCTTTCACACACACGTATCTCTCAGAACTTAGCATGTGGAGAGACGTTCGTTCATCTAGCACAAATGGAACGGTTTTCAGGGGAAACATTACCTCTGGTCTCTCAGTCTGTTTCCTAGTGCCGGTTTGAAGTTCCTGCAGTTATCACTGTAAAACAGACTTGGAGATATTACATCCCCATATATATGTATGAACTGTAGTTTGCCACTGAAAAGAAACTTTGTGTTCCCAACAATTTAGTTGAGTGTCGGCTTTCACACACACGCATCTCTCAGAACTGAGCATGTGGAGAGACTTTCGTTCATCTAGCACAAATGAACGGGTTGCAGGGGAAACTTTTACTCTGGTTTCTCAGTCTGTTTCCTAGTGCCTGTTTGAACTTCCTGCAGTTTTCATTGTAAAACAGGGTTAGACCTAGTAACTCCTCTTATATATGTATGGAGTGGAGTTTGCAACTGAAAAGAAACTTTGAGTTCCCAACAAGCTAGGTCAATGACGGATTTCACACACACTTAACTCTCAGAACTGAGCATGTGGAGAGACATTCATTCTTCTAGCACAAAGGGAACGGTTTGCAGGAGAAACTTTTACTCTGGTTTCTCAGTCTGATTCCTAGTGCCGTTTTGAATTTCCTGCAATTTTTCACTGTAATATCGAGTTGGAGCTAGTATCTACCCAGATATATTTATGGAGTGGATTTTGCAAGTGAAAAGAAACTTTCTGTTCCCAACAAGCTAGGTGAAGGACGTCTTTCACACATTCTTATCTCTCAGTACTGAGCATGTGGAGAGACTTTCGTTCATCTAGCACAAAGGGAACGGTTTGCAGTTGAAATTTTACTCTGGATTCTCAGTCTGTTACCTAGTGCCTGTTTGAAGTTCCTGCAGTTTTCACTATAAAACCGAGTGTGATCTAGTATCTCACCATATATATTTATGGAATTGAATTTGCAACTGAAAAAATCTTTGTGTTCCCAACAAGCTAGTTGTAGGACGGCCTTCAAACACACTTAACTCTCAGAACTGAGCATGTGGTGAGACGTTCGTTCATCTAGCACAAAGGGAACGGGTTGTAGGTGGAACTTTTACTCTGGTTTCTCAGTCTGTTTCCTATTGCCGGTATGAAGTTCCTGCCGTTTTCACAGTAAAAGCGTGTTGGAGCTAGTACCTTGCGTATACATATGTATGGAATGGAGTTTGCACCTGAAAAGAAACGTTGTTTTCCCAACAAGCTAGGTCAATGACGGATTTCACACACACTTAACCCTCAGAACTGAGCATGTGGAGAGACATTCTTTCTTCCAGCACAAAGGGAACGGTTTGCTGTAGGAACTTTTACTCTGGTTTCTCAGTCTGTTTCCTAGTTCCGGTTTGAAGTTCCTGCAGTTTTCACTGTAAAACAGATTTGGAGCTAGTATCTCCCCATATATATGTATGGAGTGGAGTTTGCAACTGAAAAGCAACTATGTGTTCCCAACAAGCTAGCTGAAGGACGGCTTTCACACCCACTTATCTCACAGAACTGAGCATTAGGAGAGACGTTCGTTCATCTCGCACAAAGGGAACGGGTTGAAGGGGAAACTTTTACTCTTGTTTCTCAGTCTTTTTCCAAGTGCCGAGTTGAAATTCCTGCAGTTTTCACTGTAAAATCTAGTTGAGCTCTTACCAACCCATATATATGTATGGAGTGGAGTTTGCAACTGAAAAGAAACTTTGTGTTCCCAACAAGCTAATTGAAGGACGGCCTTCACACACACGTATCTCTCAGAACTGAGAATGTGGAGAGACGTTCCTTCTTCTAGCACAAAGGGAACGGGTTTCAGGGGAAACATTACCTCTGGTCTCTCAGTCTGTTTCCTAGTGCCGGTTTGAAGTTCCTGCAATTTTCACTATAAAACCGAGTGAGATCTATTAGCTCACCATATATATTTATGAAGTGGAATTTGCAACTGAAAGAATCTTTGTGTTCCCAACAAGCTAGTTGTAGGACGGCTTTCAAACACACTTAACTCTCAGAACTGAGCATGTGGTGAGACGTTCGTTCATCTATCACAAAGTGAACGGGTTGTAGGAGGAATTTTTACTCTGGTTTCTCAGTCTGTTTCCTATTGCCGGTATGAAGTTCCTGCCGTTTTCACAGTAAAAGCGTGTTGGAGCTAGTACCTTGCGTATACATATGTATGGAATGGAGTTTGCAACTGAAAAGAAACGTTGTTTTCCCAACAAGCTAGGTCAATGACGGATTTCACACACACTTATCTCTCTGAATTGAGCATGTGGAGAGACGTTCGTTCATCTACCACAAAAGGAACTGTTTGCAGGGGAAACATTTACTCTGGTTTCTCAGTCTGATTCCTAGTACCGTTTTGAATTTTCAGCAATTTTTCACTGTAATACCGAGTTGTAGCTAGTACCTCCCCAGATATTTTTATGGAATGGTGTTTTCCACTGAAAGAGAACTTTGTGTTCCCAACAAGCTAGGTGAAGGACGTCTTTCACACACAATTATCTCTCAGAACTGAGCATGTGGAGAGACGTTCCTTCTTCTAGCACAAAGGGAACGGGTTTCAGGGGAAACATTACCTGTGGTCTCTCAGTCTGTTTCCTAGTGCCGGTTTGAAGTTCTTGCAGTGTTCACTGTAAAACCGAGTTGGAACTAGTACCTCCCCATATATATGTATGGAGTGGAGATTTCAACTAAAAAGAAAATGTGTTCCCAAAAACCTAGGTGAAGGACGACATTCACACACACTTATCTCTCTGGACTGAGCATGTGGAGAGACGTTCGTTCATCTAGCACAAAAGGAACGGTTTGCAAGGGAAAAATTTACTCTGGTCTCTCAGTCTGTTTCCTTGTGCCGGTTTGAACTTTCCTGCAGGTTTAACTGTAAAATCGTGTTGGAGCTTATACCTCCCCATATATATGTATAGAATTGAGTTTACAACTGAAAATTGACTTTGTTTTCCCCACAAACAAGGTGAAGCACGGCATTCACACACACGTATCTCTCAGAACTGAGCATATGTAGCGACATTCGTTCATCTCGCACAAAGGGAACGTGTTGAAGGGGAAACTTTTACTCTTGTTTCTCAGTCTGAGTCCAAGTGCCGAGTTGAAATTCCTGCAGTTTTCACTGTAAAACCTAGTTGAGCTCTTACCACCCCATATATATTTATGGAGTGGAGTTTGCAACTGAAAAGAAACTTTGTGTTCCCAACAAGCTAAGTGAAGTACGGCTTTCACACACACGTATCTCTCAGAACTTAGCATGTGGAGAGACGTTCGTTCATCTAGCACAAATGGAACGGTTTTCAGGGGAAACATTACCTCTGGTCTCTCAGTCTGTTTCCTAGTGCCGGTTTGAAGTTCCTGCAGTTATCACTGTAAAACAGACTTGGAGATATTACATCCCCATATATATGTATGAACTGTAGTTTGCCACTGAAAAGAAACTTTGTGTTCCCAACAATTTAGTTGAGTGTCGGCTTTCACACACACGCATCTCTCAGAACTGAGCATGTGGAGAGACTTTCGTTCATCTAGCACAAATGAACGGGTTGCAGGGGAAACTTTTACTCTGGTTTCTCAGTCTGTTTCCTAGTGCCTGTTTGAACTTCCTGCAGTTTTCATTGTAAAACAGGGTTAGACCTAGTAACTCCTCTTATATATGTATGGAGTGGAGTTTGCAACTGAAAAGAAACTTTGAGTTCCCAACAAGCTAGGTCAATGACGGATTTCACACACACTTAACTCTCAGAACTGAGCATGTGGAGAGACATTCATTCTTCTAGCACAAAGGGAACGGTTTGCAGGAGAAACTTTTACTCTGGTTTCTCAGTCTGATTCCTAGTGCCGTTTTGAATTTCCTGCAATTTTTCACTGTAATATCGAGTTGGAGCTAGTATCTACCCAGATATATTTATGGAGTGGATTTTGCAAATGAAAAGAAACTTTCTGTTCCCAACAAGCTAGGTGAAGGACGTCTTTCACACACACTTAACTCTCAGTACTGAGCATGTGGAGAGACTTTCGTTCATCTAGCACAAAGGGAACGGTTTGCAGTTGAAATTTTACTCTGGATTCTCAGTCTGTTACCTAGTGCCTGTTTGAAGTTCCTGCAGTTTTCACTATAAAACCGAGTGTGATCTAGTATCTCACCATATATATTTATGGAATGGAATTTGCAACTGAAAAAATCTTTGTGTTCCCAACAAGCTAGTTGTAGGACGGCCTTCAAACACACTTAACTCCCAGAACTGAGCATGTGGTGAGACGTTCGTTCATCTAGCACAAAGGGAACGGGTTGTAGGTGGAACTTTTACTCTGGTTTCTCAGTCTGTTTCCTATTGCCGGTATGAAGTTCCTGCAGTTTCCACTGTAAAAGCGTGTTGGAGCTAGTACCTTGCGTATACATATGTATGGAATGGAGTTTGCAACTGAAAACAAACGTTGTTTTCCGAAAAAGCTAGGTCAATGACGGATTTCACACACACTTAACCCTCAGAACTGAGCATGTGGAGAGACATTCTTTCTTCCAGCACAAAGGGAACGGTTTGCTGTAGGAACTTTTACTCTGGTTTCTCAGTCTGTTTCCTAGTTCCGGTTTGAAGTTCCTGCAGTTTTCACTGTAAAACAGATTTGGAGCTAGTATCTCCCCATATATATGTATGGAGTGGAGTTTGCACCTGAAAAGCAACTATGTGTTCCCAACAAGCTAGCTGAAGGACGGCTTTCACACCCACTTATCTCACAGAACTGAGCATTTGGAGAGACGTTCGTTCATCTCGCACAAAGGGAACGGGTTGAAGGGGAAACTTTTACTCTTGTTTCTCAGTCTTTTTCCAAGTGCCGAGTTGAAATTCCTGCAGTTTTCACTGTAAAATCTAGTTGAGCTCTTACCAACCCATATATATGTATGGAGTGGAGTTTGCAACTGAAAAGAAACTTTGTGTTCCCAACAAGCTAATTGAAGGACAGCCTTCACACACACGTATCTCTCAGAACTGAGAATGTGGAGAGACGTTCCTTCTTCTAGCACAAAGGGAACGGGTTTCAGGGGAAACATTACCTCTGGTCTCTCAGTCTGTTTCCTAGTGCCGGTTTGAAGTTCCTGCAATTTTCACTATAAAACCGAGTGAGATCTATTAGCTCACCATATATATTTATGAAGTGGAATTTGCAACTGAAAGAATCTTTGTGTTCCCAACAAGCTAGTTGTAGGACGGCTTTCAAACACACTGAACTCTCAGAACTGAGCATGTGGTGAGACGTTCGTTCGTCTATCACAAAGTGAACGGGTTGTAGGAGGAATTTTTACTCTGGTTTCTCAGTCTGTTTCCTATTGCCGGTATGAAGTTCCTGCCGTTTTCACAGTAAAAGCGTGTTGGAGCTAGTACCTTGCGTATACATATGTATGGAATGGAGTTTGCAACTGAAAAGAAACGTTGTTTTCCCAACAAGCTAGGTCAATGACGGATTTCACACACACTTATCTCTCAGAACTGAGCATGTGGAGAGACGTTCCTTCTTCTAGCACAAAGGGAACGGGTTACAGGGGAAACAATACCTCTGGTCTCTCAGTCTGTTTCCTAGTGCCGGTTTGAAATTCCTGCAGATTTCACTGTAAAACCGAGTTGGAAGTAGTACCTCCCCATATATATGTATGGAGTGGAGTTTTCAACTAAAAAGAAAATGTGTTCCCAACAAGCTAGGTGAAGGTCGGCATTCACACACACTTATCTCTCTGAACTGAGCATGTGGAGAGACGTTCGGTCATCTAGCACAAAAGGAACGGTTTGCAGGGGAATCTTTTACTCTGGTTTCTCAGTCTGTTTCCTATTGCCGGTTTGATGTTCCTGCAGGTTTCAATGTAAAACCGTGTTGGAGCTTCTGCCTCCCCATATATATTTATGCAGAATATTTTGCAAATGAAAAGAATCTTTGTGTTCCAAACAAGCTATGTGAAGGACGGCTTTCACAAACAATTATCTCTCAGAACTGAACATGTGAAGAAACGTTCGTTCATCTAGCACAAAGGGAACATTTTGCTGGAGAAACTTTTAATCTGGTTTCTCAGTATGTTTATTAGTGCCGGTTTGAAGTTCCTGCAGTTTTCACTTTAAAACCGTCTTGAAGCTAGTAAATCTCCATATTTATTTAGGGAGTGGATTTTACAACTGAAAAGAAACTTTTTGTCTCAACAATTTAGGTGAAGGCCTGCTTTCACACACACTTATATCTCAGAACTTAGCATGTGGAGAGACATTCATTCTTCTAGCACAATGGGAACGGTTTGCAGGAGAAACATTTACTCTGGTTTCTCAGACTGATTCCTAGTGCCGTTTTCTATTTCCTGCAGTTTTTCACTGTAATACCGAGTTGGAGCTAGTATCTACCCAGCTATATTTATGGAGTGGATTTTGCAAATGAAAAGAAACTTTGTGTTCCAACAAGCTAGGTGAAGAATGGGTTTCACACACACTTATCTCTCAGACTGAGCATGTGGTGAGACGTTCGTTCATCTAGCACTAAGTGAACGGGTTGTAGGAGGAACTTTTACTCTGGTTTCTCAGTCTGTTTCCTATTGCCGGTATGAAGTTCCTGCAGTTTTCACTGTAATAGCGTGTTGGAGCTAGTACCTTGCGTATACATATATATGTAGTGGAGTTTGTAACTGAAAAGAAACGTAGTTTTCCCAACAAGCTAGGTTAATGACGGATTTCACACACACTTAACTCTCAGAACTGAGCATGTGGAGGGACATTCGTTCATCTCGCACAAAGGGAACGGTTTGCCGTAGGAAATTTTACTCTGGTTTCTCAGTCTGTTTCCTAGTGCCGGTTTGAAGTTCCTGCAGTTTTCACTGTACAACCGAGTTGGAGCTAGTACCTCCCCATATATTTTTATGGAATGGTGTTTTCCACTGAAAAGAAACTCTGTGTTCCCAACAAGCTAGGAGAAGGACGTCTTTCACACACAATTATCTCTCAGAAATGAGCATGTGGAGAGACGTTCCTTCTTCTAGCACAAAAGGAACGGGTTACAGGGGAAACAATACCTCTGGTCTCTCAGTCTGTTTCCTAGTGCCGGTTTGAAATTCCTGCAGATTTCACTGTAAAACCGAGTTGGAACTAGTACCTCCCCATATATATGTATGGAGTGGAGTTTTCAACTAAAAAGAAAATGTGTTCCCAACAAGCTAGGTGAAGGTCGGCATTCACACACACTTATCTCTCTGAACTGAGCATGTGGAGAGACGTTCGGTCATCTAGCACAAAAGGAACGGTTTGCAGGGGAAACATTTACTCTGGTCTCTCAGTCTGTTTCCTAGTGCCGGTTTGAAGTTCCTGCAGGTTTAACTGTAAAATCGTGTTGGAGCTAATACCTCCCCATATATATGTATAGAATTGAGTTTACAACTGAAAATTGACTTTGTTTTCACCACAAACAAGGTGAAGCACGGCATTCACACACACGTATCTCTCAGAAATGAGCATGTGGAGAGACTTTCGTTCATCTCGCACAAAGGGAACGTGTTGAAGGGGAAACTTTTACTCTTGTTTCTCAGTTTTTTCCAAGTGCCGAGTTGAAATTCCTGCAGTTTTCACTGTAAAACCTAGTTGAGCTCTTACCACCCCATATATATGTATGGAGTGGAGTTTGCAACTGAAAAGAAACTTTGTGTTCCCAACAAGCTAAGTGAAGGACGGCTTTCACACACACGTATCTCTCAGAACTGAGCATGTGGAGAGACGTTCGTTCATCTAGCACAAAGGGAACGGGTTTCAGGGGAAACATTACCTCTGGTCTCTCAGTCTGTTTCCTAGTGCCGGTTTGAATTTCCTGCAGTTTTCACTATAAAACCGAGTGTGATCTTGTATCTCACCATATATATTTATGAAGTGGAATTTGCAACTGAAAGAATCTGTGTGTTCCCAACAAGCTAGTTGTAGGACGGCTTTCAAACACACTTAACTCTCAGAACTGAGCATGTGGTGAGACTTTCGTTCATCTAGCACTAAGTGAACGGGTTGTAGGAGGAACTTTTACTCTGGTTTCTCAGTCTGTCTCCTATTGCCGGTATGAAGTTCCTGCAGTTTTCACTGTAAAAGCGTGTTGGAGCTAGAAACTTGTGTATACATATGTATGGAGTGGAGTTTGCAACTGAAAGAACGTTGTTTTCCCAACAAGCTAGGTAAATGACGGATTTCACACACACTTAAATCTCAGAACTGAGCATGTGGAGAGACATTCTTTCTTCTACCACAAAGGGAACGGGTTGCCGTAGGAACTTTTACTCTGGTTTCTCAGTCTCTTTCCTAGTGCCGGTTTGAATTTCCTGCAGTTTTCACTGTACAACCGTGTTGGAGCTAGTACTTCCCCATATATATTTATGGAATGGTGTTTACCACTGAAAGAGATCTTTGTGTTCCCAACAAGCTATATGAAGGAATTCTTTCACACACAATTCTCTCTCTGTAGTGAGCATGTGGAGAGACGTTCCTTCTTCTAGCAAAAGGGAACGGGTTTCATGGGAAACATTAACTCTGGTCTCTCAGTCTGTTTCCTAGTGCCGGTTTGAAGTTCCTGCAGTTATCACTGTAAAACAGACTTGGAGATATTACATCCCCATATATATGTATGAACTGTAGTTTGCCACTGAAAAGAAACTTTGTGTTCCCAACAATTTAGTTGAGTGTCGGCTTTCACACACACGCATCTCTCAGAACTGAGCATGTGGAGAGACTTTCGTTCATCTAGCACAAATGAACGGGTTGCAGGGGAAACTTTTACTCTGGTTTCTCAGTCTGTTTCCTAGTGCCAGTTTGAACTTCCTGCTGTTTTCATTGTAAAACAGGGTTAGACCTAGTAACTCCTCTTATATATGTATGGAGTGGAGTTTGCAACTGAAAAGAAACTTTGAGTTCCCAACAAGCTAGGTCAATGACGGATTTCACACACACTTAACTCTCAGAACTGAGCATGTGGAGAGACATTCATTCTTCTAGCACAAAGGGAACGGTTTGCAGGAGAAACTTTTACTCTGGTTTCTCAGTCTGATTCCTAGTTCCGTTTTGAATTTCCTGCAATTTTTCACTGTAATATCGAGTTGGAGCTAGTATCTACCCAGATATATTTATGGAGTGGATTTTGCAAATGAAAAGAAACTTTCTGTTCCCAACAAGCTAGGTGAAGGACGTCTTTCACACACACTTAACTCTCAGTACTGAGCATGTGGAGAGACTTTCGTTCATCTAGCACAAAGGGAACGGTTTGCAGTTGAAATTTTACTCTGGATTCTCAGTCTGTTACCTAGTGCCTGTTTGAAGTTCCTGCAGTTTTCACTATAAAACCGAGTGTGATCTAGTATCTCACCATATATATTTATGGAATGGAATTTGCAACTGAAAAAATCTTTGTGTTCCCAACAAGCTAGTTGTAGGACGGCCTTCAAACACACTTAACTCTCAGAACTGAGCATGTGGTGAGACTTTCGTTCATCTAGCACAAAGGGAACGGGTTGTAGGTGGAACTTTTACTCTGGTTTCTCAGTCTGTTTCCTATTGCCGGTATGAAGTTCCTGCAGTTTCCACTGTAAAAGCGTGTTGGAGCTAGTACCTTGCGTATACATATGTATGGAGTGGGGTTTGCAACTGAAAACAAACGTAGTTTTCCGAAAAAGCTAGGTCAATGACGGATTTCACACACACTTAACCCTCAGAACTGAGCATGTGGAGAGACATTCTTTCTACCAGCACAAAGGGAACGGTTTGCTATAGGAACTTTTACTCTGGTTTCTCAGTCTGTTTCCTAGTTCCGGTTTGAAGTTCCTGCAGGTTTAACTGTAAAATCGTGTTGGAGCAAATACCTCCCCTTATATATGTATAGAATTGGGTTTACAACTTAAAATTGACTTTGTTTTCCCCACAAAAAAGGTGAAGCACGGCATTCACACACACGTATCTCTCAGAACTGAGCATGTGGAGAGACTTTCGTTCATCTCGCAAAAAGGATCGTGTTGAAGGGGAAACTTTTACTCTTGTTTCTCAGTCTGTTTCCAAGGGCCGATTTGAAATTCCTGCAGTTTTCACTGTAAAACCTTGTTGAGCTCTTACCACCCCATATATATGTATGGAGTGGAGTTTGCATCTGAAAAGCAACTATGTGTTCCCAACAAGCTAGCTGAAGGACGGCTTTCACAACCAATTATCTCACAGAACTGAGCATTTGGAGAGACGTTCCTTCTTCTAACACAAAGGGAACGTGTTGCAGGGGAATCTTTTACTCGAATTTCTCCGTCTGTTTCACAGTGCCGGTTTGAATTTCCTGCAGTTTTTACTGTAAAACCGATTTGGAGCTAATACCTCCCCATATATATGTATGGAGTTGTGTTTGCAACTGAAAAGAATATATGTGATCACAACAAGCTAGGTGAAGGACGGTTTTCACACACACGTATCTCTCAGAACTGAGCATGTGGAGAGTCTTTCATTCATCTAGCACAAATGAATCGGGTTGTAGGGAAACTTTTTCTCCTTTTCTCAGTCTGTTTTCTAGTGCCGGTTTGAACTTCCTGCAGTTTTCAGTATAAAACCGTTTTGGAGCTAGTACATCACCGTATATGTGTATGGATTGGAGTTTGCAACTCAAAAGAAACATTGTGTTCCCAACAATCTAGGTGAAGGACGGCTTTCACACACAGTTATCTCTCAGAACTGAGCATGTGGAGAGACGTTCATTCATCTAGCAGAAAGGGAACCGTTTGCAGGTGAAACTATTACTCTGGTTTCTCAGTCTGTTTCCTAGTGCCGGTTTGAAGTTTCTGCAGTTTTCACTGTTAAAAAGAGTTGGAGCTAGTATCTCCCCGTATATATGTATGGAGTGGTGTTTGCAACAGAAAAAATACTTTGTGTTCCCAACAAGCTAATTGAAGGATGGCTTTCACACACACGTATCTCTCAGAACTGAGCATGTGGAGAGCCTTTCGTTCATCTCGCACAAAGGGAACGTGTTGCTGGAGAAAATTTTTCTCTGGATTCTCAATCTGTTTCTTAGTGCCTGTTTGAAGTTCCTGCATTTTTCACTGTACAACCGAGTTGGAGCTAGTACCTATCCATAAATATTTATGGAATTGTGCTTACCACTGAAAGAGAACTTTGTGTTCCCAACAAGCTATATGAAGGAATTCTTTCACACACAATTCTCTCTCTGTACTGTGCATGTGGAGACACGTTCCTTCTTCTAACTAAATGGAACGGGTTTCAGGGTAAACATTACCTCCCGTCTCTCAGTCTGTTTCCAAGTGCCGGTTTGAAGTTCCTACAATTTTCAGTGTAAAACCGATTTGGAACTAGTACCTCCCCATATATATGTATGGAGTGGATTTTTCAAGTAAAAAGAAAATGTGTTCCCAACAACCTAGGTAAAGGACGGCATTCACACACACTTACATCTCTGAACTTAACATGTGGAGAGACGTTCGTTCATCTAGCTCAAATGGAACGGGTTGCAGGGGAAATATGTACTCTGGTCTCTCAGTGTATTTTCTAGTGCCGGTTTGAAGTTCCTGCAGGTTTAACTGTAAAATCGTGTTGGAGCTAGTACCTCCCCATATATATGTATAGAATTGAGTTTACAACTGAAAATTGACTTTGTTTTCCCCACAAACTAGGTGAAACACGTCATTCACACACACGTATCTCTCAGAACTGAGCATGTGGAGAGACGTTCCTTCATCTAGTACAAAGGGAACGGGTTGCAGGGGAAATTTTACTCTGGTTTCTCAGTCTTTTTCCTAGTGCCTTTTTGAAGTTCCTGCAGTTTTCACTATAAAACCGAGTTTGATCTAGTATCTCACCATATATATGTATGGAGTGGAATTTGCAACTGAAAGAATCTTTGTTTTCCCAACAAGCTAGTTGAATGACGGCTTTCAAACACACTTAACTCTCAGAACAGAGCATGTGGTGAGACGTTCGTTCATCCAGCACAAAGGAACGGGTTGTAGGAGGAACTTTTACTCTCGTTTCACAGTCTGTTTCCTATTGCCGGTATGAAGTTCCTGCAGTTTTCACTGTAAAAGCGTGTTGGAGCTAGTAACTTCCGTATACATATGTATGGAGTGGAGATTGCAACTGAAAAGAAACTTTGTGTTCCCAACAAGCTAGGTGAAGAATGGGTTTCACACACACTTATCTCTCAGAACTGAGCATGTTGAGAGACGTTCGTTCATCCAGCACAAAAGGAACGGTTTGCAGGAGAAACTTTTACTCTTGTTTCTCAGTCTGTTTCCTAGTGCCGGTTTGATGTTCCTGCAGTTTTCACTGTAAAAAGGAGTTGGAGCTAGTACCTCCCCATATATATGTATGGAGTGGAGTTAGCAACTGAAACGAAATGTTGTATTCCCAACAAGCTAGGTCAATGACGGATTTCACACACACTTAACTCTCAGAACGGAGCATGTGGAGAGACATTCATTCTTGTAGCACAAAGGGAACGGTTTGCAGTAGGAACTTTTACTCTGGTTTCTCAGTCTGTTTCCTAGTGCCGTTTAAAGATCCTGCAGTTTTCAGTGTAAAACAGAGTTGGAGCTAGTACCTCCCCATATATATGTATGGATTGGAATTTGCAACTGAAAAGCAACTTTGTGTTCCCAACAAGCTAGGTGAAGGACGGCTTTCACACATACTTATCTCTCTGTACTGAGCATGTGGAGAGACGTTCTTTCATCTAGCACAAGGGAACGGGTTGCAGGAGAAACATTTACTCTGGTTTCTCACTCTGTTTCCTAGTGCCGGTTTGAATTTCAAGCAGTTTTCACTGTAAAACCGAGTTGGAGAAAGTACCTCCCCATATAAATGTGTGGAATGTATTTTGCAACTGAAAAGTAACTTTGTGTTCCGAACAAGATAGGTGAAGTACGGCTTTCACACACACTTATCTCTCTGTACTGAGCATGTGGAGAGACGTTCGTTCATCTATTATAAAGGGAACGGGTTGCAGGAGAAACTTTTACTCTGGTTTCTCAGTCTGTTTCCTAGTGCCGGTTTGAAGTTCCTGCAGTTTTCACTGTAATAAATATTTGTAGGTTGTAAATCCCCATGTATATGTATGGAGTGTTGTTTGGTACTGAAAACAAACTTTGTGTTCCCAAGAAGCTAGGTGAACTACGGCTTTCACACACACTTAACTCTCAGAAATGAGATTTTGGGGAGACGTTCGTTCATCTAGCACAAGGGGATCGGGTTGCAGTGGAAACTATTACTCCATTTTGTCAGTCTGTTTCCTAGTGACGGTTTGAAGTTCCTGCAGTTTTCACTGTAAAACAGAGTTGGAGCTAGTACCTCACCATATATATTTATGGATTGGTGTTTGCACCTGAAAAGCATCATTGTGTTCCCAACAAGCTAGGTCATGGACGTCTTTTACACACACTTATCTCACAGAACTGAGCATTTGGTGAGACGTTCGTTCATCTAGCACATAGGGAACGTGTTGCATGGGAAAATTTTACTTGGGTCTCTCAGTCTGTTTCCTAGTGCCGGTTTGAATTTCCTGCAGTTTTCACTGTAAAACTGAGTTGGAGTTAGTACCTCCCCTTATATAGGTATGGAGTGGATTTTGCAACTGAAAAGAATCTTTGTGTTCCCAACAAGCTATGTGAAGAACGGCTTTCACACACACTTATCTCTCAGAACTGAGCATGTGGAGAGACGTTCGTTCTTCTAGCACAAATGAAACGGTTTTCAGGAGAAATTTTACTCTGGTTTTTCAGTGTGTTTCTTAGAGCCGGTTTGAAGTTCAAGCAGTTTTCACTATAAAACGGAGTTGGAGAAAGTACCACCCCATATATATGTATGGAGTGGATTTTGCAACTGAAAAGAAACTTTGAGTTCCCAACAAGCTTGGTGAAAAACGGCTTTCACACCCAAGTATCTCTCAGAACTGAGCATTAGGAGATACGTTGGTTCATCTAGCACAATGGGAACAGGTTGCAGGAGAAACATTTACTCTGGTTTCTCAGTCTGTTCCCTATTGCCAGTTTGAAGTTCCTGCAGTTTTCACTGTAAAAGGGACTTGGGGATTGTACCTCCACTATATATGTATGGAGTGTAGATTGCCACAGAAAGAAACTCTTTGTTCAAAAAAATTTAGGTGAAGGACGGCTTTCAAACACACTATTCTCTCAGAACTGAGCATGTGGAGAGACTTTCGTTCATCTAGGACAAAAGGAACGTGTTGAATGGGAAACTTTTACTCTGGTTTCTCAGTCTTTTTCCTAGTGCCGGTTTGATGTTCCTGCAGTTTTCACTGTAAAACCGAGTTGGAGGTAGTACCTCCCCATATATATATATGGGGTGGTGTTTGCAACTGAAAAGAATCTTTGTGTTCCCAACAAGCTAGGTGAAGTACGGCTTTCACACACACTTAGCTCTCAGAACTGAGCATTTGGAGAACGTTCATTCATCTAGCACAATGGGAACAGGTTGCAGGAGAAACATTTACTCTGGTTTCTCAGTCTGTTTCCTAGTTCCAGTTTGAAGTTCCTGCAGTTTTCACTTTAAAACCGAGTTGGAGCTTGTACCTATCCATATATATGTACGGACTGTAGTTAGCAACTGAAAAGAAACTTTGTGTTCCCAACAAGCTAGGTGAAGGACGGTTTTCACACACACTTATCTCTCAGAACTGAGCATGTGGAGAGACGTTCGTTCATCTAGCACAAAGGGAACGGTTTGCATTTGAAACTTTTACTCTGGTTTCTCAGCCTGTTTCCTATTGCCGGTTTGAATTTCAAGCAGTTTTCACTGTAAAATCGAGTTGGAGAAAGTACCTACCTTTATAATTTTATGGAGTGTATTTTGCAACTGAAAAGTAACTTGGTGTTCTCAACAAGCTAGGTGAAGAACGGCTTTCACACACACTTATCTCTCTGACCTGAGCATTTGGAGAGACGTTCGTACATCTAGCACAAAGGGAACGGTTTGCAGGTGAAACTATTACTCTGGTTTCTCAGTCTGTTCCCTATTGCCGGTTTGAAGTTCCTGCAGTTTTCACTGTAAAAGGAATTGGGGATTGTACCTCCCCATATATATGTATGGAGTGTAGATTGCCACTGAAAATAAACTCTTTGTTCAAAACAATTTAGGTGAATGACGGCTTTGAAACACACTATTCTCTCAGAACTGAGCATGTGGAGAGACTTTCTTTCATCTAGGACAAAAGGAACGTGTTGAATGGGAAAACTTTACTCTGGTTTCTCAGTCTTTTCCCTAGTGCCGGTTTGAAGTTCCTGCAGTTTTCACTGTAACACCGATTTGGCGCTAGTTCCTCCCCATATATATGTATGGAGTGGAGTTTGCAACTGAAAAGAAATTTTGTGTTCCCAACAAGCTAGTAGAAGGACGGCTTTCACACACACTTATCCCTCAGAACTGAGCATGTGGAGAGACGTTCGTTCATGTAGCACAAAGGAAACGGGTTACAGGGGAAAATTTTCCTCCCTTTTCTCAGTCTGTTTCTAGTGCCGTTTTGAAGTTCCTGCACTTTTCATGTAAAAGCGTTTTGGAGCTAGTACCTCCTCGTATATATGTATGGATTGGAATTTGCAACTGAAAAGAAACTTTGTGTTAGCAACAAGCTAGATGAAGGACGGCTTTCACACACACTTATCTCTCAGAATTGAGAATCTGGAGAGACTTTCGTTCATCTAGCACAAAGGGAACGGGTTGCAGGAGAATCTTTTACTCTGGTCTCTCAGTCTGTTTCCTAGTGCCGATTTGAAGTTCCTGCAGTTTTCAGTGTAAAACCGAGTTGAAGCTAGTACATTCCCTTATATATGTATCGATAAGAGTTTGCAAATGAAAAGAAACTTTGTGTTCCCAACAAGCTAGGTGAAGAACCGCTTTCACACTCAAGTATCTCTCAGAACTGAGAATGAGGAGATGCGTTCTTTCATCTAGCACAAAGCAAACGGGTTGCAGGAGAAACTTTACTCTGGTTTCTCAGACTGTTTCCTAGTGCCGGTTTGAAGTTCCTGCAGTTTTCACTGTAAAACCGAGTTGGAGCTTGTACCTCCCCATATATATGTATGGAGTGGAGTTTGCAACTGAAAAGAAACATTGTGTTCCCAACAAGCTAGGTGAAGAACGGCTTTCACACACACTTATCCCTCAGAACTGATCATGTGGAGAGACGTTCCTTCATCTTGCACAAAGGGAAAGGGTTTCTGGTGAAAATTTGTCTCTGGTTTCTCAGTCTGTTTGCTAGTGCTGGTTTGAATTTCCTGCAGTTTTCACTGTAAAAACGAGTTGGAAATTGTACCTACCCTCATATATATATGCAGTGGATTTTGCAACTGAAAAGCAACTTTGTGTTCCCAACAAGCTAGGTGAAGGACGGCTTTCACACATACTTATCTCTCTGTACTGAGCATGTGGAGAGACGTTCTTTCATCTAGCACAAAGGGAACGGGTTGCAGGAGAAACATTTACTCTGGTTTCTCACTCTGTTTCCTAGTGCCGGTTTGAATTTCAAGCAGTTTTCACTGTAAAACCGAGTTGGAGAAAGTACCTCCCCATATAAATGTGTGGAATGTATTTTGCAACTGAAAAGTAACTTTGTGTTCCGAACAAGATAGGTGAAGTACGGCTTTCACACACACTTATCTCTCTGTACTGAGCATGTGGAGAGACGTTCGTTCATCTATTATAAAGGGAACGGGTTGCAGGAGAAAATTTTACTCTGGTTTCTCAGTCTGTTTCCTAGTGCCGGTTTGAAGTTCCTGCAGTTTTCACTGTAATAAATATTTGTAGCTTGTAAATCCCCATGTATATGTATGGAATGTTGTTTGGTACTGAAAACAAACTTTGTGTTCCCAAGAAGCTAGGTGAACTACGGCTTTCACACACACTTAGCTCTCAGAAATGAGATTTTGGAGAGACGTTCGTTCATCTAGCACAAGGGGATCGGGTTGCAGTGGAAACTATTACTCCATTTTGTCAGTCTGTTTCCTAGTGACGGTTTGAAGTTCCTGCAGTTTTCACTGTAAAACAGAGTTGGAGCTAGTACCTCACCATATATATTTATGGATTGGTGTTTGCACCTGAAAAGCATCATTGTGTTCCCAACAAGCTAGGTCATGGACGTCTTTTACACACACTTATCTCACAGAACTGAGCATTTGGTGAGACGTTCGTTCATCTAGCACATAGGGAACGTGTTGCATGGGAAAATTTTACTTGGGTCTCTCAGTCTGTTTCCTAGTGCCGGTTTGAATTTCCTGCAGTTTTCACTGTAAAACTGAGTTGGAGTTAGTACCTCCCCTTATATAGGTATGGAGTGGATTTTGCAACTGAAAAGAATCTTTGTGTTCCCAACAAGCTATGTGAAGAACGGCTTTCACACACACTTATCTCTCAGAACTGAGCATGTGGAGAGACGTTCGTTCTTCTAGCACAAATGAAACGGTTTTCAGGAGAAATTTTACTCTGGTTTTTCAGTGTGTTTCTTAGAGCCGGTTTGAAGTTCAAGCAGTTTTCACTATAAAACGGAGTTGGAGAAAGTACCACCCCATATATATGTATGGAGTGGATTTTGCAACTGAAAAGAAACTTTGAGTTCCCAACAAGCTTGGTGAAAAACGGCTTTCACACCCAAGTATCTCTCAGAACTGAGCATTAGGAGATACGTTGGTTCATCTAGCACAATGGGAACAGGTTGCAGGAGAAACATTTACTCTGGTTTCTCAGTCTGTTCCCTATTGCCAGTTTGAAGTTCCTGCAGTTTTCACTGTAAAAGGGACTTGGGGATTGTACCTCCACTATATATGTAAGGAGTGTAGATTGCCACAGAAAGAAACTCTTTGTTCAAAAAAATTTAGGTGAAGGACGGCTTTCAAACACACTATTCTCTCAGAACTGAGCATGTGGAGAGACTTTCGTTCATCTAGGACAAAAGGAACGTGTTGAATGGGAAACTTTTACTCTGGTTTCTCAGTCTTTTTCCTAGTGCCGGTTTGATGTTCCTGCAGTTTTCACTGTAAAACCGAGTTGGAGGTAGTACCTCCCCATATATATATATGGGGTGGTGTTTGCAACTGAAAAGAATCTTTGTGTTCCCAACAAGCTAGGTGAAGTACGGCTTTCACACACACTTAGCTCTCAGAACTGAGCATTTGGAGAACGTTCATTCATCTAGCACAATGGGAACAGGTTGCAGGAGAAACATTTACTCTGGTTTCTCAGTCTGTTTCCTAGTTCCAGTTTGAAGTTCCTGCAGTTTTCACTTTAAAACCGAGTTGGAGCTTGTACCTATCCATATATATGTACGGACTGTAGTTAGCAACTGAAAAGAAACTTTGTGTTCCCAACAAGCTAGGTGAAGGACGGTTTTCACACACACTTATCTCTCAGAACTGAGCATGTGGAGAGACTTCGTTCATCTAGCACAAAGGGAACGGTTTGCATTTGAAACTTTTACTCTGGTTTCTCAGCCTGTTTCCTATTGCCGGTTTGAATTTCAAGCAGTTTTCACTGTAAAATCGAGTTGGAGAAAGTACCTACCTTTATAATTTTATGGAGTGTATTTTGCAACTGAAAAGTAACTTGGTGTTCTCAACAAGCTAGGTGAAGAACGGCTTTCACACACACTTATCTCTCTGACCTGAGCATTTGGAGAGACGTTCGTACATCTAGCACAAAGGGAACGGTTTGCAGGTGAAACTATTACTCTGGTTTCTCAGTCTGTTCCCTATTGCCGGTTTGAAGTTCCTGCAGTTTTCACTGTAAAAGGAATTGGGGATTGTACCTCCCCATATATATGTATGGAGTGTAGATTGCCACTGAAAATAAACTCTTTGTTCAAAACAATTTAGGTGAATGACGGCTTTGAAACACACTATTCTCTCAGAACTGAGCATGTGGAGAGACTTTCTTTCATCTAGGACAAAAGGAACGTGTTGAATGGGAAAACTTTACTCTGGTTTCTCAGTCTTTTCCCTAGTGCCGGTTTGAAGTTCCTGCAGTTTTCACTGTAACACCGATTTGGCGCTAGTTCCTCCCCATATATATGTATGGAGTGGAGTTTGCAACTGAAAAGAAATTTTGTGTTCCCAACAAGCTAGTAGAAGGACGGCTTTCACACACACTTATCCCTCAGAACTGAGCATGTGGAGAGACGTTCGTTCATGTAGCACAAAGGAAACGGGTTACAGGGGAAAATTTTCCTCCCTTTTCTCAGTCTGTTTCTAGTGCCGTTTTGAAGTTCCTGCACTTTTCATGTAAAAGCGTTTTGGAGCTAGTACCTCCTCGTATATATGTATGGATTGGAATTTGCAACTGAAAAGAAACTTTGTGTTAGCAACAAGCTAGATGAAGGACGGCTTTCACACACACTTATCTCTCAGAATTGAGAATCTGGAGAGACTTTCGTTCATCTAGCACAAAGGGAACGGGTTGCAGGAGAATCTTTTACTCTGGTCTCTCAGTCTGTTTCCTAGTGCCGATTTGAAGTTCCTGCAGTTTTCAGTGTAAAACCGAGTTGAAGCAAGTACATTCCCTTATATATGTATCGATAAGAGTTTGCAAATGAAAAGAAACTTTGTGTTCCCAACAAGCTAGGTGAAGAACCGCTTTCACACTCAAGTATCTCTCAGAACTGAGAATGAGGAGATGCGTTCTTTCATCTAGCACAAAGCAAACGGGTTGCAGGAGAAACTTTACTCTGGTTTCTCAGACTGTTTCCTACTGCCGGTTGGAAGTTCCTGCAGTTTTCACTGTAAAACCGAGTTGGAGCTTGTACCTCCCCATATATATGTATGGAGTGGAGTTTGCAACTGAAAAGAAACATTGTGTTCCCAACAAGCTAGGTGAAGAACGGCTTTCACACACACTTATCCCTCAGAACTGATCATGTGGAGAGACGTTCCTTCATCTTGCACAAAGGGAAAGGGTTTCTGGTGAAAATTTGTCTCTGGTTTCTCAGTCTGTTTGCTAGTGCTGGTTTGAATTTCCTGCAGTTTTCACTGTAAAAACGAGTTGGAAATTGTACCTCCCCTCATATATATATGCAGTGGATTTTGCAACTGAAAAGAAACATTGTGTTCCCAACAAGCTAGGTGAAGGACGGCTTTCACACACACTTATCTCACAGAACTGAGCATTTGGAGAGACGTTCGTACATCTAGCCCAAAGGGAACGGGTTGCAGGAGAAACTTTACTCTGGTTTCTCAGTCTGTTTCCTAGTGCCGGTTTGAAGTTCCTGCAGTTTCACTTTAAAACCGAGTGGGAGCTAGGACCTACTCATATATTTGTATGGAGTGGAGTTTGCAACTGAAAAGAAAGTTTGTGTTCCCAACAAGCTTGGTGAAAGACGGCTTTCACACCCACTTACCTCTCAGAACTGAGCATGTGGAGAGACGTTCTTTCATCTAGCACAAAGGGAACGGGTTGTAGTTCAAACTTTTACTCTGGTTTCTCAGTCTGTTTCCTAGTGCCGGTTTGAATTTCAAACAGTTTTCACTGTAAAACCGAGTTGGAGATATAACCTCCCCGTATATATGTATCGAGTGGAGTTTGCAACTGAAAAGAAACTTTGTGTTCCCAACAAGCTAGCTGAAGGACGGCTTTCACACACACTTAACTCTCAGAACTGAACATGTGGAGAGACTTTCGTTCATCTAGCACCAAGGAAACGGTTTGCAGGAGAAAATTTTACTCTGGTTTCTCAGTCTGTTTCCTAGTTCCGTTTTGAAGTTCCTGCAGATTTCACTGTAAAACCGACTGGGAGATATTACCTCCCCATATATATGTATGGATTGTAGTTTGCCACTGAAAAGAAACTTTGTGTTAGCAACAATTTAGGTTAATTTCGGCTTTCACACACACGCATCTCTCAGGACTGAGCATGTGGAGAGACTTTCGTTCATCCAACACAAAAGGAACGGGTTGCAGGGGAAACTTTTACTCTGGTTTCTCAGTCTGTTTCCTAGTGCCGGTTTGAAGTTCCTGCAGTTTTCACTGTAAAACCGATTTGGAGTAATTACCTCCCCATATATATGTAAAGAGAGGAGTTTGCAACTTAAAAGTATCTCTGTGATCCCAAGCTACGTGAAGTACGGCTTTCACACACACTTATCTCTCACTACTGAGCGTTTGGAGAGACGTTTGTTCATCTAGCACAAAGTAAACGAGTTGCAGGAGAAACTTTTATTCTGTTTTCTCAGTCTGTTCCCTATTGTCGGTTTGAAGTTCCTGCAGTTTTCACTGTAAAAGGAACTTGGGGATTGTACGTCCCCATATATATGTATGGAGTGTAGATTGCCACTGAAAGAAACTCTTTGTTTAAAACAATTTAGGTGAAGAACGGCTTTCAAACACACTATTCTCTCAGAACTGAGCATATGGAGAGATTTTCGTTCATCTAGCACAAAACGGACGTGTTGAATGGGAAACTTTTACTCTGGTTTCTCATTCTGTTTCCTAGTGCCGGTTTGAAGTTCTGCAGTTTTCAATGTAAAACATAGTTGGATCTAGTACCTCCCCATATATATGTATGGAGTGGAGTTTGCTACTTAAAAGAATCTTGGTGTTCCCAACAAGCTAGTTGAACGATGGCTTTCACACACACTTATCTCTCAGAACTGAGCATGTGGAGAGACGTTCGTTCTTCTAGCACAAAGGAAACGGGTTGCAGGAGGAACTTTTACTCTGGTTTCTCAGTCTGTTTCCTAGTGACGGTTTGAAGTTCCTGCAGTATTCACTGTAAAACTGAGTTGGAGTTAGTACCTCCCCTTATATAGGTATGGAGTGGATTTTGCAACTGAAAAGAATCTTTGTGTTCCCAACAAGCTATGTGAAGAACAGCTTTCACACACACTTATCTCTCAGAACTGAGCATGTGGAGAGACGTTCGTTTTTCTAGCACAAATGAAACGGGTTTCAGGAGAAATTTTACTCTGGTTTTTCAGTGTGTTTCTTAGAGCCGGTTTGAAGTTCAAGCAGTTTTCACTATAAAACGGAGTTGGAGACAGTACCACCCCATATATATGTATGGAGTGGATTTTGCAACTGAAAAGAAACTTTGAGTTCCCAACAAGCTTGGTGAAAAACGGCTTTCACACCCAAGTATCTCTCAGAACTGAGCATTAGGAGATACGTTGGTTCATCTAGCACAATGGGAACAGGTTGCAGGAGAAACATTTACTCTGGTTTCTCAGTCTGTTCTCTATTGCCAGTTTGAAGTTCCTGCAGTTTTCACTGTAAAAGGGACTTGGGGATTGTACCTCCCACTATATATGTATGGAGTGTAGATTGCCACTGAAAGAAACTCTTTGTTCAAAAAAATTTAGGTGAAGGACGGCTTTCAAACACACTATTCTCTCAGAACTGTGCATGTGTAGAGACTTTCGTTCATCTAGGACAAAAGGAACATGTTGAATGGGAAACTTTTACTCTGGTTTCTCAGTCTTTTTCCTAGTGCCGGTTTGATGTTCCTGCAGTTTTCATTGTAAAAGCGAGTTGGAGGTAGTACCTCCCCATATATATGTATGGAGTGGTGTTTGCAACTGAAAAGAATTTTTGTGTTCCCAACAAGCTAGGTGAAGGACGGCTTTCACACACACTTATCTCTCAGAACTGAGCATTTGGAGAGACGTTCGTTCATCTAGCACAAAGGGAACGGGTTTCAGGAGAAAGTTTTACTCTGGTTTCTCAGTCTGTTTCCTAGTTCCAGTTTGAAGTTCCTGCAGTTTTCACTTTAAAACCGAGTTGGAGCTTGTACCTATCCATATATATGTACGGACTGTAGTTAGCAACTGAAAATAAACTTTGTGTTCCCAACAAGCTAGGTGAAGGACGGTTTTCACACAAACTTATCTCTCAGAACTGAGCATGTGGAGAGACGTTCGTTCATCTAGCACAAAGGGAACGGTTTGCATTTGAAACTTTTACTCTGGTTTCTCAGCCTGTTTCCTATTGCCGGTTTGAATTTCAAGCAGTTTTCACTGTAAAATCGAGTTGGAGAAAGTACCTCCCTTTATAATTTTATGGAGTGTATTTTGCAACTGAAAAGTAACTTGGTGTTCCCAACAAGCTAGGTGAAGAACGGCTTTCACACACACTTATCTCTCTGACCTGAGCATTTGGAGAGACGTTCGTACATCTAGCACAAAGGGAACGGGTTGCAGGTGAAACTATTACTCTGGTTTCTCAGTCTGTTCCCCTTTGCCGGTTTGAAGTTCCTGCAGTTTTCACTGTAAAAGGAATTGGGGATTGTACCTCCCCATATATATGTATGGAGTGTAGATTGCCACTGAAAATAAACTCTTTGTTCAAAACAATTTAGGTGAATGACGGCTTTGAAACACACTATTCTCTCAGAACTGAGCATGTGGAGAGACTTTCGTTCATCTAGGACAAAAGGAACGTGTTGAATGGGAAAACTTTACTCTGGTTTCTCAGTCTTTTCCCTAGTGCCGGTTTGAAGTTCCTGCAGTTTTCACTGTAACACCGATTTGGCGCTAGTTCCTCCCCATATATATGTATGGAGTGGAGTTTGCAACTGAAAAGAAATTTTGTGTTCCCAACAAGCTAGTTGAAGGACGGCTTTCACACACACTTATCCCTCAGAACTGAGCATGTGGAGAGACGTTCGTTCATGTAGCACAAAGGAAACGGGTTACAGGGGAAAATTTTCCTCCCTTTTCTCAGTCTGTTTCTAGTGCCGTTTTGAAGTTCCTGCACTTTTCATGTAAAAGCGTTTTGGAGCTAGTACCTCCTCGTATATATGTATGGATTGGAATTTGCAACTGAAAAGAAACTTTGTGTTAGCAACAAGCTAGATGAAGGACGGCTTTCACACACACTTATCTCTCAGAATTGAGAATCTGGAGAGACTTTCGTTCATCTAGCACAAAGGGAACGGGTTGCAGGAGAATCTTTTACTCTGGTTTCTCAGTCTGTTTCCTAGTGCCGATTTGAAGTTCCTGCAGTTTTCAGTGTAAAACCGAGTTGAAGCTAGTACATTCCCTTATATATGTATCGATAAGAGTTTGCGAATGAAAAGAAACTTTGTGTTCCCAACAAGCTAGGTGAAGAACCGCTTTCACACTCAAGTATCTCTCAGAACTGAGAATGAGGAGATGCGTTCTTTCATCTAGCACAAAGCAAACGGGTTGCAGGAGAAACTTTACTCTGGTTTCTCAGACTGTTTCCTAGTGCCGGTTGGAAGTTCCTGCAGGTTTCACTGTAAAACCGAGTTGGAGCTTGTACCTCCACATATATATTTATGGAGTGGAGTTTGCAACTGAAAAGAAACATTGTGTTCCCAACAAGCTAGGTGAAGAACGGCTTTCACACACACTTATCCCTCAGAACTGATCATGTGGAGAGACGTTCGTTCATCTTGCAAAAAGGGAAAGGGTTTCTGGTGAAAATTTGTCTCTGGTTTCTCAGTCTGTTTGCTAGTGCCGGTTTGAATTTCCTGCAGTTTTCACTGTAAAAACGAGTTGGAAAATGTACCTCCCCTCATATATATATGCAGTGGATTTTGCAACTGAAAAGAAACATTGTGTTCCCAACAAGATAGGTGATGGACGGCTTTCACACACACTTATCTCACAGAACTGAGCATTTGGAGAGACGTTCGTACATCTAGCCCAATGGGAACGGGTTGCAGGGGAAACTTTACTCTGGTTTCTCAGTCTGTTTCCTAGTGCCGGTTTGAAGTTCCTGCAGTTTCACTTTAAAACCGAGTGGGAGCTAGGACCTACTCATATATTTGTATGGAGTGGAGTTTGCAACTGAAAAGAAAGTTTGTGTTCCCAACAAGCTTGGTGAAAGACGGCTTTCACACCCACTTACCTCTCAGAAATGAGCATGTGGAGAGACGTTCTTTCATCTAGCACAAAGGGAACGGGTTGTAGTTCATAATTTTAGTCTGGTTTCTCAGTCTGTTTCCTAGTGCCGGTTTGAATTTCAAACAGTTTTCACTGTAAAACCGAGTTGGAGATATAACCTCCCCGTATATATGTATCGAGTGGAGTTTGCAACTGAAAAGAAACTTTGTGTTCCCAACAAGCTAGCTGAAGGACGGCTTTCACACACACTTAACTCTCAGAACTGAACATGTGGAGAGACGTTCGTTCATCTAGCACCAAGGAAACGGTTTGCAGGAGAAAATTTTACTCTGGTTTCTCAGTCTGTTTCCTAGTGCCGTTTTGAAGTTCCTGCAGATTTCACTGTAAAACCGACTGGGAGATATTACCTCCCCATATATATGTATGGATTGTAGTTTGCCACTGAAATGAAACTTTGTGTTAGCAACAATTTAGGTGAATGTCGGCTTTCACACACACGCATCTCTCAGGACTGAGCATGTGGAGAGACTTTCGTTCATCTAGCCAAAAGGAACGGGTTGCAGGGGAAACTTTTACTCTGGTTTCTCAGTCTGTTTCCTAGTGCCGGTTTGAAGTTCCTGCAGTTTTCACTGTAAAACCGATTTGGAGTAATTACCTCCCCATATATATGTAAAGAGAGGAGTTTGCAACTTAAAAGTATCTCTGTGATCCCAACAAGCTACGTGAAGTACGGCTTTCACACACACTTATCTCTCACTTCTGAGCGTTTGGAGAGACGTTTGTTCATCTAGCACAAAGTAAACGAGTTGCAGGAGAAACTTTTATTCTGTTTCTCAGTCTGTTCCCTATTGCCGGTTTGAAGTTCCTGCAGATTTCACTGTAAAAGATCTTGGGGATTATACGTCCCCATATATATGTATGGGGTGTAGATTGCCACTGAAAGAAACTCTTTGTTTAAAACAATTTAGGTGAAGAACGGCTTTCAAACACACTATTCTCTCAGAACTGAGCATATGGAGAGACTTTCGTTCATCTAGCACAAAACGAACGTGTTGAATGGGAAACTTTTACTCTGGTTTCTCATTCTGTTTCCTAGTGCCGGTTTGAAGTTCTGCAGTTTTCAATGTAAAACATAGTTGGATCTAGTACCTCCCCATATATATGTATGGAGTGGAGTTTGCTACTTAAAAGAATCTTGGTGTTCCCAACAAGCTAGTTGAACGATGGCTTTCACACACACTTATCTCTCAGAAATGAGATTGTGCAGAGACGTTCGTTCATCTCGCACAAAGGGATCGGGTTGCAGTAGAAACTTTTACTCACTTTTCTCAGTCTGTTTCCTAGTGCCGGTTTGTAGTTCCTGCAGTTTTCAGTGTAAAACAGAATTGGAGCTAGTACCACCCCATATATATGTATGGAGTGAAGTTTGCAACTTAAAAGAAACTTTGTGTTCCCAACAATCTAGGTGAAGGACGGCTTTCACACACAGTTAACTCTCAGAACTGAGCATGTGGAGAGAAGTTCGTTCATGTATCACAAAGGAAACGGGTTGCAGGAGAAACTTTTTCTCTGGTTTCTCAGTCTGTTTCCTAGTTCCGGTTTGAAGTTCCTGCAGTTTTCACTGTAGAACAGAGTTGGAGCTAGTACCTCCCCATATATATGTATGGAATGGAGTTTACCACTGAAAGAGAACTTTGTGTTCCCAACAAGCTATATGAAGGAATTCTTTCATACACAATTCTCTCTCAGTACTGAGCATGTGGAGAGACGTTCCTTCTAGCACAAAGGGAACGGGTTTCAGGGGAAACATTACCCCTTGTCTCTCAGTTTCCTAGTGCCGGTTTGAATTTCCTGCAGTTTTCACTGTAAAACCGAGTGGGAACTAGTACCTCCCCATATATATGTATGGAGTGGAGTTTGCAACTAAAAAGAAAATATGTTCCCAACAACCTAGGTGAAGGACGGCATTCACGCACACTTATCTCTCTCAACTGAGCATGTGGAGAGACGTTCGTTAATCTAGCACAAAGGAACGGGTTGCAGTGGAAACATTTACCCTGGTCTCTCAGTCTGTTTCCTAGTGTCGGTTTGAAATTCCTGAATTTTTCACTGTAAAACAGATTTGGAGTTAGTACGTCCCCATATATATGTATGGATTGGGGTTTGCAACTGAAAAGAAACTTTGTGTTCCCAACAATCTAGGTGAAGTTCGGCTTTCACACAGACTTATCTCTCAGAACTGAGCATGTGGAGAGACGTTCGTTCACGTAGCACAAAGGGAACGGTTTGCAGGAGAAACTTTTTCTCTGGTTTCTCATTGTGTTTCCAGTGCCGGTTTGTAGTTCCTGCATTTTTCACTGTAAAACCGAGTTGGAGTTAATACCACCCCATATTTTTGTATGGAGTGGAGTTTTCAACTGAAAAGTAACTTTGTGTTCCCAACAAGCTAGATGAAGGACGGCTTTCATACACACTTATGTCTCAGAACTGAGCATGTTGAGAGACGTTCGTTCTTCTAGCACAAAGGAAACGGGTTGCAGGAGGAACTTTTACTCTGGTTTCTCAGTCTGTTTCCTAGTGCCGGTTTGAATTTCCTGCAGTTTTCACTGTAAAAAGAGTTGGAGCTAGTACCTCCCCATATATATGTATGGAGTGGAGTTTGCAACTGAAACGAAATGCTGTTTTCCCAACAAGCTAGGTCAATGACGGATTTCACACACACTTAACTCTCAGAACGGAGCATGTGGAGAGACATTCATTCTTGTAGCACAAAGGGAACGGTTTGCAGTAGGAACTTTTACTCTGGTTTCTCAGTCTGTTTCCTAGTGCCGGTTAAAGATCCTGCAGTTTTCAGTGTAAAACAGAGTTGGAGCTAGTACCTCCCCATATATATGTATGGATTGGAATTTGCAACTGAAAAGCAACTTTGTGTTCCCAACAAGCTAGGTGAAGGACGGTTTTCACACACACTTATCTCTCAGAACTGAGCATGTGGAGAGACGTTCGTTCATCTAGCACAAAGGGAACGGTTTGCATTTGAAACTTTTACTCTGGTTTCTCAGCCTGTTTCCTATTGCCGGTTTGAATTTCAAGCAGTTTTCACTGTAAAATCGAGTTGGAGAAAGTACCTCCCTTTATAATTTTTTGGAGTGTATTTTGCAACTGAAAAGTAACTTGGTGTTCCCAACAAGCTAGGTGAAGAACGGCTTTCACACACACTTATCTCTCTGACCTGAGCATTTGGAGAGACGTTCGTACATCTAGCACAAATGGAACGGGTTGCAGGAGAAACTATTACTCTGGTTTCTCAGTCTGTTCCCTATTGCCGGTTTGAAGTTCCTGCCGTTTTCACTGTAAAAGGAATTGGGGATTGTACCTCCCCATATATATGTATGGAGTGTAGATTGCCACTGAAAATAAACTGTTTGTTCAAAACAATTTAGGTGAATGACGGCTTGAAACACACTATTCTCTCAGAACTGAGCATGTGGAGAGACTTTCGTTCATCTAGGACAAAAGGAACGTGTTGAATGGGAAAACTTTACTCTGGTTTCTCAGTCTTTTCCTAGTGCCTGTTTGAAGTTCCTGCAGTTTTCACTGTAACACCGATTTGGCGCTAGTTCCTCCCCATATATATGTATGGAGTGGAGTTTGCAACTGAAAAGAAATTTTGTGTTCCCAACAAGCTAGTTGAAGGACGGCTTTCACACACACTTATCCCTCAGAACTGAGCATGTGGAGAGACGTTCGTTCATGTAGCACAAAGGGAACGGGTTACAGGGGAAAATTTTCCTCCCTTTTCTCAGTCTGTTTCTAGTGCCGTTTTGAAGTTCCTGCCCTTTTCATTTAAAAGCGTTTTGGAGCTAGTACCTCCTCGTATATATGTATGGATTGGAATTTGCAACTGAAAGAAACTTTGTGTTAGCAACAAGCTAGATGAAGGACGGCTTTCACACACACTTATCTCTCAGAATTGTGAATCTGGAGAGACTTTCGTTCATCTAGCACAAAGGGAACGGGTTGCAGGAGAATCTTTTACTCTGGTTTCTCAGTCTGTTTCCTAGTGCCGATTTGAAGTTCCTGCAGTTTTCACTGTAAAACCGAGTTGAAGCTAGTACATTCCCTTATATATGTATGGATAAGAGTTTGCAAATGAAAAGAAACTTTGTGTTCCCAACAAGCTAGGTGAAGAACCGCTTTCACACTCAAGTATCTCTCAGAACTGAGAATGAGGAGATGCGTTCTTTCATCTAGCACAAAGCAAACGGGTTGCAGGAGAAACTTTACTCTGGTTTCTCAGTCTGTTTCCTAGTGCCGGTTTGAAGTTCCTGCAGTTTTCACTTTAAAACCGATTTGGAGCTTGTACCTCCACATATATATGTATGGAGTGGAGTTTGCAACTGAAAATAAACATTGTGTTCCCAACAAGCTATGTGAAGAACGGCTTTCACACACACTTATCCCTCAGAACTGATCATGTGGAGAGACGTTCGTTCATCTTGCACAAAGGGAAAGGGTTTCTGGTGAAGATTTGTCTGTGGTTTCTCAGTCTGTTTGCTAGTGCCGGTTTGAAGTTCTGCAGTTTTCAATGTAAAACATAGTTGGATCTAGTACCTCCCCATATATATGTATGGAGTGGAGTTTGCTACTTAAAAGAATCTTGGTGTTCCCAACAAGCTAGTTGAACGATGGCTTTCACACACACTTATCTCTCAGAACTGAGCATGTGGAGAGACGTTCGTTCTTCTAGCACAAAGGAAACGGGTTGCAGGAGGAACTTTTACTCTGGTTTCTCAGTCTGTTTCCTAGTGACGGTTTGAAGTTCCTGCAGTATTCACTGTAAAACTGAGTTGGAGTTAGTACCTCCCCTTATATAGGTATGGAGTGGATTTTGCAACTGAAAAGAATCTTTGTGTTCCCAACAAGCTATGTGAAGAACAGCTTTCACACACACTTATCTCTCAGAACTGAGCATGTGGAGAGACGTTCGTTCTTCTAGCACAAATGAAACGGGTTTCAGGAGAAATTTTACTCTGGTTTTTCAGTGTGTTTCTTAGAGCCGGTTTGAAGTTCAAGCAGTTTTCACTATAAAACGGAGTTGGAGACAGTACCACCCCATATATATGTATGGAGTGGATTTTGCAACTGAAAAGAAACTTTGAGTTCCCAACAAGCTTGGTGAAAAACGGCTTTCACACCCAAGTATCTCTCAGAACTGAGCATTAGGAGATACGTTGGTTCATCTAGCACAATGGGAACAGGTTGCAGGAGAAACATTTACTCTGGTTTCTCAGTCTGTTCTCTATTGCCAGTTTGAAGTTCCTGCAGTTTTCACTGTAAAAGGGACTTGGGGATTGTACCTCCCACTATATATGTATGGAGTGTAGATTGCCACTGAAAGAAACTCTTTGTTCAAAAAAATTTAGGTGAAGGACGGCTTTCAAACACACTATTCTCTCAGAACTGTGCATGTGTAGAGACTTTCGTTCATCTAGGACAAAAGGAACATGTTGAATGGGAAACTTTTACTCTGGTTTCTCAGTCTTTTTCCTAGTGCCGGTTTGATGTTCCTGCAGTTTTCATTGTAAAAGCGAGTTGGAGGTAGTACCTCCCCATATATATGTATGGAGTGGTGTTTGCAACTGAAAAGAATTTTTGTGTTCCCAACAAGCTAGGTGAAGGACGGCTTTCACACACACTTATCTCTCAGAACTGAGCATTTGGAGAGACGTTCGTTCATCTAGCACAAAGGGAACGGGTTTCAGGAGAAAGTTTTACTCTGGTTTCTCAGTCTGTTTCCTAGTTCCAGTTTGAAGTTCCTGCAGTTTTCACTTTAAAACCGAGTTGGAGCTTGTACCTATCCATATATATGTACGGACTGTAGTTAGCAACTGAAAATAAACTTTGTGTTCCCAACAAGCTAGGTGAAGGACGGTTTTCACACAAACTTATCTCTCAGAACTGAGCATGTGGAGAGACGTTCGTTCATCTAGCACAAAGGGAACGGTTTGCATTTGAAACTTTTACTCTGGTTTCTCAGCCTGTTTCCTATTGCCGGTTTGAATTTCAAGCAGTTTTCACTGTAAAATCGAGTTGGAGAAAGTACCTCCCTTTATAATTTTATGGAGTGTATTTTGCAACTGAAAAGTAACTTGGTGTTCCCAACAAGCTAGGTGAAGAACGGCTTTCACACACACTTATCTCTCTGACCTGAGCATTTGGAGAGACGTTCGTACATCTAGCACAAAGGGAACGGGTTGCAGGTGAAACTATTACTCTGGTTTCTCAGTCTGTTCCCTATTGCCGGTTTGAAGTTCCTGCAGTTTTCACTGTAAAAGGAATTGGGGATTGTACCTCCCCATATATATGTATGGAGTGTAGATTGCCACTGAAAATAAACTCTTTGTTCAAAACAATTTAGGTGAATGACGGCTTTGAAACACACTATTCTCTCAGAACTGAGCATGTGGAGAGACTTTCGTTCATCTAGGACAAAAGGAACGTGTTGAATGGGAAAACTTTACTCTGGTTTCTCAGTCTTTTCCCTAGTGCCGGTTTGAAGTTCCTGCAGTTTTCACTGTAACACCGATTTGGCGCTAGTTCCTCCCCATATATATGTATGGAGTGGAGTTTGCAACTGAAAAGAAATTTTGTGTTCCCAACAAGCTAGTTGAAGGACGGCTTTCACACACACTTATCCCTCAGAACTGAGCATGTGGAGAGACGTTCGTTCATGTAGCACAAAGGAAACGGGTTACAGGGGAAAATTTTCCTCCCTTTTCTCAGTCTGTTTCTAGTGCCGTTTTGAAGTTCCTGCACTTTTCATGTAAAAGCGTTTTGGAGCTAGTACCTCCTCGTATATATGTATGGATTGGAATTTGCAACTGAAAAGAAACTTTGTGTTAGCAACAAGCTAGATGAAGGACGGCTTTCACACACACTTATCTCTCAGAATTGAGAATCTGGAGAGACTTTCGTTCATCTAGCACAAAGGGAACGGGTTGCAGGAGAATCTTTTACTCTGGTTTCTCAGTCTGTTTCCTAGTGCCGATTTGAAGTTCCTGCAGTTTTCAGTGTAAAACCGAGTTGAAGCTAGTACATTCCCTTATATATGTATCGATAAGAGTTTGCGAATGAAAAGAAACTTTGTGTTCCCAACAAGCTAGGTGAAGAACCGCTTTCACACTCAAGTATCTCTCAGAACTGAGAATGAGGAGATGCGTTCTTTCATCTAGCACAAAGCAAACGGGTTGCAGGAGAAACTTTACTCTGGTTTCTCAGACTGTTTCCTAGTGCCGGTTGGAAGTTCCTGCAGGTTTCACTGTAAAACCGAGTTGGAGCTTGTACCTCCACATATATATTTATGGAGTGGAGTTTGCAACTGAAAAGAAACATTGTGTTCCCAACAAGCTAGGTGAAGAACGGCTTTCACACACACTTATCCCTCAGAACTGATCATGTGGAGAGACGTTCGTTCATCTTGCAAAAAGGGAAAGGGTTTCTGGTGAAAATTTGTCTCTGGTTTCTCAGTCTGTTTGCTAGTGCCGGTTTGAATTTCCTGCAGTTTTCACTGTAAAAACGAGTTGGAAAATGTACCTCCCCTCATATATATATGCAGTGGATTTTGCAACTGAAAAGAAACATTGTGTTCCCAACAAGATAGGTGATGGACGGCTTTCACACACACTTATCTCACAGAACTGAGCATTTGGAGAGACGTTCGTACATCTAGCCCAATGGGAACGGGTTGCAGGAGAAACTTTACTCTGGTTTCTCAGTCTGTTTCCTAGTGCCGGTTTGAAGTTCCTGCAGTTTCACTTTAAAACCGAGTGGGAGCTAGGACCTACTCATATATTTGTATGGAGTGGAGTTTGCAACTGAAAAGAAAGTTTGTGTTCCCAACAAGCTTGGTGAAAGACGGCTTTCACACCCACTTACCTCTCAGAAATGAGCATGTGGAGAGACGTTCTTTCATCTAGCACAAAGGGAACGGGTTGTAGTTCATAATTTTAGTCTGGTTTCTCAGTCTGTTTCCTAGTGCCGGTTTGAATTTCAAACAGTTTTCACTGTAAAACCGAGTTGGAGATATAACCTCCCCGTATATATGTATCGAGTGGAGTTTGCAACTGAAAAGAAACTTTGTGTTCCCAACAAGCTAGCTGAAGGACGGCTTTCACACACACTTAACTCTCAGAACTGAACATGTGGAGAGACGTTCGTTCATCTAGCACCAAGGAAACGGTTTGCAGGAGAAAATTTTACTCTGGTTTCTCAGTCTGTTTCCTAGTGCCGTTTTGAAGTTCCTGCAGATTTCACTGTAAAACCGACTGGGAGATATTACCTCCCCATATATATGTATGGATTGTAGTTTGCCACTGAAATGAAACTTTGTGTTAGCAACAATTTAGGTGAATGTCGGCTTTCACACACACGCATCTCTCAGGACTGAGCATGTGGAGAGACTTTCGTTCATCTAGCCAAAAGGAACGGGTTGCAGGGGAAACTTTTACTCTGGTTTCTCAGTCTGTTTCCTAGTGCCGGTTTGAAGTTCCTGCAGTTTTCACTGTAAAACCGATTTGGAGTAATTACCTCCCCATATATATGTAAAGAGAGGAGTTTGCAACTTAAAAGTATCTCTGTGATCCCAACAAGCTACGTGAAGTACGGCTTTCACACACACTTATCTCTCACTTCTGAGCGTTTGGAGAGACGTTTGTTCATCTAGCACAAAGTAAACGAGTTGCAGGAGAAACTTTTATTCTGTTTCTCAGTCTGTTCCCTATTGCCGGTTTGAAGTTCCTGCAGATTTCACTGTAAAAGATCTTGGGGATTATACGTCCCCATATATATGTATGGGGTGTAGATTGCCACTGAAAGAAACTCTTTGTTTAAAACAATTTAGGTGAAGAACGGCTTTCAAACACACTATTCTCTCAGAACTGAGCATATGGAGAGACTTTCGTTCATCTAGCACAAAACGAACGTGTTGAATGGGAAACTTTTACTCTGGTTTCTCATTCTGTTTCCTAGTGCCGGTTTGAAGTTCTGCAGTTTTCAATGTAAAACATAGTTGGATCTAGTACCTCCCCATATATATGTATGGAGTGGAGTTTGCTACTTAAAAGAATCTTGGTGTTCCCAACAAGCTAGTTGAACGATGGCTTTCACACACACTTATCTCTCAGAAATGAGATTGTGCAGAGACGTTCGTTCATCTCGCACAAAGGGATCGGGTTGCAGTAGAAACTTTTACTCACTTTTCTCAGTCTGTTTCCTAGTGCCGGTTTGTAGTTCCTGCAGTTTTCAGTGTAAAACAGAATTGGAGCTAGTACCACCCCATATATATGTATGGAGTGAAGTTTGCAACTTAAAAGAAACTTTGTGTTCCCAACAATCTAGGTGAAGGACGGCTTTCACACACAGTTAACTCTCAGAACTGAGCATGTGGAGAGAAGTTCGTTCATGTATCACAAAGGAAACGGGTTGCAGGAGAAACTTTTTCTCTGGTTTCTCAGTCTGTTTCCTAGTTCCGGTTTGAAGTTCCTGCAGTTTTCACTGTAGAACAGAGTTGGAGCTAGTACCTCCCCATATATATGTATGGAATGGAGTTTACCACTGAAAGAGAACTTTGTGTTCCCAACAAGCTATATGAAGGAATTCTTTCATACACAATTCTCTCTCAGTACTGAGCATGTGGAGAGACGTTCCTTCTAGCACAAAGGGAACGGGTTTCAGGGGAAACATTACCCCTTGTCTCTCAGTTTCCTAGTGCCGGTTTGAATTTCCTGCAGTTTTCACTGTAAAACCGAGTGGGAACTAGTACCTCCCCATATATATGTATGGAGTGGAGTTTGCAACTAAAAAGAAAATATGTTCCCAACAACCTAGGTGAAGGACGGCATTCACGCACACTTATCTCTCTCAACTGAGCATGTGGAGAGACGTTCGTTAATCTAGCACAAAGGAACGGGTTGCAGTGGAAACATTTACCCTGGTCTCTCAGTCTGTTTCCTAGTGTCGGTTTGAAATTCCTGAATTTTTCACTGTAAAACAGATTTGGAGTTAGTACGTCCCCATATATATGTATGGATTGGGGTTTGCAACTGAAAAGAAACTTTGTGTTCCCAACAATCTAGGTGAAGTTCGGCTTTCACACAGACTTATCTCTCAGAACTGAGCATGTGGAGAGACGTTCGTTCACGTAGCACAAAGGGAACGGTTTGCAGGAGAAACTTTTTCTCTGGTTTCTCATTGTGTTTCCAGTGCCGGTTTGTAGTTCCTGCATTTTTCACTGTAAAACCGAGTTGGAGTTAATACCACCCCATATTTTTGTATGGAGTGGAGTTTTCAACTGAAAAGTAACTTTGTGTTCCCAACAAGCTAGATGAAGGACGGCTTTCATACACACTTATGTCTCAGAACTGAGCATGTTGAGAGACGTTCGTTCTTCTAGCACAAAGGAAACGGGTTGCAGGAGGAACTTTTACTCTGGTTTCTCAGTCTGTTTCCTAGTGCCGGTTTGAATTTCCTGCAGTTTTCACTGTAAAAAGAGTTGGAGCTAGTACCTCCCCATATATATGTATGGAGTGGAGTTTGCAACTGAAACGAAATGCTGTTTTCCCAACAAGCTAGGTCAATGACGGATTTCACACACACTTAACTCTCAGAACGGAGCATGTGGAGAGACATTCATTCTTGTAGCACAAAGGGAACGGTTTGCAGTAGGAACTTTTACTCTGGTTTCTCAGTCTGTTTCCTAGTGCCGGTTAAAGATCCTGCAGTTTTCAGTGTAAAACAGAGTTGGAGCTAGTACCTCCCCATATATATGTATGGATTGGAATTTGCAACTGAAAAGCAACTTTGTGTTCCCAACAAGCTAGGTGAAGGACGGTTTTCACACACACTTATCTCTCAGAACTGAGCATGTGGAGAGACGTTCGTTCATCTAGCACAAAGGGAACGGTTTGCATTTGAAACTTTTACTCTGGTTTCTCAGCCTGTTTCCTATTGCCGGTTTGAATTTCAAGCAGTTTTCACTGTAAAATCGAGTTGGAGAAAGTACCTCCCTTTATAATTTTTTGGAGTGTATTTTGCAACTGAAAAGTAACTTGGTGTTCCCAACAAGCTAGGTGAAGAACGGCTTTCACACACACTTATCTCTCTGACCTGAGCATTTGGAGAGACGTTCGTACATCTAGCACAAATGGAACGGGTTGCAGGTGAAACTATTACTCTGGTTTCTCAGTCTGTTCCCTATTGCCGGTTTGAAGTTCCTGCCGTTTTCACTGTAAAAGGAATTGGGGATTGTACCTCCCCATATATATGTATGGAGTGTAGATTGCCACTGAAAATAAACTGTTTGTTCAAAACAATTTAGGTGAATGACGGCTTGAAACACACTATTCTCTCAGAACTGAGCATGTGGAGAGACTTTCGTTCATCTAGGACAAAAGGAACGTGTTGAATGGGAAAACTTTACTCTGGTTTCTCAGTCTTTTCCTAGTGCCTGTTTGAAGTTCCTGCAGTTTTCACTGTAACACCGATTTGGCGCTAGTTCCTCCCCATATATATGTATGGAGTGGAGTTTGCAACTGAAAAGAAATTTTGTGTTCCCAACAAGCTAGTTGAAGGACGGCTTTCACACACACTTATCCCTCAGAACTGAGCATGTGGAGAGACGTTCGTTCATGTAGCACAAAGGGAACGGGTTACAGGGGAAAATTTTCCTCCCTTTTCTCAGTCTGTTTCTAGTGCCGTTTTGAAGTTCCTGCCCTTTTCATTTAAAAGCGTTTTGGAGCTAGTACCTCCTCGTATATATGTATGGATTGGAATTTGCAACTGAAAGAAACTTTGTGTTAGCAACAAGCTAGATGAAGGACGGCTTTCACACACACTTATCTCTCAGAATTGTGAATCTGGAGAGACTTTCGTTCATCTAGCACAAAGGGAACGGGTTGCAGGAGAATCTTTTACTCTGGTTTCTCAGTCTGTTTCCTAGTGCCGATTTGAAGTTCCTGCAGTTTTCACTGTAAAACCGAGTTGAAGCTAGTACATTCCCTTATATATGTATGGATAAGAGTTTGCAAATGAAAAGAAACTTTGTGTTCCCAACAAGCTAGGTGAAGAACCGCTTTCACACTCAAGTATCTCTCAGAACTGAGAATGAGGAGATGCGTTCTTTCATCTAGCACAAAGCAAACGGGTTGCAGGAGAAACTTTACTCTGGTTTCTCAGTCTGTTTCCTAGTGCCGGTTTGAAGTTCCTGCAGTTTTCACTTTAAAACCGAGTTGGAGCTTGTACCTCCACATATATATGTATGGAGTGGAGTTTGCAACTGAAAATAAACATTGTGTTCCCAACAAGCTATGTGAAGAACGGCTTTCACACACACTTATCCCTCAGAACTGATCATGTGGAGAGACGTTCGTTCATCTTGCACAAAGGGAAAGGGTTTCTGGTGAAGATTTGTCTGTGGTTTCTCAGTCTGTTTGCTAGTGCCGGTTTGAATTTCCTGCAGTTTTCACTGTAAAAACGAGTTGGAAAATGTACCTCCCCTCATATATATATGCAGTGGATTTTGCAACTGAAAAGAATCTTTGTGTTCCCAACAAGCTATATGAAGAACGGCTTTCACACACACTTATCTCTCAGAACTGAGCATGTGGAGAGACGTTCGTTCTTCTAGCACAAATGAAACGGGTTTCAGGAGAAATTTTACTCTGGTTTTTCAGTGTGTTTCTTAGAGCCGGTTTGAAGTTCAAGCAGTTTTCACTATAAAACGGAGTTGGGGAAAGTACCACCCCATATATATGTGTGGAGTGGATTTTGCAACTGAAAAGAAACTTTGAGTTCCCAACAAGCTTGGTGAAAAACGGCTTTCACACCCAAGTATCTCTCAGAACTGAGCATTAGGAGATACGATGGTTCATCTTGCACAATGGGAACAGGTTGCAGGAGAAACATTTACTCTGGTTTCTCAGTCTGTTCCCTATTGCCAGTTTGAAGTTCCTGCAGTTTTCACTGTAAAAGGGACTTGGGGATTGAACCTCCCACTATATATGTATGGAGTGTAGATTGCCACTGAAAGAAACTCTTTGTTCAAAAAAATTTGTGTGAAGGACGGCTTTCAAACACACTATTCTCTCAGAACTGAGCATGTGGAGAGACTTTCGTTCATCTAGGACAAAAGGAACGTGTTGAATGGGAAACTTTTACTCTGGTTTCTCAGTCTTTTTCCTAGTGCCGGTTTGATGTTCCTGCAGTTTTCACTGTAAATCCGAGTTGGAGGTAGTACCTCCCCATATATATGTATGGAGTGGTGTTTGCAACTGAAAAGAATCTGTGTTCCCAACAAGCTAGGTGAAGGACGGCTTTCACACACACTTATCTCTCAGAACTGAGCATTTGGAGAACGTTCGTTCATCTAGCACAATGGGAACAGGTTTCAGGAGAAAGTTTTACTCTGGTTTCTCAGTCTGTTTCCTAGTTCCAGTTTGAAGTTCCTGCAGTTTTCACTTTAAAACCGAGTTGGAGCTTGTACCTATCCATATATATGTACGGACTGTAGTTAGCAACTGAAAAGAAACTTTGTGTTCCCAACAAGCCAGGTGAAGGACGGTTTTCACACACACTTATCTCTCAGAACTGAGCATGTGGAGAGACGTTCGTTCATCTAGCACAAAGGGAACGGTTTGCATTTGAAACTTTTACTCTGGTTTCTCAGCCTGTTTCCTATTGCCGGTTTGAATTTCAAGCAGTTTTCAATGTAAAATCGAGTTGGAGAAATTACCTCCCTTTATAATTTTATGGAGTGTATTTTGCAACTGAAAAGTAACTTGGTGTTCCCAAAAAGCTAGGTGAAGAACGGCTTTCACACACACTTATCTCTCAGAACTGAGCATTTGGAGAGACGTTCGTACATCTAGCACAAAGGGAACGGGTTGCAGGAGAAACTTTTACTCTGGTTTCTCAGTCTGTTCCCTATTGCCGGTTTGAAGTTCCTGCAGTTTTCACTGTAAAAGGAATTGGGGATTGTACCTCCCCATATATATGTATGGAGTGTAGATTGCCACTGAAAATAAACTCTATGTTCAAAACAATTTAGGTGAATGACGGCTTTGAAACACACTATTCTCTCAGAACTGAGCATGTGGAGAGACTTTCGTTCATCTAAGAGAAAAGGAACGTGTTGAATGGGAAAACTTTACTCTGGTTTCTCAGTCTTTTTCCTAGTGCCGGTTTGAAGTTCCTGCAGTTTTCACTGTAACACCGATTTGGCGCTAGTTCCTCCCCATATATATGTATGGAGTGGAGTTTGCAACTGAAAAGAAATTTTGTGTTCCCAACAAGCTAGTTGAAGGACGGCTTTCACACACACTTATCCCTCAGATCTGAGCATGTGGAGAGACGTTCGTTCATCTAGCACAAAGGGAAAGGGTTACAGGGGAAAATTTTCCTCCCTTTTCTCAGTCTGTTTCTAGTGCCGTTTTGAAGTTCCTGCACTTTTCATGTAAAAGCGTTTTGGAGCTAGTACCTCCTCGTATATATGTATGGATTGGAATTTGCAACTGAAAAGAAACTTTGTGTTAGCAACAAGCTAGATGAAGGACGGCTTTCACACACACTTATCTCTCAGAATTGAGAATCTGGAGAGACTTTCGTTCATCTAGCACAAAGGGAACGGGTTGCAGGAGAATCTTTTACTCTGGTTTCTCAGTCTGTTTCCTAGTGCCGATTTGAAGTTCCTGCAGTTTTCACTGTAAAACCGAGTTGAAGCTAGTACATTCCCTTATATATGTATGGATAAGAGTTTGCAAATGAAAAGAAACTTTGTGTTCCCAACAAGCTAGGTGAAGAACCGCTTTCACACTCAAGTATCTCTCAGAACTGAGAATGAGGAGATGCGTTCTTTCATCTAGCACAAAGCAAACGGGTTGCAGGAGAAACTTTACTCTGGTTTCTCAGTCTGTTTCCTAGTGCCGGTTTGAAGTTCCTGCAGTTTTCACTGTAAAACCGAGTTGGAGCTTGTACCACCACATATATATGTATGGAGTGGGGTTTGCAACTGAAAAGAAACATTGTGTTCCCAACAAGCTAGGTGAAGAACGGCTTTCACTCACACTTATCCCTCAGAACTGATCATGTGGAGAGACGTTCGTTCATCTTGCACAAAGGGAAAGGGTTTCTGGTGAAAATTTGTCTCTGGTTTCTCAGTCTGTTTGCTAGTGCCGGTTTGAATTTCCTGCAGTTTTCACTGTAAAAACGAGTTGGAAAATGTACCTCCCCTCATATATATATGCAGTGGATTTTGCAACTGAAAAGAAACATTGTGTTCCCAACAAGCTAGGTGAAGGACGGCTTTCACACACACTTATCTCACAGAACTGAGCATTTGGAGAGACGTTCGTACATCTAGCCCAAAGGGAACGGGTTGCAGGAGAAACTTTACTCTGGTTTCTCAGTCTGTTTCCTAGTGCCGGTTTGAATTTCCTGCAGTTTCTCTTTAAAACCGAGTGGGAGCTAGGACCTTCTCATATATTTGTATGGAGTGGAGTTTGCAACTGAAAAGAAAGTTTGTGTTCCCAACAAGCTTGGTGAAAGACGGCTTTCACACCCACTTACCTCTCAGAACTGAGCATGTGGAGAGACGTTCTTTCATCTAGCACAAAGGGAACGGGTTGTAGTTCATACTTTTACTCTGGTTTCTCAGTCTGTTTCCTAGTGCCGGTTTGAATTTCAAACAGTTTTCACTGTAAAAACGAGTTGGAGATATAACCTCCCCGTATATATGTATCGAGTGGAGTTTGCAACTGAAAAGAAACTTTGTGTTCCCAACAAGCTAGCTGAAGGACGGCTTTCACACACACTTAACTCTCAGAACTGAACATGTGGAGAGACGTTCGTTCATCTAGCACCAAGGAAACGGTTTGCAGGAGAAAATTTTACTCTGGTTTCTCAGTCTGTTTCCTAGTTCCGTTTTGAAGTTCCTGCAGATTTCACTGTAAAACCGACTGGGAGATATTACCTCCCCATATATATGTATGGATTGTAGTTTGCCACTGAAAAGAAACTTTGTGTTAGCAACAATTTAGGTGAATGTCGGCTTTCACACACACGCATCTCTCAGGACTGAGCATGTGGAGAGACTTTCGTTCATCCAACACAAAAGGAACGGGTTGCAGGGGAAACTTTTACTCTGGTTTCTCAGTCTGTTTCCTAGTGCCGGTTTGAAGTTCCTGCAGTTTTCACTGTAAAACCGATTTGGAGTAATTACCTCCCCATATATATGTAAAGAGAGGAGTTTGCAACTTAAAAGTATCTCTGTGATCCCAACAAGCTACGTGAAGTACGGCTTTCACACACACTTATCTCTCACTACTGAGCGTTTGGAGAGACGTTTGTTCATCTAGCACAAAGGAAACGAGTTGCAGGAGAAACTTTTATTCTGTTTTCTCAGTCTGTTCCCTATTGCCGGTTTGAAGTTCCTGCAGTTTTCACTGTAAAAGGAACTTGGGTATTGTACGTCCCCATATATATGTATGGAGTGTAGATTGCCACTGAAAGAAACTCTTTGTTTAAAACAATTTAGGTGAAGAACGGCTTTCAAACACACTATTCTCTCAGAACTGAGCATATGGAGAGACTTTCGTTCATCTAGCACAAAACGAACGTGTTGAATGGGAAACTTTTACTCTGGTTTCTCATTCTGTTTCCTAGTGCCGGTTTGAAGTTCTGCAGTTTTCAATGTAAAACATAGTTGGATCTAGTACCTCCCCATATATATGTATGGAGTGGAGTTTGCTACTTAAAAGAATCTTGGTGTTCCCAACAAGCTAGTTGAACGATGGCTTTCACACACACTTATCTCTCAGAAATGAGATTGTGGAGAGACGTTCGTTCATCTCGCACAAAGGGATCGGGTTGCAGTAGAAACTTTTACTCACTTTTCTCAGTCTGTTTCCTAGCGCCGGTTTGTAGTTCCTGCAGTTTTCAGTGTAAAACAGAATTGGAGCTAGTACCACCCCATATATATGTATGGAGTGAAGTTTGCAACTTAAAAGAAACTTTGTGTTCCCAACAATCTAGGTGAAGGACGGCTTTCACACACAGTTAACTCTCAGAACTGAGCATGTGGAGAGAAGTTCGTTCATGTATCACAAAGGAAACGGGTTGCAGGAGAAACTTTTTCTCTGGTTTCTCAGTCTGTTTCCTAGTTCCGGTTTGAAGTTCCTGCAGTTTTCACTGTAGAACAGAGTTGGAGCTAGTACCTCCCCATATATATGTATGGAATGGAGTTTACCACTGAAAGAGAACTTTGTGTTCCCAACAAGCTATATGAAGGAATTCTTTCATACACAATTCTCTCTCAGTACTGAGCATGTGGAGAGACGTTCCTTCTTCTAGCACAAAGGGAACGGGTTTCAGGGGAAACATTACCTTTTGTCTCTCAGTCTGTTTCCTAGTGCCGGTTTGAATTTCCTGCAGTTTTCACTGTAAAACCGAGTGGGAACTAGTACCTCCCCATATATATGTATGGAGTGGAGTTTGCAACTAAAAAGAAAATATGTTCCCAACAACCTAGGTGAAGGACGGCATTCACGCACACTTATCTCTCTCAACTGAGCATGTGGAGAGACGTTCGTTAATCTAGCACAAAGGAACGGGTTGCAGTGGAAACATTTACCCTGGTCTCTCAGTCTGTTTCCTAGTGTCGGTTTGAAATTCCTGAATTTTTCACTGTAAAACAGATTTGGAGTTAGTACGTCCCCATATATATGTATGGATTGGGGTTTGCAACTGAAAAGAAACTTTGTGTTCCCAACAATCTAGGTGAAGTTCGGCTTTCACACAGACTTATCTCTCAGAACTGAGCATGTGGAGAGACGTTCGTTCACGTAGCACAAAGGGAACGGTTTGCAGGAGAAACTTTTTCTCTGGTTTCTCATTGTGTTTCCAGTGCCGGTTTGTAGTTCCTGCATTTTTCACTGTAAAACCGAGTTGGAGTTAATACCACCCCATATTTATGTATGGAGTGGAGTTTTCAACTGAAAAGTAACTTTGTGTTCCCAACAAGCTAGATGAAGGACGGCTTTCATACACACTTATGTCTCAGAACTGAGCATGTTGAGAGACGTTCGTTCTTCTAGCACAAAGGAAACGGGTTGCAGGAGGAAATTTTACTTTGGTTTCTCAGTCTGTTTCCTAGTGCCGGTTTGAATTTCCTGCAGTTTTCACTGTAAAAAGGAGTTGCAGCTAGTACCTCCCCATATATATGTATGGAGTGGAGTTTGCAACTGAAACGAAATGTTGTTTTCCCAACAAGCTAGGTCAATGACGGATTTCACACACACTTAACTCTCAGAACTGAGCATGTGGAGAGACATTCATTCTTGTAGCACAAAGGGAACGGTTTGCAGTAGGAACTTTTACTCTGGTTTCTCAGTCTGTTTCCTAGTGCCGGTTAAAGATCCTGCAGTTTTCAGTGTAAAACAGAGTTGGAGCTAGTACCTCCCCATATATATGTATGGATTGGAATTTGCAACTGAAAAGCAACTTTGTGTTCCCAACAAGCTAGGTGAAGGACGGCTTTCACACACACTTATCTCACAGAACTGAGCATTTGGAGAGACGTTCGTTCATCTAACCCAAAGGGAACGTGTTGCAGGTGAAACTTTAACTCTGGTTTCTCAGTCTGTTTCAGAGTACCGTTTTGAATTTCCTGCAGTATTCACTGTAAAACCGATTTGGATCTAATACCTCCCCATATATATGTATGGAGTTTAGTTTGCAACTGAAAAGAATATATATGATCACAACAAGCTAGGTGAAGGACGGCTTTCACACACACTTATCTCTCAGAACTGAGCATGTTGAGAGACGTTCGTTCTTCTAGCACAAAAGGAACTGGTTGCAGGAGAAAATTTACTCTGCTTTCTCAGTCTGTTTAAAATTGCCGGTTTGAAGTTCCTTCATTTTTCACTGTAAAACAGAGTTGGATCTAGTACCTCGCATATATATGTATGGAGTGGAGTTTGCCACTGAAAAGAAACTTTGTGTTCCCAACCAGCTAGTAGAAGGACGGATTTCACACACACTTTTCTCTCAGAACTGACCATGTGGAGAGACGTTCGTTCATCTCGCACAAAAGGAACGTGTTGAAGGGGAAACTTTTACTCTTGTTTCAGTCTGTTTCCTAGTGCCGCTTTGAATTTCCTGCAGTTTTCACTGTAAAACCGACTAGGAGCTTGTACCTCCCCATATTTATGTATGGAGTGGGGTTTGCAACTGAAAAGAAACTTTTTGTCCCCAACAAGCTAGGTGAAGGACGGCTTTCACTCACAATTAACTCTCAGAACTGAGCATGTGTAGAGACGTTCGTTCATCTCGCACAAATGGAACGGGTTGTAGGGGAAACTTTTACTCTTGTTTCTCAGTGTGTTTCCAAGTGCCGAGTTGAAATTCCTGCAGTTTTCACTGTAATACCGAGTTGGAGCTCTTACCACCCCATATATATGTATGGAGTGGAGTTTGGAACTGAAAAGAAACTTTGTGTTCCCAACAATCTATGTGAAGTTCGGCTTTCACCCACACTTATCTTTCAGAACTTAGCATGTTGTGAGACTTTCATTTATATTTCTTCATGTGGTGATACGTTATTTTATCCAGTTAAATGTAGGGTGTATTTTAATAACACCTTCTCTGATTTCTCTGTAAGTATTCAGTGGTCGGTTTTAATGTAAATCTTGTTTGCTTTTTAAAATGCTTTTGCAGTAGTGCTTGCCCTGGTATACGTAAGTAATCTATTTTCTCTAGAGCAGAAACTGTGTCTTTATAAGAATTTATGTGAAGGACTTCTTCAACACAGATATTGATATGGGAATTCACCATGTACTTAGGCGTTCTATCATCCAGCATTAAAGTTATGTGACATACAGAAACACTTAGTCTGTTTTCTCTGTTTGTTTCTCAAAGCCGGTTTCCAAGAAAATTTGTTTGCACTGGAAAACCGATTTGGTTCTAATACATACCCATATATATGAAAGCAGTGTAGTTTCCCCTGGCCAAAAACTCTGGTTTCCCAACAACCCAGTGGAAACGTGGCTTCCATACGCATACAGACCTAAACATTTAGCATGTATAGAGGCATTATGTCATCCAGCATAAAATACAAGGGGACTTCTAGAGACACATTCTCTGATTTCTCAAAATGTTTCCTGATGCCGGTTTCAAAGTTAAAGCCGTTTCCTGTGGATAACCTTTTTGGAGATTGTGCCTCCCTTTACATATATAAGTAGTGTAGATGCTCTAAGACAGAAGCTCTGTGTACCCAAAAATCTAGTTTTACAACAGCTTCCACACAGATTGAGATGTCAGAATTGATCATGTGTAGAGGCGTTGTTACATCCGTCATAAAAGGTAGAGTGACATGTAGAAACACTTACTCTCTTTTCTCAGCATGATTCTTAAAGCCGGTCTCTAGTAAAATTGGTTTGCATTGGAAAAGCGCGGTGGAGTTTTTGCCTCCCCTTTGATATGTAACTAGCCTAATTCCCCGTGGCCAGAAACTCTGGGTTTCCAAAAACCTAAGTGAAGGAGGCTGCAACACATATTCCGTTCCCAAAATAGTACATGTGGGGACGCATTCCTTTATGTAACGTAAACAGCAAGGCTACACCTCAAGCACTTACCATGATTTCTCAGCATGATTTCTAGAGTAGGTTTAAAGCTAAAAGCATTTTTCGCTCAAAAACCTTATTAGAGCTTGTTCCTTCTCTTATATTTATAGGTCGGTCAGTGCCCCTAACACCAAAATTCTGTGTTCCAACAGGGTTGGTGAAGGTTGATTTGCAAACACATTCGGTTTTCTCTCCTCCTCACTCTTCTGCTAAGGGAACCATGCAGGTTGTCTATTCTGGAAGCCAAGGAAAGTTTTTTCATTTAGTATCAGCCTCGGAGAAAACTGAGACCTGCTTCTGCTTCTGCTTCTTTTCCCTGCTAGATTTCCTCTTGATGCATTTCCAGATCCTCACGAGTGAGTTCCTGTAACCAAGAAATTATTTCAAAGAAAATGAGCAGGTTTCCATAAGGCCGCTACTTCATTTATATTCTTGCTTTTTAATACCTCATTTCCATCTCTTTATCTCCAGGTATCTTATTTCTATGTTCTTTGGTTGGGGCTGAAGTCTAATCAGCAATAGTGTAGAAATTATTGCTTGATATTACTGATCTACTTTCTTTCCATGGATATTTGAATTATCATTGGATTTTAGGGAAGATACTTTCTTTAAAAAAATTCTGGTAAGTATCTTGTGGGTGATTCTGATTCTCTTTGTCTAGAATTATAATGCTTAATTTCTGAATAAGTGATGTTTTCATAGAGCTCAAAATTCCAAAGGTTTGAGCGCCACCACTGTCCCGAAGCCTTTCAAACTTTTCCTTGGGGGCACTCAGAACTGCGTGTGTCTCTTTGTGTGTGTGTGTGTGTGTGTGTGTGTGTGTGTGTGTGTGTGTCCTTCTGGACTTAGTTTAGCCTGAAATGAGCAAAGGGAAGTACCCCTCTTTTTACACAAACAGCAGACGACTTTCACAAATTTATAACTTTTAAAAATATATGAACTGTAATGTAGAATTTTACAAGAGGCAGTGACCTTCAGAGCTGTCATTAATGGAGGCAGAACAGTTGGAAGGACAGCAGGTGCTCGTGCTCAGTGGCTGAAGTCACAGAACATCCACGGCCACCTCTGGTTAATCTTATAGGGTTGGTGCTGTCTGCAGGCATTCAGGGCTCTGCCCCCCCTCCCCACCAAATATATATATTAGGAAAACTGGTGAGCTTCAGTATGAGAAACAATAAAGTATTAGAAGGGGAAATTGTGTATATTGTTTTAAAAGAAATTAGCATCCAGGTAGTTTAATTTCAGCTCCTAATAGACTGATGTGATGACATTGACAAGGATGCGTAAACACCTGTAAGATCAAGGGACAGGACCGGAGACTCTGAAGCAGCAATCACCACACACAACCTTCACTGCTGTCCTTGACAACCTTATTGAATTACTTGATTTAAAATAGACTATAGATGTTAAATATCATCATTTTGAGAAAGCAGATCTTTTGAAATCTTATATATTAATGTAACTGAATTGGATAAAGAAATGCTAAATGTGTAATAAAGTATCCAAAGAGGTAACGATTACTGTAAACACCACAAATTGAAGAGGACCACAGCATAATGTGCATATATAGTTTAATGATCTGGAAGAACCACTCACCATTGTATTCAAGACATCTAGAGATGATGTTAAATGTGGTTGTCCTTGGATAGATTTTTGTGAATGTTAGAATGAAATCACTGTCAAGCACACAAGTTTAGTTTAAAAGCAAAAGGTGAAACAGACTTCTTTTCAAAAAGCTATTGTGTCTGGTTAGAAATCATTGAGTCCATGGGTCAAGGGAAGGAAAAAAAACCTAGTGACCACGTGACTGTTTCAGGAGCTGGTAGTAAAATGAAAGTTGACAATAGTGTAAATTATATATGATATTGGTGTCCAACTGACCCAATAATTTTTAGTCCATGTGTAAAAAATATATCAAGGAATAAATACTGATTTATGTGTTCTCAGCTCTGTTGCCCCCCTTCAAACCTGCATTCTGGTTGGGAAAATAAGAACTTCTACTGCAGGGAGGAGGATTTTCAAAAAAGGAGTGTCCCCCAACCGAGAAAATAAAGAAAAAGTAGACATACACTTTAGAGACACAGGGAGATCTGTTGAGCCAGATGACACTTGCTTTACTGTCAATTAGTAGGAGGCACAGCTTTTTGATGGGTTGGGTAACGTATTGCTGCCTTTCTCAAGGTATTGCCCACGGCTCTTGAGAAGCGATGAAGTGGGGCCAAGGAATTAGCCTCCGAATGCCCTTTGCCATGGATGTTGTCTCTATTTTCCACTTTTAAGCTTTAGCTTAGACAAGTTGCCGTATCTTGCCAAGTGAGCTACAGACAGTAAGTACATCTTGAAGCACATGGCTCTTTCCTCCTCACTGCAGCAGAGAACCTCTGCATTGGAGCATCCTGAGATGTCATTGGTGGTCATTTTTCATGTTAGGTATCAGTAAGGATGCTATGTCCACATGGATGAGGTGGGTAAGGTTTCAGTCTCTAAAGTGTAATGATGGGTTTACCTTTTCACCTAAAGAGTCTCACATCAACAAATGCGGGTCTGTTCTGCACCAAGAAGAAACAAGTGTTTCAAAAATAATAGCTTGAAAGGTCAGTGGGACATGCCAGGCATCTACTTCATGTCTTCAATTTCGGGTATCAAACATGGGTTTCCTATCCTGAGTGATACTGACAATTTGTCATGCTCTGTGCCTCATGTATACCAAAGGCTTTCCTAGATAAAATGTCTAGAAATGGTGTCATTCTTGATATCTTTTAAACAGGGGAAGATGAAGGAATTAAATTTAGTCCCTAATGTGTATTGATTTTTTTAAAGGCATCAATTTTATAGAAAATTTGAAGAATTAAAGTGACAGAAAATTGCAAAGCACTTTCTCCTTCTGGTAGAAAACTATTCTGTTTTCGTTTTTTGAAGAATGTGACATAGAATCAGTACTAATATTGTTTGTATTGTACTTAGTGTTTACAGAGTGATTCACAGATATTCTCCTATTTCATCTGTGCAATGACCTCTGGAAGATAAGATTTCCTAGTTATGCTTTTTAATGTCTGTTTCCTAACTCTGTCTAAAAGCAGATTGATTGAGCTCCATTTGCTCAATTTAGAAGGCTGGACTGATTAATTGTGTCAGAACATTCCAGGAGGCAGAGGAAAGGAAGAGACGGGGTTCTACACTATGGAAGCTGCTCCTGAAATGATCTGACCAGTAGCCTTATCCATTTTTCCCAAGGCTGGAAAGAAAAGACAACCCAAGGCAAGGAAAACAGGGAGTCCATGAGACTCCAACCTTGGCACGTAGAGTCACGGCTGTCCTCCTGTGCCTTGGAGAAGAGGATGTTTTTTGTCTCTGTTCTATAATCTCTGTTTTGCTTTTTCTCCACAGTGTCTTGTTTTACTAGCATATGCTGAAACTTGATTTACATTTCATAGCATTAAAACAAAAATCAGGAACTCTTTATCATTTATTAACTATTTGGTAAATAGTTTTCGGTGAATCTTTAACTTTATTATTAGGACTTACCGTGGCAATGTACAACACCTACTTCCCCAGATAACAGCAGTAGCTTACACATGCTAAACTTGTATTTCCCTCTTACATAAAGAAGACAAGCAATCGGTACCACAGGGCTGATTTGCATGAAGGTCCCAGGGTCAGAGAACCAGATGCCTCTTATTTTCAGCCCGTCAACTTGATGGCCCAAAGTGTCTGCCTGAGGGTCAAAAATCAGGCCCATATTCCAGGCAGCAGAAAGGAGGGAAGAAAGGTGCTTCAGTTCCCTTTTGGGTTGGTTCTGTAAAGTCCCAGGTAGCTTTTCTGCTTTTATCTTGCTTTAGACAGAGGGCTGAGAGACAGCTTGCTATGAGGTAATCTCAGCTCAGGACCAGCCATCTCCCTCGAGGGGAGGGGAGGGAGGGGGCGGGGAGGCACTGCTCATCCTGCACATGGTGTAAGACACCACGATGAGACGCCGGGGGCCTCCGCAGTCCGTCCATTGCTTCGGGCTGCACTGATCGGTTGGTAACGGTTGAGATTTTCACGTAGAAGTGCGTGTATGCTCGAACAATTGCTCGGTTCATTTAAACTAGTGGCTACCAGAGCACGTTGGAGAACACATTTGTTCTCACCTTCTAGCCAGTGACTCTCCCGCCATGTTTCTGTCCTACTGTTCATTTCCACCTTATTTTCCAAGACTCCCGGAGGAAATGTAAGCAGCCTGATGCTCAAATGCTTTTCTGTGTGATTCCCCCCTTGTTCTTTGAAGGAAAAACAAATTGCCTAGAGAACAGTGGACGAAATGCCAACCCCCCATTTCTTTAAGGGTCTGAGATTTGGTGTTAGGAAATAGAAGAAATTTCCAGAAACACCCTTAAGAAACATTATTTCTTTCAAATGTGATTTGGAACAACAAAGGACAATATATTTTATAGCACAGCTTTTAAGACAAATGAATTGGCAGTAAGTTCGCATAATGAAACTTACAACATCTTTATATTTCTCCTGGAATTTCCTTGGTTCTTGGTGTAAATTTTTAATAATTAATATCAGCTTTCTATTCTTTCTCTTCCTTTAGTTGTAGAGTTAACTTGAAAATAGCTTGTTGTGTCACTGAGAAAGCCTCCTGGTCAGCCTTCTAGTTAAACAGCTTGTGTGCGTTTCGGTGGCAGGTGTGCTAAATAGTAGTTTTCAGGCACTTGAGGGATGCCCATCACACCAGCACAGCGGGAGCCTATTTCTCACCCACGACAAAGTGAGACCCTCCTTTCCTCTGCTGCCTCGCCCAGGCCCCCACATTCTGGTTCTTTCTCACGACCCATTTTCATAAATTTCAGCCCTGCACCAGCAGAGCAAGTCTTGGTTTCTCAAAGACCAGGAACTTAGTTCAAGGTTTTCTGTTAAAGGACAGTGTATAAAATCAGGCTAATTGATATGTCTTTTGAGGCCTCAGGATCTCTGCATTTAAAACAAAAACTTGAGTTACAATACTATTCTCTTCCACTTTTGAAATTCTAAAGCTCCACACAATAGCTTTTTTAGTTGCTAAAATTTTTTTCTAGACTATATTTTTCGAAGATTCACAAATATCTGTTAATTTATATTTAAAGATGTTATATTTAAGAAATGGAATAATTATTTACATTTAAATAGGAATTTAAGTCAAGAAATATTTGATACTGAATGTTTACTCTGAGTTCAAGTATGTAAGCTTAATTTTTGTGGTACTGTCGATAAACCGCAAAACGTGAGAGTTGTTGGTTAAAGTTTATCTGGGGCAAAATAAGGACCAGAGCCCAGGTGACAGCATCTCAGAGAGCTCGGAGGAACTGCTCTGAAGAGGAGGGGGAGCTCAGAATTATATAAGATTTCAGTGAAGGGGGACGTGCGGTCCAATACAAGTTTAGGCAGAGGCTGCTGCTAGTCAAGAAGCAGGTGTCTCTGTTAATGATTTTAGTGCTTTTCTAGATAGGAGGGGATGCAAGAATTTGGGCGCATAAAATTTCCTGAAAATGTCTAACTATCTGAAGACTCTTCTGCCCATTTTCCCAGAGCACAGAGTGCCCCATTCCTGATCTCCACACTTAACTACTTTCAGAGGGTGTTGAAGGTCAGCAGCTGCAGTGGCTCATGACTTAACCAAATCAGAGGCAGATGACAAGTGCCAATTTTTAGTTGACAATATGTATATATTGTAGGAAAAAATGTTACTTTCCAACCATACCCGTGTTCTAGTTTTAGTTAGAGATCAACGGATAACTGTGTTCGATGACTTAGGTCAGACGAGGGGGTGATGGGGTCGTCTCGTGAGCCGGCCAGTGCTCTATGTCAGCCTCCTTGATCACATTCAATTTTCTTTCTCTTCAAACAGTATGCTTCTGATTTTGTGAAGTTTGGAGCCTGTCCTGAGCACATGGGGTCTGGAGGTGTCCCTGTTCCTGTGGTCTTTGTTTATTCTGTGAATTATGGTGTGAATCTTTATGTGCCCAAGCTTCATCATAATTTCAAACTTAAAGGATTTAAATATGGGAGATGGATGCCACGTTCTGGGAATAGATTTTCAGGATAACAGCCAGGATTGGTAAAAAGTAGGGAGAAGGGATACGGCCTTCAAAAAAGAAATGCTATTTTACAACTTCTTGTAGATAAATTAAAGTGCTTGTTGGGATTCTATCAGGAATGTTTAATTGGGAGACTTGCCTCCCATTTTCATGAAACAAAATAATTTTATTATTTGTTTAGTGCCTACTGTCTGGCAATGAAGTAGCCCCTTTGCATACAGTTTTATCATTTAATCTCTACAAAGAGTCCCAGGAGAACACATGTGTCACCGGTGAGGGAACCAAGATCATCCAGGGTATGTGGCTGGAAGGCAGATGGGCTGGAGGGCTTACCCTCCTTCAGGCTGAGACAGAGACACCAAGGTTTATTGACAAGCATGTTGCAGAATGGTTTACTTAATACTTTGCTTCCTTGATGAAGTGGATCTCTTGAAATTGTTTATGTCTGGCTTATATTCCCTACTCTCCTCTGCTTCAGGACTTCTCGTAAGTAGAATGAATTCAGCCTGAACTGATTCAGGAAAATCAGAAAATATAAAATTAGCTCACACAAATGACTGATTAGTCCTTGTAATTCAGTAATTCCTAAAACTCCTAGAAATGCAAGGAAGGTGTGTTACCTCGGGGACTGAGTGCATTTGAAGAGTGAGAAACTTAGTGTGATCTGGTAAAGGCACAGGCTCTATAGACAAAGATCCGGGTTTGGATCCTGGCTCCACCAAGTACTGGAAACATGACCACACATAGCCTCAGTTTCTTCATGTGTTAAATGGGCTGATGGACCTCACCTCTAAGCAGTCAGGTCAAAATAAGATGGTATGAGTGACTCTCAAGGCAGAATGCTTGGCAAAGTTCTAGTTGCTCTTGCTGCTTTATAATGTCTTCTTAGGTAATTCCGTTGTCCATTGGCTTGCAAATATCACCTCATTTGATTTAAGAAACATAGCATGCCTTAAGAATTTTAAAATAAGGAATGAAGATTTACTGATTAATGCTGGGTGTATTTTTATAGGTCATTTATTAAAAACAAGTAGTTCTCTAAACAGAATTTATTCAGTGTGCCTAGAATATGATTCAGTTAAAAATGATTTTTCTTTAAATTCTTTTCAGAAATTTTCTGTGATATTTTTATCGAATAGTAGTTGAAGTTTTCTGAGGAGGGGTTACATTTTGAAAAGATTATTCTAGTAACAATTGATATATTAAATAAATGATTCATATCCCTGGACAGCATAAAGCCCTGTTTTTTTAAAAAATATATATAATTTTGGGGGTTAGTTCTATGTCATTTTATTGGGCAGAAGTATTTCCCATTTCCATTTTACAGGCAGAGAAGATGAGTCATACGATACTCATTATACAAGAGCAGCAGAGGCTAATTAATTTGGGCAGAGGAGGAAAAGTGTGTGGAGAAAAAATCCTTGATTCTCAAACTGGACACATTCTGCAGTGCTGTGCAGCTGGAACGGTTTTGAATTTGCTTCTGGGTTGTCCTAGGTTTCGGCCCATGTGCCTGGAAAGGTCTCTCGGGCAAACATGCTAATTTAAGAAGTTTGTCATTCTAAATGCTCTTAAGAGGATTAAACAAAGTCCACAGCAAATAAATGAACATGTTTGGAAGGTTTTCCACCCTCATGTAATTTCCAGAAAACAGACATGATTCACTTGCTAAACCAAACACACATGTATATTAATGAGCCTGGTTCACATGACTGGACAGCACGGAGGGAGCCTCATCTATTGGCGTGTGTTCTGCTGCAGGAACCGCACCTGAAGGTTTAATTAGAATTTATTTCCAGCGAGTGCTGCTCCAGCCTTTTTCTCCCCAATGTAAGAAAGCGCCCTCCTTGCCTGGCCATTAGTCTGCAGAGCCCCGCGGCTCACACACTCCCCTGCTCATCAGGATGCTGATGGAGCCAGCTTGCTTAGACACACTTAGCTACACTCGCAGCGGGGATCATCAGTCTCTTCTGTGTGTTCACCTCCACGTGCAGGGGAGAAAATCGAGTTTTGCTGGCGACAAACGCTAATTGACCACCAGTTGTTTCAGAGGGACTGTGATGTTGAAAACTGGAGTCCCTTTCATTTTTATATGTTGGATGCAGACAAACTGCACGGCGACACCCCCACTGTAAGTACACCCACCAGGGAGGGGGTCGGAATTTGGATCTGCACGTATTCAGATCCTGGCACTGGTCAGCTTACAGTGTTCTCGCTGGGTTTGGGAGACTGTTTCCGTAGTGATTTATTTGGTTTCCAATAAATTTGCACAGCCGTCTCCTTCAGTCCAGTTCTGATGAGTTCAGTTGGGAGGGGCATGTGAAATTGGGGCAGGCAGAGAGGTGCAATGAAGACTAGACACCATCTGGTTACCTCTCATTTTTTATGGGTCCAAAAATGCTTGTCTTGTTTTCTTTTCTCCTCCATCTACCCCTTCAGGTCAGATAGTCGTCTTCAAGAATTTCATCCTAAAATATAAAGTAATGAAGAAGGCAGTGTGTCCCTTTGGTTGATTTCATTTGACTTGGGTTCATTGTTAAAGATTTTCCTTTGAGGATTTTGTGAGCTTTTAAAAGCTGGAAGAGCAGCACAACCAAGGAGAGAAAGCCAGAGAAACGAGTCAGCGGCCCCTGTGAGGTCTGCAGGACGAAGGCAGGAGGTGGGGCGGAGGCAGCACCGTGGCCTCCCCTGTAGCCCTGAGGCCAACGTGGGCATGAAAAGCCAGTGTCTCTTGTCGCCATGTGTTCTACCAGGTCTCCAACTAAAGGAATGCAAGGAGATTTGGGGAGGCATTACCTTTTACCCTCTTGTCAAACATCTTTAATGCTGACTGTATTTATTCAAGATGACACAGAGATCACCTGCAGAGCTTGAGGGAGCGGTGCTTGCTTCCTGACTTGCCCGCCCCAGGCTGAGTCATCAGACTCCTGATTCTTGCAGGCACTGCAGTGCCCGTGGGGGGCGCTCTGCTCCTGGGGGTCTCTGCTCCTGTGGGGGGAGCTCTGCTCCTCGAGGAGCTGGGCACTGGAGTGCTCACATTGGAGCCGGTCGCATCAGCGCTGATCCTTCACCACGTGATGAGCCCTTTGTGTAAGTAGTAGAGGTGGGAAACCGAGTCTTCCTGTGTCTACGGAGTTCTCCAGTAAAGCCAACTTGGAGGAAAGAAAGAAAATGCCTACTGCTCCATGACTGTGTCCTAAGGGTTTAAAGCTCACTGCGGGGCACACGTGAGATCTCATCCAGTAAATACTCTGGGGTCTTGACTCTGACATGTCATGAATTTGGCATTCTCATAATGTTATTTCTCTTAAAATATGTGTAAGCAATCATTTTTGTGTGATGGTTATATGTGCAGAAGTGTCCTGAAGAAACTGTTGTGGATGGAAGTGTGGGCATCAGTGGTACCAGAATGGCTGGTGGTCCTGGGGGCTGCCCGAGCTGCACACCATTTGTTACCAGCAGTCTTTCAGGTCGCATCTTATTCCAGAGCTCACCGGGGCTCCCATCTCTCACTATGTGTCTTGAGAGAATATTTGTTCAGAGGGTAAGGGACAGGGTGCTTCCAAGTCTGGGTTCTGGGGTTCCCTGTCTAAAGGTGGCACTGGCACAAATCCTTTATTCATGGGGTAATTAAGCCACACAGTCTCGTGGTTAATTTGGCCTCCCTGTCCTTCTTCATGTTAGGAGCTGGAGGGCTTGGGTAAGGCCCCCAAACCTGTTTTTGGTAAGCTTTCAGCCCTACCACACAACCTGGGTTGTCCCGTTTCAGTCACATGACCTTGATTTTTGCAGGTAGGTGTGACTCCTGGACAGTGCCTGGGACTTCCAGGTTTCCCCTACAGTAGGAACACTGAAGAAATTTCAACCCGTAAGTTGTGTTTGGGGGCCTCGAGGACAAGTAGGGACCCACAGAAAGATATCTGGATGGGTAGCGATCAGGCCCGAGTCTTGGAAGGACAGAGATTCCATTATTGTTGTAACAGTGAACTTAAGGGAGGAATTCGGGAAGGTCTGATGCAATTGAGGTTAAAAATATTATCTGGCTTTTATTGTTAGCAGTAGTGGTTTTTAAACCTTAGACCCATTCCCGCTTTTTATAAGAAATATTTTGCAACCTTTCTTTTTTGGTGCCCGGAATTGAACATCATGGAAAGTGTAACCTAAGTATAAATATGATAAACAAATAGACAGGTAGATGGAAAAATGGGGTACCTAAATTCTTATATTATGGGGTATTTTATATTTATGCTAATTAGTGACCTCTCAGGACAAAAGGCACATACAAAGGGAGTCACTTCTAATAAACTGTTTTTCCAAGCCTTACCTAACTGGGAAACAAGTGGCTTCAGAATGTTAGAGCACCTCCTAGGTCCCCAGGGAAATCTCCTTGTCAGAGTTACACTTGCTGATGGTGTCCTGTGCCAAGTGCAAGCAGATGCGGTTCGGAAGCTGCCCGGGGGCTGACTCCGGGGATTCCTTCTCCGTCGCAGCTGTGAGGGAGCCTTGCCTTTCCTGACCACAACCACAGAGGCGATTTTGAATCTCTTAAAACTGCCATACCAGTATATATCACAACCCCCACAAGATATGTTGAATAAAGTAGAAAATTTTAAGTGCCTCATTTAGGATAGAAATAGGATATAAAATAAATCATGATTTAAAAAATTCTAGTGCCCGAATAAGTGCTACATTACACTGGCTGCATTATAAGGTTAGACAACTTCATTACTGCTTTCCATACCACATCTTCTAGTTAGATTTTATTTATCCTTTTTTCCCTAAAGAAAAAAATCATATGATGCATTCTTGTGTCAGAGGTGACAAGAAGAGAGCAAGTGTAAAACCGGAAATCGTGATGCTGGTCAGTCTAATATCAGCTCCGTCACTGCACAGATCATCTTAACTCATTTTACTGCACTTTTTGGAATTACCTTCTCACTTGGAAAATCCCCTATGTCAGTTAGATTTGCTAGTAAAACAATGTTTTTTCTTACTTAGTGCATCAGTGATGTTTTCAAGATGATAAAAAATTTTACCCATGGCATTTAAACAGTTGCTTCTTCTCGTAATTCATGGTTCACGGTCTTGTATTTGTCACAACTGGAGAACTGTGCTTTCTGTGTGCAAATTCTCATTGCTTTGGTGACGCAGGGAAACTTGTCCTTACTGGATGGAGTATGATAGTAGTTGTTTGCATTCTCTCTCTAAATCTGGAGTCCTGTGTTATGATTCCTGTTAACTTAAAAAATATGAATATTGTTATTTACCTAAATAGATAACATCACACCAGTGATGTATATCAAGTTGGTCCAACTAGGAATTCCAATATTAAATGAGACAGTAATTTCACAACTCACTATTCCAAAAATTTGGATTGATGGTTCAATTATACCAGGGACATTACCTGTTGTAATTGAATCAATCATTGCTTTCTTCAATAAAAGTTTCCATTCCATCTGCTCTTTTGTTTTATTGTCCTTCTGTGTTTTGTTTGCTTTCTTTCCCAAATATATATGATTTTGGATTTTGTCATTGAAAATCCTTGCTTGTTTTGCTACCTCATGCTGCAGAGAAAGCCTTGTGACTGTTTTATAGTCACTGATTTCATGGTTGTATGAGTGCTTAATGCCACCTTGCAGGGATGTGGAGACCTAATGAAGTGTGTGCATAAAAGGCTTAGTCTACATTGAGTGCAGGGTTAGTGTGAGCAGCTCATGTCATCAGTATCATAGCTAATCCATTACAATCATCCTCTGTTAATCAGTGTTATCATTCTAACGTCTCCAGGAGAGGAAATGTAGTATTCTAAATGCAAATCTTTGCCACTCTTTTAGTCAATTCAGCACCTTTAAAGCTTTGCTGTAATAGGACTGTGTGCCTGGTATCCCTATTTTTGCTTCTCCTGACCCAGGACGCGGTCTCCATGGCTGATGATCCATGAGACACTGGATTCTTGGTCCCATGGCTCTGTGTGTTCTGGGACATCTGGGGACTTCAGCACTGTTTTAGGGGCTTTGGGTCCCACCTGTTCATAGCATTGCTGAGATGAGATCTGTGGGTTCACCCTCATTCTTGAGTGTATGGTGCATTTTTTTCTAGAACCAACACACGCCACCGTGGCAGCACTGCTTTGATCACGTCCTGGGGCAGCATGTGCTTGTCAGTTCTTGGGTTTAAATTTTCTGTTCAAATTTCTAAAATGGGGTATATTGACAGATACACTCCATGTAAACAGAAGCTCTGTGGGGTTTTCAGCAACTTCTTAGAGCATAAATATTCCTGAAGCAGCTAATCTTCCTCCCAACAAGTGAGGAGCAAGCCGGCAAGTCCTGGGGGCCTGTGGCGGCCAAGCTGTGCAGCCCAGGCTGCTCACCGAGGAGCAAGGAGAAAATCTTAAAAACCTACTTCCATGCTGTCTTTCACAGAATCTCAGAACTGAATGTTTTAATATTTAAAGAGGGGTGATTAGTTTTTTTATATATTATTTTATTTTTTTCCTTTTTCAGTATTATTAGGTATAATTATTACAGTTCAACTCCACATACACATTGCATGTAAATACATGTATAGAGTATACTGCATTTTTTTAGTTTACATATATGTACTAATTATTGTTTCTAAGAACAGATTAGAGTTTCAGATTTTTAAACTTACATAGTTACCAGAGGAATAAAGCCAACTACAAAACAATAATAAACAGAATATGGTAATCCAATCACAAAGGACAGTCAGATGTGCTTAAGCATATTCAAGAAATGAAAATAACAATTAGTTCATTTGTGGTCTTATTATTATTGCTATTAATATTAGATTCCTCATAAATGAAGTCATATGGCATTTTTCTTTCTCTTTTCACTCCACTTCACTTAGAATGACAGTCTTCAGGTCCATCCATGTTGCTGCAAATTGCATCTTTTATGGCTGAGTATTATTCCATTGTAGATATGTATCACCTTGTCTTTATCCAGTCATGTGCTGATGGACATTTGTGTTGTTTCCATGTTCCTTGTTCTATGTCCCTTCTGGCAACAATTACTGATTTTAAATATTTTCCACCTTAAAATCCTTCCTGAAGGAGATTTGGTAACAGGAATCAAAAACAGTTACAGCACAGGGTTGTGTGTGATGGGCCCTAGGGGCGTGGTAGGAAGGTTGGCAGAAAGGATTTCAGATTCTGATCAAATGATTCCTCCTCTTGTAGCCCTGGTGACCGCCTCTCTCACAGCCTGCCCTACTAGTCTGACCAGTCCCTTCTGTGAATCCCACTGTATTGTGCACAAATTTTTTCCAATTGGTGTCATCCCGCAGGGACCTTATGTGAGGCACCTAAGCTCCTGTGTTGGTTTCTTCCATCAGCCCTTAACTTCCTTGGGAGCCAGGACTGTCTCATTGCCCCAAGGATCCCTAATGCCTAGTGAGATGCCTGATACAGCTGGTACTTAATGAGCACATAAGTCAAATGGAAAAACCTGATCAAAGAAAAGGCCCTCATTTTTCAGACATCCCTACTTGAGTACATAGGGTAAAATGACATGTTTTCTTGAATTTGCTGTCAAATACTTCAACAAAGGACAAGTAAAAGAACAAAGGTCTGAATAAAGGAAATATGGAAATGTTTGTGAATTCCTTAATCTGGGTGATGGGCTTATTGTACTATATTTATTGATGTATACTTAAGTTATTTTATAATTTTCTTATCATTAGCTGAATAGCAAGTATTAATACGTATTAATTGAAATCCTTTGAGCCGACCAAACTTACCCCACACAAAATCCTTAATGTCCTACTAGTGTGTCTTACAGAAATCTTTTCCCATAAAGACAGGAAAAAAGGGAAAGACAGATCCGTGCAGTATTTCCAGATTGTCAAAAGACCAAAGACCGACACAAAGAAGAGATTCTAAAAAAGATAAAGAGGCTGAAATCAATGTCCTGAAAACCTAGCCAAGAATTCTGAATGTCCCAACTTAACTAAACTCAGCACTGCCGCATCAAGAATGGGGCAAGTAGAACCTTGAGGATTTTTTTTAAATAAATAAACAATGATCCAGTTCCTACCACAGGCAATTATGGTAAGAGTGAGTATAAGTTCTAACACCAACTAGTGTACAAATTATAATTTATAATTGATTCAAACTGCTTCTTCTATAAAATCTGAATCTTTGTATTCTTAAGACAGATTTGTGGCATATGACCTAGTGATAAAATTTTCAACTAGCTTGTATTCAAAAAGTTCACCAATGTGAGAGTTTATTACAACAGCTATTGCTTTTTGGGAAACCCATGTGCCTTGTCACTCTCTTCCATAAGATTTCCTGTGGAAAATTCAATCCCTCATTCAGGAAGGGGCTGAGCAAACAGTCTGATGGAAAACCTTCATACACTGCAACACAAGAAAATGAAAATGACAGTGAGCAGTCCGTGAAGCCGGCAGACACACACAGCTCACGGCTGTGTTCCCGCCGCGACTTTCTGTAACCAGCAGGGAAAATGTGCATTTCAAGAAATAGACATAAACACTTTTCAGGACCTGAGCACATAATTTCCCTTTCAGGGTTTAGTGAGCTTCCATTTAGTTCTATGAGAAGTGTTTAAAACAACAGAACAACAGCTGAGATATGGTTTAAAGTAACATTTGTCTTAGTGAAAATAAAGCCAGCTGATAGTTATCATTTTTACTTTATTTGATCTCACTCTCCTACTTTACCTCTCCAACCTCCTCCACAAAATGATGGTGAACGTCCCCTCCTGGGTCAGAAGGCTAAGTAGAAAGTATTAATCACATGGAGGTGTGCTTTGTTGTTTTATTTTTCAAAAGAAACATGTTTCATTCATGTGATTTAAAATTAAGATCAAGAAACAAACTCTATTCAATGAATGGTAGCCAACACATGTCGTCATAGCTGCTCATCAGGTTTGGCCCCACGTTACACACATTTACATGGACATGTGACATGTGCTGTCATGGGACATGGTGAGTGGGGACAGGGTCTCTGCTCTCACAGGGCACACAGCCTGGTGGGGGAGGCAGTGTTCAATCATTGCCTTTTTTTAATGTACTTACAAATTATGGGAAATGCTATTTAAAAAGAACAAAGTGAGTCAATGAAAGTGAAAAATTCAAGGACAGTATTTAGGCTGAGGGAAGACAGGGAACCTCTTTGAAGAGCTGACACTCCACTGAGACCCAAAGGACAACTCCGGTGCTGCAGGTGAAGGGCAGGGACACATTGATAAAGGGCTGATATCCCGAATACACCAAAATCTCTTTAAACTCAACAAGAAGAATGAATAACCTGCTTAAAAAATGAGCAAAATGCCTCAACACACACCTCAACATAGAAGGAAACTAGATGCCAAAGAAGTCTATGGAAACATGCTCCACAGCATCTGTCATCAAGGGGCTGCAGACTGAAACAGCGAGGTATCACTGCACACCTGTCAGAACTGCCAAAATTCAGAACACTGACAGCAACAAATGCTGGTGAGGATGTGGAGCGACAGGAATTCTCTTGCATTGCTGGTGGGAATGAAAAATGGCCCAGATACTTTGGAAGACGGTCTGGCAATTTTTTACAAAACTAAACGTACTGCTACCATATGATCTGGCAACTGTGCTTCTTGGTGTTTACTGAACAAAATGGAAACTTATGTCCACACACAAATCTGCATACAGATGTTAATAGCAGCTTTATTCATAATCACCAGAACTCAGAAACAACTAAGCTGTTCTTCAGTAGGTGAATGGATAAATAAACTGTGGTCCAGGCAGAAAATGGACTATTTATGGTGTTAAAATGAAATGAGTTATCAAGGCATGGAAAGACATGGAGGAACCTTAAATGCATATTACTAAGTGAAAGAAGCCAATCTGGGAAGGTTCCGCAACTGTCTGATTCCAACTGTATGGAGTTCTGGGAAAGGGAACACCACAGAGACTAAAAGACCAGTGGCTGTCAGAGGCTAGAGGGGAAGGAGAAATGAATGAGGTGCAGCACGGAGCATTTTAAGTCATTAAGTCAAACTACTCTGTATGATGCTGTGACGGTGGATACATGTCATTGCACATCTGTCCAAACCCACAGAGTGCACACCACCAAGTGTAAATCCTAGTGTCAATTATGGGCTCTTGGTGATGATGACGTATCAGTGTAGGTTCACCCATTGTCGCAAATGCACGCTCAGGTGCAGGCGTCAATAGTGAGGAGGCTGTGGGGACAAACTGCAGTTCATACACCCAATCCAGCCCCAGCCACTGCTGTGAATAAAGCTCTGTGGGTGTGTGGACTGTCCGGCTGCTCTGGCGTCTGAACAGCAGAGCTGAGCAGCTGCACCAGAGATCAGGAGGTTTGCAGATCCTGAAATATTGACTCCCAAGCCCTTGACAGAAAAAAGTCTGCTGTGTCCTGTTCTACACGAATCACAATTCACCCTGATGAGACAGGAGAGCAGGGCCCAAACAAGGCATGGTTAATCGGACTGAAGCAATGTTTTAGTTCCAAAACCTTTGTTGAATTCCTGCAGAATCAGTGACAGACTGTAGCCAGGAAGCGTCTGAGGAAGGAGTCGGTAGCAGGCCTTCCCGCCAGGCTCCGGGATGCCGGGGGCCGCGCGCTGCACGGGGGCCACCCACTTGAAGAAGACAGACTTGCAGTGGAAGCCGATCAACTCATAGAGCTCGGAGAGGATGCTGCACTGCTGAATTCTCTCCTAGGAATGCTGAAGCACAGGGAGAAAAGCAGCAAGCATCTGAACGAAACATGTAAGTGAAAAAAGACACGTAAAAAAGGTTTTCCCATAAAATAGAGACCTGATGACACAGGAAGGAAGAAGAAGGCTGACTTCATGCACTGATGGGACCGGATGCAGAAATGCAGGGAAGCAGCGCTGTGCAGATGCTCCAGACCCCCTCCAGCCCCACCTATCCACGTTCATCCTGTCCTTTTCCTAGAAAGGCCTGTATTCCCTGAAATAGAGGAATCTGCTCCCTACAGATGAGACGCAGAGAAAGGAAGGAGCAAAAGAAGGGGAAAGTAAAGGAACAACGTTTCATCTAGACCCTAGTATTTGGGCAGGACTTTCACCAAACACACATCTTCTCTAAGTACAGAGCACACAGTGCGAGGCTGACAGAGTGACTGCGACTTCTGCTCCTTAAGCACCAGCTACCTGCCAGCACACGCTGCCCTCCTAACTGAATCATTACAATCATCTCAGAAACTATTACTACCCTGGCTCACAGGCAAGGAAATCTGAAACTCGGGGAGGAATTATTGTCATCCTGGACAATGTCCCACGACCCAGAATTGTCAGAGCCTCCACAGACCCTGGACTAAAATGCTCCACTTCACCACGGGCCCTGAGCCTCAGGCTGAGGCCACATCAGGTCTGCACGGGCCCAGAGCACGAGTATGTGGGACAGGGAATGGTCCCACTCGAAGTGCCAGGCCAAGGCCCTCAGAAACCTATGAAATGAAACCAAATCCCCAAACTCATTTCCAACGCACTGCCCTGTCCGGGAGGACTGCTCGGCACATCTGTGCTGTCACCTGTGCACAGGCTGAGCAAAGGGCCCAGACAGTGATGTGACATCCCAGTGGAAGTGGCTCGGAGACCACTTCATCACAGGACAGACTCTCCCAGCTTCCAACGTTAACTCTCCATTCCATTTTCAACTGGAAAGTAAGTTTAGACTTGTTTTCCTCTCCTAGAAACAAAGAGAGTGGTAATATCAGTGGGAAACTCAAGACTGAGGAAGAGTCTCCTGGACATCTGGAAGGATAGGCCGGGGAGGGAACAGAGACAGGGATCAGAAATACCCGTGTTCCAGTCCAAAGTCTGCACGTCACTTGCTTTGGCAGTTTACTTATTAATACAGGTGAAAAAATCTAATTATGATTGTTGGGAAAACTAATTGAAATAACGTATGCCACTAGCATACGTCTAAAATCCTTCATGAGTGTCCCAGAAATGGAAGTGATCGTGGTTAGTTACTATCTGCCAAGTCTTGGGTGCTAAGCCCACATCAGCCAGCCAGGGATGTGCCAGAGGATGCCTCACCAGCTAGCAGCCTTCTCCAACTTGGAAACTCACAGTGTCTGAAGAACAGGCAGTGGTGGATGCTTTGGGACACTCTGGAGGTAGCACTCCAGTGATGACTTTAAAAAGCTGGGGAGAATTTAGGGGACCATACAGTTCAAATACAGAAAACATATTCCATGTCTGCCCACATTCATCTCTAGCCATGATGATTCAGAGAGGAAATACATATTCAAAAGTACACCATTTTCCCACATAAGTGCATCAAAACAATTTGGAAAGAATGTAACTTTCTTCTCTAGATCACACAGCGGTGATTACAAGGTTTGTACTGAGAGCCCTACTTGTAAAACATCTGCTAACATAACTGGGTCCACTATCAGTCCATTCAAAGAGAAGGATGGAAAAGAACAAAGCCAAGCTAATACGCTCCGTTCTTTGGTGGGTTACAATGTCACAAAGGAGACGGACAGGTCATCAAGGAACCACCCTGCCGTGATTACGGAGCCGGCCAACGGGGTGAGCGGCAAGATGTATGACGCAGCCGCAGCTGTGCCCGCGCTTCTAGGCAGGTATCCAAATTCATCTCGACATGGCGTCCAATGCTTGTGCCCACGTCCTCATCACCTGAGATGTATTTAAGAGAAATGAAAACTAATAAACGGAAAATACATTTGGTGGGCACACCGTCCAAAGAGCAAAGTCACAGTTTGACAACTGGCCATCCCGGTTCCCTGGGATTCATTCTTGGAGAACCTTAAAAACCACTCCTCTGTCCTCAAGAAGTGCTGCCTACTTGTCCTATCTTTGGCTCAGGGATACAGCACGTTCACGTGAACTTCAATGTCTGCACAGATTTGACTGTCTTTCTCCAGGTTCATTTGTCCATTCTGAAGAGGCCTGAGTTAAGTCCATCTTCTGTAAGAACAATTCCCTCCAGTGAAAACTCATCGAGCCTGCAATTAAAAGCCAACTGAACAGGACTGTCCTCAGCTAAAAATGTCACCCACCCTTCACTGCTTTCTTAATTTCCATTCCTAGCTAATTGCAACAGACTAAAACCCCCCTCCACCCAGCTCCCCAACTATGTCAAACAGAAAGTAAGGTCCATAAAAGAGGAGACAACTCCATAGTCACCTCTGAATTCCTAGCATATACTAATGTCAATAAATAGAACTATGATTATGGCTTCTTTCCTTTAAAACCTTTCTGGTTATTTAAATGAGACCATGGAAGAGAGCTGTTTGGGTCTAGTATCTTGATCCAGAAGACTCAGGAGGCCTTTTTCGGAATGGCTGTTCACTGATTCATTCAAAACACAACTTCTCATTCCAGGAGGAGCTGTGATTTTCTGCCAGGAGATTGTGGTCACTCTCATGCCAGAACAGCTTTAAACTAAATCCTTACTTTGGATTTGTTTTTTTTCCCTGCTTCCCCAAAAATTGACTTTCCTTAATTTCTTGCCTTGAGGAATGATATTTGTCTTTCTTTCTAATTCACACTTTATTAAACAGGATTCTCAGGATGTGCTTGGCCTTACATAGGATGAGCCATCCAACTCCCAGTGTGAGAGGCCTGGGGCTCACCTCCCGCCCTCCTGCCAGGGCAACTAACACACAGTTCAGGAGCCAACCGGCACCCCAGGGCTTCTAAGGCTCGTGTATCTCCCAGAATCCCTGCTTTCTGGTATGACTTGGATTCTGAGGATTTCCCCTCACTTTCTTGAAAATTAGCTGTGCAGCTTGAAAGATGAGGAAGGAAGGATTTATTTCTTAATCAGCATTTTAAGGAACTTCTGTAATGAATGTTTTCACGAGTTTCTAGAACCCTCCATTGCCGAGACAAAAAACACAATAGATATTTTCTAAATTTAGGTATCATGTGCATTGTTTCTTTGCTTTTGTTTTCTTAACTACTAACACACATTTTTTAATTAAAAAAAATATGGCCCGAAATAGGATAGAAACTTGAAGGGGCAAACAAAATTTAAGGGCAAAGAAAGAAAAATGATAAGTACTCTACAAAGTTAATATAGTACATACACTATGGATCAGATTATCAATTCTCAGTAACAGCTAATTGAAACATGACCATGAGGTAAAACCTCTCTCCTGTCAGGAGATGACCAACAGATAATAGAATTAAAACAACAAATTAAAATTCTAAGTCTGGCGAGGTATAGAAGGCTACCAGCTAAATGTGTCTTCTTCTGGAAAAGAGGGAGGCTCACCAGCTCTTTACTGTGGAGCCTGAGCCTAGGGGAGGGCGGTGAAGAACCGCCCTGTAAGTATCCAATTAACAAAGTGGGTGATGAATAAAGAGACGTGAGCTTTGATGACAGAGATGATACTACTATTCACTTGTCCTGTAAAGTATGTCTTCACGTTCAGTGATCAATACCTCGGCGTCCTCAGGGATTGAGATTATAGGAAAAAGCACAGCCCGGGCCCAGACCTCCTCTGTGAGCTCGTGACACTGCACTTAGTTGTCTCAAGGGCAACTCCAACTCCACCTGCAAAGAGCTGACTTCACGGTGCCCCTCCCATAGCCGTCCTGCCCAGGGCCCCTGGTTGGGAGGGAAGGTCTCTCTGCCCCTCCCAGCTCAGGCCCATCACTCACAGATGTGACTGGACCCCTCCTTCAGGGCTCAGATTTCCTCAGTCACTGAGCCCCACCACCCACACCTGACTTACCAGGTACTCACAGGCACTCCCTCAGCACTGACTCTGGGCTGGGGACCACGCTGCACACTGTGCAAATGTTATCTCACTGGATCTCCACAACAGTCCTGGGAATTGGGTATATCACTGCTTCAATTGATTAGATAAATTGTTTCACTTCCTTGAGTGCGTCATCCAAAGTGACACGTCTACTGAGCCACAAACATGGGACTGAAAACCACTTGAATATTGAACACTGCTACACCTCGCAGCCACCCTACTCTGATTCGTCACATCACTTTCTCCCGAGCCTACTGAATGTTTGCAAGCCTTCTACAAACACAAAAGTGATCTAAGAGAGCACCCCACTCCCCTACTTAAAATCTGTCATTGACGGTCCACTGCTCTTCAGAGAAAGCCTCACCAGGCCTGAGCACAGCCCAACGGCCCGGCATCCTCGTTCCCTGCGCGGCCACGCCGCCTCACCCACCAAGCAGCACAGTGCCGTGTCCAGGACTGGGATGCTGACTCCGTACAACACGGGGCTCGTCTCACTCGAACAATGATCACCTTCTTCAGTGGTCACCCTCTTCAATGCTGACTCTCAGAAAAATATTTTCTCAGGATGAATCAATATATTTTTCCTTACAACTTCCAGTCATTGATAATGAGCTCCCCCAAAAAGAGAGAAAACTTAATCCTCCGACTCCTTATCTGTAAAGTGGGAATAGCAAGGAAATATGTAATGTTTTCAGAGAAATAAAATTCATGTGAGTCTGAGGGACAATTCCCAACATACAGTAAGCACTCAATATGGGCTTACTTAGTATTAATAAGAATATGTTGCATTCCAGCAACCTTAAATCAATGTTTTATGGATTTGTCCAACAGACTACTGACAAACAGTTGGACGAACTCCTTTGAGCAGATCAGCACAAGTGTATTGGTAGAGGTAAGCGCTGCCTCCAGTTACAGCTCAAACTCTTACATGTTGTTTGAGCATTTAGTTGTCGTTATTGAATAAAGACAGGTGTTCTTTAGTCAAAGCTCCTGAAACATAAATCTTCAAAGATAGATACAAATTAGGTTTCAAGTACAACATTCTCACTAGAAATTATTTGAAAATGATAGTCTTAGCTCCTCTGTACATCAAAAGGGCATGTTCTTAATGTATCTGACTATATACACTGAAAGGATTGTTTAAAAGAAATTAAGATGAAGCCATCCTAAATAAGCTCTCAGTATCATCTGCACAAAGCCCCACCCAAGGGTCTCATTTCTCAATTCCACATAGGTGTTGAGGTAGTTTAACCTGGGTCTTGGTTTTTTATAACACAGGGGAGGGAAGAGTTGTGGATAGATTTATGTAGCAAATATAAACCTAGTGTATTTGATGTGTAGGAATCCTAGAAATAAACAAATTGATATATAGTCCCACCCTTAAGAAGCTCAGCCTTTCCATTTACAACAGCATTAAAAATAAAATGGGAGATATATTTAACAAAAATTTACAAGATTTGTACATTGAACAATTTGAAGTATCACTGAAAAAATTTTAGAAGATCTACATATATGGAAGACATCCCATGTTCATGGAATAGTAGACAATATTGTTAAAAATGTTAAGACTCCCCAAAGTGATCTACAAATTCAGTGGAATTGCTATCAAAATTCCAGCTGACTTCTTTGCAAAAATTGAAAAACTGATCCCAAAATTCATATGGAAGTGCAAGGGGCCCAGGACAGCCAAAGCAATCTTGAAGAAGCAGAGCAAAGTGGGAGGACTCACTTTAAATGTTACTACAAATCTATAGTACTGAAGTCATTATGGTACTGTCATAAGTTTGGATACATAAATCTATGAGACACAGTAAAAATTCCAGGGGGGAAACTTACATTTACAGTCAGTTTTCAACAAGGGTGCCAACAACACTCCATTGAAAGAATAGTCTATTCAACGAATGGTGCAGGGAAAGCTGGGTATCTGCAGGCAAAAGAATGAATTTAGAATCTGAAACCCCCTATTGTATATAACAAATAAAAATTAATTGAAAATGGATCACAGACAGAAACGTAAAATCTAAACCTATAAACTTTCTAAAAGAAGAAATAGTATAAATCTTTGTGGTCCTAGGATAGGTTATGGTTTCCTAGATACAATACCAAGAGCAGAAGTGATAAAAAAAAAAACCAGATAAACTGGACTTCAAAATTATAACCACTTGTTAAAAATGACATCATCAAGAAAGTGAAATGAAAGGGGAAGTGGGTAGCTCAAGTGATAGAGTGCATGCTTGGCAAAAAATAAATAAATAAATAAAATAAATGAATAAATCTAATTACCTCCCCTATAAAGAAATTGTCTTAATATTTAAAAAAAGTAAAGTGGAATGACAATCTGCAGAATAGTAGAAAAAATTTGCAAAGCATATATCTAATAAGAGACTAGTATCCAGGATATAAAACAAATGCTTACAACTGACCAATACAAAGAAAATCGACCCAATTTTTAAATTTACCAAGGAATTAAATAGATACACAAACGGCCAATAAGCATATGAAAAGATGCTCAGCATCACTAGTCAAATCAAAATCAAAATGAGATCTCATTTTTCATCCACTAGGATGGTTATAATCAAAACACGGACAATAAAAAGTGTCGGTCAGGAGGCAGAGGAATGGGAACCCTCAATATGCAGCCATTGGAAAGGGGCAATGGTGCAGCTTCTTTGGAAAAGTCTGGTGTTTCCTCAAAAGTTTAGTGTTATCATATGGCTCAGCAATTCTACTCCTACATATAGGGTCATCCCTCAGTATCCTCGGGGGGTTGGTTTCAGAAACCCACCACCCTGGGTTCCATAATCCAAGGATGTTCGAGTCCCTTTACAACCAGCCATCTGGATCCATGAAGTGGAAACTACAGATATGGCGGGCCAACTGTAAAGCCAACAGAATGAAAACATATTCTCACAAAAATTTGCACATCAATATTCATAGCAGTATCATTCAGAGTAGCCAAAAGTTACAAACAATGTCCATCCATCAATGAATGGGTAAAAAAATTATCAAGAATAGTCCCAAAAACTTTTGGTCATTGAATCTTTGACAAAGGAGGTGAGAACATACAATGGAGTAAAGACAGCCTCTTCAGAAAATGGTGTAGGGAAAACTGGACAGCTGCATGTAAATCAATGAAGCTAGACTACTCCCTCACAGCACACACAAAAATAAATTCAAAATGGCTTAAAGACTTAAACATGTAGACAAGACACTACAAACCTCTTAGAAGAAAACGTAGGCAAAACATCTGACATGCATCTCAGCAATGTTCTCCTAGAGCAGTCTACTCAAGCAATAGAAATACAAGCAAAAATATACAAGTGGGGTCTAATTAAACTTACAAGTTTTTCACAGCAAAGGAAACAGTAAGCAAAACAAAAAGACAACCTATGGAATGGGAGAAAATATTTACAATAAATGAGACTGTCAAGGGGTTAATTCCCAGAATATATAAAGAGCTTTTACACTTCATAAGAAAGAAAAGTAAATAATTCAATCCAAAAATATGCAGAAGTGCTAAAGAAACTTTTCTCCAATGAAAACATACAAATGGCCAATAGGCACATGAAAAAATGCTCAATATCATTATCAGAGAAATGCAAATCAAAACTACAATCAAGTATCACCTCACACCAGTCAGAATAGCCATCATTCAGAAGTTCACGAGCAATAAATGCTGGAGAGGCTGTGGAGAAATTGGAACCCTCCTACACTGTGCTGGGAATGCAGTTTGGTGGAGCCATTGTGGAAAACTGTATGGAGATTCACCAAAAGACAAAAAATTGACTTCCCCTATGACCCAGCAATCCCACTCCTGGGCATATATCCAGAAGTAACCCTAATTCAAAAAGACACCTTCCCCCAAATGTTCACAGCAGCACTATTTACAATAGCCAAGATATGGAAACAACCTAAATGTCCACTGACAGATGACTGGATAAAGAGGTTGCAGTATATTTATACCATAGACTACTACGTAGGCATAAAATATAATAAAATAATGCCATTTGCAGTAACATGAATGGACCTGGAAAATGTCATTCTAAGAGAAGAAAGCCAGAAAGAGAAAGAAAAATACCATATGAGATCGCTCATATGTGGAATTAAAAAAAAAAAAAAAAAAAAAAAAACAAAGAAAGAGAAACTTATCTACAGAGCAGAAACAGACACAGAGACATAGAAACCAAACTATGGTTACCAGAGGGGAGACGGTTTGGGAAGGGATAACTTGCGAGTTCAAGGTTTGCAGATACTGATTATGTATAGAATAAACAGCAAGTTTATACTGTATAGTACAGGGAAATATGTTTAATATCTTATAGTAACTTATGTTGAAAAAGAATATGAAAATGAATACATGTATATTCCTATATAACTGAAGTGTTGTGCTGTAAACAAGAAACTGATGCAACATTATAAACTGACTAGACTTCAATGAAACTATTTTTAAATAGACCAAAAACAAAAAAAAACAAAAAAAAAAAGAAAAAAGATATTATTAAACCAAAAGAATAAATTACTGTTTCAGGCTACAACATGGATGAACCTTAAAAAAATATGCTGAAATAAGCCAGACACAAAAGGACAAATACTGTCCTTTTAGGTGAAGTGTATCTAAGTGTTCATTGTACTACTCCTGTAAATTTTCCGGAAGTTTGAAGTCTATTAAATTAAAAATAAAGTGTATTATTCATTAAAAACATAAAATGATCCCTCACAGGAGGGCTTTAAATAATAAATGAAGAAATGCATGTAAATCTCCTGGAACAACATTTTGCACGTCCACAGACAGTCACTGCTGTCACTGCCACTCAGAGGTTGGTACCAGCGCTGATGAGAGCTGCCTCCACTCGCTGCCCTGCAGACAATTGTGAGGGCCAGGGGTCTGACAGGCAGGGTGACCTGGAACCTGAGTCAGACACAGCAATGCCCCAGACTCTGTGTTACCCATCTTTCTTATACAAGCTGCTACATGTAATGTAAACACGCTAGAGGGTTGTATCTTACAACATAGGCAATACAGTCAATGTTTTACAATAACTATAAATGGAGCAACTATTGTACACCTGAAACATATTATATTGTAAATCAGCTATACCTTTAGAAAAAATTAAAAAATAATGTAAAAATGTTATAACTTTAATATCAGTCCAGATTTTAAGTAACTACTAAACAGCTTAGAATGTATAAAAGCATTTAAGTGTGATGTTTATTTACATATTTATTTACTTTCAGCCTCCTGCTAAAAGAGAATTTAAACAATTTTTTAAACACAGCTTAACAACCATAACAACAAAAAGACAAAAGTGAGAGTGAAAAGAAAATGGAGATTCAATACTTAAATGAAACCAGGGGGAGGTAAAGTCATAAAAATGGATGCCATGAAGTCAGGGTAAGTGTTAAAGGCCGACTAGAAATTCAGCTGTAAGATTTTTGGCAGCTAAAGCAAAAAGAAAAAGATGAAGGGGCGGGTGGTAGAGCTCAGTGTTAGAGCGTGTGTATAGCATACACAGGGTCTGGGTTCAAGCCCCAGGGCCTCCACTAACAGATAAATACACCTAATTACCTACCCCCCAAAAAGAGCCCCAAAGAAAAGAAAAAGAGAAATTTGTTTCCTAAAAAAACCTGATATTAAATTTAGATTAAATACTTAAAAAAAAAAGAAACAAATGAGTGACACAAGCGATAATGCCCGTGAGATAAATCTGCGGTGGCAGCTGGCAGGTCTCCATGTCCCACGTGGGAAAATCTGAAACATCCTTCACACCACCCAGAGTCATCCTCAGCCTACCCCACCCCTCCCCCTGTTAAATGCAGGAGCACAGCCAGGGCAGGGCCTTTGTTCTCTCTGTGTCATCACAGTGAGACAGGATGGAAGGGGGCAGAGCACAGCCATTAAAGGAAGGCCACAGCAATTAACATCAAAATGGTAAAGGATTCAACCCCCAATAGGCCTTGAGGCTCAGGATGAAGAGATTTAAGTTCTAGCAGATCTTGAGCTTCATTACACACCCATTGTAATAGTAACATGGTGAATAACATGCCCCCAGGCACCATGGCAGTCCCAAGGCTAGCCAAAAAAGGTCAAAGCGTGGGAAATGGCCAACTCCCTGGGAATTCCAGCCCCTTGCCCTTAGGCTGGTCCTTCTACTTATTAGCATATGAAACCACCAAGCCCATGAATACAAGCAACACAGCAACACCTAGGGGTTACACCTCTCTCTCCCGCTTCAGAGAAGGCCCACACTCTGTGGACTGTGTACCTACTTTTAATCTGAGCATCAAACCCCCACACATCGTGGAATTTCTCTTGCCTTTCAATGAATCTCTCTGAATAAATCTACCTTTACTCAACAGTGGCTTGCGCTTGAATACTTTCCTGCATGAAGCCAAGTACCCACATCTGGCAGGGCACATCCAAGGGGCTCAAACAAAGCCTGGGACACAGCCCTTCTCATGCCCCACTTATTTTTTCTTGTATCAACAGGACTGGGTTGTGAAGGGAGCTCTAACTCCCCGGCTAAGGGACAGAAGCAGCCCCAAGGGCTCGAATTGGTGGGCAGCCTCTCCCCCAGCAGGGGCCCTGGGGTCTGCCCGGTTCTCTGTGTTTCTTTGTTGTGCTGAATCCCCAGCCACAGAGCGTTCTCCCTAGGCCTGTCCTCACAAAACCCTTCTCTCCAAAATACAAGCACATCATGTCACAGTCCTCTTGTTCAACCAGGAAATGTTCAGCCCACTATTTCCCTCCCCAGTAAAGTACCTAACTGTCCTCCCTCCCATCCCACCACTTCTTTCTTTGTGACAACTCTGCACTCCCCACCCACCATCCTGAACGCAGGTGCCTTGCTGGCTGGGACCGAGATGTTTCAGTCTTAAACAGCCTGCGTCCTTTCACTTTCTCCTTTCTACATTAAAAAGCCTTTCCTGAGTCTCCCACCCATCTGATTCTGAACTTCACAAAGTGCTGAGTTTACGGTCACTATGTGCATACATCCCAGGTTTTGACTAGGTTTCCTTCACAAGATCCTCATTAAGGAGCTGCATCAAGAAGTTTAAAGAGGCTATTCTTACATCTGAGTGGAGGAGCCTGCATAAAATTTAAATGGCTTTCAATAGACTGTTAACCAGGGACAGAGAGGTTGCAGGTCCTAGTCAACTGTGTCATGAGGCAAAATGTTCTTCAAAGGCTCAGAGTGGCTTCTGAACACGGAGTCGGCAGGAAGGAGGTGACAGGTAGGGAGTGGAGTGTGTGACAGAGCTTACGCTCCCCCAGCTGGGGAAGAATTGAATTCTTTTCTAGTTTTCCAAACAATTTCTTACTACCTTTTTCTCCTACTGTCACATACCATTTCCTACGAATTAAGAAAATCAATATCAGTCATTTGGGCCACTTGGGAGAAGCTACACGATGCCATTCACAGGGCTGGGATATAACAGCCACGCCAGTCTAGGTTGAAAGACCAGTGGGGGTATTTCCAAGGTGATCACGGGCATGCAGCAAACTCCCCAGCTTCAATTACCTCATCTCAAATGTGGGGCCAATAAAACTACCAAGCAAAGTGCGTGATGATTATGGCCAACATCTGTTTACTAGGTAAGTGCCCATGACAGCTGCCGCTTAATGGGGAATGAGTATGACTAACGAGGCCCAGTCTACCTGGTCACATGTGCCCTGCCTTCCTGCCTTGGTGCAGCAGCAGAGCTTGTTTAGCTGAGATGAACGCCCCCAGAGCATCCCCGACGGGTAAGCTCCCAGCCCTGCACGGCGAGGCCTGTTCCTTTCCTTCTCAGAGCTGATCACAGTTTGCAGTCATCTGTTTTTATGTTTATCCTTTTTGTAACTGCCTCCACCCCGGAGTTTTGCTCAAGCAGCACAGGGCCAGGTATGTCTTGCTCCCTGCTGGATATTCTGGACTGGGAGACAGCCGAGCACACATCTGGCTCAGGTGCTGAAAAGAGAGGGCAGAAGGCCCAGGGGCCCATGCTGAACTGAAGCCCTTGCACCCAAAATTATGGTTTGACTTTGGGCAAATTACACAGTCTTCTTTACCCTGAGATTCCTCATCTGTCCATGAAAATAACTGCCCATGGCACACAGATTTACCCAGATAAAAGGAAATAACCAAATTCACAACCTATTCAAGGGGCTACCAGTGCATCCTCAAAAGACAAATGCTGCCTTTATGGCTCTGACACACGCGAAGCGGGACGTCCACACACAGTGAGCACTGCTAAGTGCCAGTGTGTTAAGTGCTTCATGTGCGCTATAATACTCTTTACAACTTACAACAATCCCAGATAGAAACCAATATTATCATGCCCATTTCACAGATTCACCAACAGGTTAGGAGAGGTTACATTCTAGTCCAAGGCCCCATGGTGAGGAAATGGCGATTTAAACCTGAATCTGGGCCCAGGCCTGGGCTCCATCTCTCTCCCATCCACTTGACCACTTGCCTATGAAATCCACCTGTCCAATACACAAGTTTGCAGCCGGCCAGCTCTTGAATGCAATGTTTGCCACCGTTTCTCAATGTTCATTAATTACCATAAACTGTTCTCAGAAACCACTACAGAAAAGAAAGGTGGGCTTACGTCCCTGCCCACAAAGAAAAGGAATTCTGCCTTCTCCTGTAATGTGCAGAACACCTTCCCTACACCACCAAATCCTTTTGTATGCTTCCTCCATGTTTATGTTTGCACACGGCTTATTAAATTAGAAGGTACCTGAAGTAATTCCATCTCGGTTGCTTTCCAAGTTTGCAGATTATCCATAATCATTCTGTGACCGAAAATACTACAGTGTGAATGAAAATACTGCAACCATGTCAGTAAACAAAGAATGCTGAAACCAAGTCATCAGCGGCTGCCAACACTCCCCAGCGAGGACAGGCCTGCAGCCCAGCCTCTACAGCCACTCACAACGGTGCCCTCTGAGCAGACCCAGAATAAGAAAGGACAGGATACTTGCCCTAGATAGCTAGGTGCTTGTCTAAAGAATGAATTCTGTAAGTCAAAATGTTTGCTTCCTCCCATATATGGAAAAGCACTAAATTCTTGAACTTGAGATACCTGGCTTTCTTTAGATAACAAGCAATCTTTTATTGTTCCAACAACCTTGTCTTTGTTGTAAAGCTCCTATATATCCTAGCTCCTCCTCAACCTCTTGGGAACAGTCCCTCCGAGCGATCTGAGAGGCTGTCATCCCGGCTCGAGTCCTCCCGCCAAATAAACATAACTCTTAACTTTTAGGCTGCACATGTATTTCAGTCAAAAGTTTTGGACACCAGGAAGGGACCCAGCGCAGACTTCTCTCCAGCTGAACTCTCCGAGTTACCGGAGCCTTGGTACCAGCATTGGCACTTTGTGCCCATCTGCCTCCTTGGGGAATCCAGATGAATTTGGGTGAGTCTCTCCTGGTTCTTGGATCTCCCATATTGGTTGATGATCCTGAGTTTTATTTGGCGGTGTATCCAGGTACCTGGCCCTCCAGTTGAAAGATACTGGGGGGGAATAACCCACCCAGTGGAAACATACTGGGTGGGGCCTGGTTGAAAGATAACAGGAAACACCCACCTTGAGGAGACGTCTGAAGTGGGGCTGGTGGAAACATACCAGGAAAATACTCACCCAGTGAAAACGTCCTGAGTGGGTCCCAGTTGAAAGACACTGGGTTCAGGACTAAGTGGTTAGGTAAGAGGCTGGTCTAATGTTGTCCTCGATTTGGTTACCTCCATTGAATTTTTCGGAATAAAATAAAACTCTTATGAGGAATCTTTCAACTCCAAAAATGGGACCCTCCTCCTGGCTGGTAACAGCTTTCTTGGGTGACGGAGATACTTTCAGGAATGGTAGAGGCAAAGACTTCATGCCATAGTGTTGTCCCTGTGGGAAATCTTACCAGCAATTTTATTCTGAGAACCCGACCTTACAATGGGAAATAGAACTTTCAAAAAAAAATTAAAAAAAAAATAAAAACACAGAACAGAAAAGAAAAAGAAATGACAGATTGCCAGCCTCCAACTAATACACTAGCCAGGTTTACATACGTACAAAACTTACAACATTAATTAGGAATTAGAAAAAAAAACTCACCCTGAAAGTAACTAACCAGGCCTGATAAAATATTTTTTGAAATTCTGAACTTATAAGAACAAAATCCCATTTAGAGGAAACTTGGATTTCTCTTCCTGTGTCCTTGAAATGTAAATGTTTTATCTTTCTCTGGGTGTTTTATGTGTGTGTATGTATGTATATATGTGTTTCTTTTTTTTTAAACGACACCTTGGACTCTGTCATACAAAAGGTACAAGTATTGTGTACATATTGTGGCCATGCAAATAAATTGGGATTCTCAAAAATCCTTTGATTGTACCAATTTTCAGATATTTTGCCATCTTAACCGTTGTTGCATCAGCCTGGACCACAAAGGCTTTTAGCTTTTGGAAAGTAAACTTTTGAATTTTATTTAAGCAACACCCCCACTCTCATGTGGAAAAGCCTCTTCATCTTATTGGTTTAAAATCACTATATATATATATAAATTGATGGCCATATGATGGATCCTTTAATTTGGGAAAACTTTTAAATTGGTGAAAGTTGAAAGAGCTCTCATTATAAACACCCGTTTTATTGGTACATATTAAAATCAAGTTTAAAGGTAGAAAAATATATCTAATGGTTAACCTAAGAAATTAGTTTAAAAAAAAAAAACTGGTTTGAAAACCTACATTTGTGTTTTTCCTTTCCGATCAATGGTTTTAGAGATGCTAATAAATACTTAGAATAATTAATGTTAATTAGGCTGAATAACTGGAAAAAGGATTGTAAAAATGTCAAAAAAAAAAAAAAAGGGGGCTTATCCCAAATGGATAAATATTTTTATATGGTTATTTTGAATGAGATAAATAAAATGGACATTTTTGGATTTAGATACAAGGTTTTGATACTACACTATGTAAAGTAAAAAAAAAAAAGGGCCAAAGAGATCACCTACTGCCCCCCAACATTAAAGTTCAAACAAGTCCGCTTTAGCACAGTTTAAAATATATGTATTTATAGAGCTAAAAAAAATACATATTTATAGACTGAAATACTTGATCAATGATTGGGACAACAGACATATTAATCAAATTGAAAATTGAGAAGGGCCTAAGCTCTCTGGCTGAAACTTGGGAATCCCAGAGACTTTTCTATATAATTAGATACAATGCACAAAAAAAAAAAAAAAAGCTTCTGACACTCCTTCTAGAAATAGGAATTACTGATTAAACCTAATAAATATAAAAATTAAAGGTACAAGATTTAATAAAATTGAGATAAAAGTTTGTAAAATTGGTATATTAAATGGGCTTTATATAAAAGTTTTGCTTAATTATATTTTGGGATAGATATATTTCAATGGAAAAACGCTTCCCCTTCTTGGTATTATAAGGCTGGGCACATATCTGTCCCTTAGAAAATATTAATTGAACAAAGTAAAGGAAACCAATAGAGTTTCGTGAGCCTTCCAATATAACGTAAAATTAAAAACTAATATTCAGTGGCTAATAGACAATAAAATAAGAGGTTTACCCTGGGTTTAACTTATAACTCAAGGAAAAGAGACCTCACTAAATACCTTATGCAAGCTTTGGAAGACATGCTAAAGTAAATCTTAAAGTTTTAAAACATGGAATTCTTTGTTTACAGCTCTTCTCACTGATACAAAAAAACCAATTAAGGAGATACAATTGGACCTGCGTGACAGAGCAGTTCTCTGGGGAACTGGAAGCGTCTGTCTTTGTCTTGCAGATCAGAAATATAAATACAGCAAACAGTGACCAAGGACTGAGCCTAATTAGCTCAATGAAATAATACTTAAGGCCAAGAAATTTTTGGCATTTTAGAACTCATAACTCTGACGAATCCTTCAGCATTTGTCAAATCTTAAATGTCGGTTTCATAAATAGTAAGCCTTAGTGATTTGAGCAAGCAAATTCAGCTTACTTCAACTATTATTATACCTATCTTATAAGTAAGTTTTAAAGTGAACCTATGAGATCTCTAGCTTTTGTCTGTTTATAAGCCTGCGTACACATTATAGATGTGAGATATTTCTACAGCTGAAAAAAAAAATCAAAGTCAAAGATCTCTGCTTAATTGACGTAAAAAAAAATAAGAGCTTACAAATTAAGTATTTTTAAAATAAAAACTGACCAAATTGACTTTCAGCGTCACGTGAACTGGAAAATATTCAATATTAAGATAACACTTGGTATTGTTTAGTTTAAGTATGTTCTAATTAATATAGACATCTTTAAAGTCATCAATATTAAGTACAATACCTTTACTGTACCTAGTTTTAATGAAAGTCAAATAAGATCCTGTTATATCTGTTGCAGAATTGTCAAGAAAAAACAATAGTAATGTGGTGTAGTAAAATTTTAAGTAAATAAAATGCAAATGAGATGAGAGGTTTGGGTAAATTTTTAAAATATATTTTTAAAATGTATGGTTAAGATAATCTCTAAATGTTTGGTATCTTTAAATTCTAGAGTTGTGCTAAATTAAGTTAAATGATAGGATTTTATTAAATAGCTATGACACTTTCAGATAAAATAGGATTGAAATATGAATTATTTAACATTTAACTTACCCTTACAGAGAAACTAAAGGTGTTTAGAAATATTAATAAATGGTTGGTGCTACCCTCAAATAATCTCTATTATTAAGGGTATAATCTCAGTATCCTAGGAAAGTAAGATAAATGTGTAAAGGAAGATATATGAATGTAATTATATTTTGTTAATAAAAAATAGTGACTTTCTTCTGAAGCTGGTTACTTCTGAATTGAAGAGAAAATAAAGGACACACTAATGTGAGTAAAGAAAGCTGTGGAACGCTTGTGGAAGAGGAACCCTGAGGAAAGAGTTTTGTACGTTGTTGGAATTGTCTAAGATTAGAATCAACTTGGGCAAAGTAAATGAATCTTAGAAGTAATCTGGTACAAGACTAGATATGGTTTTCTCTGTTAAGATGACAACATTTTCTAAAAATGTTAATCCACTTTCAGTAACAAATTGTAAAGCTTCTTATACCACATAACTGACCTGTTCTGCTTTTACCTTTAACGTATTTTCTTGTTAATGAAAAAGAACTACTTTACAGTGATCTATATGTTTATCTGACCAAGTGTTCTGAAAACTTTTAACAAGCACCCCAAATATCAATTTCTAATTAAAGTTCTTTTAATCTCCAGTTAAGTTTGGGATGCTACAGAGGGCCCCTGAAACATCCCAAAGAGAGATTTTAAACTAGTAAGTTTCATTTGGCATGTTAAATAACATGGTATTGTCAAACGAATAATAGATCTTCCTAGGTTATATTGTATGAGAAAAAATTATTAATATAGATATTCTAGAAATTATATGGATTCCCTAAAATTCTGGTATATCTGAAATGTTACCAGTCATAATTCTAGTTATAGTGACCAGCTTTCTTTATCGATTATAGTGTAACGTTGTTTAACCATGCTTTTAAATCACTTGTCATTTATATACAGTTAATTGTTTCCTTCTGATGATTTTGCAAATTGCTTTCTCTTCAAGGAGATTTATTGATTTCAAATAAATTTCAAATTATAGCACTGAACTAAACTGGGTAAGAAATTTTAAAGGTCTAATGAAGACTCTGAGTAAAAGAATTAGTTACATGGGACTGAGTAAACTGGTGAATATGGTTATAATTTTTGATTTTGTCTGAAATACTACTGGCTTTTAACCTGTTTCCCAGACATAAAGAAACTCTTCTCCTTAAGCTAGTTATGATTCACAGAAATTTGATAAATTATACTTATGTACGCAGACTTGGAACAGTTATCTTTTCTCTCTATCTGATCCCTCAAGAGACTAAAAACTCTAAGGTCTCCATTGGCTCTATCAGACAAATGAGGAAGATCATCTCCTAACAGATATAGCAATCTCAATGTATTTTAAGGATTTTAAAGAGAAAAGAATTTACCTAAATCTGTAAGGCAGAAATCCATGACAAGCCCTTGACGAGGCATTCTGGGCCTAAGAAAACCTTATTAACATTCTACCCTGAGAGTCCTTATTAAAAGTTCCAACACAGCCAATTTAAAAAAATCCTATATAATCAAATAATCAGACTTAGCTTGTAAATAAATTAATCTTGATTTGACTATATTTGAGAAAACTGAGGGTAACTTTAGAGAGAAAAAAGATTATATTTTAGTGGATATTAATTTCTAGTTTTGTTGATTGAGGTCTATATTTACTTAGAAATTTCCCAGATCATTCCTTGCTGTTATGTCACATTGCTGTAAAGTTTAATTGAATTATGAAAAGAATACTCTAGGTTTATTTCTGAGGCTCAGTAATCTATCCTTGGTAAAGTTCCAATGCCCCATGACCAGCAGTCAGGGGATTATACATACTGGAACAGGCATGACTTAAAGAACTGTCTCCAACCTGAATGGAAGGACCCTTTATCAGGTACTCTTAACTAGACCATACACACAAAAGCTGAAGGAAACGGACTTTCAGATTCATTTCCTATCAGAAACAGCCCCTGCAGTGCACTGGCATATAGAGCACTGCTCACCTTAAAACAATGCCCAAATGGAGAAGAATCTACCAGGTTAGGATGAGAAGAAGACAACATCTGAAGAAGACTGCAGACCCAAGACACAGAACCAGGCCTGTATGCCAATTACTTTGATAATTTCTCCTACCTTTGATTATGAACTACTCCAACTGCTAAGTTTATGGTAAATTACCTATGTCTAGTACTTCTGTGTTACCTTGGTGGGTTTCCCTTCTTCAAGGCTCTAACTAGATAGCCCTCAGAAATGTTATTCTAAAAAGAAATTATAGTTCTGTTTAGGCCACTATTGATCTTACAAGGTGGGAGACCTCACCTGGCCAATTAATACCTGCTCTGACCCTGACCATAAATATGAAATTTCTCATAAGATCACTCAAACTCAATCAGGAACACAAGGAAAATTTTAACCCAAAAATATAACTTCTTGACTATTAAATTCTTACTCATGACTTTATAAACGTTACTAGCTGAATTACTTATATCCTGTCTATATAATAAAATTGTTGTCTGTTACATTTCCCAATGTGTAACTAGGCCTACAAAATTGATGATGGCTAAACATCTTGAAGGAATAGATAAAATTTATAACTCTGTATAAAATAATTGTAATAGTGTGATTCTAGTTATGGTAATTAGCAACGAAGGGTAAACAATTCCTGGATCATAATAGACTAGTAAGACAGGCGATCCAGAGAACTTTTAGTATCAACAGGGTCTGATAAAAAACTAACACCTTGAATGGCAGCTCAGAAGATACTTCACCTGAACTAGGAATGAGCCATCCTAGCACCGTGGGACAAAATTGGTCATGAAACGTCTCTCAAAATATTGGTCGAATTTAGGACCAAGGGGGAGCACTGTGAATGAAAGTACTACAATGTGAAAGAAAATACTGCAACCATGTCAGTAAACAAAGAATCCTGAAGCCAAGCCATCAGCAGCCACTGCCACACCCCAGCGAGGACAGGCCTGCAGCCCAGCCTCTCAGCCACTCATATTGGTGCCCTCTGAGCAGACTCAGAATAAGAAAGGACAGGATACTTGCCCTAGATAGCTAGGTGCTTGTTAAAGTATGAATTCAGTGAGTCCAAATGTTTGCTTCCTCCCATACATAGAAAACCACTAAATACTTGAACTTGAGATACCTGGCTTTCTTTAGATAACAAGCAATCTTTTATTGTTCCAACTACCTGGTCTTTGTTGTAAAGCTCCTGTATACCCTAGCTCTTCCCATACCCCTTGGGAGCAGTTCCTCAGAGTGATCTGAGAGGCTGCCATCCCGGCTCAAGTCCTCCCGCCAAATGAAACAAAACTCTTAATTTTAGGCTGAACATTTATTTCAATCAAGTCCCAGAATAGACACAACTCATCACTTCTCTAATGGAATACACTGGATCAGGAACCAAAAGGGTGTTCTATTCCTGAAAAACTACTGGTTCCTCTTTCTTCCTGTCATTATACAGTCTCACCAGAACTCATTACTTTGCTGTCTGCTCATCTGGTAACCAAACTCAGAGAAGAGTCAACTCAGCAGACTGCCCTACTGGGGAGAACAGCCGGCAAAAGCACTGTGGGTTGCCTGCCCTCCCGCACGCTCTGCTGACCCCTAGTGTCCTCCGTGGAGACCAGGGCAACAGAGCTGTTCCCAACAACTGCAAAGTCCCACACTTTAAGAAAATCATTTTATTTTATACGATATGTTACGTATATACCCATCTCTGAAAACAGCTTTGCCAGAAGCCCAAATCTTCAACATTAATCTGCAATGGCAAATCCGGTCCCTAAGTGAAAACAAGTCTTAAGACGATGCTAAGGCCTCCAAAGTTCTCTCCACGACCATCAACCAAACTGCCTGCAGGTCTGCAGCTGCAGGCTTCAACATGTCTGCTTTTAAAGCAAACCCATCCTGCCCTCGGGTGCTACAATGTCCCTCTACGCCCTCCCATCTCAGGGTAAGAGCAGCAGCTGCAGAACCTCACAGGGCAGCACTGACAGGACTGGACACAGAGGATCGGAGCTAAACTAAGCCTTCTGATGACACTAGCTTGTCACTGTGTCACTTTACAGATGAAGATATATATAGAGAGAACTGGGGTGATTTTGCTCAAAGTCACACAGCTAATAAGTTGCAAAGTCTATAACTCTGCTCCTCCCTCCAGCATGACGCCCCAGCTGGGATGCCCACAGGGTTCTCTCGTGCCTGCCTGACCAGTCCTTTCCTGTCACTCATAACCCACCACAGGTTCTGAACCTAGCCTGCCTTTTCAGCATCTTTTACCTCCAGTCTCTCAGGAACAAGGCTGCTCGGGCCACTGTATGACTTCAGGCTTCCCAAACCCTCCGTGCTCAGGGTGGTCTTGCCTGTGCATCCAGCACCCTGCTCAGAGGCTCTTCCTCCCCTGCAGGAGGACGTTTCCACTCTCCACAGGGACACCCCCTCAGGGAAGCCCTCTTCTCGCCCTCAGCATGGCAGGTGTCCCAGGCCACATCACGAGCTGCCCCATTAGGACTGCGGGTGCCCAGGTTTGCTAGTCAGACCAGCAGCCTCAGAGCCAGGGATTATGCCCGGGTCTCCCTGCAAACCTACTGCCCGCCTCACAGTCCCCAGCCAGCAGGTCACCTGGAAGTCACAGCAAGTGCCCCACCCAATCCAGAAGTCTCTTCATTTGCCAGCACCGCTGAAGACTGGTTTCCAACCTTTGGTCAGTTTTGCACAAAAAGGCACCTTCCACTGTGAACCGGGGGGGGTTTGCTTATGCTACCCACCCTTACTGGAAATGTCAAGGGAAACCAAAAGGCCTTTTCTCGACACTTTTTTGATGACACCCTCCCACCCACAATACTCAAATGTTCAAGAGAATTGGGTCCACGTGATTTTGTTTTCCTTACGCTGTGGCTCAAAACACTGCGGGATTCTTTCTCTTTTGAGGGTATTTGTACTAAGTTTATAGGCTTTAATCTGCTTTTGTCTCTCTCTTCAGTATCCCTAGTAGTTGCCACTTCTTACTCCCTTCAGCAGCCTCCCTCCCAACATCAAGTCTAGGAAATCAGCTGTTATGAGGGGCCCAGGGGCAGTCACAGAAGATGCAACTAAGGAACAGAGAGGCGGCATAATTTGCCCAAGGTGATCAGCTGCAACCCCTAACAGTGTGTGTCACGTCTCTCTGTTTAACTCTTATGCTAAGCAAGTTAACTTTTTGTAGATTATAGTTATAAACAGATGAGTTATCAAAATATATACAAGGACACACATCAACTCTAAGATGTTGATTAACTCCATTATTTTGTTTCTATTTATTTTATTTGTGTTAAAAAAATTAAGAACCTCTGCAGTCAATAAAGCAAAATGTTACTGGGTTTTAAATCCAGAATATAGAGGTGTTAAGTGTGTCATTGCTCATACTTATTTGTATGTTCACAAGACAAACTGATTTGAAAGTCTCTCTCCCCTCACCCTACTCACTACTGGCTCTCACCAGAGCTCCCAGTCCACACATCTAACAGCCTTTCATTTTACCCACAGCTGAACTCATCAGATTTTCCCCAGAAATCCCTCTGCAGGTTTCCCTCATCGCAGCACAGCAGGACTATCATTTACGTCTTTAATCCACCCAGAAACCTGGGCCTTACTCCATTCTAACTTCACAGACAGCATTCATCCTTTCCTTTTTACCATCGAAACATGTCTTCAATCTGTTCGCTTTTACCCACTGACCATCCCACCGCTCAAGTGGAAGCCACCAACACTGCACACCTGGACTCACGAGTCTCCCAATTGGCCCTACAGCCGCTCTCCCCTACTTGAGACAAATGGGATTGTGTCACTCCCGTGCTTTTAGGACTCTTTTCAAACCCACTTTTATTAGAAGAAACTCCAAGTTCTTCACCTGGTGAAGGTCTTTGCCATCAAACTGTCAGCTCAGGGAGGGCAGGACACGCCCTCTCCCCTTGGCCCCACCCTCTGGCAGAGCATCAGCTTGGGAGGACCTGCTGAGCTACACCAGCCTGTATTCTAAACCTGGTCTTGATTTCTTAGCAAACTGCTTCACTTATCCATACAAATCAAAGATAGATTAGAAAGATTTTAGATGTTGAGCTAGACTATTGATTTGGGGATTTTGCGCTAGCAACCTGCAAGTACATGTTCTAATGATTCTGTCTTCTAAAAACCACACCCAGATTTAAGTAGTACTTGTGGAATATCTTCGGAGTAAAAGGGACTGTACTTTTACAGACTTTATATTTTATAACATGAACAACCCACACAGGGTCACAAATGGAACTGCCTCACAAGTGACAGAAGACAGGTGAGAGGCATATAGCAACAGGTCACAAAGATGGTAAGAGCAACGTTGATTCTCCAACCCCTGAAAAAATTCCTCAATGAACTGAAAACTCTGAATTTTGAAAGTAAAATACTATCATATAAAGAAATAAATAATCCTCTTCATCAGGGTTTCAAGATCTGACTCCAGAATTTTTAGCAGGCTATACTGAATCCTAGCACAGGAAAATCAGATAGACTAGTGGTGAGTAAGTTCCAGGGAAACGGCAGTAATTCCTCCACTTGTAAAAGGACATACACTCACCTGTCAAGGTGAATGTAAACCGCATTCTGGAGAAATTTGGAAGCTCCCAGTCTCTGCTTCTGGATAGCAAGTACACGGAGAGCTTCGAAGCATGCTTCTAACTGAGTCACCGGCATTCTTACACTGCAGGGGGAAACGGAGGCCCTCAGTCATGAGCTGAGATGTTCCTGTCGTGTCTCACAGCCCGTGCCTCGGGGACTCAGTGCCCTGCAGCAACCCGGCCCCAGGCGAGGACCCGCAGCATGGCCCACCCAAGCATGAGGTGCACTGTGCTTGAGAAAGCCCATCCCCAATGGGGGCAAGAGGTGCTGGTGGGGTTGTGTGAACCTATAAATGCTCACAGAAATACACCTACATACAATGAAGTGATACAATTAATAGTAGCAGGCTATTTAACAAAATTTCAATTGTCAGTGGAAATTTTACCATTCCTTTACACTTGTCCCCTGCACTCTGAGACAGTCTTAGGCTCTCTCACACCTGCAGCTCTGATGCAATCGTTGTGAAGTCATTTTGCTTTGCTGCAAGTGTCTTCACTCCCCGTGTCGCTGACTGTCGTCTCTTAACAGAGTCAGATGTCTTCCTGGATCTCTCCCTGAGTTCCTTGCTCCTGCTTCTCAGATCCTAAGATAAAGGGCAAGTGAAGACACATGAGTATAAAAGGCACTGTGGACTTGACTAAAACCTTCAGTGACCCCTAGGTGAGTGCTGCCCACCCCTTACCTTCGATTCTCAAGGTTCTGCCCAGGGTGACATCCAGACAGGATAGCGTCCTGGGCCAATTAAATGCTGTGTGGCTTGGGCGCACGGACAGGTGCAGGAGCTGGTTCCAGAGCAGGGCACCTCCCCACCTCTGCTCGTCTCTCTCCCGAAGCCCCACTTCCAAGCCCCCAGGCTCCCTAATCTTCTGTCCTTCTCTTCTACTTTACTCCAAGCCCTTTTCCTCTTCCTTTATTCCCTACTTATCCCCAGCTGGAGTGATTTTTCAATCACAGTATCTGAAAAAATTTCCTGCAGCTGAAAAAGAGGTCTCCAGAGGTCAATGCCCATATGCTGGTTCTTGAAGAGAGCCCCAGGTTAGGGAGACCCTCACCAACACTGACAGGGCATCAGACATGTTGCAGGGTCGACCACCCCCAACAAGAGTTTGCTGTGACCCCAAGGCACGCACAGCATCCCTGCTCACAAAAATGTAGTTGGCTCATTTATCCATTATTGAGAAGAAAAATTAAAAATTGTTCATGTTCCTTATTAAAATTATTTATGAGGTGGAAAAAGGAATTTAATAGAAAAGAAAAAATTTGACTTCATGTTAGATATGTTCCTTTGGCTTTAAACCTGTGCCCTGTTTTCTAGGCTCAGACATGCTAGCTCTGCACCTTTTGTAAAAGAAAGTTGCCTTTAGCCTGAAATATCCAGGAGGGCCTATTCTGCGGGCTCTGATCTTTAAGGATGTTAGCTCTTCTACGCTTATGTAGAGATGGCAAGTTGCAAAATAGAGAATAACCTGTTTTTTTTTTTTTGGAGGTTTTAAAGGGTCACCGTGATTTGACCCACATGGACAGCTGCAAGAACAAAGGATTCCAAGGAAATCAATTCGTACAGCAAGAAGTTTGCAACAACCAACCACACCCCCGCCCCTTTTTAGTAAAAAAGGAGACTGAATTCTGACTTGGGGAAGAGGGTTCTCCAGGATATCAGTATGCCATCTTCTGGGTCTGCCAGCTTTTCAAATAAAGTCACTATTCCTTGCTCTAACACCTCATCTCCCGATTTACTGGCCTGTCATTCAGGAAGCAGAACTAGCTTTGACGTGGTAACTAAATGACTTCATTGGAGGTAGTATGTCTCCACTGTTTCCTCATTTCCAATGTGTCACAACCTATAAATTTTATATGCTGTTTAGCAACACAACCAAAAAACCTAACATAGGGAATTGATTCCATGGAAATAAAATTATTTCTACTCCTTCAGACCTTTTTTTCTTTTCTATTTTATTTGTTTTGCTTATTGAAAAGAAAATAAAAGTCAAATCTATTTATTACATGTATTTTTGTTATAGCTGCATATTTTAAATACTAAAAAGATATTTAAATTGCAATAAAAATTGTTCATATATTAGTGTAAAGATATATAAACAATCAATGTGGATTAGGAAAGGTATGAATATTTACTAAAAATCCACTGCACATCCAGTCTTTTACAAGCATATCCTGGAATAAAAGCTCTATGATCCAGGGGTCCACCACCCACATTCTCACTGCCGAGTTCCTTAGTAATCAACTACCAAGGCACCAACATAGAACCACATGGTCAGTATTTTAGGTATAAATGAGGGAATTAGCTCATTCAATTCTATAAAAAAAAACCTTAAAATATTTACTGAACTTACTTACAGACAAAGAAAATTGGACACAAAGAAGTACAGTTTCTTCCCCAAGGTCACAAAGCTAATAACTGGTAAACGCAAGATTTGAACTCATCTGCCTGATTCTAAAAACTAGGTGGAAATCCCATTTGACTGTGGAGGGTCCAGCAGCACAGCCTATCACCATATCTTTGTTCAGATCTAGCCTTAGACAGCCTGAGACAGCACCCCATTCCTATGGAACTCGAGGGCAAGTGATATCAATAAGGATTTTATATTCAGTAGTTTCTTAGGCCTCATTTATATAAAGTGTCAGCAGGTCAGCAGAAAAACTCTGGGAAATATGAGTGGATCCAGAGCTTTTTGCTGATTAGAAACTCAGTCTACCAGGACAGAGTGGCCTTCCCATGAGAGGCCACATGGACATAAACTAAAGGCAGGTGAGCAATGAAAACTAGCAAGACCCTGGAACTCAAGCAAGAAGGACCCCTGCCATCCCCTGCCCAGTTGCCTCTTCGCCCGCATGGACACGATGGCAGAAGACCCAGGTTCTTGTCCAAGTTACACCATCATGGATTCTCACCCATAAAAAGTTACGGCTCTATGCTCTTAAGTACTTTCCAACTCAAATATGATGAAACCAATATCTCAGCAGAATGTCTATATCTCCACTTCCTCTCTTCTATTAGGAGAATATTTCTATGGCAATAAAGCAGAAATCCAATTAAAAACACCATGCAAGAAGCCGGGAGAAAGTCTGCATAAGAGACTTTGTTCTCACGCTCAGTGAATGGAAACACAGAAAAAGTGTTCCTTCTCCCTTAGCAAGTGGGAGGTAGCCTGATTGTGTGTGTGTGTGCGTGTGTGTGTAAATCAAATACAATGAATTCTGGGATATTTACAGATTTTTTTTATCTTACTGTCATTTCATCAGGATGAGACAACCTTTAAAGTAATTTGAATCTAGTGTTCTGAGAGAGTCTCAGGATCTTTTGGTGGAGGAGGGGAAAGGGGAAAGGAAAGGAGGAAAGAAGTAAATGAAGCAAAGGAGTACGAATACTGCTAGGGAAAGGCAAGACGTTAATTTTTTTCCTAATTACATCACACACAAATTATGGACTGGCTTTCCCCCATGTCTTATCAAGCACTGAGTTGCAGAAGAAAGGTGACAGCCCATTTCTTACTGAGCTTGTGATTGTACGTGGCATCTTATAGACACAAATCATTTAACTTGATCAAACACTCTAGCAGCAGGCTGTAATTCTCCTGTTTTGAGAGACAAGAAAACAGGAGTTCAAAGAGGATGTATAACTTGACAAAAGTCATAGGACCAGTAAAGAAGAGAGGATGAATTCAAACTCAGATCTGAATGCAGAGTCTCATCTTCCCACTCCCAGGGCTGGAAAATCCTTAACACACAGGCTCCCCAGCTCCCCTGCAGTGTTCCTGGCACCAAGGATTTCCCATGGTAATGGTCTCCAGTTCTCACAGACACAGCGCTCTGTGCAGCCAATGGCCTCCATCGGACCTTGATCATCTACCTGCCACGCCCAACATGCTTCACCATAAAGGCAGGAAAGCTGGCTTTCAAGTGCATACAAAGCCATCCCCAGTCTAACCTGGGCTCTTCTGCAGCTTCTCCAGCCTAAAGGCAGCCATGAAAGTGCTCAGAGTTTGTACATGAGCCACACTACCTCTCTCCATCTGTCTCCCCAAATATACTACTTAGCTATGACCATTTTGATAATCTTGGAAACAAATTTTTAAAAACAGAAAAGAAAGGATTCTGGAACAAGTACTTTATACTTACAATTTTAAATGACAATTTACAAAGTGAGTATTTACAAACCGAATCTGCCTTCCTAGGTGTCAGTTTTAACAGTTACAAAATATAATAGCAAAAAATTCTCACTTACAGAATTAACAAAGACATCAACAGTAATCTGGAATAAACTCAAAATTAAAGCCCATGTTCTACATGGAGAAAACTACTGGACTCTACTGAGGAGTAAAGTATGAGGTGTGAATGTAGAGACATCAACATATTGCATGGAGGAAAGCAGTTTTGTAAAGATGTAAGTTCTCTTAAAGATAATTCAAAACTTACTAAAAAATCCCATGAAAACCCTTATCTGTTTTTTTTAACTTGAACAATGTATTTTAGAATTCTTCTGGAATAATAAAGTCATAATACTAGCCAAGAATATTTGGGATGGAAGAAAAGAATAAAAAAAAATCACACTTTCAGTTATTAAATAAATTTTTACAATATGTAAGATATAGCACTGGAGTAAGAAAGTAAAATTGACAGAAATAAACCATGAGCTCAAAAAGAGACTCTAGTGTGCATAAGTATATTGTTCAGGTGGGATTTCAAATCAAAGAGCAAAGTATGAATTCAATAATTGTCCTGGGACAATCAGAGAATCACCTGGAAAGAACAAATTCTATTCCTGTGCTAATGACCACAAGAAAAATTACAGATAGTGATGTAAATATTAAAATACTAATAACAACAAATGCAACTCTTTGCTCATATTAATTCAACTTCTCCTCACTATAACAAGTAGTATTATCATCCCCATCTTAGAGATTAAAAACTTACAGAAGTGATTTATATCATTATAAGAAAGTGTTTCTAAGAATAATACCAAAGATAAAACCCAAAAGGAAGACATTTACAATCTTAAAAATATTTTGGGCCACAACGAAAATAAAAAACCTACTGAACAAAATGAAAGGCAAGAAATGACAAGAAAAAGCTCTGTGATACATGTTGATGAAGTCAAGGGGTTAATGTTCATAAAATACAAACAGCTGTCACAAAGCAACAAGAAGCTCCCTCACTTAAATGTGTGCAAAGGACAAAAGGGATCATTCACTTTTAAAAAGTCAGATGACTAATGAGTGAAAAATGCTCAATAACTCACTGGTCATCAAATACAAACTAAAACAATGAAAACGCACTTTTGCTCATCATATTGGCAAATATTTGTAAAAGATATTCTAGCTAGTGTCCATCTGTGAGAGAACAAACTGTGAGCGACATTTTGGAGGACGACATGTCAATGGATATGTAAACTCTGAAAAACGTGTGTACACACAGACTCAACTCAACTTCTAGGAATCATTTCATTTAGAAAAAAAACAGTTCAAAAGATGTACTCATCAGAGCATTTACACAGCACTGTTTACAATGGTGGGATGAAAAGCTGAAGTGAAATCATATCCAGTGATAGAGAATTGGTTACATAAGTTATTCTACAGCTTTTCATTCCCCACTGGAGAAGCAATTTCTAGAGTCACTTGAAAGGAGCCTGTGATGAATGTAAATGTCACATCCAGGGACTAAATTTCCAGAAGCCTTAACTAAAGGAATACTCATACAAGATCACAGGTATGTTTGTACAAGAGGGATGCCAGTCAAACATCCTTTCTGAAAGTGGAAAATGGAGAAAACTTAAGGGTCCAACATCAAGAAAATGATGCGGTAAATCACGGCGAGACGTGGGCTCTGAAGGGGCCGGCGATTCGGCATGCTCCAGGGCCTTGTCCACATCACTCTCCCACCAAAGGTGTCCTTGCACAAGAGACCACACCTGCACATCAGGAGACCCCTCCACTCTATCTGAAAGGACTGGGTGAGTCTGGAGTGGGAAGACGTCTATGATATACCCGTGAGTGAATAAAGCGAGCTGCAGAACACATACAGTATGGTCTTATTTTTCAATAAAGCATATATACACACACATATACATAGATTTCTCATATAGGTGTATGTATGTAGGTATGTATGTATTTATGGGTATATATATATATGTCATAGGCATAAATCTCATGAAATATATACACCACATTGTCAACAGCTTTTACACTCAGGAAATAAGGGGAAGGGAGTTAGGGGCCTTTCGGTACCACCACAGTTCTCTTTTCAGTATTTCAGTTAAGTATACTTGAATTTAAAAGTTTATTTAAGTCCGAAGTAAAATGGACGATGCCTCCACAAGACAGAATGCTATACTGGTCATTAAAAATCATGCCAGGGGAGATAGAATATTGCAGAAAAACATGTAATAAGCCGAATGGAAAATGGAAGTCTCCACACAGTAAACAGGCACAGATTGATCGCTGGTTGTTATGACAGAGGTGATACACACTGACGAAAAGAACAGAAAATAGAAGTTAAAGTGTTAATTACTGTCTCTGAGTAGTGGGACAAGGATACCCTCTTTTGCCCCTTTTTTCAGACTTATTATATTAAATACACATTATTTTTCATCTGAAAAAAGCATTTTTAGATGTCTAGTACCATGCATTGGAGAAAATACATGAGTACTTACAGAAACAAATAACTAGGAGACACCGCAGCAGCGTCACACAATGAAGAATGGGCGATCCTGAATAACAACGCACAGTTACATAAGGACCCACAAAGTGAGAGCACCTGCTGTAACAGGGCATGGCCCCCTTCTAGTTGTGAGTTGTGTCTTCAGGGCTGAGACAGTTCTGAGCACCGCCAGTGTCAGTGCTGGTGTCTGGATGGATACCACTGGAGGTGAGGGCACCTGCAAGCCGAGAGGAAGAACAGAAATCATCCTCTGCTTTTTCTGTCTAGTTTCTTTGTTACTGTAAAAGAGAGGCGTAAATAAGATAAACTAAATCTTCCCTGCTGAAATTTAAGTAATGAAACCTTTTTTAAAGTCTTCACAGCTTATATTCTGCCTATAACTGTCTTTACAACAAAGCATCATATTTATTAAATGTTAATTAACTCAATTAACTCCCTGTTGAAACCTATTAAAGAACATGAAATGCACTACGTGAAAGCACCACGCCTGCAGTGACTAACTCAGCTGTCTTGACGGCAGTGCAGTCAGCCCCCACCATCCTGTGGCCCTGAGCTCCTGATGCTGCTAAGAGAGCACGCTGCCGCCTCAGATGGAGAGGAACTGTGAAAGCATTTTCTGAAGTCATCAGCACTGACAAAACATAACTGACAAATCCCAGGCTTCTTGGAGGATGTCAATTTCGGTTTCTGGCCAACACCCGTCAATGAGCAGAACCACCCCATTCCGAGCCATGGGACACACGTGGGAAGCAATTTTGGAGAAATTTCCATGTATAGAATGTAACCAACTATACATAGAACTCTGAAAAAGGAAAAGATGAAATAATCTGATTTTGGAAGACAGTCAAAATATTCTCCTAAGCCTTAGTAGCTGCAAAGGCTGGGCTTCTCCTCATCCACTTATTTATTTCACATCCAATGAGCATCTCCCACAAACCCTGTTTCCCTGTGTCTGCTGGGAGCCTCAGGCACATTCTTGCTGTCGATCTTATAAGTCACAGGGCAGACGCGTGTCTCTCATGCCTGCCACCCTCACACAGGCTCGCCTCCTAGCCTCAATGAACTTGGCCCCATTTTCTCACCTGTTTATTTGGTATCTGTTCTTCTGTAAGCTGCCTGAAATGCTTTTTGGAGCAAGTCAGAAGAATGAGTGGGTAGAGAAATGGACAGTTGGACAGGTGAGAGGTGGGCAGACAGACAGAGAGACTCCAAGAAAAGGGGAACAAAGAAAATTTCCTGTTCAGAACCCTCTTCTAGTCAGGGAAGAAAACCGCCATGGAGACATGTGAAGAGGCAGGTGGCTTAGGGCTGTTTCCTGAATTCCATGAAAAGTCCCACCAAGAGAGAGGGTAGAACTATAAATAATAAAAGAAAAAAGCATGCATGCTTGAAAAATATATCTACAATATGTACTTTCTAAAGAATAGATTCAAATCAGCAGGGCCCAATAACACAATCCTTGGGTATTTACAGAAGTGAGAATCCCATCTCCAAACCACAAGGCATCCCTTAGAAGCACTGAGAGTCTTCACGGGGCGGTCATAAAGCTGTCACCGCAAAAGCTATGCTCTCCTGCACTTACGAGGAATGAGCAGCTGTGCTAGGGCTGCCCACGTGCGTCACTTACACCCCCCAGAACCTCTACGGGGGGGACGCCTACCGAGCCCCATCTCTGCAGGACAGAAAACTAGTCCGAGAGACTCTAAGGCGGCCTACCAGTTCTCCATCTCACAGGACTGGTCATTCCAGAGCAGGACTCGAACTCGGACCCACGTTTGTAATCAAGGTTCTACCGTGATTTGTGTGCTTATTTTGTGTATAATACATTTGTTTCTGGCATGAAAGGGCATTTAATAAATGATCGGTTGTCTTGTCTATCTCATTAGCTCACAATCTTTATATTTTTGAATTGTACTCTTTTCCCCTGGAGAAAGGAACGGAAAGAGCAGTGGTCAGAATGAGCTGGGGCTCCATTCTTTATCTGTTACCTCATCTCATCCAAGTCTCCGACCAGGGAGAAGGATCAAATGTCCTCCTCATCTTTAAAAGAGAGGTCTCCAGTGGTGGTGACTTACTCAATTCCAAAACCAAGTCTGGGGGAAGGGCACATGCAGCAACCAGAGCAGTATCATGTGTAGGAAGGTGAAAAGAGCTCAGGGGGTCAGCCTGATTTAATTTCAATTGATAAAAGAATACCACACACTAAAAATACTAGCATGAAATGGATTGGTTCTTTCTTGACATCTAGCAAGTTTCCACAGCCCACATGTAACATTATCGTGAACTAGAGAAAGGAAGAGTCCACAGATAGGGAAAATCAATGCCACAGGCAGGCTGAAACCCAGGCTGGAGGAAAGGAAGAGAAAGGGCATAGTTAAGAAAAGGGGAAAGTCTGCGAAAAAGATATCATCACAAGGACTCTCAAGCATCATTCAGCAATCATAAAATCATTCATTCAAGAAAGAGTTACTTAGGTCCTATTTTGTGCAAGATTTTACAGAGGGCAAAGAAAGACCGCAGCATCCATTGTAGCAGCAAGTGGTGGGACTATAATACAGTTCTGATTCCGGTACCTTGCACACTTTTACTCAGTATTAAGGGAAAAAATAAAGTAAAATAATACTATGTAAACTCTACACATTGTTGAAAAAAAATTAAAGAAGACCTAAATACCTGGAGAGACACACCACGCACATTCCTGGATCAGATGACAGCGCTCTTGGAATGTCAGTGCTCCACAGAGCAATCCATATATTCAACGTGGTCTCGATCACAATCCCAGTGGGCTCCTCTGCAGTAACTGACTAGCTGCTGCTACAATTCACATGGGATTTCGAGGGTCTCAGTAACCAAAACGTACTTGAAAAAGAAGAACAACGTGAGAGGACTTGTAATTCTCAATTTCAAACCTTACAACTGTATCTCCAGGTGAGATTAGAGGCCATTTTAAGTTGTTACTGTGTTTATCCTTAGTTTTTAAATTCTCTACAACGAATATACCTGTTAGAATAAGAAAAGTAAAAAGTAAAGGTTTTTAAAACATGCACACCGATTCATTCATTGGGAAAAAAATTATTTTAACTATAAAGAGATAAACAAATATCTAGTGAAAAAGGACTACTTAAAAACAAGTGTGCATTTACATTTTTCATAAATTGAAAGCTGAAAAGCACAAACACATCAAGTTTCTAGGGAGACCTGTGAAACATATTAGTAGTTATTTTCAAAAATTCTAATTGAACAATGAAAACTCAACAAAGGGAAAATCGTGATTGACAGCCAACTGCAAACACATGGAGAGCAAAGGCCTAGAAATCCAAGTTCCTTTAAATCTGCTACTAACTCAATAGGAGAGGAAATTCCTCCCTGAGGGGACAGTGGAATCCCATGCATAAGACAGGATACACAGTACAAACTGCAGTAGTATTGGGAGTGAATTTCTTAGAAGAATTCTAAAGTTACAACATTGCTGAAAAACTATAAAAACACTGACAGACAGATTAAAACACACAGTCATATATATTATATAGAAACATATGAAGTCTGCTCCCATGTTGCATAGAAATACAAGCATATTTGTGCATTTATAGGCACTGATTACTTTATCTCAGATAGAATACTTCACCTAAAACAAAAAATCAATAATACACATCTCTTGTCAAAACTACTTGATAAGTTACTCTGCTATGTAACCATAATGTGTCTAAGATAGATCTAAAATTAGTGGAAAAGATCTTTGTATGGTTTCTTGAATTCTTCTCAAAATTCCAAGCTTAATTTTAAAATAGATCTGAGCAGTATTTCTATATTATCTTTTCCCTTGTGAAATGAACAAAATACTCTGTTGTCAAAATTCTGTCCTTACAATGATTCACCAGCACTGTATCCTCACAAAACTCCTGGACAGCAAGGCGCTATCCAGACACTGTGACCAAACAAATGAAACACAAGGAAGACAGTGACCCTATTCTGGGGGGCTTATAATCTGTGTCAACACCGGGTTTTTATTTGATTGGTTTGATTGGGTAGCAAGATAAAATCAATCAAGTACTTTCTTCTTTGAGCATTCTGTAAGACATGACTCTTTTCAGTGTCATGAGCAGGAAAGAGTTAAGCATGACTTGATTAGGTCAAATAGCAACAATCATCACCGGAGAGTGAGTAATAAAGAAGTTAACTGATAGCAATACTTCTGCCTACATGAGACCTAAAATAAATCTACACTGATATCCAAAAGGAAAATGAGGAGATGAGGTCCCCAAAGAGAAAACAAACTAACAAGAAATCAAAAACGGAAACACTATTTCATTAACTATTCCATTCAGTAGTGGATCATGGTGGTGAAGAGCACAGATGCTTGGGACAAACATGAGGGTCTGAACTCCCACAGCACTGGGTAGCTGTGACACAGATATGTCAGTGAAATTTTCTGCATCTCAGTCTCCTATCCATAGACTGGGGACAACAACCGCACCCATCTCCTAGAACGGTCCTACGAATTAAGTTATTTTATATATAAAATTTTAAATAAAATACCTCAGATTTTAAATAATACCCCAAAAGCACAAGGAACAAAGAAAACAGAGATAAATAGGAGTTCAACAAAATTTAAAACTTTGCTTCAAAGGGCACCATACAGAAAATGAAAAAAAAATACACAGCAGAAAATTTTTTCAAATCATTTATCTGATTAGGAATTTGTATCTCCAAATGAAAAAAAAAAAAAACAACCCTACAACTCAACAATAAAAAGGCAACTCAATTAAAAGGTGAATAAAGGATCTGAAAAGGTATTTTTCAAGGAAAATATACAAATGGCCAATAAGCACAATGAAACGATGTTCAATATCATTAGCTCTAAGGGAAATCAAGTCAAAACCACTAGGAGAAACCGCTTCACACTCACTACAATAAGTTATAATAAAAAAAAAAAATAACAAGCACTAATGAGGACACAGAGGAAGCGGAGTTCAAAGCAGTTGCTGGTGAGGACGTAACACAGCGTGGCCACTTTGTTAAACAGCCTGGCAGGTCCTCAGGGAGTTGAACATTTGGTTTCTGAATGACCCAGCAATTCTGCTGTCTGGGCACACACGTAAGAGAACTGAAAACAAATGTCCACATAAAAACTCCTAAAGGAATGTTCGTGGCGACACCACTCATCACAGCCAAAAAGCAGAAACAACCCAAATGCCTATCACCTGATGAATGGGTAAACAGTGGGGCCCAGCCATACAGTGGAATATTATTCAGCAATAGCAAAGCATAGAGTACTGACCCAGGCCACAACGTGGACAAACATTGAAAACGTTACTCATTGTGAAAGAAGTCAGTCACAATAGAAGGTTCCACTTACATGAAGTGACTCGATTTAAATGAAATGTCCAGTACAGGCAAATCCACAGAGAGAGAAGAGTGGCTCCTTGGGGCTGGGGTAGGATGGGGAAGATGGGAATATCTGCTTATGCATACGGGGCTTCCTGTTGGGGGGAAGAAAATGTTCTAAGATTGAATGGGATGCACAATTCTGGGCATAGATTAAAAACCACTGTACATTTTAATGGGTGAATTGTATTAAAACTGTTAAGAAAAAAAGCACCTCGGGCCAGTACCTTCCCATAGTAAATGCAAATTGCTAAATTTTATTATAGGAAGAAGAATCTGCCCTCAGCATGAAAGCAGGAGATCAGCAAATGTGAGTTAACCGAAATTGGACAAGAGCATTTCACTTGAAACAGTTGCTGAGTGTACACGAAATATTCAGAAATAGGGAAGTTAGTTTCACATCACGAAGAAGCATTCTGCTTCAAATGCAGATCAAGGATTCGGCAAGCCCAGCTGCTAGAAATGACCAGAGAAGAAACCTGGTCTGTAAAACAAGCACCAGAGCCAGCAAGGAAGTGGTGATGAGAAAAGCAGGCGGCCGAATATCTGGAAGAGTTTGCTACAAATAATTTCTCCACTGAAAATTCAAAAATAAAATGAAAGTGATGTAATGCTCTGTTGACCTCACGTGAATGGGCTTCCTTCGGTTCTCGACTGTTCTGTAACCCCGATTGAGAGACTCAGGAGAATCAGCATGGCTCCTGGGAGTCCCCAAATGACTGCCCACCAGCACGCTGACCACCATCACATCTGCCAGGGTTGAATTGCAGAGAAGAGACCAAATTCTGAAAGGAAATGTTGACAAGGGAAGAAAAGGCTGCAATCAGTCCTGGGACAGAGGCCCTCTGAGCAGAGGCCAGAAGGCTTCAGGTGAACTGCAGTGGCCCTGGGGCAGGAAGGGACCACGGGGGAGCATATCTCAATTCTCTCCTCTCTCTCCCTCGGGTAGGAGAGATAAAGCCTGCATACTTCTCACCTGGAACTGTGGCATCTGGCTGGCAGAAGTCTTACCAGCACGGAATGATTATTCAAGACTCTGTGTAAAAAGTCAAGAAATCGAGAGGGAGTAGGGAGCCAACTCCACGAACCTCTCAAATGCTCCCATATTTATTGTGCATAATCAAAGGAAAAATTCACCAACAGTTGTGAGATAGTAAGGAGGAACTTCGGGAAAGACGGGATGAGGCAGAGATTGTAAAATCCACAATGAGTACAAAGGATTAGTGTATCTTTAGGGAAGTCTTGGGGTGAGGGGAACAAGATACATTTTTAGATATGTGAATTACAAAGCAGACCACCAGAGCAGCCTGGTCCTTGTTTTGGGGATAATAGACTACCTAACAGCACACAAGCCCAGCGTTTATAGCTGAGGGCCACGGTCCTTGCTTTGCAACCAGCAGAGTGCTATCTAAAACATCAACTATGCAAGCAAAGCATTGTCTCTGCTTTTTAAGGCAAGGAGACTGGTGTGAGGATGCACAGGCACTTGCTTGCAAAGCAGTTTCTAAGCATATTTTTTTCTTATCAAAGTTCACAGGCGGCTGGGGTGTGTTACAGTTTGTTAAACCAATCATGGGCTTTCACATGGAACCATTATGGAGGACACCCTAGGATGACAAATCCTGCCTCTGGGTCTTTTCCTGCCATCTTCAGCCACTCTAGCAGGGTCTAGGCACATCCGTGAATAACGATCCTACAGAACCACCCAGACACTTAACTCCTGGCGCTTGAAACTTAATTTTAGCTCTACACAACTTACCGTAGAAAAGTTTCAGAAATAAAAGATATGATATCCCTTTTATATCTCATCATATTACTGATTTTTCTGATTGCTCTAAGCTGCTTCTACTTGGTAAAGCACATAATTCTACAGGTGAACTCAGTAATTTCCATTGGGCATATCTATCCATTTTGGGCTCGCTAACTTCTATTGGTCAAATATCGATACACTTAATTGATTTATTTGTTTATCAATTTCAGCCGGGAGGAGAGGGAGTGTCACTCTGTTCCTCAGCCCACCCTCAACTCTTTTCTCATCAACTCAGGACTCCTGAAAACAAAACAAAGTATTTGTTTCCCTTCTACTATTTCCACAAACACAACAGGATACATCAGCCTGGAGAAAGAATTCAACACAAATGTTAAAACAAAAATCTACAAACCTGAAGCAACTCCATCTCCGAATCATGATACACAATGAAATGAGAGTAAGTGTGTCAGGCACAAAGCATGCGTGAGCCTGACCACCTCATTTCTATTCTTCAAAGGAAGGAAGGTTTTTGTATTTTTTTATCATTCTTTGTCATTGATTCTGATTATGCCAAAAAATAGTTTATGAAATAATTATGCACTGCAATAACAGATTTTTATTGTATCAATTATAGATGGCATTCAGAGGGGATAGGAAAACCCAGCTCTGTAAAAAATGCAAAATTTCTTCCCCTGTTAAGAACACGTATACAAAATGCAACAGAGAATTCAAATTCTTGTGGAGAGGAGCAAAAGCCACAGAACAAAAGCAAAGTCATTACAATGAGTCAATTCAAAATTCACTGGACAAACATGCTCAATGCATTCAAAGAATTTTAAAGGCACACTGCAAACCATTCACTTAATGATCTGCAGGCTAGAGGAAGCATTTCCCTCTTTAACAGACAACAGAAATCAATAGGGTGCCCCAACAAACAAGGACCAAAGAACAATCAGGTTTTTAACGGTTCTCATAAATCAGCATGTTCTAAACATCAAAATCCAGAAATTTTAAACATTCATTCAAACCACAATGAAACAAGCATTTCAAAAAAAAAAAAAAAAAAAAAAACCAAAGAAACTAAGCACACAGATCATGTACATAGATTAATGAGCATGTCTTCTACCGCTGGAAGAAAGAACAGGCTATAGCCTTTTACTTGAAAAATAAAACTACTTTTAAAGATAACTGCTAAAACACATTTCACCATTCATGTTGCCTTCAAAAATCTGAGGCACTTGTGTCTGATCAGAAAAGCAATTCTGAGTAATAGTATGTTACAATTCAGCACCAGTTTGCTTTAGAAGAAAAAAGAAAAGCTACTGTTCCTCAAATCCTGCACAGAATGTGAAGTGCCTCCCGGCCTCTTTCTCCTCTCGTTTTCTAAGCTCATGCTCCCCAACCCTTCTGAAACAAGTATGACAACCTCTTATTCCCAATATGCCAAATGACAAAAGAATATCAATTTATTTGTGTGAATATATGTCTACACCTTGAACTGGAGGAGAATGGTATCAGAAGGCTATATGGAACATATTTCTACCTTCCTGAAATCACACACACAAACGTTCACACAGACACAGACACAGACACATACCCCCTGGATTACTGGACACTTCACAAGCTTAGGAATTCCAACTTCTAGAAGATAACTTTGTAGTTAGTTTAAAATACAATTCTGTCAGCTTTTGAAAGCTTTGATCATCTGCTAAACCATCCAAATATCAAAGAGACCCAATTAGCCTTCTCTGTAGAATGTAATTTCCATTGATGGCAAAACAGACCCTAAGAAGTACTGGATCAAAGACTCGTGTTTATCACTACCTATGATCGTTTTTAAGCACATTAACAGATTCAGAAATGTATGTCTCAACAACATTTATTCTTATTGAAATAGCATACGTGTTCAATTGTCTATACAGAGACTAGGTCCCATGATGGTGTTTAAGATCTATTTTGTGTATTGCAATATTTATTTTCAAGTGCAGACAAGGAGGGTGTGTATTACTCAGTTGTAGAGCACCTACTTAGCATGCACAATGTCCTGGCTTCAATCCCCAGTACCTCCAAAAAAATAAATAAAAATAAGTGCATATTTAAAAATAAGAATAAAGTTATAAAAAATACAGACTAAAAACCACTGCAATCTAGCTGCTACAATTATACTAAAAAAACAAGGGTTTCTATCAAACACTGACTATATGCCAATCACAGAGACAATCACAAATCACACCTGACAACCATCACGTGTGATTCTCAGCAAACCTACTAAGTAGACACGGATGAGCAACCCGGCACTGCGGATGAGGAGACGGATCTCGGAGGAGCCGTGGACGCTGACCGTCCTGCTCCCCGCGACACCACGTCAGCCCAGGGCATGCGCTGACAGAGCTGCTCTGAGGGGACACCCAGCTGCATGGAGCCTTGGGGCACTGGGGAGTCCCAGAAAACACTAAAAATTGTTCAGTGAAAAACCAGCTCAAATATACTACATTGTGCCACATCCTTTAAACATGGAACATGACTGAGACTTTTTGATGCCTCCGTGTCCTTTCCGCCATCATCAATTATTTGCCCTCTCAGCGTGACCAGTGATGAACTGGACCCCTTGTGAAGTGCACTCAGAAGGCAGAGCTTTTAAAGCTGTTTTATGAAGTTTGTAAGACTCTGTCTATGCCTCACACAGGCGGTCATCCATCACTTCTCACCGGTGTGGACGTACCACCTGAAATCACTCCTTTCTCCTTTTTAAAATCCCTTCATCTAATCCAGACTTTTCAACAGCAAAGCAGCAGCTCAACCACAGACAGTGGACAGCTTCTCACCAAATGGACTTGAACAGCCCATCGGACTACCTGGAAGCCCTTTTCTTCTATTAAACCCACTTCCGGGTACTTCATCATTTTCTGATTGGTGGACTTGGACACCGACTGGCCAACTCATAGAGCTCCCAGCCTCATATCCGGGGGTGGGAGAGGACCCTGCTGTTTGGAGAAATCAGTGAGGAAGGCGGACATCCTCCAGCCAGGTCTGCGTGGGTAGAAGTGTGACAGTGTGCTCAGAAATTATACCGTTAGCATCCCTGGGCTCCCATGGACTGGTTTCACATTAACCAAACTCATGACACACTGATGCAAGAAAACCAGAAACTTATTAATGTAACAGAAGAAGTGAAACTATAAACCAGACTGTAATATCAGAGTTCAACCATGAGTACATTTCCTCCTCCACAGCCCAATCACGGGCAGGCAGTCACATGGCAACCATGGACAGAAGCAGAGCAGGAAGGGTTTCTAGATTAACTCAATGGACTAAATTTCTGTTATACGAACAGATCTACTGCCTAGAAAATAATTAACGCTAATCACAGTGCACACTTCGTGGACAGTGGCCGAGACATGACAGTGAGCACCTGTGTAACTCTCCTTTCCCTGTCCTTTCTGGGCTAACTGATGCAAAGTGGTACAAAGATTCAGGGATGCAGATACCTCTAAACACCCAAAGCCCATCTCTGGGAGCCTCAAAACCAGACAGCCAGGGTTTAAATACCAGCTCTGCCACTTACTAGCTCTGTGACCTTGGCCAACTTACTTACCCTCTCCGTGCCAAAATTTCCACACTGTAAAACTGGGATAACAATCAAACCCTCCTTACTCGCTTGTTGAGAAGATTGAAGGATTCATTTCTGTAAAACTCTCAGAAAAGAATGTAGCACATTTTTGGTGTTCAACAAATGTCAACTTAATATAAAAGTGATTTACAAGTCTCCCTTCTAATAATATTATGTGTTTCCTGGCTAGTATAAGTCCCAAAGAAAATCCTTATTTCTCCTTTTATAAACTCTTGGGGAGCACCCTCCCATTCCATCCCACCACCTGTTTAAACTAGGGAGGGGATGCCTCCTCCCCACTCCTCTGGGCCATGGAGAGTGCTTCTCCCTTCATACCCCTGGCCGCTGGATCACAGCTAGCCCTCGTCACACTAACAGGGTGAGGTGTGAGTCCGGGGAGACAAGCAGGGAATGTGAAACCCTACCTTTCCCTCCAGTGTTGGTCACCATTGGGAAGCACCTGGGATGCTCAGCTCCATGTCAGGACAGCCCTGTGCATGAAGGGGCAGGTCCTCTCAAGGGAAGGCTTGCTGTGGCCCAGAGCTACCTGGGACAGGGTGAGTCTCTAATTCTGGGACACAGTATCATGACACACATTTTCCCACAGCCCTGAAGTTCATGGAGAATGTGGCTTCATCAGTAACAAAGAAGACATTTATCGCCTGCCTACTCTTTTGTGTCATCTCTCAGTTGGCTGCTGGAGACAACATGCATATAAGTATTGGATCCCCTTAGGCCCCAACATATATGAAGTAACAAAAAATTCTGTGGCTTAACGTTGGTTCAGGGTGACTGTGTAACAGTTCTGACTCTGCTGATGCTTAATTATGGGTATAGGAACTATGGAACCTCCTCAAATATCTTTCATCATAAAACCAGCTTTTCTTGTTTTCCTGTTTCTTAGTAGTTGCCAAAGACTATAAAATGATGGCTTCACACCAAACAGCAGCTAAAGATTATGAGCCCTCTTGACATACCCACTGTGGTAAACACTTTACATAATTTCTTATTCTCACAATACTACAAAGCAGATACCAACGTCCCAATCTCACGGATGAGGGAAAAACTCAGAACGAACTGACTCAGGCTCACATGGCTCAGTGGCAGCGCGTGCACGCAAACCCAAGTCAAAAAACTACACCCCTTCCTATATGTACCAAATCTCCTACCACCAATTAACACACAGTAGCGGGGTCAATACTCAGGGAACTCAGTACACTTTTCAGCTTTCAGGTGCTCCAGAGGCCGCTACTAGCTGTTTTATAAATTCCCGGCTCACTGGTTTCTAACACTGGAAGAAAAGTCCGATTTTGACATTGTTTACACAGCAAGTCTGAGATGTTCACAGCGAGATGACAGAATAAAACTAAAATATAAGCAGAACAATTTTTCCAGGTAGACAGACATAATGGACATTGTGCTATTCTGAAGCATCAAGCAAAGAAATCAAAACAAAATAACGTTGTTTAAGCCTTCTTTAACAAACAGGAAAATTAAGAGGTAAGAAGGTGCAACAAGCGCCACCTATGGCTAAAAAGACCTTCCAGGTTTCCAGGAAGCATGCAACACAAAAATTGCCTGTAGGATCAGAAACGAGAATCAGATAACTAAAAGCTTCTGTAGCACATACTGCACTTTGCTTCGGGGGAAGCGAGGGTAACTCAGTATTTAATCTGATATTGCTAATACTCCTGAATATAAACAAAAGACACAGGCTCATGGAAACTCATCTTAGAAGAGGAAAGAATCCAGTCCAGCCACTTCATTTTACAGGAGGGGAGACTGAGACATGGGATCTGTCCTCCTTGCAATCGGCAGCAAATCTCTCCTAGGCCTCATGTCTTGCACTGTAGCAAAAATGAACAGATCTGTACTAGGCCTATATTCATAAAAGTCGCGTCTGTGTTTTTCCGAAAGTAGGTTATCTAAGTATCTTGCAACATACTTCTCAAAATCCAGGAAATCATACGTTTGTTGAAATACAAAAACATTTATTTACATAATAAAACAGCATGAGCTTTATTCTCTCTATTAAAAAAGTTACATGTCAAATCAATGTTTTGATATTTTAAACCTGTTAAGAGTGCAGGAAAAAAGATCAAAATTTTCTTTAATCACAAAAGAGAGAAGCTTATTCCCTGAAAATGATCAATGTGGATTTTTCTAAACTTAATGAATCTGGTCAGAATCCAACGAATTTAAATGTCTGAGTGGATGTTTACACGGCAACATGACATCTGAGTTCTAACAATACACATTCTGTGTAAATAATCTTCAAGGTCGTCTGCTTAAGGCAATTTAACTAGTCCCTGTCTCACTAGAATGATACAGATTTCATTAAAACTTCATAGTGCACTAAAAAATAAATGAATCCTTGTTACTTTAAGCCATATTCATATATATCATATATATACATATTAAGTATGCATCAGTAATAAGCCACCCTCTTTAGTATTCAGAGTTGATCCTTCTAAAATATCTGTCATTGTGACAGCACATTTTTACTAAGCACCTCTTGGGTTCTTTGCATACAAGGCTACTAACTCTCACAGTCAGACAAGTTAAACGATATTACTCAAATTTCACAAACGAGGAAATGTACTTAAGCCATGAAAACAACTTATATATACATCATTCAGGAAAGAAAAGAATAAAGATTTTCTTAAAATATTCACTGACAATCTTTTCTTCCATATTAAGACTACATGAAACCAATTCAGTCTTTGTATTTCTGTCAATAAGGGCCACTAGGGAAAAACAAGTAACATCATCAGCAGTGGTTGGACTTTCAAAGCCCCCTTCTCATTTGCACTATAATTATTTTTAATGTTTTGTTTTTAGTGCTTACAGAACACTAAAATACATAAAAATTAACTTTTTATGCCACTACCTGAGAATTAAACATCTGTGAAAATGTACAATTTTAATTTATGCCACTCTGTCTCATATTCTCACTGATGTCTCCCCTTTGAAGGCCTCATCAGGCTGAGATCACTAAAATCAGCCATTTATGGAGTCACAGGAGTTCGGGTAACCACTCAACGGGAGGCTGATTAGAGGAGCAATTAAGAACGCATCCTGTGCAGCCTGGGTTCCAGCACCGAGCTAGCCACCGCCAGCTGCGTGTGATTTGGGACAAGCTGCTCCATCTCTCAATCCCTCAGCTGCAAAAAAGGAGACACTGATACCTACCGTCAAACACCTGCTATGAAGTAAAACATGAGGAAAGTATTTTAGCCTTAAGTAGGTGTCCACTCAGAGCGAGTTTGGTCATTATGATGATGAGGATGTCTGTTAATAAATTGAGCTAGACCAAAAAGGAGAAATCACCTTAAAGGAGAAACATTTTAAGCCAATGAACATTTCCTTTTGGATGGATTGCAGAATATTCTATTCATTTTTTTAATAAACCAAGTTTTGCCAATTAATAATAGATTTACAGGTTCATGGACAAGTCTCCAGAAAAAGAATTAGAGGCCTCTAACCTCTGAATACTAAGAAAGTAAATTTTAAAAAAAATCAGGGGGGAGATTATACCTCATTTGGGAGAGTATGTGCTTAGCATGCATGAGGCCCTCAGTTCAGTCCCCACTAACTCAATTTAAAAACTTTTTTTTTAAGAAATGGAGAATTAAAGCAAAAAGATGGAGGAATACAGAAATTTTTTAGAGACTCATCTCAGATTTAAGATGGGGACAAAACCATCCATTTCTCAGAGGAAATCTTGAGAACTATGTAAACTGAATCTGAGATGTCTAGTCTTCTAACATTATTCATGAATTCATATTACCAAGTCTTAAAACTACCTGATAACCCACAGTGGTGATACTGATCATAACAGCTGCCAACACGGATCTAGCTCTGGCTAGGAATGCTCTGTTCTGACATCTCTGCCCCTGAGGCCTCACCAGGCTGAGAGCACTAAACTTTGTCATTCATGAGCATCTCGTGTAAGTCCTCCCTTTGTGCTCCTCACTCTCCCCTCACCAGCCCTTCTGAGGGAAACACTGTTATCATCATCCCCACCCGCAGATAAGGCCACTGAGGCACAGAGACTAAACCCTTTCCAGGTCATATTGGCATTAAAGGACGTCTGTGTTTCTGCTGTTTTGCTTTTGACAAAGGAATCTGAGATATCAATTCAAGGGAGACTGTTAAATAATAAACTCTGTCAGGTCTTCACCTCAAAGAGCAGATACTATAAATTCCTGATGTAGGATGAGGCTGCCGCCACAAACTGACTCAGCTTGAAATTAATATCCAAGATGAAGCAGCGGATACACGTAAATATTCACGATTGTCAACTCCGCTCACGGGTCTGGGCCCTTCACTGCCTGAACTGGGGTGAATACTCCACCCGTGTCAGGGAGGGAAGCGCGGCTTTTCCAGGTCTCCCCAAGGCTTCACGGGCTATTTCCCCCCACAGACTGTCCTCAACAATTAAAAAGCTCTCAAGATTTTTACACCATGCAAAATTGAAATACATTTCTGCAGATGGAGCACTTTCTCAGGCTTAAACTTATTTTGCCTACACTCAGCAGGGGGGGAAAAAGAAACAAGACTCTGCAAAGTCTCTGATTCTCACCACTCACACTAGTAGAAAGGCCACTGCACAAGATGTCTCTTCAGAGTGCAGGGTGAGAAGAAAATAAAGCCGCCCCCAACCACAGGCACTCCCAGAGACAGAGCTCAGCAGTCTTCTGCACACTCACGGTTGTGCAGCCCTCATCACCATCTATTTCCAGAACACTTCATCACCCCAGAAGAACACCCCGTCACTAGCAGTCACTCCCTAACCCCCCTCCACCTAGCCCTTTGCAACCATCACCTGCTCTCCGCCTCTGCATGTGCCTATTCTGGGCATTTCAGATCACTGAAGTCAACAATATGTGGCCGTGTGTGTCTGCTTCCTTTTACTTAACATGCTGTTGTCAAGGCTCGTCCATGTTGAAGTGGTATCAGCATCTCTTTTTTTTTTTGAAAACGTTAAAGTTTATTAGAGGGTTGTAAGTAATATCAAAAAGAGTAGAGTGGAGCATAAGTGATTGTGTTTCAAAGGGAAAAGGGCGGGTTGAGCAGTCAGAGTGGACTTCCCAGAAGAGGTGGCCTTTTTCATTTTCCTCTTTTTCTTTTTTATTCACTCTTACGTCTGAATAATGTTTCACTAAGTGGAGATTGTACATTCTGTTCATCCATTCAGCAGCTATGTATGGACGAGGTCCAGAAGGATGAGTGTAAGAGGCGACTTGCAGGGATGGCATTTAAGCAAAGGGCAAGATGTGCTTTCAAAAAAAAAGCCAACAAACAGAGGCGCAAGGAAATTCAGTGCGTTTCTGAGCAAAGTGCATGCTTGCTTCGGCAGGACAACCGTGCAGGGCTGGGGCGGATATTGGCAGGAATCACGGCGTGGGAGTCACCTGAGAAGACTCCCCACTGCACGCAGCTCAGCCAATTCTCCTCCCTCATCCTGTATGGTTAGAGCCATGTTTCTAGGTTTCTCTTATTTCAAGTAATAGCACTTTAACTATATATCTGATAATCTGCATCAGACCACTTTACCTCCAAGGCACAGAAAATTATTCACTAACCGGAGCAGCTCCAGGACAGAATGGTGATGGATTAGGGAGTCCTGCAGCATCCCAGCCTGCATGCAGAAACCCCACATGTGCCCTGGTGATGTCCAGAAAATTAAACGCATGGAAATATCTCACTGCTGGTACACGACATCTGCCCTCAAATTGCCCCAAACTCATGCTGGCAAAGCACTACTCAGCCCTCTCACTACAAAAGAAAAAAAAAATGCTAAGAAGGTAAATTTAGGCTCTTCCATTGAAAACCAGCAACCATCAATGCCAGTATCTGAGCTGGAATGCTCCTGACTTCTAAAACCACTGCGCCGTCACTTTTCAAATGTGGAAGTCATATATGTATTCCACGTAGATGATATTACAGTAGGATTTTTCTTTTCAAAATTTCCAGTTGCAACATTAGCACAAGAAAGTTTATGTTTCAGCTTTAAAAAAATCAATTATCTTCCAATTTCTTAATTTTGAACCTATTATTATTTTATAAATGGAGCTATGCTGCATAATATAAACAAACTGTTTGAATTCTGCAAACAAGACCATTATGACCTCACTATTTCAGAGCAAACTTTAATGATGTTTTGAGAGGTGGGGCCTGGGGTGCTCACTAACAGCTCTTTAAATACTGACAAGGATGTGCTATTAAGTAATGCAAAGGCTCTAACTCCACATTAGCTCAGAAACCAAGGAAACTACACCAAAGCCTTACTTTATCATTTTTAAATTTTGCTATTCTTTTGAATATTAAATTTCTTTAAAGATATGATTTTTTTTTTGAGAAAGACCACAGCTGTATTAAATTTCCTCTCACCAAGAAAGCAATCTTTATCAAGAATAAATACCCCATGGAAATCGAAATGACGGGAGGTTTCTAGCTAAGTGAACATGCAGATCTGAACAGAAATCTAAATCCTATCAGATCTCACTCGAACGAGCTCAACAAAGTCCTGGGCTACCCTGGAACTTAGCTCTTCTGTTCCAAAAGTTGGCTGAGATAAGATCATCACACAAGGAGATGAAGGAGAGAAGAGGAAAGTCCACCTGGCAGCCTCCATCTCTTTTCTTACAGCGAAAAGTCGCCTCTCGGGCGACCCCGATAACAAGCCCTCCCCATAAGGAAATCCGGCATCCACACTGCCCCTGCCATCCCCAAGCAGCCCTGACGCCCCTCTCCCAGCCTGTGAATGGCCTTCTAGTGGCCCCCCAGTTGGTGGCACCCTCCCCCTCTTCCCCGCTACACACACACACACACACACACACACACAGAGCAACGGCAGCCTTCCCAAATCACAAAGTTGATTACATCACCCCACTTCAAACCCTTCAGAGGCTCCCTGGTGGAATTCTAGCCCCGCCCCCGACACTGCTCACCCAGCCTCACCCCAGTTCCCAGGTCCCCAGTGACCTCAGGGACCCCCTGTCCTGCTCCTACTTCCCACTTGCCTCCAGGCTCATTTTGATTGTTTCCCAAGGAAGACTTCCCTCCCTCCAACCTCCGCAACTTGTTCCTCTATTCCTAGAACATTCTAGGCTAAGTCAACTTTTGACACTGCTAAGCTCACAAGAAGCAAATACATTTTGCTTACTAATGTGGGTCCACCCACTCTCCCCTAGACACACAGAAGTGCGCGTGTTATGAATAAATGAATGACGGGGTGGGTCTCAAAGGGACAGACAGACCTGCTCTCGCCCGTCCCGACCCTTCTGTCTGTAGAATATCAGAAACAAAACCAGAAGTACCTTTCCTGAGGGTCACTTCCTGCTGACACCCTTCACTGCCTCCAGTGTCTGTTCAAATAAAACCCAACGTCTTCCAAAGCCCTTCACCCCAGGCTCTCTCCAGGGTCCTCCCAAGCAGGGGAACACTCCACCCTGGACCACACAGGGCACTCTCCCCAGGTCCCCACCCCACAAGCCTCCAGGCCTCTGCCCGGGCCGCACCTGCCACCTGAGCCACACTCTTCACTCCTTCTCCTGGCTGACACTTACTCTGTCCTCACGATTGAATGTAGAGCCCATTTCTTCCAGGAAGTCCTCTCTGATAATGTCCTTTAGGTCTTGGCAGGGCTCCATCTATAGCAACAGTACATGGTGACCAACTGGGTGTTTGCCCACTCCTTTGAAACCACAAACTCTTGGGGGCCACGTGGGAAGGAGTGAGAGATTACAAGAGGGGTGGGGGAAGCAAAAAGCAAAAATCACAGCCCAAGTCCCAAATTCAAGGATTCTTTCTCAGAAAAAAGTATAAACTATTTCACACGTGTGCAATTTGGCTACTATTTTTGTGGCTTGTGGACAGCAAGAGCTTGGTGTTCTAGTCCAAAACCCAGATTACATGCAAAGAAATGTATATATTCATATCCAAAGGAAACCAGAGCTGCTCAACAACAGTTTGCAGTTAGAATAGAAAGGAACTTTGATAAAGGCAATCTCACTCTCCCTCTTCTTTCTTTTCTGGCATCATATAATTTTAGAAGTATTTGCATGACTAAGAGATGGCTACAGCCCGTGATTCTGCACTGGAGTGTTTGGGGCTGAGGAAGACCAGATTACATTCACTGCGTAAATGCAATCACACCAACACACTGATAGGTGCCGTGGTGGTGGAGCTGATGTTCCAAAGCAGGCAACATTACTCTGTAAGAGAACTCTAAATAGAAAGTAAGAATTGCAATGTTCTGTACTCAATTTCATTCGATATATGGGTCATTAACTGATAGAATATCTTCACTAATGTAACCCAAAAATAAATTGTCAACGTCGATTTTCTTCATCTGACCGTTTTATGCTAACTTTGGATATCAAACCCTCACTCCATATGGAAAGCTCAGGCCTACGCTGCAGTAGTTACATCCCGTGGAATAAAGCCTATCAAGGGAGAACTGGAGAGTTTCCCTTCAGAAGCTGCTAAGTCTGGTTTTGCACCTGTACGTCATTTGCAACCACGTCATCGTCAAGGAGTAAGACCTTACCTCTGTGGGGCGAAAAGCACTGCGGTGCTTCTGAATCATCAAAGAACACTGAGCTTTGTGAATCTGTCCTGAGGCACTTAAATCGTACTTTTTGTGAAAGGCTCCAAAACTGACCCAATTCACCAATCCAGGTACAACAGGGAGGTACCGGAATTAGTAGAGAGAACATGCCCTTGAAGTCTGAAAAGGCCCTGCTTGAATCCTGCTACAGCATTGACTAGCCGCTAAACGGACCAATTCCTTAACCCATCTGAGAAGGCTTCCCAATCCGCAAAAGGGGGCTGCCACCGCCCACCTGGGAGGCATGGATGAGAATGCAACACGCAAGTAGGGCTGCCGACTGGTACCTGACACGGGGCCTGACTAGCTTCCCTCTGCTGCCCTCCTCCCCCTTTAAACTTGCACTGTTCCCCCTGGTAAGGGTTAAACCCCTGGAAAAGACTGCCCGAATCTTCTGTGTATCCCTGGATACATGCATTACCCTTAGGAGGCCAGAAAAACAACTGCCTCCTCCCCAGTCACTATCAATGTTCTTAAGAGTCTGGGTATTTTTAACTCAATTTTTCAGGGAGACTATTCCAGAACTTTGCAAGCACCATTCTCCAGGTTGGCTCCCCTCCCAGTGCCCATCTCTTCTCACCTCAGATCCTCTGTCTGATTGCCTTCTGTTCATTGGAAAGCGAGTCCAGTAGGGTGGCGACTCCCAAGGACGCCATCCCTCCCTCACAGGTGAGTGTGACTACTTTCTCCCAACTCCAACTCCAGCTTCTTAGAAGTCTACCCTCCCGGACACTGCAGACTCTGCATCTTCCCAAGACAAACACGTGGCCACGACCTTCCTTTCAGATTTCTTCCAGGCTGGCCCTGCCCAACCCCCGGCCCCTTAAGGATAAATGGCATCAGTCTGAAAATCGCAAACGCCGCAGACTGACACACCAAAGCTGCATGGTCTGGGCTTTCCTCCAACCCAGGCACAGCCCTGCCCCGCCTCAGCCTCAGTCTGCAGCTCTCAAGATGATCTAATTCATATGCACGGCTGCGAACACCAGCTAAGAATGACGACTCCCAACGTGTATCTCTAGTCCGGCTCCTTCACCTGAGCCCCAGGACCATAGACCCGAGTGCCTCTTTGAAGTCCTAACTTGGATGACAAATGGCATCTTAAAAATGTCTCATGTCCGCCATTTACTCTGGAATTCGATTCCTGGCAGGTACCTCCCAGACACCCCATTTTAGTAACAGCCCCAGCTGTTTGTGTTTGAGGTCACATTCAATTTCCACTGTTCCCTCCCCCAAGCCCTGCCCTGGAATCAGTCCTGTTATATCCGTCGATAAGCCCATCTCAAGTCTGGTTCTGTAGGGACCACGGCCGGAACCCCACAAGCTCACAGCATGGTGCACTGAGTCACAGTCCTCCAAAGGGTGCTCCCTGGAGGGGGAGGCATCTCCTGCCACTGGTCACCTCAGAAGGCACTGTATTCTCACAAAGGAGGCCCAGGAGAAGGGACTCAAGGTTCTCCCCTGGTCTGAGTTTTGAAGGGCCCGAGGTGTGGGGGAGCTCCTAATTAGCAGACACACTTGCCAGTAAGCAGACGAGGATGGAGGAACCCAGGCAAGGCTGTTCTCACTCCGAACCCTGGGCTCTCGTGAGCCACGGGAAAGGCCTGTGTCCAGGGCATAGCCCGGCCATCACAGATCCCAGCCTGCATTTGCCAACCCGGACAGACTAGACTCGTTCTACTTGCGACATTTACTTCTGATCTGTTCCCCACCCACAATGTGATGGACTCATTCAGATATTCTCTCCTGTCTGAAGCGAGACAAATTCAGTGAAAAATGAAGTGTCCACATTTGGACCAGAGCATGAAAGGAGAAACAAGGCCTCATGGTCAGCATGATGGTGGTGGCCAAACACTTTCACCGGGTGAGATGAACCATGGTGGGGGTGAGAATCCAAGGTCCTAGGTCAGCCAAAGCATCTTCCTTCACAGTTGACTGGGGTGTTGGAGACTCACTACCGCAAACTAACGACGAGGCCGACAGTGGTGGACGTCAGCTGCAACAGACACGGAGTCAGCTATTTACTGCCAACATGGGTTAAAAGTAAAGGCCGGTGCAGGGAGGCCTGCACGGCTGCTGAGGCAAACCACAGACCCGGCTCTGAATGCCCACTGGCTGGAGCAGGGTGGAAGCTACGGTCCCCTTTTGCAGTCCCTATGTCCACCAGATCCAGGTGAGCCAGCTACTTAGGAGAAGGATATGTTGTCCTGATACTCAGAAAAACCAGCCTCGTAAAGGGAACAAAAGAGGGGCATGGAATTTAGACCCAATTCTGCCCCTTTATGAAGGAAAAGTAAAGTAAATGGCACGGGAAATAAAATGCAAAAAAAAAAATTAAATAACAAAACGGTGACTGCTTCCTCCAACAGCTGCTCACCCCCGAGCCTGCCACTTCCTCACCAGTGACCGCCGGCCAGGCAGCGCCGTCACGCACGTCACACAGCGACAGCCAGGAACCGAGTGCCAAGCACGTTTGTGTAAAAGAAGGAATGGAGCAAGATGCTGCAGAATTTGACTTTACAAGTTTAAATACTCCATGAAAAACATCCCTCAGCAGCCGCCTAAATGAATTCGCATCTCACTTCTTCAAAACAATCAAACAAATTTAATAAGGTTGCATTTGTCACCAAATATAAGGAGGACCAAACTGGTTCCTTAAAGCAAGGATTTTAAGAGGTATCAAACACCAGTGGGTGATGTGCTAAAAAAAATTAGAAAATAAAAAGATGACAAGCATAGTAGATGGATCAAGGAAGCTGTTAAGTTTTTGCTTTTTAAAGTGATGGAGACAGCATGGAGGGCGATCTAGCTATTTCCAATGCAGGGTGTGCACAGCCCACATTTTCAGACGCAACAACATGCTCACAGGGCAGTACAAGAGAAAAAGGAATAAAGAAAAAGGAAAAGAGGAACAAGAGAAAATTAGAAACACACAAAAAAAAATGACTTTGACAGCACGTAAAGAATTTACGTGCGTGTGTGAGGCCAGGGACGCGGGGATGGTGAGACCCACCCTCACCTCCTGCTCCAGGGAGAGCAGGGGCCTGAGGGGAGCGGCGCTGCCAGGGGACCCCAACGTGGTCAGCGCCCCTAACCAAAACTCCACATACATGGGTCTAGGCAGGTCTTAAGCTACAAATTGTGGTCACATTTCTGGCTGGACAGTTTTACGCACTTCCACCAAGAGTAGCAGGAGAGAATTAGGCTCTGTTCCTGCACCAAAGCATTGTTAAAAATTAATGTCTGTAGAATAGTAAAAGCAACAATGGATTAAAAGTGACTGGAGGAGAACGTGCTTGACCCGAGCTCACTGGCCGCGTTATCTCACTGACGTTAAGATGCTGGCTGAGACCTTACGGTACCAAAACAGACAGACACACCAGGAGGGAGGTTTAATGCGCTGCTATATTTTGATGCCGGGAGCCATGCCTGGTACACGAGGTTCTGGGTAAACAATGGTGACAGTGTCAACCACTATGGGCTAAGCATATATCCAGCTACTCCTCCAAATCCCAAGGGCAGACTTCAAAAGGCAAAAACAAGCAGGAATTCTCTGGTGGGTCCGCAGACTCAGAGCCAAGCAGTTGCTGAGCAAAAATGTCACCAGTGCCTCCTCTGACAAAAGAGGAGGCACTGGCCTGGGGGCTGGGGCTGGGCTCCAGGCTTCCACTGCTCACCCACCAGTCCGTCCAGGGGGAGAAGGTGGTCCCTGCTTACGTTGCACTGATGCACCTACCTTGACTGATGTCTGGGGGCTCAGCAGGAGGTGACATGTGAGGTGAACGGAGCCAGCCTCGGTGTAGCACGGTGCTGGCAGCTGTGCCCTCAGCAGTGCCCAGGCTCCTAAACCTGACACCTCATCTCCAAGGAGCAGATGGGGAGCACGGGCATGTAGATCACAGGGCCCTGTGAGGACAAGAACAGATCATGGCCACGACATGCCCTGCCCCTTCCTTAAGCACGTCCGGGAGGAACAGAAAATTCATCCAGAGCCCGCTAGGCACCTCACGCAGGTGGGACTCGGGTCCTCTTGCCTATCACTCACAGGGCTGTTCTGGATATTCTTTTTATCAATTCTCTGGCATCTTCTCCTCCAACTTACCAACAACCAGAAAGTAGAATCTGATCTTAGTTAAGTTCAAGAATCACAGAGCACCGCCTCCACAGCGGGCCCAGCAGCACGTGCCAGGTCATCCAACCATAACCTGTGGGACCGCCATGAGCCCTCTCCAGACTCAAGGACTGAGGCCTTAGGCCGGGGGTACACAGATTCCCTCACTCTCCCCAGCAAAGGGGGACCACCTCTCGGCAAAGGCATCTCACCCTCTTCTGCCCGAGGGACAGCACAATAGATACACGGGGAAACAGAGCAGAAGTTGGGGGGCTAGGCAGCCCAGAAGAGCTCGTCTGTAATTCCGAGGCAAAGTGGGGCCGTTGACTTAATCACAGGGACAAAGTGAGGATGAACATTTCTCTGCTCTTTCCCATACTCTGTGATACGCTTTTCCCTGCATAAGGAGTTCATTCGGAGGTCCCTGGCGGTGTTTCTGATGTCCTAACATGGCATGCTGCCTGTCGGGCAGGAAGAGAGTTTCTGAGCCAAACAGGTGCTGAGCCTGGGAGGCAGGAGACACTGGCTCGAAGCCAGCTCAACCAGCGCCTCATTCTGCCTCTCGGGATTCAGCATCTCATCTATAAGCAAAGGGATGAGACTGTCCCAGGAAACGCTGCCCAACAGAAATGTAATGAGAGCCATGTAAAGAAAGTTTCCCAGTTGCCACATTTAAAACGGTAAACAAAGAAACAAACCAACAAACAAAAAACAAGTAGTAGAAACTGATTTTAAGAACATATCTTACATAAACTACTGTATGTATAATACTATCATTTCGACATGTAATCAATAGAGGAAGTAACAAGATAGTTTATATGCTTTTAGTAGACAAGCCTCAGCGTCTCATGTGCATTTGAACTACAGCACATCTCAGCTCAGACCAGCCTCCTCCCCAGTGCTTCTAGCATCAGTGGCTGTGGCTACTCTATTGAACAGCAACTCCAGGGGTCCCACCAGGGTCCTGGCTGAAAAGCAGGAGTAAGTGCTCTAACACTATCACTAAAAGGATCTCTCTGAAACAAAGGCGGATTCACTTTTAAATGTCTGTAAACCGGCGGGCTGCACCTCCCTCCCCCCTTGGATACAAGACAGTCCTATTCCGTGCTGATCCCTTTCTGGATGGAGAGAAGAAACCCGGCACACAGCCAGGGTGGACTGGCCTCCAGGTAAACTTACCTGCTGTCTGTGTCCAGTCCCATGAAGTCCTCCTTCTCAAACGGCATGCAGATGAGTGGGGTCTTGTCCCCAGAATTGTCAGGGGCCCCATCCAGCCACTTGGACATGAGCAAGATGAAGAGTGACTCAGTGAAGTCCTCGATCCTCTTCTCCACCACCCTGCAGTCCTCGTAGATTGAAGGCCACGTTGGTGCGCGGCTGCTTGGCTACCTCCCCATGCAGCACAAAGACAAAGAGCTGAGAGTCATTAAGCGTGGTGCCATAAAGCTCCTCTGCACGTGGAGCTTCTCGAAGGCCTTGGCCGAGAGGCAGTCGGTAATGGTGACAAGGCCCACAACCATGCGGTGGGTCTGGAAGACGCTCCATCCATTCTTGGGCGCATAGTGGTGCCTATAGTGCATACAGAGTGCGCCCTGGGAGCTGCACGGGCTGATCTGGCTCACCAAGGAGATTCGCTTATAGATGCAAAAGAAATTCTCCTCTGAGATGATCCCCACTGGTTTGACCACCACGGGAAGAGTCTCATAGTCCTCAGCACACTGCACGTAGTCAGGGATGCTCATGTTGCAGGCCCTGCCGAGAGGGGAGAGGAGATCGAGGTAAATATTTTGCTGTGGGCTGCGGGCGCCTCTGGGTTGCGGTGACCTGGTGTGTACCAGCCAGAAGGCAGGGGAAGCCCAAGCAAATCCAGGGGTACAGTTTGTCCTTCAGAGCCTGCACATGGCTACCGTAGCTCGGATCACTTTACCCAGCTTTTGGTCTAGGCTTCCTGCCCCTGCAGAGAAGGGTCATTTCTTGTTTTCTGTTCAAAGCACCTAGCAAGGCCCTGATGCAAAGTCACTGCTCAAAAATGCGGAATAAAGAAATGAAAAAAGGAACTGCTTTCCGCAACCCCCTTCAGCAGAATATAAAGAAAAGGACAACAGTAGGAGCAAAAGATCTGGATTTCAATTCCAATTTATTTGAACCCCTAAGCTGCAGAATAATGGATAAGAAAACTTGCCTTGGGGAGGAGGGTACAGTTCAGTGGTAGAGCACATGCTTATCATGTACAAGGTCCCAGTACCTCATTTTAATTAATGAAACAAATAAATAAACCTAATTACCCTCCTCAAAAAATACTTTTTAATTCAAAATTCAAAAAACACCTTGCAATTGACACAACATTGTAAACTTGACTATAATTCAATTAAAAAAAAAATCCTTGCCTTACAAGAATATATCTGGATTACGGAAGTTTGCAAATGTAAAATGCCTAGGGTACCACCTGCATAAAGAGGGGGGACTACAAATTTACTATCCCTCCTTTATGAGCTATATTTCCTTCGGGGGTGTTATAACCTCTCAGAGATAATTTTCTCAGATTTAAAAAAAAGTAAATATTACCTGATTCTCAGTACTGCTGAAGAATCAGATAACCCTATGAAAGCATCTGACCCACAGAGGTTACTCAATAAATGTTTGTTGAATGAATGAATAAAAAAGCAAAATGAATGCTGCTCCCTGCCACAGACCATCATAATGGTACTGCTTGGGAATCCCAAGCCCATGTTCCACCCGTCTGTACACTAACCATGTGGGTGACCTGGGCAGGCGTGTGTGCTTCTGTAAGCCCCTGTTTAATCGTGAATAGAAATGATGGCAATAACACAAACCTCAAATTGTTAGTGAGTCACTAATGAATTGTACCCCAACTTTGCAAGATGGAACCATTAAGGAAAACTGGGAAAAGGGTCCATAGGCCCTCTCCATATTATCTCTTACAACTACATGGGAATCTACATTATATCTCAAAATAAAATTTCTACTTTTTTAAAGAAGCTATTGAGGTTAAATGTGCTCACTGTCTCAAAAAAGGAACACACAGAAAAAATAGGGCAATGCCCAGCACATGAGATACACTCAGTTAACATTCCCACTGAACCCACTGGTCCCTCCAACTTCAGAGCAAGACGATGGGTCCTAGTGGCAAGAGGCCACTGCACCTGAAGCTAACAAAGCTAATGGTGCTCACTTCCAAGAGCCCCTGTCACCACCCTTGTTCTAATTTTCTATTTGTAATTTTTTTCCTTTTTATTAAATAGAAACTCCCAATGGCATAGCCTTCACCTGACTAGACATCAAGATGGCAGCCCTTCAAAACCTTACCACAGAGATCATGATGGCAGCCCTTCTTGGTGAAACAATAAAATGAAAAGCCATTTCCACAAGACCTCTGTGTAAATCTACTAGGGAACTTCATCGTGGACTGAGGAAGAGGACTGGGGAGGAGGGGGAAATCTGGGGCATAGAGAACTATGGGCCACCTGTCCCATGATGGACTTTAGACTCAACCATCACCCTCCAGGAAATTTAAAATACACAGCGACATAGTGCTATGGGCAAGATTTTTTTTTTTTTTTTAATCCCTGAATCCCTTGCAGGTCTTGTTTCTACTGAGACACAAATAGATTATGTGTATAATGTTTCACAAAAGCCTTAAAATATTATCACCCCAACTTGACACATCAAGAAACTGAGGTAGAAAAGTTTGTCACATTGTGCAAGATTAAAGAGAGGCCACGACAGACACCATATTTAAATCCAAGCCCCTGCTCCAGTGCTCACACTAGAAAGTGTGACATACTGCACATTTTCTGCCCTCTCCCTGCAATAAATGTCTGAAGAGTATTTTCTGTGCCACCTGGAATCACAATCACATCAATTTTCCACAAAGAGCTATGTCACTCCTTGCAGGAAGTAACAAAATCTAAAGTGTTGGGATGGGAGGAGAGATTTGCATTTTCTGTTTCTCAAAGGAAACATGGCTTTAAAAGAAACTGAAAAGCACTTATCTAGTCTAAGCCCTCATTGTGCAGAGAAAGAAACGGAGGGTCAGAAGAGATGAGGAAAGTGGCTTATTAACAAATATTGCCTCAGCACAGCACCAAGCCAGCCATGGGCACTACTGGGGGAGGATCTGGGAGGCCCAGGAGAATGAGTGTTAGAAAACGGAAAGAGAAGAAGCTTACAAGGCCCTGTCTCTACACCACCATACCATGAAATTCCACCAAATTACCCAGTATGGGGGCAGCCAATAATAAGGTGGGGTAAACAGGTTACAGAAACCTGGAAGTCTCAACCATAGTGGAAATTCCAACATTTACTATGTTTTTTTTTCCCAGTTCAAGCATCAAGTCAGTGGGCACTCTGTACCAGAGACTACACTAGGCCTGGAGTTCTCCCAAATACAGATCTCTATTACCACGTGTGCAAACCACATAAAGGCCACCAGAAGAAAAGTGCTCACAGATAACATGGAATTACTGAAACTGAAAGCAGCCAAAGAGCATATATTACTAGGAAAAACGGTGCTGCTAGAAATGGACTCATGGACATAGAAAGCAAACTGTGCTTAGCAGGCAGGAAAGGGGAGATTAACAGATACACATTAATAAATATAAAATAAATGACAAGGACCTACTATATAGCACAGGGAACTATATTCAATTTCTTGTAATGAGTTCTACTAAAAACAGTCTAAAACATATGTATAAACATATGCATATGTTTATAACTGGATCTCTGCTCTACACCTGAAACTATCATTGTAAATTGACTACACTTCAATAAAAAATAAATTAAAAAAATAAGTAAAAATAAAAGCAACGCCATTAAGAAAAAAAAAAAAGAATACTGTAATCCTCTTAACTGTATGTGCTGGAGAATCCTGGTTGCAAGCACCAAGTCCACTGGATCACTCCAGCACTGGCTGTCATTCTTTCTGACCATCAGAGAGTCACTTGGCTTCACTGAGGTTACTTTTCTCTTCTGTGAAAGGCTACAGTAGCAACTAACGATGTATAGAATCTCATCATTCACAAGCCCAACAATTAGTGAGGACTTCCCATGGGCCAGGCTCTGGAGAGATGAAAAGATAAAGTCCCAGATATATTCATGGGTAGAAGAAATTTATGCCATAAAGACATTAATTCTTCCTGTTTTGATACACAGATTCATTGCAATTCTGATTAGAATTCCTACCAGACTTTTCATGGAATGTAACAAGTTAATTTATGGTCAGGAATAGGCATGAAACTTCTTTAGAAACACCACTCAGGAGGGGTGGGTATGTCACTCATTTCCACTGGTCTTTCTGATGTAATGAAAACGTTCTGGAATAATAATTGTTGCACAACTGTGAATATGCTAAAAGTTGCTGAATTGTACCATTTAAATGGATGGACTTCATGGTGTGTGAAAAATATCACAATAAATCTGTTAAATGAAAAAATATTTCTTGACAATTATTTTTCCCTCTATACTACTAGTCTGCCCCACGATTTAAGAAAAACAAAAAACCAAAACAAACCAAACTGTGCCAGGAGCTCTTTAGGACTGCAATGTCCCTGGGTCTCCAACGCCTCTGGTGGTGCTGTTCCTGTTAACGCACCCTAGCTGGGCTGGGCTAGTTAGGGACTGTAACTATCTTTTTAAAATCGACGGTTACACATTTCACACTGGGAGTGGGAGGGAAGGAAGGAGCTTGTCACAGCCTCATGCCTTCAGCTCATTTTTAACTGAACCAAGCCCTGCTTTCAACACTGTAATCCCTGGCACTATAAAAACACATGACATCAACAAGCACCGCCATCATAACACCTGAAAGTGCTCAAGGTACTTACCTGGGGCAGAAACACTGAGGGAGGAGACAGAAGCTCGCTCAGCACTGAGGATCCACCTTCCCGACTCCACCGGAAGCTGGGCTTTACAGCCGGAGGCTCTCAGCCCAGGGAGCAGCGCCCACGCCGCTGAGCTTGTCCTCAGGGAGCAGGAAAGGAAGAGCAGGGCAGCCCCGGGGTCACGGTGCAGGGAAAGCGGGGGGGGGGGATGTTGTTGGAAACGCGGGCTGCAGTTCCGCTTGGAGGCCAGCCCCAGCCCCAGCCGCCTGCCCCCGTTCGAGTCCGCAGACCCCGCCCGCCCGGGACACAGCCCGCCCAGGGGCGGGGACGGGCCGGCGGCCGAGGAGAGCCACCCGGGAGGAGAGGACTCGCGGGCGGGAGAGGGGAAGGGGACGCCAGCCACGGACTGAGGGGAGCCAGGCTGGGTGAGAGGCTGCAGGTGCACACCTGGCCATGGACAGGTGTGGCCGGGGCGCCGGGGTAGGTGGCGCGGGCAGAGGGGTCTGGCCAGAGCAATTCAGCTGAACACAGGCTGACTGGCACCCTGGGGGGCTGTGACATGCCGACCGCCCTCCCGAAGCCGCCTGACCCCTTTCCCGGGAGCCCCCCACCTTGCACTTCCACAGCCAGAGGCCCCGGCCCCGGGCAGGAGCTAAAGGCCTACCGGTCGACAGAGCTGAGAAGCCTTTGGGGCCGATCCCCGGCTCGGAGCTGGAGCTTCCAACCCGCGGTCCAGCTGGCACCGACTGCCCATGCGCAGGAGGGCCAGCGATCCACTCTGGGTTCTGCGAGAGAAGGTGGGGCAGCGAGGGAGGGAGAAGATGGGAGGGGGAGGAGAGGAGGGGAAAAGTGGAGGGAGACAGATGGACAGGAAGAGCAGAGAAAAGGGATGGATCTGGAGAGGGGAGGGTCGTAGCGGAGATGGAGAGAAAAAGCTTTACCTCTGGGGGCACCCCGAAGGAGGCGGCAGTCCTGCCTCTGTACCATTCTGTTACCCTTCAAGGCCCGCAGCTCATGTTTTACTTCTCTGATCCAGCCCTCCTTCCGATGCTTCTGCAGAACCCCTATGGGTATCACACCCGTTGCCCCCACGCGGAGCTGGGTTTTCTGTTGCTCTGGGAACCAAGCACCCGCAGGTGTTGTCGCTCAGAACTACCTTGGGAAGAGTACCTATTCCCCTTTTACACGCTGGGAAACAGGCAGGCCTGGTCTCTGCCTTAGTCCCACTCTCCCAGGTGTTGGGCTGGCGGGGAGCGGGGTGGTACAAGATCAGAGCCCCAGACAGAGCAGAATGCCTGAGTTTTGGTGCACAGTCCCCATCCCTCCTGGGTAAACCACACCCCACCCTAGTGGAACCATCAAGGGCTCACAGTAGTTCCCTGGGTGTGGGAGAGCTATCCTCATGTAAAGGAAAAGCCCAGCTGGGCTAACAAGCTAAGTCACAAATCTAAGTGTGATAAGTGTCGGTTTACTGATCTAAATTCTGATGGGCTAACTCGTAAATCTGAAGTTTAGTGTCAGTTTACTGGGCTAACAAGCTAACTCGTAAATCCAACCTCAACAGGTGTCAGTAACGTGATCTATTACAAGTTGATAAGCTCCAGTGTACTGATTCCTTGCTTTTTGTTGTTTGAGCCTTATTGGCTAATACCCCTTACTTGCAATTAACCCTTTAAAACCTCATGTGCATGTCTTGGAGGTGCTCAGAACTTCGGAGCAGAAGCCCCTCTGAGTCCGCAGTCATAATAAATCTGAGTACTCCAACCCTCCCAGTGGTGCTTGTTTCTTGGCTGGCCTGTTGTTTCCATAACACTCAGTTCCAGTGCCCAGCTTGCTAGGTAGATAGGAGTGTTACCGAGTCCAAATTCATTCTCCTCAGTGCAGGACAGGCCAATAAGTTGGGAGACCAGGTGTTGGGGCAAGGAATAGCAAGTCTCTGTAGACCTAGGTGGCAAACTAATGTCCTGGAAAACCATCTCCCCAAGTCAGAATTCAGGCTCCTTTCCTACGTGCTTGGTTGTTGCAATCTTCCTGGTGTAGGAATTCCTTGTTGTTAGAATCCTTCGTTCTTGCAGCTATCTGCCTGGGTCAAATCTCTGTAAACCTCCAACAAAACAAACGTTATTTTCTATTCTGTAATTTGTTATCTTTTTATGAATGAAAAAGTGTTAAATATCATTAAAGGTCAGAGCCTTCAGAATAGGCTCTCCTGTATATTTCAGGCTCTAAGCAACATTGTTTTACAAGCAAGATGAAGCCTAGGAGACAGAGCATAGGGTTAAAGTCAAATGAAAAGATCTAATATGCAGTCAGATTTGTTCTGTTCTATTACCCGGGCAGAAGCCACTTGAGGATTTAAATCCCTTTAAGTTAAAAATAACTAAAACTTTAAAGGAATTTACATACATAGTTGGGAATGTGCATACCATATCTGGAAAAGCATCCAAAGGATAGTAAACAGTGGCATCTCCAGGGAGGGCTGGAAGAACAGAGGATGAGGGTAAACTTCTTTCACTTGTGTAGTTTTGTGCTCTGTTTGAATCTTTTTTAACCATTTGCATGTATTTCTTTTTCAGTTAAAAAAAAGTGTAATGGAGCAAAGGAGTAATTAGCTCAGCAAATACAGCAGCCATGGAATCACTGAGTCATCACTTTTGACTTAAGCCAGGAAGCATTTATTGACTCTCTCCAATGTGCCCAGTGCTGTTTTAAGACTTCTTTTATTATTATTATTTATTATTATTATTACTATTATTATTATTTTTATTTTTATTTTATGAAATAATAACAAGATATCCCCCACACCTGCCCATGGCTGGTGGAAAACCAACTGAGTTTTTATTGAATTGTTTTCCAAGGAGTAGAGATGAGTTATAAACTGAACACATATTCAGGGCAAAACAGGCGGAGTGGTTTTACAGCACGCCAGACAGCTATGAAGGGTTTTCAATAAAGGTGCCCAGAGGCTGAGAGAGAAAGCCTCCAGGGTCCTACAAAAAGCTGCCCAAACTGCCTTCTCCATGGCACTACTGAAGTAGGAAAGAACAAATCTGACTCTATATTTGATCTGTTCCTTTGATTTTAAGAAAACCACGTTAATACGCTCCGGTCTTTTCATGGGTTATGATGTCACAGAGGAGACGGACAGGTCAACAAGGGACCACTCTGCCGTGATCACTGAGCCGGGGAACGGGATGGGCGGCAAGATGTATGACACAGCCATAGCTGTGCCCGTGCTTCTAGGCAGGTAACCAAAGTCGCCTCGACAAGGTGTCAAATACTTGTGCCCACATCCTCATCACCTGACATGTATTAAAGAGAAATGGAAACCTATAAGCGGCCAATAACCTCGGTGGGTACACCGTCCAAAGAGCAAAGTCACAGTTTGACAACTGGCCATCCCGGTTCCCTGGGATTCATTCTTGGAGAACCTTAGAAACCACTCCTCTGTCCTTAAGAAGTGCTGCATATTTGTCCTATCTTTGGCTCAGGGATGGAGCATGTTCAAGTGAACTTTAATGTCTGCACAGATTTGACTGTCTTTCTCCAGTTTCACTTGTCCATTCTAAAGAGGCCTGAGCTAAGTCCATCCTCCGTAAGATCTATTCCCCCCAGTGACAGCTCATTGAGCCTGCAATTAAAAGCCAACTGAACTAGACTGTCTGTCCTCAGCTAAAAAGTTCACCCACCCTTCACTGCTTTCTTAATCTCCTCTCCTGGCTAATTGCAACAGACTAACACCTCCCTCTACCAAGCTCCCCAACTATGTCAGTTTTTCTCCCCAAAGAGAAAGTAAGGTCCATAAATGAGGAGTCAACTCCATAGTCACCTCTGAATTCCTAGCATATAGTAATGTTAATAAATAGAACTATGATTATGGCTTCTTTCCTTTAAAACATTTCCGGTTATTTGAATGAGACCTTGGAAGAGAGGTGTTTGCCGTCCAGTATCTTGATCCACAAGACTCTGGGGGCCTTTTTCGGAATGGCTGCTCACTGATTCATTCAAAATACACCTTCTCATTCCAGGAGTAGCTGTGCTTCTCTGAGAGGAGTTTGTGGTCACTCTCATGCCAGAAGAGGTTTAAACTATATCCTTACTTTGGATTTGTTATTTTTCCCCTCTTCCAACAAAATTGACTTTCCTTACTGTCTTGCCTTGAAGAATTTTTTTATCCTAGTTCACCCTTTAGTAAACCATGCTTCTCGGAATGGGCTTGGCCTTACATATGATCAGTCATCCAACTCCCAGTGTGAGAGGCTTCGGGCTCACCTCCTGCCCTACTGTCAAGGCAACTGAAACTCAGTACAGGAGCCAACAGGCACCCCAGGGCTTCTAAGGCTCATGTATCACCCAGAATCCCTGCTTTCTGGTTTGTCTTGGCTTCTGAGGATTTCCCCTCACTTTCTTGACAATTAGCTGTGCAGCTTGAAAGATGAGGAAGGAAGGTTTTATTTCTTAATCCGCATTTTAAGAAACTTGTGTAATGAAGGTTTTCACAAGTTTCTACAACCCTCCATTGCCGAGACAGAAAACACACTAGATATTTTCTAAGTTTAGCTATCATGTGTATTTTTTCTTTTGTTTTCTTAACTGCAAACAGACATCTTTTAATTAAAATAAATTAAGGCCCCAAATAGGATAAAGAAAGGGCATACAAAATTAAAGGGCAAAGACAGAAAAATGATAAATACTCTACAAGGTTAATATAATACTTACTCTATGGATCAGATCAGCAATTCTCAGTAACAGCTAATTGAAATATGACCATGAGGTAAAACGTCTCTCTTGTCAGGAGATGGCTAATAGAAAATAGAATTAAATCAACAAACTAAAATTCTAAGTCTGGCGAGGTACAGAAGGCTACCAGCAAAATGTGTCATCTTCTGGAAAGGAGGGAGGCTCACCAGCTCTTTACTGTGGAGCCTGAGCCCAGGGGAGTTCGGTGAAGTGAGCTCTGTAAGTACCCAATTAGCAAAGTGGGTGAAGAATAAAGAGACGTGAGTTTTGATGACAGAGATGATACTACTATTCACTTGTCCTGTAAAGTATGTCTTCACGTTCAGTGATCAATACCTCAGCGTCCTCAGGGATTAAGATTATAGGAAAATTCACAGCCTGGGCCCAGACCTCCTCTTTGAGCTCGTGACACTGCACTTAGATGTCTCAAGGGCAACTCCAACTCCACCTGCAAAGAGCTGACTTCACGGTGCTCCTCCCAAAGCCGTCCTGCCCAGGGCCCCTGGTCGGGGGGGAAGGTCTCTCTGCCTCTCCAAGCTCAGGCCCATCACTCACAGATGTGACTGGACCCCTCCTTCAGGGCCCAGATTTCCTCAGTCACTGAGTCCCACCACCCACACCTGTCCTACCAGATACTCAGTGGCACTCACTCAGCACTGACTCTGTGCTGGGTACCTTGCTGCACACTGTGCACACGTTATCTCACTGGATCTCCACAGCAGTCCTGGGAGGTCGGTACATCACTGCTTTTATTGATTAGATAAATTGTTTCTCTTCCTTGAGTGCATCATCCAAAGTGACACGGATACTGAGCCACAAAACTGGGACTGAAAACCACTTGAAAATTCTACACTCCTACACCTGGCAGCCACCCTAATCTGACTCATCACATCACCTCCTGCTGAGCCTTCTAAATGTTTCTAAGCATTCTACAAGACAAAAGTGATCTACGAGAGCACCCCACTCCCCTACTTAAAATCTGTCAATGACTGTCCACTGCCCTTAGGAGAAAGCCCCACCGGGACTGAGCACAGCCCAACGGCCCGGCATCTGCGTTCCCTGCGCGGCCTCGCCGCCTCACCCACCACGCAGCTCTACACTGGCTGTGTCCAGGACAGGGATGCTGACTCCGTACAACCCGGGGCTCGTCTCAATCGAACAATGATCACCTTCTTCAGTGTCCACCTTCTTCACTGCTGACTCTCAGGAAAATGTTTTCTCAGGATGAATCAATATCTTTTTCCTTACAACTTCCCGTCATTGATAATGAGCTCCCCCCAAAAGAGAGAAGACTTAATTCTCAGTCTCCTTATCTGTAAAGTGAGAATAACAAGGAAATATGTGAGGTTTTAGGAGAAATAATATTCATGTGAGGCTGAGGGACAATTCCCAACATACAGTAAGCACTCTATATGTGCTTGATTACTATTAATAAGAATATAATGCATTCCAGCAACCTTAACTCAATGTTTTATGGCTATGTCCAACAGACTACAGACACACTTTTGGACGAACCGCTTTGAGCACATCAGCACAACATACTGGAAAATGTAAGCGCTGACTCCGTTTACAGCTGCAGCCACCCAGCACTACAGGGCGGGGGCAGTTTCTCAGACTATTACATGTTGCTTGAGCATTTAATTGTCACTAATGAATAAAGACAGGTGTCCTTTAGTCAAAGCTCCTGAAACCTAAATCTTCAAAGATTGATGCAAATTAGATTTCAAGTACAACACTCTCTCTAGAAATTATTTGATAATAGTCTTAGCTCCTCTGCAAATCAAAAGGGCATGTTCTTAATGTATCTGACTACACCGAAAGTGTTGTTTAAAAGAAATTAAGATGAAGCCATCCTAAATAAGCTCTCAGTATCATCTTCACAAAGCCCCACCCAAGGGTCTCATTTCTCACTTCCACATAGGTGTTCAGGTAGCTTAACCTGGGTCTTGGTTTCTTATAACATGGGGGTGGGAAGAGTTGTGGATAGATTTATGTAGCAAATATAAACCTAGGGTAGTTGCTGCATAGAAATCCTAGAAATAAACAAATTGATATATAGTCCTACCCTCAAGAAGCTCAGACTTTCCACTTACAACAGCATTAAAAATCAAATGAGAGATACATATAACAAAAATTTACAAGATTTGTACATTGAATAATTTGAAGTATCACCAAAAAAATTTTAAAAGATCTACATATATGGAAGATATCCCATGTTGATGGAATGGTAGACAATATTGTTAAAAATGTTAAGACTCCCCAAAGTGATTTACAAATTCAGTGGAATCCCTATCAAAATTCCAGCTGACTTCTTTGCACAAATTGAAAAACTGATCCCAAAATTCATATGGAAGTGCAAGGGGCCCAGGACAGCCAAAGCAATCTTGAAGAAGCAGAGCAAAGTGGGAGGACTCACTTTAAAGGGTACTAAAAAGCTAAAGTACTAAGTCAGTATGGTACTGGCATAAGTTTGGAAAAATAAATCTATGAGACACAATAAAATCCCAGGGGGAAAAAACTTACATTTACAGTCAGTTTTCCACAAGGGTGCCAACAACACTCCATGGAAAGAATAGTCTATTCAACAAATGGTGCAGGGAAAGCTGGGTATCTGCAGGCAAAAGAATGAATCTGGAATCTTGACCCCCATATTTTATATAACAAATAAAATTTAATTCAAAATGGATCAGAGACAGAAACGAAAAAACTAAACCTATAAACTTTCTAAAAGAAGACACAGTATAAATGTTTGTGTTCCTAGGATAGGCTTTGGTTTCCTAGATACAATACGAAGAGCACAAGTGATAGAAGAAAAAAGCAGATAAACTGGACTTCATCAAAATTAAAACCTTTTTTTTTACAGAGGACATCATCAAGAAAGTGAAATGACAGGGGAAGGGGGTATCTCAACTGATGGAGTGCATGCTTAGCAAGAAAAATAAAATAAATCAATACATCTAATTACCTCACCTGTAAAGAAATTGTTTTAATGTTTAAAAAAACTAAAGTGAAAGCACAATCTGCACAATAGGAGAAAAATTTTACAAAGCATGTATCTAATAAGAGACTAGTATTCAGGATATATAACAAATGCTTACACCTGAACAATACAAAGAAAATCGACCCAATTTTTAAATTTTCCAAGGATTTAAAAAAATACACAAATGGCCAATAAGCATATGAAAAGAAGCTCAGCATCAGTAGCCAGATCAAAATGAAAATGAGATCTTATTTTACAATCACCAGGATGGTTATAATCAAAACATGCACAATAACAAGTGTTGTTCAGGAGGCAGAGATACCTCATATGCGGCCAGTGGAAAGGGACAATGGTGCAACTTCTTTGGAGAAGTCTGTTGTTTCCTCAAAAGGTTAGAGTTATATGGCTCAGCAATTTCACTCCTACATGTAGAGTCATCCCTTAGTATCCTCGGGGGGTTGGTTTCAGGAACACCCCATCCTGGATTCCATAATCCAAGGATGTTCGAGTCCCTTTACAATCAGCCATCTGGATCCATGAAGTGGAAACTACAGATATGGCGGGCCAACTGTACAGCCAACAGAATGAAAACATATTCTCACAAAAACTTGCACATCAATATTCATGGCAGTATCATTCAGAGTAGCCAAAGGTTACAAACAATATCCATCCATCAATGAACGGATAAACAAAATTACCAAGAATAGTCCCACAAACTTTTGGTCATTAAATCTTTGAGAAAGGAGGTGAGAACATACAATGGAGTAAAGACTGCCTCTTCAGAAAATGGTGTAGGGAAAACTGGACAGCTGCATGTAAATCAATGAAGTTAGACTACTCCCTCACAGCATACACAAAAATAAATTCAAAATGGCTTAAAGACTTAAACATGTAGACAAGACACTATAAACCTCTTAGAAGAGAACATAAGGAAAACATCTGGCATACATCTCAGCAATGTTCTCCTAGAGCAGTCTACTCAAGCAATAGAAATACAAGCAAAAATATACAAGTGGGATGTAATTAAACTTACAAGGTTTTTCACAGCAAAGGAAACAGTAAGCAAAACAAAAAGACAAACTATGGAATGGGAGAAAATATTTACAATATATGAGACTGTCAAGGGGTTAATTCCCAGAATATATAAACAGCTTTTACACTTCATAAGAAAGAAAAATAAACAATTCAATCCAAAAATGGGCAGAAGTGCTAAAGAAACTTTTCTCCAATGAAATCATACAAATGGCCAATAGGCACATGAAAAAATGCTCAATATATTTATCAGAGAAATGCAAATCAAAACTGCAATCAAATATCACATCTCGCCATTCCGAATAGCCATCATTCAGAAGTTCACAAACAATAAATGCTGGAGAGGCTGTGGAGAAAATGGAACCCTCCTACACTGTGGTGGGAATGCAGTTTGGTGGAGCCATTGTGGAAAACAGTATAGAGGTTCCTCAAAAGACAAAAAATTGACCTCCCATATGACCCAGCAATCCCACTCCTAGGCACATATCCAGAAGGAACCCTAATTCAAAAAGACACCTACACCCCAATGTTCACAGCAGCACTATTTACAATAGCAAGATATGGAAACAACCTAAATGTCCACTGACAGATGATTGGATAAAGAGGTTGTAGTATATTTGTACAATAGACTACTATTCACCCATTAAAAAATAATAAAATAATGCCATTTGTAGCAACATGAATGGACCTGGAGAATGTCATTCTAAGTGAAGTAACCCAGGATGAGAGAGAAAAATACCATATGATATCGCTCACATGTGGAATCTAAAAAAAAAAAAAAAAAACAAACAAAAAAAGAAAAAACAAACAAACAAAAAGATAAACTTATCTTCAGAACAGAAACAGACACAGAGACATAGAAACCAAACTATGGTTACCAGAGGGGAGAGGGTGTGGGAAGGAATAAATTGGGAGTTCAAGATTTGCAGATAGTATGTATAGAGTAAACAGCAAGTTTATACTGTATAGCACAGGAGAATATATTTAGTATCTTATTGTAACTTATGTTGAAAAAGAATATGAAAATGAATACAGGTATGTTCCTATATAAATGAAGTGTTGTGCTGTACACAAGAAAGTGATGCAACATTATAAACTGACTAGAATTCAATGAAAATATTTTTAAATAGACAAAAAACGAAAAAAAGAAAAAAGATATTATCAAATCCAAAGAATAATTTACTGATTGAGGCTACAACATGGATGGACCTTGAAAGTTTATACTAAAATAAGCCAGACACAAAAGGGCAAATAGTGCCCTTTTAGGTGAACTGTCTCTAAGCGTTTGTTGTACTATTCCAGTACATTTTCTGGAGGTTTGAAGTCTATCAAAATCAAAATAAAATGTATTATTCATTAAAAACATAAAATGATTCCTCACAGGATGGCTTTAATTATTAAATGCAGAAATGCATGTAAAGCTCCTGGAACAACAATTTGCATGTCCACAGACAGTCACTGTTGTCACTGCCACTCAGAGGGTGGTGCCAGCGCTGATGAGGGCTGCCTCCACTCGCTCCCCTGCAGAGAGGAGTGTGGGCCTGGGCTCTGACAGGAAGGGTGACCATGAACATGGGTTAGACAGAGCCACTCCCCAGACTCTGCGTTACCCAGCTTTCTTATACAAACTGCTCCATCTAACATAAACACGCTACAGGGATGTATCTTACAACACAGGGAATATAGCCAATGTTTTACAATAACTATAAATGGAACATAAAAATAAAAATTGTGCAACTATTGTACACCTGAAACTTGTATCATACTGTAAATCAGCTATACCTTTATAAAAAATTAAAAAATACTTTAAAAATTTTATCACTTTAGTATTCAATTCGGTTTTTAAGTAACTACTAAACAGCTTAGAAAGTATAAAATATTTAAGTGTGATAAGTTTGTTTACATATTTATTTACTTTCAGCCTCCTGCTAAAAGAGAAATTAAACAATTTTTTTAAACACAGCTTAACAACCATAACAACAAAAAGACAAAAGTGAGAGTGAAGACAAAATGGAGATTGAATACTTAAATGAAACCAGGGGAAGGTAAAGTCATAAAAATGAATGCCATGAAGTTAGGGTAAGTGTTAAAGGCCGACTAGAAATTCAGCTGTAAGATTCTTGGCAGCTAAAGCAGAAAGTAAAAGATGATGGGACGGGTGGTAGAGCTCAGTGGTAGAGCGTGTTCTTAGCGTGCACGGGGTCCTGGGTTCAAGTGCCAGGGCCTCCACGAACAGATAAATACACCTAATTACCTACCTCCTAAAGAGCCCCAAAGAAAAGAAAAAGATAAATTTGTTTCCTAAAAAAACCTGATATTAAATTTAGATTAAATACTTAAAAAAAAAAGAAAAATAGAAACAAATGAGTGACACAAGCGATAATGCCCGTGAGATAAATCTGCAGTGGCTGCTGGCAGGTCCCCATGTCCCACGTGGGAAAATCTGAAACACCCTTCTCACCACTCAGAGTCATCCTCAGCCCACATCACCCCTCCCCCTGTTAAATGCAGGAGCACGGGTAGGGCCCGGCCTTTGCTCTCTCTGTGTCATCACAGTGAGACAGGATGGAAGGGGGCAGAGCACAGCCATTCAAGGAAGGCCACAACAATTAACATCAAAATGGTGAAGGATTCAATCCCCAATAGGCCTTGAGGCTCAAGATGAAGAGATATAACTTCTAGCAGAGCTTGAGCTTCATTATACACCCATTGTAATAGTAACATGGTGAATAACATGCCCCAAGGCACCATGGCCATCCCAAGGCTAGCCACAAAAGGTCACAGGGTGGGAAATGGCCAACTCCCTGGGAATCCCAGCCCCTTGCCCTTAGGCTGCTCAGTCTACTTATTAGCATATGAAACAACCAAGCCGAAGAAAACGAGCAACACAGAGCCACCTCGCGGTCACCACTCTCTCTCCCTCTTCCGAGAAGGCCCACACTCTGTCTGTGGAGTGTGTACCTACTTTTAATCTGAGCACCCGAACCCCACAACTCGTGGCCTTTCTCTTGCCTTTCAATGTGTCTCCGTGAATAAATCTACCATTACTCAACAGTGGCTTGCTCTTGAAATCTTTCCTGCATGAAGCCAAGGACCCACGTCTGGTGGGGCACATTCCAGGGGCTCAACCAAAGTCTGGGACACAGCCCTTCTCATGCCCCACATCTGTTTTCTTGTATCAACAGGACTGGGATATGAAGGGAGTTCTGAGGCCCCAGCTAAGGGACAGAAGCAGCCCCCAGAGCTCAAAATGGTGGGCAGCCCCTCCCCCAGCAGGGGCCCTGAGGTCGGCCCTGTTCTCTGTGGTTCCCTGTTGTGCTGACCCCCTACCAGACAGCGTTCTCCTAGGCCTGTCCCCACAAAACCCTTCTCTCCAAAATTCAAGCACATCATGTCACAGTCCTCTTATTCAACCAGGAAGTTTTCAGCGCACTTTTTCCTTCCCTAGTAAAGAATCTATCTGTCCTCCCTCACATCCCACCACTTCTTTCTTTGTGAGAACTCTGTACTCCTCACATACCATCCTGAACGCAGCTGCCTTGCTAGCTGGGACCGAGATGCTTCAGTCTCACACAGCCTGCGTCCTTTCACTTTCCCCTTTCTACCTTAAAAAGCCTTTCCTGAGTCTCCCACCCCTCTGATTCTGAACTTCACAAAGTGCTGAGGTTGCAGTCACTGTGTGCATACCTCCCAGGTTTTGGCTAGTTTTCCTTCGAAAGATCTTCACTAAGGAGCTGCATCAAGAAGTTTAAAGAGGCTATTCTTACATCTGAGCTGAGGAGCCTGCATAAAATTTAAATGGCTTTGAAGAGAGAGTTAACCAGGGACAGAGAGGCCGCAGGTCCTAGTCAACAGTGTCATGAGGCAAAATGTTCTTCAAAGGCTCAGAGTGGCTTCGGAACACGGAGTCGGCAGGGAGGAGATGCCAGGCAGTGAGTGGGGTGAGTGACACTGGGTACGCTTCCCCAGCTGGGGAAGAATTGGATTTTGTTCTAGTTTTCCAAACAATTTCTGACTACCTTTTTCTCTTATTGTCACATACCATTTCCTATGAATTAAGAAAAATCAATGTCAGTCATTTGCGCCACTTGGTAGAAGCTACACGATGCCATTCACAGGGCTGGGATATAACAGCCACACCAGTCTAGGTTGAAAGACCAGTGGGGGTATTTCCAAGGTAATCACGGGCATGCAACAAACTCCCCAGTTTCAATTACCTCATCTCAAATGTGAGGCCAATAAAACTACTAAGCAAGGTGCGTGATGATTATGGCCGACATCTGTTTACTAGGTAAGTGCCCATGACAGCTGCCGCTGAATGGGGAATGAGTATGATCAACGAGGCCAAGTCAACCTGGTCACACGTGCCCTGCCTTCCTGCGTTGGTGCAGGACCGGAGTTTGTTTAGCTGAGATGAACGCCCCCAGAGCAGCCCCGAAGGGAAAGCTCCCACCTCTGCGTGGTGAGGCGTGTTCCTTTCCTTCTCAGAGCTGATCACACTTTGCAGTCGTCTGTTTTTACATTTATCCCCTTAGTACCTGCCTCCCCTCCGGAGTTTTGCTTAAGCAGCACAGGTCCAGGTTTGTGTTGCTGCCTACTGGATATTCTGGGCTGGGAGACAGGCGACCCCACGTCTGGCTCTGGGGCTGAACGGAGAGGGCAGAAGGCCCAGGGGCCCATGCTGAACCGAGGCCCCAGCACCCAAAATTATGGTCTGACTTTGGGCAAATTACACAGTCTTCTTTACCCTGAGATTCCTCATCTGTCCATGAAAATAACTGCCCATGGCATATAGAGTTTCAAGGATTAAAGGAAATCACCAAATTCACAACCTATTCACGGGGCTACCAGTGCATCCTCAACAGGCACATGCTACCTTTACGGCTGTGACACACGCTAAGCGGGGCGGACAGACACAGTGAACACTGCTAAGTGCCTGTTTGTTAAGTGTTTCATGAGTGTTATAATACTGTTTACAACTTACAACAAACCCAGGAAGAAACGAATATTATAATGCACATTTCACAGATTCACCAACAGATTAAGGGAGGTTACGCTCTAGTCCAAGGCCCTTTGGTGAGGAAATGGCGATTTAAACCTGTATCTGAGCCCAGGCCTGGGCTACATCTCTCTCCAATCCACCTGTCCAATACACAAGTTTGCACAGGCCAGCTCTTAAATGCAATGTGTGCCACCGTTTGTCAATGTTTGTTAATTACCATAAGCTGCTCTCAGAAACTGCTACAGAAAAGACAGGTGGACCCATATCCCTGCCAACAAAGTAGAGGAATTCTGCCTTGCCTTCTCCTGTAATGTGCAGAAACCCTTCCCTACACCACCAAATTCAAATGTATGCTTCATCCGTGTTTATGTTTGCACACGGAATATTAAAGTAGAAGGTACCTGCAGTAATTCTATCTCGGTTCCTTTCCAAGTTTCCAGATTATCCACAGTCAGTCTGTGAATGAAAATACTACAATGTGAATGAAAATACTGCAACCATGTCAGTAAACAAATAATGCTGAAACCAAGTCATCAGCGGCTGCCGCCATCCCCCAGCGAGGACAGGCCTGAAGACCAGCCTCTACAGCCACTCACAACAGTGCCCTCTGAACAGAATGAGAATAAGAAAAGACAGGATACTTGCCCTAGATAGCTAGGTGCTTGTCTAAAGAATGAATCCAGTGAGCCCAAATGATACATAGAAAATCACTAAACTCTTTAACTTGACATACCTGGCTTTCTTTAGATAACAATGTTTTATTGTTCCAACTACCTGGTCTTTGTTGTAAAGCTCCTATATATCCTAGCTCCTCCCCAACCTCTTCGGAGCAGTCCCTCCGAGCGATCTGAGAGGCTGTCATCCCGGCTCGAGTCCTCCCGCCAAATAAACATAACTCTTAACTTTTAGGCTGCGCATGTATTTCAGTCAACAGTTTTGGACACCACGAAGGGACCCAGAGCAGACTTTCTCCACCTGAACTCTCCGAGTATCCGGAGCCTTGGTACCAGCAGTGGCCCTTTGCGCCCATCCACCTCCTCGGGGAGCCCAGATGAATTTGGGTGAGTCTATCTTGGTTCTCGGATCTCCCATATTGGGTGATAATCCTGAGCTTTATTTGGCGGTGTATCCAGGTACCTGGCCCTCCAGTTGAAAGATACTGGGGGGGAATAGCCCACCCAGTGGAGACATACGGGGTGGGGCCTGGTTGAAATATAACGGGAAACACCCATCTTCAGGAGACGTCCAAGGTGGGGCTGGTTGAAAGATACCAGGAAAATACCCAGTGGAGACATCCAGACTGGGTCCATGTTGAAAGACACTGGGGTCAGGACTGAGTGGTTAGGTAAGAGGCTGGTCTAATGTTTTCCTCAATTTGGTTACCTCCATTGAATTTTTCAGAATAAAAGTAAAACTCTTATGAGGAACCTTTCAACTCCAAAAATGGGACCCCCTTCCTGGCTGGTAACAGTTTTCTCGGATGACTGAGAAACTTGCAGGAGTGGTATAGGCAAAGACTTCATGCCATAGAGTTGTCCCTGCGGGAAAACCTACTAGCAATTTTATTCTGACAACCCTACCTTAGAATGGGGAAAAGGACTTTCAAAAAAGAAAAGAAAGAAAAGAAAGAAAAGAAAGAAAAGAAAGAAAAGAAAGAAAAGAAAGAAAAGAAAGAAAGAAAGAAAGAAAGAAAGAAAGAAAGAAAGAAAGAAAGAAAGAAAGAAAGAAAGAAAAGAAAGAAAGAAAGGAAGAAAGAAAGGAAGAAAGAAAGGAAGAAAGAAAGAAAGAAAGAAAGAAAGAAAGAAAGAAAGAAAGAAAGAAAGAAAGAAAGAAAGAAAGAAAGAAAGAAAGAAAAGGAAAAAAAGATAAAGAAATGACAGATTGCCAGCCTCCAACTAATACCCCAGCCAGGTTTATATACATACAAAACTTACAAATTTAATTGGGAATTAACAAAAAACCTCCCTCTTAAAGTAACTAACCAGGCCAGATAAAAACATTTTTTGGAATTCTGGACTTATAAAAACCAAAACCCTTTTAGGGGGAACTTGGATTTCTCCTCCTGTGTCCTTGAAATATAAACGTTTTATCTTTCGCTGGGTGTTTTATGTGTGTGTATGTATGTATATATGTGTTTCCTTTTTGTTTTTAATGGAAAATTTGGACTCTGCCATGCAAAAGGTACAAGTATTGTGTACATATGGTGGCCACACAAATAAATTGGGATTCTCAACAATCCTTTGTACCAATTTTCAGGCATTTTGCCATCTTAACCTTTGTTGCATCAGTCTGGACCATGAACTGCTTTACCTTTTGGAGAGTAAACTTTTGAGTTATTTTAGGCAGCACCCCTACTCTCATTTGGAAAACCCTCTTCATCTTATTCGTTTAAAATCACTATATATATATAAATTGATGGCCATATGATGGATCCCTTAATTTGGAAAACTTTTAAATTGGTGAAAGTTGAAAGAGCTCTCATTATAAACAGCCGTTTTATTGGTACCTATTAAAATCAAGTTTAAAGGTAGAAAATATATCTAATGGTTAATCTAAGAACTTATTTTAAAAAAACTGGTTTAAAAAGCTACATTTATGTTTTTCCTTTCCCATTAATGGTTTTAGAGATGTTAATAAAATCTTAGAATAATTAATGTCAATTAGGTTGAGTAACTGGAAAAAAGAATGTAAAAATGTCGAAAGATTTTTTTCTTAACAGAAAAAAAAAAAAAAGATAAGGGGATTATCCAAAATGGGTAAATTTTTTTGATGGTTATTTTGAATGAGATAAATAAAATGGACATTTTTGGATTTAGAGACAAGGTTTTGATACTACACTACATAAAGTTAAAAAAAAAAATGGCCAAAGTGATCACCTACTGCCCCCCAAAATTAAAGTTCAAAGAAGTCCGTTTTATTTGCCCCAGTTTAAAATGTATGTATTTATAGGGATAGATACATATAATATATGTAGACTGTGATATTTGATCAATGACTGGGGCAACGGACCAATTAATCAAATTAAAAGTTGAGAAGGGCCTAAGTTCTTTGGCTCAAACTTGGGGATCCCAGAGACTTTTCTATAAAATTAGATACAGTGAAAAAAAAAAAAAAAAGAAAGAAAGAAAAGAAAAGAAGAAAAAGGCTTCTGGCATTCCTTCTAGAAATAAAAATTATTGATTAAACCTAATAAATATTAAAATTAAAGGTATAAGAGTTAATAAAATTGAGATAAAAGTTTGTAAAATTGGTATGTTTAAATGGGCTTTATATAAACTTTTTGATTAATTATGTTGTGGGATAGATGTGTTTCAATGGAAAAACGCTTCCCCTTCTTGGTATTACAAGGCTGGGCACATTTCTGTCCCTCAGAAAATATTAATTGAACAAAATAAAGGGAACCAATAGAGTTACATGAGCCGTCCAATATAATGTAAAACTAAAAACTAATATTCAGTGGCTAATAGAAAAATATAATAAGAGGTTTACCCTGGGTTTAACTTATAACTCAAGGAAAAGAGACCTTACTAAATGCCTTATGCAAGCTTTGGAAGACAAGATAAATTGAACCTTAAAGTTTTAAAACATGGAATTCTTTGTTTACAGCTCTTCTCACTGATACAAAAAAGCCAAATAAGGAGATACAATTGGGCCTGCGTGACAGAGCAGTTCTCTGGGGAACTGGAAGTGTCTGTCATTGTCTTGCAGATCAGAAATGTATATACAGCAAACAGTGACCTAGGACTGAGCCTAATTAGCTCAATGAGATAAAACTTAAGGCCAAAGAAATTTTTGGCATTTTAGAACTCAGAACTCTGATGGGTCCGTCAGACTTTGTCAAGAAATCTTAAATGTCTTTTCCATAAATAGTAAGCCTTAGTGATTTGAGCAAGCAAATTAAGCTTACTCCAACTATTATTATACCTATCTTATAAGTAAGTTTTAAAGTGAAGCTATGAGATCTCTAGCTTTGGTCTGTTTATAAGCCTGAGTACACATTATAGATGTGAGATATTTCTACAGCTAAAAAAAAAAAAAAAAAACAAAGTCAAAGAGCTCTGCTTAATTGAAGTAAAAAATAATAGCTTACAAATTAAGTATTTTTAAAATAAAAACTGACTAAGTTGACCTCCAGGTTCACGTGAACTGGAAAATATTCAATATTAAGATAACACGGTATTGTTTAGTTTAAGTATGTTCTAATTAATATAGACATCTTTAAAGTCATCAATATTAAGTATAATACCTTTACTGTACCTAGGTTTAATGAAAGTCAAATAAGATCCTGTTATATCTGTTACAGATTTGTCAAAAAAAAATAATAGTAATGTGGTGTGATAAAATTTGAAGTAAATTAAATGCAAATGAGATGAGAGTTTTGGGTAAATTTTTTATAATATATATTTAAAATGTATGCTTAAGATAATCTCTAAATGTTTGGTATCTAAATTCTAGAGTTGTGCTAAATTAAGTTAAATGATAGGATTTTATTTAATAGCTATACCATTTTCAGATAAAATAAGATTGAAATATGAATTACTTAACATATGACTTCCTCTTACAGAGAAACTAAAGGTGTTTAGAAATATTAATAAATGCTTGGTGCCACTCTGAAATAGTCTCTATTATTAAGGGAAAGATCTCAGTATCCTAGGAAGGTAAGATAAATTTGTAAAGGAAGATATAAGGAATGGAATTATATTTTGTTAATGAAAAATAGTGACTTTGTCCTGAATCTGGTTACTTCTGAATGGAAGAGAAAATAAGGGACACACTAATACGAGTATAGAAAGCTGGGGAAGGCTTGTGGAAGAGGAACCCTGAGGAAAGAGTTTTGTACATGGTCAGAATTGGCTAAGTTTAGAATCAATTTGGGCAAAGTAAATGAATCTTAGAAGTAAGCTGGTACAAGACTAGATTTGTTTTTCTCTCTGTTAAGGGGACAAAATTTTCTTAAAATATTAATCCACCTTCAGTAACAAATTGTAAAGCTTCTTATACGACTTAAGTGATCTGTTGTGCCTTTACCTTTGAAATATTTTATTGTTAATGAGTAAGTACTACTTTACAGTGATCTATACGTTTATCTGACCAAGTGTTTTGAAAACTTTTAACAAGCTCCCCAAATATCAATTTCTCTTTAAAATTCTTTTAGTCTCCAGTTAACTATGGGATGCTACAAAGGGTCCCTGAAACATCTCAAAGAGAGATTTTAAAGTAGTAAGTTTCATTTGGCATGTTAACTTACATGGGAAGTATTGTCAAATGAATAATAAATCTTCCTAGGTTATATTGTATGAGAAAATATTATTAATATAGATATTCTAGAAATTATATGGACTCCCTAACATTCTGGTATATCTGAAATGTTACCAGTCATAATTCTGGTTATTGTGACCAGGTTTCTTTATAGATTACAGTGTAATGTTGTTTAACCTTGCTGTTAATTCTGTTGTCATTTATAGGCAGGTAATTGTTTTCTTCTCATGATTTTGCAAAATACTCTCTCTTCAAGGAGATTTACTGATTTCTAATAAATTTCAAACTATAGCACTGAAATAAACTGGGTAAGAAATTTTAAAGGTCTAATGAAAACTCTGATTAAAAGAATTAGTTACGTGGGACTGAGTAAACTGATGAATATGGTTACAATATTTGATTTTGTCTGAAATACTACTGGCTTTTAACCTGTTTATCAGACATAAAGAAACTCTTCTCCTTAAACTAGTTATGATTCACGTCAATTTGATAAATTATACCTATGTAAGCAGACTTAGAACAGTTATCTTTTCTCTCTATCTGATCCCTCAAGAGACTAAAATCTTTAAGGTCCCCAGTAGCTCTATGAGATAAATTAGGAAGATCGTCTCCTAACAGGTATAGGAACCTCAAGGTATTTTAAGGACTTCAAAAAGAAAAGAATTTACCTAAATCTGTTAGGCAGAAATCTATGACAAGCCCTTGACGGGGCTTTCCCGGCCTTAGCAAACCTTATTAACATTCTAGCTTAAAAGTCCTTATTAAAAGTTCCAACACAGCCAATTTAAAAGAGCCTATATGATCAAATAATCAGACTTAACTTGTAAACAAATTCACCTTGATTTGACTATATTTGATAAAAATGAGGGAACGTAAGAGAGAAAAAGATTATATTTTAGTGGATATTAAATTCTCGTTTTGTTAATTGAGGTCTATATTTAGTAAGACACTTCCCAGATCATTCCTTGCTGTCATGTTACATTGCTGCAAAGTTTAATTGAATTATTAAAAGGACACTGTATGTTTCTTTCTGAAGCTTAGTAATATATCCTTGGGTAAAGATCCAATGCCCCATGACATGCGGCCAGGGTATTATACATACTGGAACAGGCATGACTTAAAAAACTGTCTCCAACATGAATGGAAGGACTGTATCAGGTACTCTTAACTAGACCATACACAGCAAAGCTGAAGGAAACTGACTTTCAGATTCATTTCCAATCAGAAAGAGCCCCTGCAGTGCACTGGCCTATAGAGCACTGCTCACCTTAAAACAATGCCCAAATGGAGAAAAAGCTACCAGGCCAGGATGAGAAGACGACGACATATGAGGTAGACAGCTGACCCAAGACACCAGACCAGGCCTGTATACCAATTACTTTGATAATTTCTCCTACCTTTGATTATGAACTACTCCAATTGTTAAGTTTATGGTAAATTACCTATGTCTAGTACTTCTGTGTTACCTTGGTGGGTTTCCCTACTCCAAGGCTCTAACTAGATAGCCCTCAGAAACGTTATTCTAAAAAGGAAATTATAGTTCTGTTTAGGCCACTGTTGATCTTACAAGGTGGGAGACCTCACCTGGCCAATTAATACCTGCTCGAAGCCTGACCATAAATACGAACTTTCTCGTAAGATCACTCAAACTCAGTCAGAAACACAAGAAAAATTTGAACCCAAAAATATAACTTCTTGACTATTAAATTCTTAATCGTGACTTTATTAACGTTACTAGCTGTATTACTTATATCCTGTCTATTTTATAAGATTGTTTTCTCTTACATTTCCCAAAGTGTAGCTAGGCCTACAACAAGATTGATGATGTCAAATCATATTGAAGAAATGCATAAAATTTATAACCCTCCATAAAATAATTATAACAGTGTGATTCTAGGTATGGGAATGAGCAACGAAGGGTAAACATTCCCTGGATCATAACAGACTAGTAAGACAGGCCATCCAGAGAACTTTTAGTATCAACAGGGCCTGATAAAAACACCTAACACCTTGAATGGCAGGTCAGAAGTTTCTTCAACCTGAACTAGGAATGAGCCTTCATAGCACCTTGGGACAAAATTGGTCATGAAATGTCTCTCAAAATATTGGTTGAATTTAGGACCAAGGGGGAGCACTGTGAATGAAAATACTACAATGTGAATGAAAAAAAGGCAACCATGTCAGTAAACAAAGAATGCTGAAACCAAGTCATCAGCAGCTGCCACCATCTCCCAGGGAGTACAGGCCTATAGCTCAGCCTAGGCAGCCACTCAGAATGGTGCCCTCTGAGGGGACTCAGAATAAGAAAGGACAGAATACTGGCCCTAGATAACTAGGTGCTTGTAAAAGGAATGAATTCAATGAGCCAAAATGTTTACTTCCTCCCATACAAAGAAAATCACTAAATTCTTGAACTTGAGATGCCTGGATTTCTTTAGATAACAAGCAATCTTTTATTCTTCCAACTCCCTGGTCTTTGTTGTAAAGTTCCTATATAATCCTAGCTCCTCCCCTACTTCTTGGGAGCAGTCCCTCAGACAGATTTGAAGGCTGTCATCCCGCCTCGAGTCCTCCCGCCAAATAAAGCATAACTCTAAACTTTCAGGCTACACATTTTTTCAGTCGACAAGTCCCAGAATAGACACAACTCATCAATTCTGTAATGGAACACACTGGATCAGGAACCAAAAGCATGTTCTAGTCCAGAAAAACTACGGGACCCTCTTTCTTCCTGTCATTATACAGTCCCACCAGAACTCATTAATTTACTGTCTGCTCATCTGGCAACCAAACTCAGAGAAGAGTCAACTCAGCAGAGTGCTGTGCTGGGGAGAACACCCCGCAGCAGCATGGCGGGCTGCCTGACCTCCCGCACGATCTGCTGACCCCTAGTGTCCTCCGTGGAGACCAGGCCAACAAGCTGTTCCCAACAGCTGCAAAGTCCCACACATTAAATAAAAGCATTTTATTTTATACGATATGTTACGTATATAACCATCTCTGAAGACAGCTTTGCAAGAAGCCCAAATCTTCAACATTAATCTGCAAAGGCAAATGCTGCCCCCAAGGGAAAACAAGTCTTAAAACGATGCTAAGGCCTCCAAAGTCCTCTCCAGGACCATCAATCAAACTGCCTGCAGGCCTGCAGCTGCAGGCGGCAACATGTCTGTTGTCAAAGCAACCCCTTCCTGCCGTCAGGTGCTATAATGACCCTCTACGCCCTCCCATCTGAGGGTAAGAGCAGCCAATGCAGAACCTTGCAGGGAAGCACTGACAAGACTGGACACAGAGGATCAGAGCTAAACTAAGCCTTTTGATGACACGAGCTTTTCACTGTGTCATTTTACAGATGAAGATATATAGAGAGAGGTGGGGTGATCTTGCTCAAAGTCACACAGCTAATAAGTGGCAAAGTCTGTAACCCAGCTACACCCTCCGGTGTGACGCCCCTGCTGGGACACCCACAGGGTTCTCTCGTGCCTGACAGACCAGTCCTTTACTCTCACTCATAACCCACCACAGGTTCTGACACTAGCCTGCCTTTTCAGCCTCTTCTCCCTCTAGTTTCTCAGGAACAAGGCTGCTCGGGACACTGTGTGACTTCCGGCTCCCCAAACCCTCCGGGCTCAGGGTGGTCTTGCCTGTGCACCCAGCACCCTGCTCAGAGGCTCTTCCTCCCCTGCAGGAGGACGTTTCCACTCTCCGCAGGGACACCCCCTCAGGGAAGCCCTCTTTTCGCCCTCAGCATGGCAGGTGTCCCAGGCCACATCCCGAGCTGCCCATTAGGACTGCGGGTGCCCAGGTTTGCTAGTCAGACCAGCAGCCTCAGAGCCAGTGTTTGTGCCATGGTCACCCTGCAAACCTACTGCCCGCCACACAGCCCCCAGCCAGCAGGTCACCTGGAAGTCGCAGCAAGTGCCCCACCCAATCCCGAAGTCTCTTCATTTGCCAGCACCAATGATGAATGATCTCCAACCTTTGGTCAGTTTTGCACAAAAAGGCACATTCCACTGTGAAGCAGGGGGTTTTCTCTTCTGCTCCCCATCCTTACTAGAAACGTCAAGGGAAGCCAAAAGGCCTTTTCTCAACCCTTTTCTGATGACAACCTCCCACCCACAATATTCACATGCTCAAGAGCTTTGGGTCCACTTGGTTTTGTTTCCCATACACTAAGTGGATCAAAACACTGCGGGATTCTTTCTCTTTTGAGAGTATTTGTTTGTTCTGAGTTTATCGGCTTTAATCACCTTTTGTGTGTCTCTTCAGTGTCCCTAGCAGTTGCCACTTCTTACTCCCTTCAGCAGCCTCCCTCCCAACTTCTAGTCTAGGAAATCAGCTCTGATGAGGGGCCCGGGGGCAGTCACAGAAGATGGAACTAAGGCACAGAGAGGCGACATAATTTGCCTGAGAAGATCAGCTTCAAGCCCCAACACTGTGTGTCACGTCCCTCTGTTTAATTCTTATGCTAAACTAGTTAACTTTTTATAGATTATGGTTATAAACAGATGAGGTATCAAAATACATACAAGGACACACATCAACTCTATGATGTTCATTAACTCCACTATTTTGTTTCTATTTATTTTATTTCTGCTAAAAAAATTAGGAACCTCTGCAGTCAATATAGCAAAATGTTAATGGGTTTTAAATCCAGAATGTAGAGGCGTAAGTGTATCATTAATCATAATTATTTGTATGCTCACAAAATGATTTGACAGTCTCTCTCCCCTCCCGCTACATGCTACTGGCTCTCACCTGAGCTCCCAGACCACACATCGAACAGCCTTTCACTTTAGGCACAGCTGAACTCATCAGTTTTCCCCCAGAGCTCCCTCTGCAGCTTTCCCTCCTCAGAGCACAGCAGGACCATCACTTACATCATTAATCCATCCAGAAACCTGGGCCTAACTCCATCCTACCTTCACAGACATCATTCATCCTTTCCTTTTTACCATCTAAACATGCCTAAAGTCTGTTCGTTTTTTCCCAGTGACTGTCCCACTGACTGTCCCACCGCTCAGGTGGAAGCCACCAACACTGCACACCTGGACTCACGAGTCTCCCAAGTGACCCCACAGCCGCTCTCCCATACTAGACACAAATGGGATATTGTCACTCCCGTGCTTTTATGACTCTTTTCAAACCTACTGTTCTTAGAAGAAACTCCAAGTTTTTCACCTGGTGAAGGTGTTTGCCATGAAACTTTGAGCTCAGGAACGGCAGGACCCCCCTCCTTCTTGGCCCTCCCCTTTCCCCAAGGCCCAGCCCTCTCACACTCAGCCCCACCCTCTGGCACAGCGCTGGCTCAGGAGAACCTGCTGAGCTACACCAGCCTGTATTCTAACCCTGGTCTTGAGTTCTTAGCAAACTGCTTCACTTATCCATACAAATCCAAGGTAGATTAGGAAGATTTTAGATGTTGAGCTAGACTATTGATTTGGGGATTTTGCACTAGCAACCTGTAAGTACATGTTCTAATGATTCTGTCTTCTTAAAACCACACCCAGGTTTTAGTAGTATTTGTGGAATGTCTTCGGAGTAAAAGGGACTGTACTTTAACGGACTATATGTTTTATAACATGAACAACCCGGACAGGGTCACAAATGGAATCGTCTCACAAGTGACAGAAGATAGGTGAGAGGCACAAAGCAACAGGTCTCAAAGATGGTAAGAGCAAAGTTGTTTCGCCAACCCCCCAAAAATTCCTGAAAGAACCAAAAATTCTGAATTTTGAAAGTAAAAGGCTATCATATATAGAAATAAAATAAATGATCCTCTTCATCAGTGTTTCAAGATCTGACTCCAGATATTTTAGCAGGCCATACTGAATCCTAGCACAGAAAAATCAGATGGACTAGTGATGAGTAAGTTCCAGGAAAACGGCAGTAATTCCTCCACTTGTGTAAAGACATACACTCACCTGCCGAAGGTGCGTGTAGAACGCATTCTGGAGAAATTCGGAAGCTTCCAGGGTCCGCTTCTGAATGGCAAGGACACGGACAGCTTGGGAGCATGCTTCTAACTCAGTCACCGGCATTCTTACACTGCAGGGGGAAAAGGAGGTCCTCAGTCGAGAGCAGAGATATTCCTGTCGTGTCTCCCAGGCCGCGCCTCGGGGACTCAGTGCCCTGCAGCAGCCCGGCCCCAGGCGAGGACATGCAGCATGGCCCACCCAAGCAGGAGGGGCACTGTGCTTGAGAAATCCCATCCCCGATGGGGGCAAGAGGGGCTGGTGGGGTTGAGTGAACCTATAAATGCCCACAGAAATATGCCTGCATTCATTCAAGTGATACAAGCAAGAGTAGCAGGCTATTTAACAAAACTTCAATTTTCAGTGGAAATTTTGCCATTCCTTTCCACTTGTCCCCTGCACTCTGAGACAGGCTTAGGCTCTCTCACACCTGCAACTCTGAAGCAATAGTTGTGAAGTAATTTTACTTTGCTGCAAGTGTCCTCGCTCCCCGTGTCACTGTTTCTGTCCTCTCTTAACACAGTTGGATATCTTCCTGGATCTCTACCTGAGTTCCTTTCTCCTCCTCCTCAGATCCTGAGATAAAGGACAAGTGAAGACACATGACCAGAAAAGGCACTGTGGACTTGACCGAAATCCACAGTGACCCCCTAAGTGAGTGCTGCCCACCCCTTACCTTCGATTCTCAAGGTTCTGCCCAGGGTGACATCCAGCCCAGAGAGGTGGCCCAATTAAAAGCTATGTGGCTTGGGCACGGGGACAGGTACAGGAGCTGGTTCCGGGGCCAGGCCCCTCCCCACGTCTGCTCCCCTCTCCCCCGAAGCCCCGCTGCCAAGCACTCAGGCTCCGTGATCTGATGTCCTTCTCTTCTACTCTATTCCAAACCCTTTTCCTTTTCCTTTTTTCCCTAATTATCCCCAGCTGGAGTGATTTTTCAATCGCAGTATCTAAAAAATTTCCTGCAGACGAAAATGAGCTCTCCAGATATCAATGCCCATATGCTGGCTCCTGAAGAGAGCCGCTGGCTAGGGGGACCCTCACCAACACTCACGGGGCATCAGACATGTTCCAGGGTCGGCCACCCCCAACAAGAGTTTGCTGTGACCCCTATGCCCGCACAGCATCCCTGCTCACAAAAATATAGTTGGCCCGCTTATCGGTTATTAAGAAGCAAAAATACAAAATTGCTCATGTTTCTTACTAAAATTATCTATGAAGCGGAAAAGGGAATTGTAATAGAAAAGTACAATTTTGACCCCATGTTAGGTCTGTTCCTTTGGCTTTAACCCTGTGCCCTGTTTTCTAGGCTCAGACTTGCTATCTCTGCACCATTTGTAAAAGAAAGTTGATTTTAGACTGAAATATCCAGGACAGCCTCTTCTCCTGGCCGTGATCTTGAAGGATGCTAACTAATCTGCACTTATGTAGAGATGGCAAGTTGCAAAATAGAGAATAACTTTGTTTTATTTTTGGAGGTTTTACAGGGGCAACATGATTTGATCCACATGGACAGCTGCAAGAACAGCGGATTCAAAGGACAAGCAATTCATACAACAAGAAGTTTCCAACAACCAACTGCAGCCCCGCCCCTTTTTAGTATAAAAGGAGACTCAATTCTGACTTGGGGAAGATGGTTCTCCAGGACATCAGTCTGCCATCTTCTGGGTCTGCCAGCTTTGCAAATAAAGTCACTATTCCTTGCTCCAACGCCTCATCTCCCAGTTTATTGGCCTGTCATTCGGTGAACAGAATGAGTTTGGACTCGGTAACAAAATGACTGCATTGGAGGTAGTATGTCTCCACTGTCTCTTCGTTTCCAATATGTAACATGCACATTATTTATGATCTGGTGCAAATAATTCATCAAAGACAACCACAAAAAGAAACTATACTCACCCAGCTATCAACACTGAAGTCAAAACCTGTCAATTTTATATGCTGTTTAAGAACACAACCGAAAAACCTAACATGGGGAGTCGATTCCACGGAAATAAAATTATTTCTACTCCTTCAAAACTTTTTCTTTTCTTTTCTATTTTATTTTGTTTTGCTTATTGAAAAGAAAATAAAAGTCAAATAATTTTATTTCACGTATTTTTGTTATAGCTACATAATTTAAATACTACAAAAAGACTTAAATTGCAATAAAAAATTGTTCATATATTAGTATAAAGATATATACACAATCAATGGGGATTAGGAAAGGAATGGACATTTACTAAAAATCCACTGCAATCCAGTCTTTTACAAGCATATCATGGAATATAAGCTCTATTATCCAGGGAGCCTCACCCACATTCTCACTACTGAGTCCCTTAGTAATCAACCACTAAGTCACCAGCATAGAACCATGTGATCAGTATTTTAGGAATAAATGAGGGAATTAGCTCATTCAATTCTAAAACAAAAACCCTAAAATAAATACTGAACTTATTTACAGATAAAGAAAATTTGTCCCCAAAAAAGTAAAGTTTCTTCCTCAAGGTCACAAAGCTATTAACTGGTAAAGGTAAGATTTGAACTAATCTGCCTGATTCTAAAAACTAAGGTGGAAATCCCATTCGACTGGGGAGTGTCCAGCTGCACAGCCTATCACCCTATCTTTGTTCAGAGCTGGCCTTAGACAGCCTGAGACAGCACCACATTCCTGTGGAACTCGAGGGCAAATGATAACAATAAGGATTTTATATCCAGCAGTTTCTTAGGTTTCATGTATATAAAGTGTCAGCAGGTCAGCAGAAAATCTCTGGGAACCATGAGTGGGTCCAGACCTTTTTGCTGATTAGAAACTCAATCTATCAGGATAGAGTGACCTTCCCATGAGAGGCCACATGGACATAAACTAAAGGCAGCTGAACAATGGAAACTAGCAAGACCCCGGAACTCAAGCAAGGATCCCTGCCATCCCCCACCCAGTTGCCTCTTCATCTGCGTGGACATGAAGACAGAAGACCCGGGTTCTTGTCCAAGTTACACTATCATGGATTCTCACCCATAAAAAGTTACGACTCTATGCTGTCGTAAGACCTTTCCAACTCAAATACGATGACACCAATATCTCAGCAGAATATCTATGTCTCCACTTCCCCTCTTCTAATAGGAGACTATTTCTGTGGACACAAAGCAGAAATCCAATTTAAAAAACCATGCAAGAAGCCAGGCGAATTTCTGCTTAAGAGACTTTGCTCTCACGCTCAGTGAATGAAAACTCAGAAAAAGTGGTCCTTCTCCCTCAGCATGTGGGAGGTAGCCTGATTGTGTGTGTGTGTGTGTGTGTGTGTGTGTGTGTGTAAATCAAATATAATCATGTCTGGGACGTGTACAGATTATTTTTAATTTCACTGTAATTTCATGGGGATGAGCCAACATTTAAAGTAATTTGAATGTAGTGTTCTGAGACAGACTCAGTCTCTTTTGGTGGAGGAGGTGAAAGGGGAGAGTAAAGGAGGAAAGAGGTAAATGAAGCAAAGAAGTAAGAATACTGCTAGGGAAAGGCAAGATGTTAATTTTGTTCCTCATTGCATCACATACAAATTAGGGACTGGGTTTCCCCCAATGTCTTATCGAGCACTGAGTTGCAGAAGAAGAGGCGACAGCCCATTTCTCACTGAGATTGTGACTGTACGTGGCATCTTATAGACACAAATCATTTACCCTGATCAAACACTCTAGCAGCAGGCTGTAATTCTCCTGTTTTGAGAGACAAGAAAACAGGAGTTCAAAGCGGGTAGATAACTTGACAAAAGTCAGAGGACCAGTAAACAAGAGAGGATGAATTCAAACTCAGATCTGAATGCAGAGTCTCATCTTCCCACTCCCAGGGCTGGAAAATCCTTAACACACAGGCTCCCCAGCTCCCCTGCAGTGTTCCTGGCGCCAAGCATTTCCCATGGTAATGGTCTCCAGTTCTCACAGACACAGCGCTCTGTGCAGCCAATGACCTTGATCAGACCTTGATCATCTACCTGCCACGCCCACCAGGCTTCACCATACAGGCAGGAAAGCTGGCTTTCAAGTGCATACAAAGCCACCCTTGGTCTAACCTGGGCTCTTCTGCAGCTTCTCCAGCCTAAAGGCAGCCATGAAAGTGCTCACAGTTTGTACGTGAGCCACACTACCTCTCTCCATCTGTGTCCCCACCTATACTACTTAGCTATGAACATTTTGAGAATCTTGGAAACAAATTTTTAAAAACAGAAAAGAAAGGATTCTGGAACAAGTACTTAATACTTACAATTTTAAATGACAAGTTACAAAGTGAGTATTGACAAACCGAATCTTCCTTTCTAAATGTCAGTTTTAAGCATTTAAAAATATAATAGCAAAAAATTCTCACTTACAAAATTAACAAAAACATAAACAATAATCTGGAATAAATTCAAAAATAATGCCCATATTCTAAATGAACAAACTTCAGGACTGTACTGAGGGTTAAAGAGGTATGAATGTAGAGACATAAACATATTGCATGGAGAAAAGCAGTTTTGTAAAGATGTATGTTCTCCTAAGAATAATTCAAAACTTACTAAAAAATCCCATGAAAATTCCAATCTGATTTTTTTTTAACTTGAACAAAATATTTTGGAATTCTTCAGGAATAATAAAGTCATAATACTTGACAATAAAATTTGGGATGGAAGAAAAGAATCAAAAAAAATCAGACTGCAAGTTATTAAATAAATTTTTACAATATGTAAGATATGGTGCTGGAGTAAGGAAAGGAGATTGACAGAAGGGAACCATGAGCTCAAAAATAGACTCTAGTGTATGTAAGTATTTTGTGCAGGTGGGATTTCAAATCAAAGAGAAAATTATGAATTCGATAATTGTCCTGGGACAGAGAATCACCTGGAAAGAATAAATTCCATTCCTGTCATAATGACCACAAGATAAATTGCAGAGAGTGATGTAAATATTAAAAAGTACTAGTAACAGCAAATACAACTCTTTGCTCTTATTAACTCAACTTCTCCTCACTATAACATGTACTATTATAATCTCCATCTTAGAGATTAAAAAAACCTACAGAAGAGATTTATTCCATTATAAGAGAGTATTTCTAAGAATAATGTCAAAGATAAAACCCATAAGGAAGACATTTACTATCCTAAGAATAGTTTGAGCCACAACAAAAATCAAAAAACTTCCTGAACAAAATGAAAGGAAAGAAATGACAAGAATAAGCTCTGTGATAAATGTTGATGAATTCACGAAGTTAATTTTCATAACATACAAAAAGCTGTCACAAAGCAACAAGAAGCTCCCTCACTTAAATGTGGGCAAAGGACAAAAGGAATCATTCATTTTAAAAAAGTCAAATGGATAATGACTGAAAAATGCTCAAAACTTCACTGGTCATCAAATGCAAACAAAAACAATGAAAAAGCACTTTTGCTTATCATATTGGCAAATATTTTTAAGATATTCTAGCTAGTGTCCATCTGTGGGAGAACAAATCATGAGCGACTTTTTCAGAGGATGACATATCAATGGATTTGTAAGCTCTGAAAAACGTACATACACACTGACTCAACTCCACTTCTAGGAATCGTTTCCTTTAGGAAAAAAAATCAGTCCAAAAAGATGTACCCATCAGGGCATTTACACAGCACTGTTTACAAAGGTGGGAAGAAAAACTGAAGTGAAATCATATCCAGCGATAGAGAATTGGTTACATAAGTAATTGTGCATTTTTTCATTCCCCAATGGAGAAGGAATTTCTAGTCACTTGAAAGGAGTCTGTGATGAATGTAAATGTCACATCCAGGGACTAAATTTCCAGAAGCCTTAACTAAAGGAATACACATACAAGATCACAGGAATGTCTGAACAAGAAGGATGCAACTCAAACATTCTTTCTGACAGTGGAAAATGGAGAAAACTTAACTGTCCACCATCAAGACAATGATGCCGTAAATCAAGGCGAGCTGCGGGCACTGAGGGAGCCGGCGTTTCGCCGTGGTCCAGGGCCTTGTCCACAGCACTCTCCAACCAAATGTGTCCGTGGACAAGAGACGACACCCGCACATCAGGAGACCCCTCCAATCTATCTGAAAGGACCGGGTGAGTCTGGAGTGGGAGGACGTCCATGATATACCCCTGAGTGAATAAAGCGAGCTGCAGAAAAACATATAGTATGGTCTCATTTTTAAATAAAGCATATATACACACACCTATATATTGATTTCTCATATGTGTATATATATGTATCTCATAGGCATAAAGGTCATGAAATATATATACGAAATTTTCAACAGCTTTTACTCTCAGGAAATAATGGGAAGGGAGTTAGGGGCCTTCCTGTACCACCACAGTTCTCTTTTCAGTATTTCAGTTAAGTATACTTGGAATTTAAAAGTTTATTTAAGTCCGAAGTAAAATGGACGATGCCTCCATAAGACAGAATGCTACACTGGTCTTTAAAAATCATGCCAGGGTAGATAGAATATTGTAGAAAAACATGTAATAAGCCGAATGGAAAATGGAGGTCTACGAACAGTAAACAGGGACAGAGTGCTCACTGGTTTTTATGACAGAGATGATACACACTGACGAAAAGAACAGAAAATAAATGTTAAATTGTTAATTATTATCTCTGAGTAGCGGGACCAGGATAGACTCTTTTGCCCCTTTTTTCAGACATATTATATTAAATGCACATTATTTTTTATCTGAAAAAAGCATTTTTAGACGTGTAGTACCACGCAGTGGGGAATAATACATGAATACTTACAGAAACAAGTAACTAGGAGACACCGCAGCAGCGCCACACAATGTAGAACGGGCAATCCTGATTAACACCGGTCAGTTACATAAGGATCCACAAAGTGAGAGCACCTGCTGTAACAGGGCGTGGCCCCCTTCTATTTGTCAGTTGTGTCTTCAGGGCTGAGGCAGTTCTGAGCACAGCCAGTGTCAGTTCCGGTGTCTGGATGGATGCTACTGGAGGTGAGGGCACCTGCAAGCAGAAAGGAAGAACAGAAACCATCCTCTGCCTTTTCTGTCTTGTTTCTTTGTTACTTTAAAAGAGAGGCATAAATAAGATAAACTGTGTATCTCCCCTACTGAAATTTCAGTAATGAAACCGTTTTTAAAGGCTTCAGAGCTTATATTCTGTCTATAACTGTCTTTTCAACAAAGCATCATATTTATTAAATGTTAATTGACTCAGTTAATTAACTCCCTGTTGAAACATTCAAGTAAAGAACATGAAAGGCCTTACGTAAAAGAACCACACCTGCAGTGACTAGCTCAGCTGTCTTGACGGTAATGCAGTCAGCCCCCACCATCCTGTGGCCCTGAGCTCCTGATGCTGGTAAGAGAGCACGCTGCCGCCTCAGATGGAGAGATACTGTAAAAGCATTTTTTGAACTCTACAGTACTGACAAAACATAACTGACAAATCCCAGGCTCCTTTGAAGCTGTCATTTTCGGTTTCTGGCCAACCCCAGTCAATGAGCAGAACCACCCCATTCCCGAGTCATGGGACTCACGTGGGAAGAAATTTTGTAGAAATTTCCAGGTACAGAATGTAATCAACTATATGTAGAACTCTGACAAAAGAAAAGATGAAATACTCTGATGTTGAAGACACTCAAAATATTCTCCTAAGCCTTAGTAGCTGGAAAGGCTGGGCTTCTCCTCAGCCATTATTTATTTCACAGCCAGTGAGCATCTCCCACAAACCCTGTTTCCCTGTGTCTGCTGGGAGCCTCAGGCACACTCTTGCTGTCGATCTTATAAGTCACAGGGCAGACGCGTGTCTCTCATGCCTGCCACCCTCACACAGGCTCGCCTCCTAGCCTCACTGTCTGAAGTTGGCCCCATTTTCTCACCTGTTTATTTGGTATCTGTTCTTCTGTAAGCTGCCTGAAATGCTTTTTGGAGCAAGTCAGAAGAATGAGTGGGTAGAGAAATGGACAGTTGGACAGGTGAGAGGTGGGCAGACAGACAGAGAGACTCCAAGGAAAGGGGAACAAAGAAAATTCCATATGCAGAACACTCTTCTAGTCAGGGAAGAAAACCGCCACGGAGACGTGTGAAGAGGCAGGTGGCTTAGGGCTGTTTCCTGGATTCCATGAAAAGTCCCACCAAGAGAGAGGGTAGAACTATAAATAATAAAAGAAAAAAGCATGCATGCTTGAAAAATATATCTACAATATGTACTTTGTAAAGAATAGATTCAAATCAGCAGGGCCCAATTACACAATCCTTGGGTATTTACAGAAATGAGAATCCCATCTCCAAACCAAAAGGCATCCCTTCAGAGCACTGAGAGTCTACACGGTGCTGTTATAAAGCCTTCACCACAAAAGCTATGCTCTCCTGCACTTACGAGGAACGAGCAGCTGTGCTCGGGCTGCCCACGCGCATCATTTGCACCCTACAGCACCTCTACGGGGAAGGGACGCCTAGCGAGCCCCATCTCTGCAGGACAGAAAACAAGCCCGGGAGAGGCTAAGCCGACCTACCAGTTCTCCATCTCACAGGACTGGTCACTCCAGAGCAGGACTCGAACTCGGACCCACGTTTGTAATCACGGTACTACCGTGCTTTGCATGCTTTTTGTGTGTATAATACATTTGTTTCTGGCATGAAAGTATATTTAATAAATGATCGGTTGTCCTGTCTATCTCATTTGCTCACAATCAATCTTTATAATGTTGAATTGTACTCTTTTTCCGTGGAGAAAGGAACGGAACGAGCGGGTGTTAGAATGAGGTGGGGCTCAATTCTTTATCTGTTACCTCATCTCATCCAAGTCCCCAACCAGGGAGAAGGAGCAAATGTTTTCTTCATCTTTTAAAGAGAGGGCTCCACTGATGGTGACTTAACTCCAAAACCAAGTCTGGGGAAAGGGCACATTCAGCAACCAGAGCATTATCACCTGTAGGAAGGCAAAAACAGCTCACGGGAGGGCTCATGGGGTCACCCTGATTTAATTTCAATCGATAAAACAATAATGCACTCTAAAAATACTAGCATGCAATGGATTGGCTCTTTCTTGACATCTAGCAAGTTTCCACAGCCCACATGTAAAATTATCGTGAACCAGTGAAAGGAAGTGTCTACAGACAAGAAAAATCAATGCCACAGGTAAACTGAATCCCAGGCTGGAGGAAAGGAAGAGAAAGGGCATAGTAAAGAAGTGGGGAAAGGCTGGGGAAAAAAAATCATCACACGGACTCTCAAGCATCATCCAACAAGCATATAATCATTCGAGAGAGAGAGTTACTGAGGTCCTATTCTGTGCAAGATTGTAGAGCGGGTGAAGCAAGAGCGCAGCGACCATGGTGGCAGCAAGTGGCGGGGCTCAAATACACTTCTGATCCCGGTACCTGGCACACTTGTCCTCAGTATAAAGGCAAAAAAAAAAAAAAAAAAAGTAAAATAACTCTGAAAACTCAAAGCACTGTTAAAAAAAAAAAATTAAACAAAACCTAAATACCTGGAGAGACAAACCACGCACATTGCTGGATCAGAAGACAGCGCTCTTGGAATGGCAGTGCTTCCCAGAGCGATCCGTATATTCAACGTGGTCTCGATCACAATCCCTGCGGGCTCCTCTGCAGAAACTGACTAGCTGCTGCTACAATTCATATGGGAATTCGAGGGTCTCAGTAACCAAAACGTACTTGAAAAAGAAGAACAACGTGAGAGGACTTGTAATTCTCAATTTCAAACCTTACAACTCTATGTCTAGGTGAGATTAGAGGCCATTGTGAAGTTGTTACTGTGTTTATCCGTATTTTCTAAATTCTCTACAATGAATATAACTGTTACAATAAGAAAAATAAAAAGTAAGGTATCTTTTAAAACATGCACACCGATTCATTCATTGGGAAAAAAATATTTTAACTATAAAGAGGTAACCAAATATCTAGTGAAAAAGGACTACTTAAAAACAAGTGTGTATTTACATTTTTCATAAATTGAAAACTGAAAAGCACAAATACATCAAGTTTCTAGGGAGACCGATGCAACATATTAATAGTTATTTTCAAAAATTCTAATTGAACAATGAAAACTCAAGAAAGGGAAAATCGCAATTGACAGCCAACTGCAAACACATGGAGAGCAAAGACCTAGAAATCACAGTTCCTTTAACTCTGATACTAACTCAATAGAAGAGGAAATTCCTCCCTGTGGGGACAGTGGAATCCCATGCATAAGACAGGATACACAGTACAAACTGCACTAGAATCTGGGGTGATTTTCTTAGAAGAATTCTAAAGTGACAACATTGCTGAAAAACTATAAAAACACTGACAGACAGATTAAAACACACAGTCATATATATTATATAGAAACATATGAAGTCTGCTCCCATGTTGCATAGAAATACAAACATATTTGTTCATTTATGGGCACTGAATATTTTATCCCAGGTAGAATATTTCAACTAAAACAAATAATCAATAATACACACCTCTTGTCAAATCTACTTGATAAGGTACTCTGCTATGTAACCATAATGTGTCTAAGATAGATCTAAAATTAGTGAAAAAGATCTTTGTATGGTTTCTTGAACTCTTCTCAAAATTCCAAGCTTAATTTTAAAATAGATCTGAGCAGTATTTCTATATTAACTTTTCCCTCGTGAAATGAACAGCACAGTCTGTTGTCAAAATTCTGTCCTTACAATGATTCACGAGCACTGTATCCTAACAAAACTGCTGGACAGCAAGGCACTATCCAGACACTGTGACCAAACAAATGAAACACAAGGAAGACAGTGACCCTATTCTGGAGGGCTTACCGTCTGTGTCAACTCTGGGGTTTTTATTTGATTGGTTTGATTGGGTAGCAAAATAAAATCAATCAAGTACTTTCTTCTTTAAGCATTCTGTAAGTCATGACTCTGTTGTTAGTGTCATGAGAAGGAAAGACTAAAGCAAGACTTCATTAGGTCAATTAGCAACAGCCATCACTGGGGAGTGAGTAATAAAGAAGTTAACTGATAGCAATGCTTCTGCCTACATGAGACCTAAAATAAACCTTACACTGATCTCTTTAAGGAAAATGAGGAGATGAGGCCCCAATGAGAAAAACAAAAACTACCAAGAAATCAAAAAGGTAAAGACTTTTTCATTAACGATTCCAGGAAGGAGTGGAGCATGGTGGTGAAGAGCACAGATGCTGGGGACAAACATGAGGGTCTGAACTCCCACAGCACTGGGTAGCTTTGACACTGATAAGTCAGTGAAATTTTCTGCATCCCAGTCTCCTATCCATAGACTGGGGACAACAACAGCACCCGTCTCCTAGAACGGTCCTAATAATTAAGTTATTTTATATATAAAAGTTTAAATAAAATACCTCAGATATTAAATATTACCCCAAAAGCACAAGGAAAAAGAAAACAGAGATAAATTGGAGTTCATCAAATTTTAAAACTTTGCTTCAAAGGACACCATCTAGAAAGTGAAAAAACAACGCGCAGCAGAAAATTTTTTCAAATCATTTATCTGATAAGGAATTTGTATCTACCAAAAAAACAAAAACAAAAACAAAAAGAACCTCCTACAACTCAACAATAGAAAGGCAACTTAATTAAAAAATGAATAGAGGATCTGAAAAACATTTTTCAAGGAAAATATACAAATGACCAATAAGCACAACGAAACGATGTTCAATATCATTAGCTGTAAGGGAAATCAAGTCAAAACCACTAGGAGAAACCGCTTCACACTCACTACAATAGGTTATAATAAAAAAAAGAGTAACAAGCACTAATGAGGACACAGAAGATGCAGAGGTCGCAGGCGTTGCTGGTGAGGATGTAACACAGCCTGGCCACTTTGGAAAAACGCCTGGCAGGTCCTTAGAGAGTTGAACATTTGGTTTCTGAATAACCAGGCAATTTTGCTTCCTGGGCACACACGTAAGAGAACTGAAAACAAATGTTCACATAAAAACTGCTACAGGAATATTCACGGTGCCATTACTCATCACAGCCAAAAAGCAGAAACAACACAAATGTCTATCACGTGATGAATGGGTAAACAGAGGGGCCCAGCCATACAGAGGAATATTATTCAGCAATAGCAGAGCATAGAGTACTGACCCAGGCCACAAAGTGGACAAATATTGAAAACGTTACTCAGTGTGAAAGAAGTCAGTCACAATAGATGCTTCCACTTACATGAAGTAACTCGATTTACATGAAATTTCCAGCAGAGGCAAACCCACAGAGAGAGAAAAGTGGCTCCCTGGGGCTGTGGGAGGATGGGGAAGATGGGGATGTCTGCTTATGCGTAAGGAGCTTCCTGTTGGGGGGATGAAAATGTTCTAAGATTGAATGGGATGCACAATTCTGGGCATAGAGTAAAAACCACTGTACATTTTAATGGGTGAATTGTTATTAAAACTGTTAAGAACAAAAGCACCTCGGGCCAGTACCTTCCCATAGTAAATGCAAATTGCTAAATTTTATTACAGGAAGAAGAAACTGCCCTCAGCATGAAAGCAGGAGTTCAGCAAATGTGAGTTAACCGAAATTGGACAAGAGCATTTCACTTGAAACAGTTGCTGAGTGTACACAAAATATTAAGACATGACAAGGAAAATCAGTTTGACATCACGAAGAAGCATTCTGCTTCAAATGCAGATCAAGGATTCGGCAAGCCCAGCTGCTAGAAATGACCAGAGAAGAAACCTGGTTCTTTAAACAAGCACCAGAGCCAACAAGGAAATAGTGGTGAGGAAAGCAGGCGGCCGAAAATCTGGAACAGTTTGTTACAAATAATTTCTCCACTGAAAATTCAAAAATAAAATGAAAGTGATGTAATACTGTGTTGACCTCACGTGAATGGGCTTCCTCCGGTTCTCGACAGTTTTGTAACCCCGAATGAGAGACTCAGGAGAATCAGAATGGCTCCTGGGAGTCCCCAAATGACTGCCCACCAGCACGCTGACCACCATCACATCTGCCAGGGTGGAATTGCAGAGAAGAGACCAACTTCTGAAAGGCACAGGAAATATTGACAAGGGAAAAAAAGGCTGATGTCAGTCTTGGGACAGAGGCCCTGAGAGCAGAGGCCAGAAGGCTGCAGGTGAACTGGAGTGGCCCTGGGGCAGGAAGGGACCACGGGGGAGCAGATCTCAATTCTCTTCTCTCTCTCCCTCGGGTAGGAGAGATAAAGTCTCCATCCTTCTCACCTGGAACTGTGGGTTCTGGCTGGCAGAAGTCTTACCGACATGGAATGAATGACTCAAGACTGTGGAAAAAGGAAAGAAAGCGAGAGGGAGTAGGGAGCCAACTCCAAGAGCCTCTCAAATGCTCCCATATTTATTGTGTATAATCAAAGAAAATAGTCTTTAACAGTTGTGTGATAGTAAACAGGAACTTGGGGAAACACAGGATGAGACAGAGATTGTAGAATCCACAATGAGTAAAAAGGCTTAGTTTACCTTTAGGGGAGTCATGGGGAGAGGGGAACAAGATACATTTTTAGATATGTGAATTACAAAGCAGACCACCAGACCAGCCAGGTCCTTGTTTTGGGGATAATAGACTATCTAACAGCACGCACGCCCAGCATTTATAGCTGAGGGCCTGGGTCATTGCTGTGCAATGAACAGAGTGCTATCTAAAACCTCAAATATGCAAGCAAGGCATTGTCTCTGCTTTTTATGGCAAGGAGACAGGAGTGAGGATGCACAGGTGCTTGCTTGAAAGCAGTTACTAAGCACACTTTTTCTTCTTAAAGTTGACATGGGTCTGGTGTCTGTTAACTTTGTTAACCCAATCATGGGCTATCACATGGAACCATTATGGAGGACACCCTAGGATGACAAATCCTGGCTCTGGGTCTTTTCCTGCCAGCGTCGGCCATTCCAGCAGGGTCTAGACACATCCCTGAATAACGATCCCACAGAACCACCCAGACTCTTAACTCCTGGTGCTTGGAACTTAATTTTAGCTCTACACACTTAACATAGAAAAGTTTCAGAAATAATAGATATTATATTCTTTTTATATCTCATCATAGAACTGATTTTTCTGATTGCTCTAAGCTGCTTCTACTTGGTAAGTCACCTAATTCTGCAGGTGAATTCAGTACTTTCCATTGCGCATAACTAGACAGTCTGGGCCCTCTGACTTCTATTGGTCAAATAAATACCGATACACCTAATTGATTTCATTGTTCATCAATTTCAGCCTGGAGGTGAGGGAGTGTCACTCTGTTCCTCAGCCCACCCTCTACTCTATTCTCTTCAGCAACTCAGGCCTCCTGAATACAAAACGTAGCATCTGTTTCCCTTGATCTACACTTTCCACAAACGCAACAGGAAACATCAGCCTAGAGAATGAATTCAACACAAATGTTAAAACAAAAATCTACAAACCTGAAACAACTCCATCTCCGAATCATGATACACAATGACATGAAAGTAAGGGTGTCAGGTACAAAGCACGCATGAGCCTGACCACCTCATCTCTATTCTTCAAAGGAAGGAAGGTTTTCATGTTTTTTTATTATCATTCTTTGTCATTGTTTCTGATTAAGACAAAAAATAGTTTATGAAATAATTAAGCACTGCAATAACAGATTTTCGCTGTATCAATTACAGAAGGCATTCAGAGGGGATAGGAAAACCCACCTATGTAAAAAATGCAAAATTTCTTCCCCTGTTAAGAACACGTATACAAAATGCAACAGAGAATTCAAATTCATGTGAAGAGGAGCAAAAGCCGCAGAATCAAACAAAGTCATTACTATGAGTCAATTCAAAATTCACTGGACAAACATGCTCAATGCATTCAAAGAATTTTAAAGGCATACTGCAAACCATTCACTTAATGATCTACAGGCTAGAGGAAGAATTTCCCTCTTTAACAGACAACAGAAATCAATAGGTTGCCCCACCACACGAGGACCAAACAACAATCAGGTTTTTAACAGTTCTGATAAATCAGCATGTTCTAAACATCAAAATCCAGAAATTTTAAACATTCATTCACACCACAATGAAACAAGCACTTAAAAAAAAAAAAACAATAACCCGAAGAAACTAAGCACAATTATCATGTACCTGGATCAATGGGAACTTCTTGTAACCCTGGAAGAAAGAACAGGCTATAGCCTTTTACTTAAAAAATAAAACTACATTTAAAGATAACTGCTAAAACACATTTCATCATTCATGTTGCCTTGAAAAATCTGAGGCACTCGTATCTGATCAGAAAAGCAATTCTGAGTAATAGTATGTTACAATTCAGTGCCAGTTTGCTTTAGTAGAAAAAAGGAAAGCTACTGTTTCTCATCCTGCACAAAGAGTAAAGAACCTTCCTGCCTCTATCTCCTCCTATTTTCTAAGCTCATTCTCCCCAACCCTTCTGAAACAAGTATGAGAACCTTTTATTCCCACCAATATGCCAAATGACAAAAGAGTATCCATTTTTTTGTATAAATATATGCCTACACCTTGAACTGGAAGAGAAAGGTATCAGAAGGCTATATGGAACTTATTTCTACCTTCCTGAAATCACACACACACACACACACACACGTTCACAGAGACACAGACATGTACGCACTGAATTACTGGGCAATTCACAAGCTGAGGACTTCCAATTTATAGAAGATAACTTTGTAGTTAGTTTAAAATACAAAACTGTCAGCTTTTGAAAGCCTTCATCATCTGCTAAATCATCCAAATATCAACGAGACCCAATTAGCCTTCTCTGTAGAATATAATTTCCCATGATGGCAAAACAGACCCTAAGTAGTGGATCCAAGACTCGTGTTTATCACTACCTATGATCATTTTTAAACACGTAAACAGATTCAGAATGTATGTCCCAACAACATTTATTCTTATTGAAATAGCATATGTATTCAATTGTCTATACAGAAAATAGGTCCCATGATGGTGTTTAAGAGCTATTTTGTGTATTGAAATATTTATTTTTAAGTTCAGACAAGGAGGGTCTGTATTACTCAGTTGTAGAACACCTGCTTAGCATGCACAATGTGCTGGCTTCAGTCCCCAGTACCTTCATAAAAATAAATAAAAATAAGTGCTTATTTAAAAATAAGAATAAATTTATAAAAAGAGTAAATGCAGACTAAAAACCACTGCAATCTAGGAGCCATAATTTTAATAAAAAACAAGAGTTTCTATCAAATATTCACTATATGACAATCACAGAGACAACCACAAATCGCCCCTGACAAACATCACGTGTGATTCTCAGCAACCCTACTAAGTAGACACCGAAGAGAAACCCAGCATTGCGGATGAAGAAACGGAGCTCGGAGGAGCCGGGGACGCTGACCGTCCTGCTCCCCGTGACACCACGTCAGCCCAGGATGAGCGCTGACAGAGCTGCACTGAGGGGACACCCAGCTGCACGGAACCTTTGTGCACTGGGGAGTCCCAGAAAACACTCAAAACTGTTCAGTGAAGAACCAGCTCAAATATATTACATTGTGCCACATCCTTTAAACAGGGAACATGACTGAGACTTTTTGATGCCCCCGTGTCCTTTCTGCCATTATCAATTATTTGCCCTCTCAGCATGCCCAGTCATGAATTGGACCCCATATGAAGTGCACTCAGATGGCAGAGCTTTTAAAGCTGTTTTATGAAGTTTGTAAGACTCTGTCTATGCCTCACACAGGCGGTCAACCATCACTTCTCACCGGTGTGGATGTACCACATGAAATCACACCTTTCTGCTTTTTAAAATCCCTCCATGTAATCCAGACTTTTCAACAGCAAAGAAGCAGCTCAACCAGAAACAGTGGATAGCTTTTCACCAAATGGACTCGAACAGCCCATCGGACTACCTGGAAGCCCTTTTATTCTATTAAACCCACTTCCAAGGACTTCATCATTTTCTGATTGGTGGACTTGGCCTCTGACTGGCCTACTCTGAGAGCTCCCAGCCTCACATCCGGGGGTGGGAGAGGACCCTGCTGTTCGGGGAAATCAGTGCGGAAGGCGGAAATATTCCACCCAGGTCCGCATGGGTAGAAGTGCCACAACGTGCTCAGAAAATATACCGTCAGCAACCCTGGGCTCCCATGGACTAATGTCACATTAACCAAACTCATGAGAGACTGATGCAAGAAAACCAGAAATTGAATTCATTAATGTAACAGGAGATGTGAAACTACGAACCAGACTGAAATATCAGAGTTCAACTATGAGTACAGATTCTCCTCAACGGCCCAATCACGGGCAGGCAGTCACATGGCAACCATGGACAGAAGCAGAGCAGGAAGGGTTTCTAGATTAACTCAATGGACTAAATTTCTGTTATACGAACAGATCTGCTGCCCAGAAGACATTTAACGCCAATCACGGTGCACTGTCCGTGGACAGTGGCTGAGACACGACTGTGAGCACCTGTGTAACTCTCCTTTCCCTGTCCTTATTGGGCAAACTGATGCACAGAGGTACAGAGATCCAGGGATGCAGATACCTCTAAACACCCAAAGCCCATCCCTGGGAGCCTGGAAACCAGACAGCCAGGGTTTAAATACCAGCTCTGCCACTTACTAGCTCTGTGACCTTGGCCAACTTACTTACTCTCTCCGTGCCTCAATTTCCACATTGTAAACCTGGGATAACAATCAAATCTCCCTTACTCACTTGTTGTGAAGATTGAAGGATTCATTTCTGTAAAACGCTCAGAAAAGAATGTAGCACATTTTTGGTGCTCAACATATGTGAATTTAATAAGAAAGTGATTTACAAGTCTCCCTACTAATCATCTTCTGTGTTTCATGGCTAGTCTGAGTCCCAAAGGAAATCCTTATTTCCCCTCTTATAAACTCTTGGGGAGCACCCTTCTCTTGCATCCCACCACCTGTTTAAACTGAGAGAAGGGATGCCTCCTCCACACTCCTCTGGTCCATGGAGAGTGCTTCCCCCTTCACACCCATGACCCCTGGCCAATGGCTAGCACTCTTCACAATAACAGATTGAGGTGTGAGTCCGGAGAGACAAGCAGGGCATATGAAACCTTTCCTTTCCCTCCAGTGTTGGCCACCCTTGGGAAGCACCCGGGATGCTCAGCTCCATGGCAGGGCAGCCCTGTGCAGGATGGGGCAGATCATCTTAAGGGAAGGCTCGCTGTGGCCCAGAGCTAACTGGGACTGCGTGAGTCTCTAATTCTGGGACACAGTATCATGACACGCATTTTCCCACAGCCCTGAATTTCATGGAGAACGTGGCTTCATCAGTAATAAAGGAGACATTTATCGCCTGTCTGTTCTTCTGTGTCATCTCTCAGTTGGCTGCTGGAGAAAACATGTGTATAAGTATTGGGTCCACTTAAGCCCCAATATATATGAAGTACCAAAAAATTCTGTGGCTTAACATTGGTTCAGGGCGACTGTGTAACGGTCCTGACTTTGCTGATGCTAAATTATGGGTATAGGAACTATGGAACCTCCTCAAATATCTTTCATCATAAAACCAGCTTTTCTTATTTTCCTGTTTCTTAGTAATTGCCAAAGACTGTAAAATGATGGCTTCATACAAAACAGGAGCTAAACTTTATGAGCCCTTTGACATTCCCACTGTGCTAAACAATTTACATAATTTCTAATTCTCACAATTCTGCAAAGCATATATGAGCGTCCCCATCTCACAGACGAGGGAGAAACTCAGAACAAACTGACTCAGGCTCACGTGGCTCAGTGGCAGCGCGTGCACGCAAACCCAAGTCAAATCACTACACCCCTTCTTCTATGTACAAAATCACCTCCCACCAAATGACACACAGCGGCTGGGTCAATACTCAGGGAACTCAGTACACTTTTTAGCTTTAAGGTGCTCAAGAGGCCGCTTCTAGCTGCTTTATAAAATCCCGGCTCACTGGTTGCTAACACTGGAATAAAAGACCGATTTTGCCATTGTTTGCACAGCAAGTCTGAAATGTTCACAGCGAGATGACAGAATAAAACAAAGATATAAGCAGAATAATTTTTCCAGGTAGACAGACATAATGGACATTGTGCTATTCTGAAGCACTAAGCAAAGGAATCAAAGCAAAAAAATATTTGTTAAGCCTTCTTTTACAAACAGGAAAATTAAGACTGTATGAAGGTGAAACAGCGCCTCCTATGGCTAAAATGACCTTCCAGGTTGCCGGGAAAGATGCAACACAAAAATTGCCTGTTGAATCAGAAACAAGAATCAGATAACTAAAAGCTTATGTAGCACATACTGCAGTTTGCTTCGGGGAAGGGAGGGGTATTCAGTATTTAATGTGACATTGCTAATACTCTTGAATATAAACAAAAGACACAGGCTCATGGAAACTCATCTTAGAAGAGGAAAGAATCCAGTCCAGCCACTTCATTTTACAGGAGGGGAGACTGAGATCTGGGATCTGTCCGTCCGGCAATCAGCAGCAAAGCTCTCTCTCCTAGGCCTCATGTCATGCACTGTAGCAAAAACCAACAGATCTGTACTAGACCTCTATTCATAAAAGTCACGTCTGTATTTTTCCAACAGTAGGTAATCTAAGTATCTTGCAAAATACTTCTCAAAGAGCCAGGAAATCATACAAGTGTATTGAAATACAAAAACATTTATTTGCACATTAAAACATCATGAGCTTTATTCTATTAAAAAAAGTGACATGTCAAATCAATGTTTTGATATTTTAAAACCTATTAAGCATGCAGAAAAATAAATCAAAATTTCTTTAATCACAAACGAAAGAAGCTTATTCCCTTAAAATGATCAATGTGGATTTTTCTAAACTTAATAGTTCTGGTCAGATTTCTACGAATTTAAACGTCTGAGTGGATGGTTACACGGCAACATGAATTCTGAATTGTAACAACACACATTCTGTGTAAATAATCTTCAAGGCCGTCTGCTTAAGGTGATTTAACTAGTCCCTGTCTCACTAGAATGATACAGATTTCATTAAACCTTCATAATGCACACTCACACAAAACCCTGAATCCTTGTTACTTTAAGCCATATTCATATATTCATATATATGCATATTGAATATGCATCAGAAGCAAGCCACCCTCTTTAGTATTCAGAGTTGATCCTTCTAAACTATCTGTCCTTGTGACAGCATATTTTTACTAAGCAGCTCTTGGGTGCTTCGTATACAAGGCGTCTACATCTCACAGTCAAACAAGGTAAACGGCATCACTCAAATTTCACAAATGAGGAAATGTACTTAAGCCATGAAAACAACTTACATATTCATCATCAGGAAAGAAAAGAGTAAAGATTTTACTTACAATATTCACTGACAAAACTTTCCTCCATACTAAGACTACATAGAACCAATTCAGTCTTTGTAAATTTTTCTGTCAATAAGCACCACTAGAGAAAAACAAGCAACATCATTAGCAATGGTTGGACTTTCAAAGCCCACTCCTATTTTGCACTATAATCATTTTTAATGTTTTGTTTTTAGTGTTTACAGAGCACTAAAATAAAAAAATATAAACTTTTTAAGTCATTGCCTGAGAATGCAACATTTGTGAAAATGTACAATTTCAATTTATGCCACTCTGTCTCACATTCTCACTGGTGTCTCTCCTTTGAAGGCTTCATCAAACTGAGATAGCTAAAATCGTTCATTTATGGATTCACAGGAGTTCGGGAAACCATTCAACACGGGGCTGATCAGAGGAGCCATTGAGAAAGCATCCTGTGCAGCCTGGGTTCCAGCCCTGAGTCTGCCAGCGCCAGCTGTGTGAGATTTTGGACAAGCTGCCCCATCTCTCAATCCCTCAGCTGCAAAAAAGGAGACACTGTTACCTACCCTTAAACACCTGCTATGAGTTAAAACACGAGGAAAGCATTTTAGCCTTAGGGAGGTGTCCACTCAGAGCAAGCTTGGTCATTATGATGATGAGGATTACTTTTAATAAGTTAAGGCAGACAAAAAATTAGAAATCACCATAAAGGAGAAACATTTTATGTCAATGAGCATTTCCTTTTGAATGGATTGCAGAATGTTTTATAGAATTTTTTAATAAACCAAATTTTGTCCACTAATTATAGATTTACAGGTTCATGGACATGTCTCCAGAAAAAGAATTAGAGGCCTCTAACCTCTGAATACTAAGAAAGAAAAGTTTAAAAAAAATCACGGGGGAGATTATACCTCACTTGAGAGAGTATGTGCTCAGCATGCATGAGACCCTCAGTTCAGACACCAGTAACTCCATTTAAAGACTTTTTTTTTCAAGAAATGGAGAATTAAATCAAAAAGATGGAGGAATACAGAATTTTTTTAGAGACTCAACTCAGATTTAAGATGGAGAAAAAATATCCATTTCTCATAGGAAATCTTGAGAACTATGTAAACCGGATCTGAGTTGTCTAATCTTTTAACATTATTCATGAATTCATATTACCAAGTCTTAAAACTGCCTGATAACCCACAGTGGTGATACTGATCTTAACAGCTGCCAACACGGATCGAGCTCCGGCTAGGACTGCTCTGTTCGGCCATCTCTGCCCCTGAGGCCTCACCAGGCTGAGAGCACTAAACTTTGTCATTCATGAGCATCTCGTGTAAGTCCTCCCTTTATGCTCCTCACTCTCCCCTCACCAGCCCCTCTGAGGGAAGCCCTGATATCATCTTCCCCACCCGCAGATAAGGCCACTGAGGCACAGAGACTAAACCTGCTCCAGGACACATCGGCATTAAAGGACGTCTATATTTCTGCTGTTTTACTATTGACAAAGGAATCTGACATATCAATTCAAGGGAGATTGTTAAATAATCAAGTCTGTCAGGTCTTCACCTCAAAGAGCAGATACTATAGATTCCTGATGTAGGATGAGGCTGCCGCCACAAACTGACTCAGCTTGAAATTAATATCCAAGATGAAGCAGCGGATACACGTAAATATTCACGATTGTCAACTCCGCTCACGGGTCTGGGCCCTTCACTGCCTGAACGGGGGTGAAATCCCCACCCCTGTCAGGGATGGAAGCGCGGCTCTTCCCAGTGTCACCCAGGCTTCACGGGCTGTTTCCCCCCACAGGCTGTCCTCAACGATTAAAAATCTCTCAAGATTTTTACACCATGCAAAACTGAAAGACATTTCTGCAGATGGAGCACTTTCTCAGGCTTAAACATTTTTGCTTACACTCAGCAAGGGGGAAAATAACACATGACTCTGCAAAGTCTCTGAGCCTCACCACTCACAGGAGTAGAATGGCCTCAGCACAAGATGACTCTTCATGGATGAGAACAAAATAAAGCCGCCCCCAACCACAGGCACTCCCAGAGACAGCGCTCAGCAGTCTTCTGCACACTCACGGTTGTGCAGCCCTCACCACCATCTATTTCCAGAACACTTCATCACCCCAGAAGAACACCCCTGTCACTAGCAGTCACTCCCCAACCCCCCTCCACCCAGCCCCTTGCAACCATCACCTGCTCTCTGCCTCTGCATGTGCCTATTCTGAGCATTTCAGATCACTGAAGTCAACAATATGTGGCCGTTTGTGTCTGCTTCCTTTCACTTAACGTGCTGTTATCAAGGCTCGTCCATGTTGAAGTGGTATCAGCATCTCTCTTTTTTTTTTTGAAAGTGTTAAAGTTTATTAGAAGGTGGTAAGTACTATCAAAAAGAGTAGAGAGGAGCATAAGTGATTGTGTTTCAAAGGGAAAAGGGCGGGTTGAGCAGTCAGGGTGGACTTCCCAGAGCAGGTGGCCTTTTTCATATTCCCCTTTATTTATTTTTTCTTTTTTATTCACTCTTACGTCTGAATAATGTTCCACTACATGGAGATACTACATTCTGTTCATCCATTCAGCAGCTATGTATGGACGAGGTCCAGAAGGATGAGTGTAAGAGGTGACTAGGCAGGGATGGCATTTAAGCAAAGGGCAAGATGTGCTTTCAAAAAAAAAAAAAAAGCCAACAAACAGAGGCACAAGGAAATTCAGCACGTTTCTGAGAAAGTGCATGCTTGCTTCAGCATGACTGCCGTGCAGGGCTGGGGGGGTGGTGAGTGACAGGAGACACAATGAGGGAGTCACCTGAGAATATTCCCCATGCAAGCAGCTCAGCCAATTCTCCTCCCTCATCCTGTATTTTAGAGCCATTTTTGATAGGTTTTCTATTTCAAGTAACAGTACTTAGTTACACATCTGATCATCTGCATCAGATCACCTTACCTCCAAGCCACAGAAAGTCATTCACTGACTGGAGCAGCTCCAAGACATAACGGTGATGGACCAGGGAGTCCTGCAGCATCCCGGCCTGCAGGCACAAACCCCCACATGTTCCATGGTGATGTCCGGAAAGTAAAATGCATGGAAATATCTCACTGCTTGTGCACGATATCTGCCCCCAAATTACCCCAAAATCATGCTGGCAAAGCACTACTGAGCCCTCTCACTACAAAAAAAAAAAAAAAAAAAAAAAAAAGATAGAGAGAGAGAGAACAGAAAAGAAAAGAATAAAGCTAAGAAGGCAAATTTAGGGTCTTCCATTGAAAACCAGCAAGCATCACTGCCAGTATCTCAGCTGGAATGGTCCTGTCTTCAAAAATCACTGCGCAGTTACATTGCAAACGTGATAGACATATATGTATTCCACGTAGATGATATTACAGTAGGATTTTTCTTTTCGAAATTTCCAGTTGCAACATTAACACAAGAGAGTTTATGTTTCAGCTTTAAAAAAATCAATTATCTTCCACTTTCTTAATTTTGAACCTATTATTATTTTATAAAGGGTGCTATGCTGCAAATTATAAACCAACTGTTTGGCTTCTGCCAACAAGAATTTTATGACTTCACTATTTCAGAGCAAGATTTAATGATGCTTTGAGAAGTGGGGCCTGGGGCGCTCACTAACAGCTCTTTAAATACTGACAAGGATGTGCTATTTAAGTAATGCAAAGGCTCTAACTCTACATTAACTCAGAAACCAAAGAAACTACACCAAAGCCTTACTTTATCATTTTTAAATTTTGCTATTCTTTTGAATATTAAATTTCTTAAAAGATAAGATTATTTTTTGAGAAAGACAGCAGCTGTATTAAATTTCCTCTCACCAAGAAAGCTATCTTTATCAAGAATAAATACCCCTATGGAAATCCAAAAGACGGGACGTTTCTAGCTAAGTGAACATGCAGATCTCCACACAAGCCTAAATCCTATCAGATCTCACTCGAACGAGCTCAACAAAGTCCTGGACTACCCTGAAACTTAGCTCTTCTTTTCCAAATGTTGGCTGAGCTAAGATCATCACACAAGGCAGGGAAGAAGAGAAAAGTCCACCTGGCTGCATCCGTTTTCTTCCAGCCACAAGGTGCCGCTAGGGGGTCCCCGTTAATAAGCCCTCCCCATGAGGAAATCCGGCATCCACACTGCCCCTGCCGTCCCCAAGCAGCCCCGACGCCCCTCTCCCACTGGCGGCCCCCCAGCCTGTCAATGGTCTTCTAATGACCCTCCCAGTTGGTGGCACTCTCCCCCTCTTCCCCGCTTCACACACACACACACACACACACACACACACACACACACACACACAGCCAGGACAGCCTTCCCAAAGCACAAATTTGATTACATCACCCCCACTTCAAACCCTTCAGAGGCTCCCTGGTAGAGTTCTAGCCCCACCCCTGACCCTGCTCGCCCAGCCTCACCTCAGTACCCAGGTCCCCAATGACCTCAGGTGCCCCCTGACCTGCTGCTACTTCCCACTTGCCTCCAGGCTCATTTTGACTGTTTGTCAAGGAAGCCTTCCTTCCCTCGAACCTCTGCACTTTGGGTTAGGTACCCCTGCTGTGTTCCTAGAACATTCTACGCTAAGACAACTTCTGACACTGCTAAGCTCTCAAGAAGCAATACATTTTGCTTACTACTGTGAGTCCACCCTCTCTCCCCTGGACACTCAGAATTGCATGTGTTATGAATAAATGAATGAAGGGGTGGGTCTCAAAGGGACGGGCAGAGCTGCTCTCGCCCACCCCGACCCCTTCTTTCTGTAGAACATCAGAAGCAAAACCAGGAGTACCTCTCCTGAGGGTCACTTTCTGCTGACACCCTTCACTGCCTCTTCTGTGTCAGTTCTAGTAAAAAACCAAGCTCCTCCAAAGCCCTCCATCCCTAGGCCCACTCCAGGGTCCTCCCAAGCAGGGGCACCCTCCACCCTGGACCACACAGTGCACTCTCCCCGAGTCCCCACCCCACAAGCCTCCAGGCCTCTACCCGGGCTGCTCCTGCCACCTGAGTCACCCTCTTGATTCCTTCTCCTGGCTGACTCTTACTCTGTCCTCATAACTGAATGTAGAGCCCATTTCTTCAAAGAAGCCCTCTCTGATGATGTCCTTTAGCTCTTGGCTGGGCTCCCTCTACAGCAGGACTGCTTGGCGACCAACTGGTGTTTGTCCACCTGCTCCTCGGAGACCATGACCTCTTGGAGGCCACGTGGGAAAAAGGAGTGAGACGACAAGAGGGGTGGGAAGAGCAAAAAGCAAAATCACAGCCCAAGTCCCAGATTCAAGGATTCTGTCTCAGAAGAAAAGAATAAAGTGTTTCATACGTATGTCATTTGCCTATGAGTTTTGTGGCTCATGGAAAGCAAGAGGTTGGTGTTCTAGTCTAAAATCCAAGTTACATGCAAAGAAATGTACGTATTCATATCCAAAGGAAACCAGAGCTGCTCAACAACAGTTTGCAGTTAAAATCAAAGGAACTTTGATAAAGGCAATCTCTCTCTCTCTCTTTTTTTTTTTTTTTTTGTATCATATAGTTGTAGAAGTATTTGTATAACTAAGTGATGGCTACAGCCTATGATTCTGCACTGGAGTGTTTGGGGCTGAGGAAGCCCAGATTACATGCACTGTGTAAATACAATCACACCAACACACTGACAGGCGCCCTAGTGGCTGAGCTGAAGTTCCAAAGCAGACAACCTTACGTTGCAAGACAGCTCTCATTAGAAAGTAAGGAATACAATGTTCTGTACTCAATTACATACGTTATATGGGCCAATAAGCGATAGTGCATCTTGTCTAATGAAACCCCAAAATAAATTGTTAACGTCGATTTTCTCCATCTGACCCTTCTTTGCTAACTTTGGATATCAAACCCTCACTCCATACGGAATGCTCAGATCTATGCTGCAGCAGGTTACATCCCGTGGAAGAAAGCCTATCAAGGGAGAACTGGAGAGTTTCCCTTCAGAAGCTGCTAAGTCTGGTTTTGCACCTGTACGTCATTTGCAACTACGTCAGCGTCAAAGGAGTAAGACATTACCTCTGTGGGGCGAAAAGCACTGCGGTGCTTCTGAACCATTAAAGAACACTGAGCTTTGTGAAACAGTCCTGAGGCACTTAAATCGTACTTTTTGTGAAAGGCTCCAAAACTGACCCAATTCACCAATCCAGGTACAACAGGGAGGTACCGGAATTAGTAGATAGAACATGCCCTTGAAGTCTGACAAGGCCCTGCTTGAATCCTGCTACAGCATTGACTAGCCGCTAAACGGACCAATTCCTTAACCCCTCTGAGTAGGCTTCCCAATCTGCAAAAGGGGGCTGCCACCGCCCACCTGGGAGACATGGATGTGAATGCAACACGCAAGTAGTGCGGCCGACTGGTACCTGACACGAGGCCTGGCTAGTTTCCCTCCGCTGCCCTTCTCCCCCTTTAAACTTACATTGTTCCCCCTGGTAAGGGTCAAGCCCCCGGACCAGACTGCCCGATTCTTCTGTGTAACCCCGGATACATGCCTTAACTTTAGGAGACCAGAAAAAGAACTATCTCCTCCAACGTCACTATCAATGTTCTTAAGAGTCAGGGTTTTTTTTAACTCTATTTTGCAGGGAGACTATTCCAGAACTGTCCAACCACCATTCTCCACTTTGGCTCCTCTCCCAGCGCCCGTCCCTTCTCACCTCAAATCTTCTGTCTGCTGGCCTTTTGTTCGTGGGAAAGAGAGTCCGCTAGGGTGGAGACTCCCTAGGCCTCTGTCCCTCCCTCACAGGTGAGTGTGACTACCTTCTCCCCACTCCCCACACCGACTCCAGCTTCCGAGGAGGTTCCCCTCCCGGACCATGCAGCCTCTGCATCATCCCAAGACGCGCACGTGTGGCCACAACCCTCCCTTCAGATTTCTTCCTGGGTGGCCCTGCCCACCTCCAAGACCCTTAAGGATAAATACCATTGCTCTGAAAATCCCAAACGCCACTGACTGACTCACCAAAGCTGCATGGTCTGGGCTTTCCTTCAACCCAGGCACAGCCCTGCCCCGCCTCAGCCTCAGTCTGCACCTCTCGAGATGAGCTCATCCACCTGCACGGCTGTGAACACCAGCTAAGAATGACGACTCCCAACGTGTATCTGTGGTCCGGCTCCTTCACCTGAGCCAAAGGGCCATAGACCCGAGTGCCTCTTTGAAGTCCTAACTTGGATGACAAATGGAATCTTAAAAATGCCTCATGTCCACCATTTACTCTAGAGTTAGATTCCTGGCAGGTACCTCCCAGGCTCCCGATTTTAGTAACAGACCCAGAACCCACCTAGGTGTTTTAGGTCACATTCAATTTCCCCTGTTCCTCCCCCCAGCCCTGCCCTGGAATCAGTCCTGTCATTTCTATCGCTAAGCCAGTCTCAAGTCTGGTTCTGCAAGGACCATGGATGGAACCCCACAAGCTCATAGCAAGATGCAGTGCGTCACAGTCCTCCGAAGAGAGCTCCCTGGAGGGGGAGGCATCTCCTGCCGCTGGTCACCTCAGAAGGCACTGGATTCTCACAAAGGAGGCCCAGGAGAAGGGACTCAAGGTTCTCCTGTGGTCTGAACTTTGAAGGGCCTGAGGTTTGGGGGAGTTCCTAGTTAGCAGACACACCTGCCAGTGAGCAGATGAGGATGGGGGAACCCAGGCAAGGCTGTTCTCACTCCGACCACTGGGCTATCGGGAGCCACGGGAAAGGCCTGTGTCCAGGGCACAGCCCAGCCTTCACAGATCCCAGCCTGCATTTGCCAACCCAGATAGCCTAGACACCTACTTCCTACTCTTACTTCTGTTCTGTTCCCCCCAGAATGTGATGGACTCTTTCAGAAAGTCTGGCCTGTCTCAAGCGAGACCAAGTCAGTGAAGGATGAAGTGTCCACAATTGGACCAGGGCATGAAAGGAGAAACAAGGTCTCATGGCCAGCATGACGGTGGTGGCCAAACCCTTTCCCCGGGTGAGATGAACCAGGGTGTGGGTGAGAATGCAAGGTCACTTCACGGCTGACTGGGGTGTTGGAGACTCACTACCGCAAACTAACGACACGGCCGTCAGTGGTGGACGTCAGCTGCAACAGACACGGAGTCAGCTATTTACTGCCAACATGGGTTAATAGTAAAGGCTGGTGCAGGGAGGCCTGCATGGCTGCTGAGGCAAACCACAGACCCGGCTCTGAATGCCCACTGGCTGGAGCAGAGAGGAAGCTACGGTCCCCTTGAGCGGTCCCTGTGTCCACCAGATCCAAGTGAGCCAGCTACTTAGGAGAAGGCCATGTTGTTCTGATACTCAGAAAAACCAGCCTCGTAAAGGGAAAATAAGAGTGGCATGGAGTTTAGACCCGCTCCTGCCTCTCTATGAAGGCAAAGTAAAGTAAATGGCATGGGGAAGGTGAATGCAAAAACAAAAAACTAAAAACAAAAACCGGTGACTGCTTCCTCCAACAGCATCCCCTGCAGCTGCTCATCTCCGAGCCTGCCACTTTCTCACCAGTGACCACCGGCCAGGAAGCTCCGTCACGCACGTCACACAGCGACAGCCCGGAACCGCGTGCCAAGCACGTTTGTGTGAAAGCCAGAATCAAGGAAGATGCTGCAGATTTTGACTTTCCAAGTTTAAATACTCCATGAAAAAAATCCCTCAGCAGCCGCCTAAATCAATTCGCATCTCACTTCTTCAAAACAATCAAACAAATTTAATAAGGGCGCATTTGTCACACCAAACATAAGGAGGACCAAACTGGTTCCTCAAAGCAAGGATTTTAACAGGTATCAAACACCAGTGGGTGATGTGCTAACAAAGCAAAAATTCCAAAAAACTAGAAAATAAAAAGATGACTAGGATAATATATGGATCAAGGCAACTGTTAAGATTTTTGCTTTTTAAAGCGATGGGGACAGCACGGAGGACAATCTGGCTATTTCCAATGCAGGGTGTGCACAGTCCACTTTTCAGACGCAACAGCATGCTCACAGGGCGGTACAAGATAGAAAGGGAAATAGAAAAAGAAAATAGGAACAGCGAAAATTAGAAACACATGAGAACAAAAATAACTGACAGCAATTACAAGAATTTACGTGAGTGTGGTGAGGACAGGGACGAGGGGACGGTGAGACCCACCCTCACCTATTGTTCCAGGGAAGGCAGGGGCCTGAGGCGAGCGGTGCTGCCGGGGGACCCCAACGTGGTCAGCGCCCCAAACCTAAACTTCACCTAGATGCGTGTAGACAGCTTTTGAGCTACAAAATGTGGTCGCATTTCAAGCTGGACAATTTTACTCACTCCCACCAAGGGTAACAGGAGAGAATTAAGCTCTGTTCCTGCACCAAAGCATTGTTTAAAAAAGTAATGACTGTGGAATAGTAAAAGCAACAATGGAGTAAAAGTGACTGGAGGAGAGCGTACTTGACCCGAGCTCACTGGCCGCGTTATCTCACTGACGTTCAGATGCTGGCTGAGCCCTTACGGTACCAAAACAGACAGACCCACCAGGAGGGAGGTTTAATGCGCTGCTGTATTTTGATGCCGAGAGCCATGCCTGGTACACGAGGTTCTGGGTAAACAATGGTGACAGTGTCAACCACTATGGGCTAAGCACACAACCAGCTACTCCGCCAAATCCCAAGGACACACTTCAAAAGGCAAAAACAAGCTGGCATTCTCTGGTGGGTCTGCAGACTCAGAGCCAAGCAGTTGCTGAGCAAACATGTCACCAGTGACCCCTGTGACAAAAGAGGAGGCACTGGCCAGGGGGCTGGGGCAGGGCTCCAGGCTTCCACTGCTCACCCACCATTCTGTCCAGGGGGAGAAGGTAGTCCCTGCTTACGTTGCACCGATGCACCTACATTGACTGACACCTGGGGACTGAGCAGGAGGTGACAGGTGACGGGAATGGAGCCAGCCTGGGAGTGGCACGGTGCTGGCATCTGTGCCCTCAGCTTTGCCCAGACCACTACATCTGCCAGCTCATCTACAAGAAGCAGAAGGGGAGAAAGCCGTGTAGGTCACAGGGCCCTGCGAGGACAAGTACAGGTCATGGCCACGACATGCCTTGCCCCTTCCTTAAGCCATAGAGGTATGTCCGGGGAGGAAGTGAAAATTCATCCAGAGCCTGCCAGGCACCACAAGCAGGTGGGACTCAGGTCCCCTGTGCCTGTCACTCACAGGACTGGTCTGGACTATCTTTTTATCAATTCTCTGGCATCTTCTCCTCCAACTTACCAACAACCAGAAAGTAGAATCTGATTTTAGACTCACAGAGAATCGCAGAACACCTCCTCCACATCGGGCCCGGCAGCACGTGCCAGGTCCTCCGACCGTCACCTGTGGGACCGCCATGAGCCCTCTCCAGAGTCAAGGCCCGAGGCCGCAGGCCGGGGGGACACAGATTCCCACAATCTCCCCAGCAAAGGGGGACCATCTCTCGGCAAAGGCATCTCACCCTCTTCTGCCCGAGGGACATCTCGATAGATACACAGGGAAACAGAGCAGAAGGTGGGGGGGGGGTAGGCAGCCCAGAAGAGCTCGTCTGCACTTCCAAGGCAAAGTGGGTCCGTTGACCTAATCACAGGGACAAAGTGAGGACGAATCTTTCCCTGCTGTGCCCCATACTCGGTGACACGCCTTTCCCTGCGTAAGGAGCTCATTTGGAAGCCCCTGGCAGTGTTTCTGTTGTCCTAAATTGGCATGGTGGTTGTCAGGCAGGGAGAGAGGGCCTGAGCCGTGCAGGTGCTGGACCTGGGAAGCAGGAGACACTGGCTCCACCCCCAGCTCAACCAGCGCCTCATTCTGCATCTCAGGATTCAGCATGACATCTATAAGCAAAGGGATGAGACTGTCCCAGGACACGCTGTCCAACAGGAATGAAATGTGAGCCATGTAAAGAAAGTTTCCCAGTTGCCACATTTAAAGAGGTAACCCCCCAAAAAAACCCCTAGAAACTGATTTTAAGAACATATCTTACTTATTCTACTGTATGTAAAATACTATCATTTTGACATGTAATCAATAAAGAAAGTAACAAGATAGTTTACATTCTTTTTACTAGACAAATCTCAGCGTCTGATGTGCATTTGACCTAGAGCACATCTCAGCTCAGAGCAGCCTCCTCCCCAGCTCTCCTAGCATCAGTGGCTTTGGCTACTCTATTGGACAGCAACTCCAGGGGTCACACCAGGGTAATTGGCTGAAAAGCGGGAGTAAGTGTCCATAATAACCCTAAAAGAATCTCTCTGAAACAAAGGCGGATTCACTTTTAAACGTCTGAAAACCGGCGGGTTGCTCCTCCCTCACGCCTTGGCTACAAGACAGCCCTCCTCCTTGCTGATCCCTTTCTGGATGTAGGGAAGCAACCCTTCACATAGCCAGGGTGGCCGGGCATCCAGGTAGACTTTCCTGCTCTCTGTGTCCAGTCCCACGAAGTCCTCCTTCTCAAACAGGATGTAGAGCAGGAGGATCTTGTCCCCAGACTTGTCGGATGCACCGTCCAGCCACTTGGACTTGAGCATGATGAAGAGAGACTCAGTGAAGTCCTCGATCCTCTTCTCCACCACCCTGCAGTCCTCGTAAATTGAAGGCCACGTCGGTGCGCGGCTGCTCGGCCACCTCCCCATGCAGCACAAAGACAAAGAGCTGAGAGTCATAGAGCATGGTGCCATACAGCTCCTCTGCACGTGGAGCTTCTCGGAGGTCTTGGCCAAGAGGCAGTCGGTAATGGTGACAAGGCCCACGACCTTGCGGTGGGTCTGGAAGTCGCTCCACCCATTCTCGGGCGCATAGTGGTGACTGTAGTGGATACAGAGTGCCCACTGCGAGCCGCACGGGCTGATCTGCCTCACCAAGGAGATTCGCTTATAGATGCACAACAAATTCTGCTCTGAGATGATCCCCACGGGTTGGACCACCACGGGGAGAGTCTGGTGGTCCTCAGCACACTGCACGTAGTCAGGGATGTTCATGTTGCAGGCCCTGACGAGAGGGAAGAGGAGACCGAGGTACATACTGTGCTGCGGGCTGCGGGCCTCACTAGGTTGCGGTGACCTGGTGTGTACCAGTCAGAAGGCAGGGGAAGCCCAAGCAAAGCTGGGGGTACAGTTTGTCCTCAGCGTCTGCACATGGCTACCGCAGCTCGGATCACATTACGCAGCTTTTGGTCTAGGCTTCCGCCCTCTGCAGAAAAGGGTCATTTCTTGTTTTCTGTTTCCAAGCACCTAGCCAGGCCCTGATGCAAAGTCAGTGCTCAAAACTGCTGAATAAAGGAATGAATAAAGGAACTGCTTCCACATCCCTCAGCAGGATATAATGCAAAGAAACACAGTAGGATCAAAAGACCTGGATTTCAACTCCAATTTATTTGAACTCCTAAGCTGCAGAATACTTGATAAGAAAACTTGCTTTGGGGAGGAGGGTACAGTTCAGTGGTAGAGCACATGCTTAGCATGTATGAGGTCCTGGGTTGAATCCTCAGTACCTCATTTAAAAAAAAATGAAACAAATAAATAAACCTATTTACCCCCTCAAAAAATATTTTTTGAATTCCAAATTCAAGAAAAAAAGAAACACCTTGCAATTGACACAACATTGTAAACATGAGTATACTTCAATTAAAACAAAAAATCCTTGCCTTACAAGAATATATCTGGATTATGGAAGTTTACAAATGTAAAATGCCTAGGGTACCACCTGCATAAGAAGGAACTGTACAAATTTACTATCCCTCATTTATGAGCTATATTTCCTTTGGGGGGTATATAACCTCTCAGAGCTAATTTTCTCAGATTAAAAAAAAGAAGGAAACATTACCAGATTCTCCATACTGCTGAAGAATCAGATAAACCTATGATAGCATCTGACCCACAGAGTTTACTCAATGAATGCTTGTTGAATGAATGAATAAACAAGCAAAGTGAATGCTGCTCCCTGCCACAGAGCATCATGATGGTACTGCCTGGAAATCCCAAGCCCACGTTTCACCCCACTCTACACTAACCATGGGTGACCTGGGCAGGCCTGTGTGCTCCTCTTAACCCCAGTTTAATCATGAATAGAAATGAGGGCAATAACACAAACCTCAAAGGGTTAGTGAGTCATTACTGAATTGTATCCCAACTTTGCAAGATGGAACCTTTAAAGAAATTTGGGCAAAAAGTCCGTAGGCCCTCTCCATATTATCTCTTACGACTACATGGGAATCTACATTATATCTCAAAATAAAAAGTCTAATTTATTAAAGAGGCTATTGAGGTTAAATGAGCTCACTGTCTCAAATAAGGAACACACAGTACAAATAGGTCAATGCCCAGCTCATGAGATACACTCAGTAAATATTCCCACTGAGCCCACTGGTCCCTCCAACTTCAGAGCACGATGATGTGTCCTCATGGCCAGAGGCCCCTGCACCTGAAACTAACAAAGCTAATGGTCCCCACTTTCAAGAGCCCCTGCCACCACCGTAGGTCTAATTTTGTACTTGTAATTTTTTTCTTTTTATTAAATAGAAAAACGTAATTGCATAGCCTTCAGGTCACCAAAACCTGACTACAGAGATCATGATGGCAGCCCTTCTTCGTGAAACAATACAATGAAAAGCCATTTCCACAAGATCTCTGTGTAAATCTACTAGGGAACTTCATCCTGGACTGAGAGGAAGAGGACTGGGGAGGAGGGGGCAATCTGCGGCACAGACCCATGGGCTACCTGTCCCACGATGGGCTTTAGACCCAACACTCACCCTCAAGGAACTTCAAAATAGACACAGAGTGCTGTGGACAAGATTTTTTTTTTTTTTAAAGAAATCCCTGATTCTCTCGCAGGTTTTGTTTCTACCGAGAAACAAATGTCTTATGTGTATGTTTCACAAAAGACTTAAATTATTATCACCCCAACTTGATGCATTAAGAAACTGAGGGAGAGAGGTTTATTACATTGTGCAAGATTAGAGAGAGGCAAAAAAAAAAAAAAAAAGATTAGAGAGAGGCCACGTCGGACACTGTATTTAAACCCAAGCCCCTGTTCCAGTGCTCACTCTAGAAAGTGGGATATACTGCCCCTTTCCTGCCCTCTCCCTGCAATAAATGTCTGAAGAGTCTTTTCTGTGCCACCTGGAATCACAATCACTTCAATTTTCCACAAAGAGCTATGTCACTCCTTGGAGGATGTGTCAAAATATATATGTTGAATGGGAGGAGAGATTTGTATTTTCTGTTTCTCAAAGGAAACATGGCTTAAAAGAAACTGAAAAGCACTTTTCTCGTCTAAGTCTTCATTGTGCAGAGAAGGAAACGGAGGCTCAGAAGAGATGAGGAAAGGGCCTTATTAACCAATATTGCCTCAGCGCAGCACCAAGCCAGCCTTGGGCACTTCTGGGGGAGGATCTGGAAGGCCCAGGAGAATGAGTCTTAGAAAACGGAAAGAGAAGAAGCATACAAGGCCCCGTCTCTACACCACCATACCATGAAGTTCCACCAAATTACCCAGTATGGGTGCAGCCAACATTAAGGTGGGCTAAACAGGATATAGAAACCTGGATGTCTCAACCATAGTGGAAATTCCAACATTTACTATGATTTTTTTCCCAGTTCAAGCATCAGCTCAGTGGGCACTCTGTACCAGGCACTACACGAGGCCTGGAGTTCTCCCAAATACACAACTCTTATATCACGTGTGCAAACCACACACAGGCCCACCAGAAGGAAAATGCCCACAGATAAGGTGGGATTACTGAAACTGAAAGCAGCCAACCAGCATATATTACTAGCAAAAACGGTGCTGCTGGAAATAGACTCATGGACATAGAAAGCAAACTGTGGTTAGCAGGCAGGAAAAGGGGGATTAACAGATACACATTAATAAATATAAAATAAATGACAAGGACCTACTATATAGCACAGGGAACTATATTCAATTTCTTGTAATGAGTTGTACTAAAAACAATCTAAAACATATGTAGATACATATGCATATGTTTATAACTGAATCTCTGCTGTACATCTGAAACTAACATTCTAAATTGACTACACTTCAATAAAAAATAATTTTTAAAAATAAGTAAAAATAAAAGCAACGCCATTTAGAAAAAATAAAAGAATACTCTGATCCCCTTAGCTGTAGGTGCTGGAGAAATCTGATTACAAACACCAAGTCCACTGGATCACTCCAGCACTGGCTGTCACTTTTTCTGACCATCAGAGAGTCACTTGGCTTCAGTGAGTTTACTTTTCTCTTCTGTGAAAGGCTTCAGTTGCAACTAACGATGTATAGAATCTCATCATTCACAAACCCAACAATTAGTGAGGACTTCCCATGGGCCAGGCTCTGGAAATATGAAAATATAGGGTCCGAGATATATTCATGGGTAGAAAAAATTTATGCCATAAAGACATTAATTCTTCTTGCTTTGATAGACAAATTCAATACAATTCTGTTTAGATTTCCTACCAGATTTTTTATGGGTAACAAGATAATTTATGGTCAGGAACAACCAAGAAACTTCTTTAGAACCAGCACTGGGAAGGGGTGGATAGGTCATTCAATTCCACTGGTCTTTCTGAAGTGATGAAAACGTTCTGGAATATTAATGGTTGCACCACTGTGAATATGCTAAAGCTGCTTAATTGTAGCATTTAAGTGGGTGGACTTCATGGTGTGTGAACAATATCACAAAAAAGATGTTAAATGAAAAAATATTTCTTGACAATTATTTTTCCCTCTATACAACTAGTCTGCCCCACAATTTAAGAAGAACAAAAAAAAAAAAAAAAAAAAAAAAAAAAAACCAAATTTTGCCAGGAGCTCTTTAGGACTGCAATGTCCCTGAGTCTCTAACACCTCTGGTGGTGCTGTTCCTGTTAACACACCCTAGCTGGGCTGGGCTAGTTAGGGACTGTAACTATCTTTTTAAGATCGACGGTCACACGTTTCACCCTGGGAGAGGGAAGGATGGAGGATGTCACAGCCTCATGCCTTCAGCTCATTTTTAACTGAACCAAGCCTTGCTTTCAACACTGTAATCCCTCTCACTATAAAAACAGTGACATCATCAAGCACCGCCATCAAAACACGTGAAAGTGTTCAAGGTACTTACCTGGGGCAGAAACACTAAGGGAGGAGACGGAAGCTCGCTCAGCACTGACGCTCCCTTTTCCCGACTCCACCAGGAGAAGCTGGGGTTCACAGCTGGAGGCTCTCAGCCCGGGGAGCAGCGCCCACACCACTGAGCTGGTCCCCAGGGAGCGGGAAAGGGAGAGGAGGGCAGCCCCGGGGTCGCGGGGCAGGGAAAGCGGGGGGGGACGCGGGCTGTAGCCCCGCTCGGAGGCCAGCCCCAGCCCCAGCCGCCCGCCCCCGTCCGGGTCCGCAGAACCCGCCCGCCCGGGACACAGCCCGCCTAGGGGCGGGGACGGGCCGGCGGCCGAGGAGAGGCAGCCCGGGAGGAGAGGACTCGCGGGCGGGAGAGGGGAAGGGGACGCCAGCCGCGGACTGAGGGGAGCCCGGCTGGGGCGAGAGGCGGCAGGTGCACACCTGGCCCTGGACAGCTGTGGCCGGGGCGCCGGGGCAGGAGCCAAAGTCCTACCGGGCGAAAGAGCTGAGAAGCCTTTGGGGCCGATCCCCGGCTCGGAGCTGGAGCTTCCAACCCTCGTTCCAGCTGGCACCGACTGCGCATGCGCAGGAGGGCCAGCGATCCTCTCTGGGTTCTGCGAGAGAAGGTGGGGAAGCGAGGGACGGAGAAGATGGGAGGAGGAGGGGAGAAGGGGAAAAGTGGAGGGAGAGACATGGACAGGAGGAGCAGAGAGAAGGCAGGGATCTGGAGGGTGGAGGAGAGTAGCAGGGATGGAGAGAAATAGTTTTAACTCTGGGGGCATCCTGAAGGAGGCAGCAGTCCTGCCTCTGCACACTTCTCTAACCCTTCAAGGCCCGCAGCTCATATTTTACCTCCCTGGACCAGCCCTCCACCCAAGGCCTCTGCAGGACCCCTACGGGGATCACACCCATTGCCCCCAAGCGGAGCTGGGTTTCCTTTTGCTCTGGGAACCAAGCACCGGCAAGTGTTGTCGCTCAGAACTACCTTGGAAAGAGTACATATTCCCCTTTTACAAGCTGGGACACAGGCAGGCAAGATCTCTGCCTTACCTCCACTGTCCCAGGTGTTGTGCTGGCGGGGAGCGGGAGGTACAAGGTCAGATCCCAAAAGGAGCATACTGCCTGAGTGTTGGTGCATAGTCCCCATCCTTCCTGGGTAAACCACACCCCACCCTCGGGGAACCATCAAGGGCACACAATATGTCCCTGGGTGTGGGATAGCTGCCCTCAATTCCAGTGCCCAGCTTGCTAGGAAGATAGGAGTGTTACTGAGTCCAAATTCATTCTCCTTAGTGCAGGACAGGCCAGTAAGTTGGGAGACTAGGTGTTGGGGCATGGAATAGCAACTTTCTGTAGACCTAGATGGCAAACTAATATCCTGGAAAACCATCTCCCCAAGTCAGAATTCAGGCTCCTTTCCTACGAGATTGGTTTTTGCAATCTTCTTGATGTAGTAATTCTTTGTTGTTAGAATCCTTTGTTCTTACAGCTATCTGCCTGGGTCAGATCCCTGTAAACCTCCAACAAAACAAACGTTATTTTCTATTATGTAACTTGTTATCTTTATATGAATGGAAAGGTGTTAAATATCCTTAAAGGTCAGAGCATTCAAAATAGGCTCTCCTGTATATTTTAGGCTCTTGGCAACATTGTTTTACAAGCAAGATGAAGCCTAGGAGACAGAGCACAGGGTTAAGTCAAAGGAACAGATCTAATATGGAGTCAGATTTCTTCTTTTCTATTACCAGGGCAGAAGACACTTGAGGATTTAAATCCCTTTAAGTTAAAAATAAGTAATACTTTAAAGGAATTTACATACATAGGTCGGAATGTGCATAGCATATCTGGAAAACACACAAAGGATTGTAAACAGTGGCATCTCCAGGGAGGGCTGAAAGAAGAGAGGATGAGGGAAAACTTCTTTCACTTGTGTATTTTTGTGCACTGTTTGAAATTTTTTAACCACATGCATGTATTTCTTTTTCAGTTAAAAAAAAATGTGTAATGGAGCAAAGGAGTAGCAAGCTCAGCAAATACAGCAGCCATGGAATCACTGAGCCTTCACTTTTGATTTAATCCAGGAAGCATTTATTGACTCTCTCCTATGTGCCCAGTGCTGTTTTAAGACTTCTTTTATTTTTTTTTTTTCATAAAATAATAAAGTGCTATTCCTCACCCCTGCCCATGGCTGGTGGAAAACCAACTGAGTTTTTATTGAGTTGTTTTCCAAGAAGTAGAGATCAGTTATAAACAGAACACATCTTCAGGGCAAGACAGGCGGAGTGGTTTTCCAGCAGGCCAGATAGCTATGAAGGGTTTTCAACAGAGGCACACAGAGGCTGAGAGAGAAAGCCTCCAGGACCCTACAAAAAGCTGCCCAAACTGCCTTCTCCATGGCACTACTGAAATAGGAAAGAAAAAATCTGACTCCATATTAGATCTGTTCCTTTGACTTTAACCCTGTGCCCTGTTTCCTAGGCTTAGTCTTGTTGGTTCTGCACCTTTTGTAAAACAATGTTGCCTAGAGCCTGAAATATACAGGAGACCCTATTCTCAAGGTTCTGACTTTGAAGGATATTAACACTTTTCTATTCACATAAAGATAACAAGTTACAGAATAGAAAAAACATTTGTTTGTTGGAGGTTTACACGGATGTGACCCAGGTGAAGAGCTGCAAGAACAAAGGATTCTAACAACAAAGAATTCATACACCAAGTTTGCAACAACCAAGCATTCCCACTTCCCATTTTTAATATAAGAAGAGCCTGAAATCTGACTTGGGGTGATGGTTCCCCAGGACATTATTCTACCATTTCTCAGCTGGCTTTCCAAATTAAAGTCGCTATTTCTTGCCCCAAAACCTGGTCTCCTGATTTATTGGCCTGTAATGCACGAGCAGAACAAGCCTGGACTCGGAAACACAGACATTGAAAGTACCCATTTGGTATATTAAATGACCTGCTTCTACTCATCTTCCTGACGTTTTATTCTCTTGACCACTCCTGCTATGTTTATGAAAAACCTGTCATGTGGACACATTTCCACCTCTAGCCACTACCCTTCCAGGTAAGAACTGATGCCAAGAAGGCAATGGAAGTTGCTAGAAGGTATTACCTGGACAAAATAGAGCAGAAGTGGGTTCTGGCTGATGTTCAAGAGCAGGCTGGAACACCTGACAAGATGTTATAAGTACAGATAGACAGCTGGGCAACAAAGGAGAAGCTACTAAACTTCCATGAGGGACTTGTTGGATAGGAAGGAAAAGTCCCAGACTATAGCTCGGATCCCACCACGAGCTTCCTGGGCGAGTCTGGGCAAGTAATTTAAAATCTCTAGGCCCGTGCTGTCCAACATGGGAGCCACCAGCAACATGCAGGATTATGAAGTTATTCTGTAGCCAGACAGAATTATAAAAAGACATTTTATTGCAAAGGCCCAGCAGGTATAATATTTAAAAACGTTATTGGTTATCTTGACCTAACGAGTTATTTTTGTATGTGTAGGTTTCTGTGGTTTGTAAGGCCTGTGACTAATGATTCCGTTACAGTGAAGTATTTTGAAATTATAAGTTACTGGACACAGTACCCTCATATCACAGTTGAAAAAAACTGATCCACATAAGCAAGGTGATCTGACTTATTAGTTATGAGCAGGGGCTCTGGGGCCAGCCTGCCTGAGTATAAATTCTCACTCTGCCTCCAGGGGGTTCTGTGTGAATCTTGGACAAATTATTGTTGTTTTTGTTGTCGTTGTTATTATTTGTGCCTCTTTTTCCTTACCTTTTAAGTAGCGAGGAATATGTAGACTCTATCTCCTACTGTGTTGGCAGGATTAAATGAGTAAACGTCTGTGCTGCCCACTTCCCTGGGTTTCAGCATTCTCCAGGCAATCAGTGCCAAACTCAGAGGCATTCTCCACTGTCTTCGTCAGTCTGGGATGCTGTAACAAATTACCGTGGGCCGGGTGGCTTAAACAACCAGCATATTCCTTATGGTTTGGAGGCTGAGACTTTCAAGGTCAATGTATCCTTGAGAGGATTGCCAGCTCGAAGATGGCTGTCTTCCCAATATCTTCATATCCCAGAGAGCAGAGAGAAGCAAGCACTCTGGGGGCTTGTATAAGAACACTAATCCCATTCATGAGGGCTCTACTCTCATGACCTCATTTTATCCTACTAATCACCTCCCAAAGGCCCCACCTCCCAATACCATCACCCTGGGAGATGGAGTTTCGACATATGGATTTTGAGGGGATGCAAACATTCAGTCCACACATCGGCTAAGTCTCCCCAACATGCAGTCATCAAACCTGTAGCTAATTTCAAAGTAATATTTATATCTCTCTGCCCATTTCCATTCCTACATCCACTATCACCGAAGCCCTGTTACATTTTATTCCTTATTTTTCTGGTAGAGATTTAATTGATTCCTCTAACTCCAATGCTCCCCTCGCTCCAGTCTGCTTAACAGCCCTGCCAGGTAGGTCTTCCTTAAAACACCTTCCCACTTCACCTGGTTGTTTTTTAGTTGTAAATGTCAGAATCCTCTCCACACCCCATCCTATACCTTTAATCCGTTACACTACGTCTCACTATGTTATTTTCCTTTTACCAATGTAAGAAATTTCCATAAGCTTAAGAGCTTAAACAAGCACAGATTTATCAGCTTATGGCTGTGGAGGTCAGAGATCCAACACAGTTCTCACTGGGCTAAATTCAAGGTAGCAGCAGGGTTCCTTCCTTCTAGAGGGTCTAGAAGAGAATGTTTCCTTGTTGTTGCTGTTTTTTTCCAGTTTCCAGAGGTCACCCACCTTCCTTAGCTTGTGCCCCACGACTTCCTCCATTTTCATGGTCAGCAGGCTTTCTGAACATTGCTCTATGGCTACACCTCCCTCTGATTTTAAACTCAGCTGGGAAATGTCCTCCATTTCAAGGACACCTGTGATTACATTCGGCCCACCTGGACAATCCAGGCTACTCACCCTATTGTCTCATCTCAGGATCCCCTTGTCCCATCCCATTCAGGCATTATGAATGTGGCTGTGACACTCACCTTGTGTAACATTTCCTCTCATGAGCATTTTATGGTTCAAGGCACATATGAATGACTTTTTGTTTTTCTTCCTTAGCCTTTCTACATTCAGTATGTCTGGTGAGATTATATGAATCCTTTTTATTTGTCCCCCTGCACTAATCTTTAATAATGTATCATGGGTTTAAAATGCTAACTGATAGACAATTTAGAAGACAGAAATCCTCTAAGATTTTTGTCCTAAAATATCTGTCATGCATTTTGCCATGTACAGTAACATGTCACAGGTGGCTACCCTGTGGCCGGGGAGGGACATGATTCTGCCATCACACTCCCCTCATTCTCACCAATGTGCTGATCACCTAACCAAGGACCTATGCTCCCCGCTTCGCTCACTTCCTCCTCCTTTCCATTGACTACCCTGTTCCCATCGCTTCCTTCATTCAGCACATCAGGATTTCATGACCACATTCTTCTCTAAATGGAATGGGTATCTTGAATCTAATGTCTGACAACTGTTCTTACTGTATATGCACACACTGACCTGCACATAACCCCGTCCAGCTCTTTATTTTCCTAGAATCTCCCAGAGGAATCAGTTCCATGATGATGGTGATGATGATGATGATACTGACAATGATGACAGGGACCTCTCAAGGATTCTGATAAAGAGAGAATCAGTAAAGGGAGGGAATCATTGCAAAATTGCCCCAGAGACAGGCTTAAAAGTAAATAACTGCTATAGTGTTTAATGAAATTGACTAATATTTAACTATTTTTAAAACTTTATATCACTGAATTTAAAATTTTAACGGGAATTCTCATTCACCAGTAACCAAGATTCAACTCTAGGACCAAAGTCTAAGGATTTCAATCTTCTAACAAATTGTCCACTAGCCTTTTAAACACGTGATCCTTTTAAAAAGCTTAGTGCTGGGCTGAAAATAAGCAGGATTCATATAATCTCACCAGACACAGTGAATGTGGAAAGACTAAGGAAGAAAAACAAAAAGCCATTCATAACGTCTTGAACTTCACGTTGCTCACAGGAGAAAATGTTAGCCAAGGTGAGCGTCACATCAACATGACGCCTGAGTGGGATGGGGAAGCTGATCTTCCTCATCAGACATTTATGCTGATTTGTTAGATGCCAACACAGTTTCCTCATTGGATTTGCTTCTAACAAGTATGGAAGAATTTACGTTCTACCAAAAGCAGTCTAAACATTTTCCCCTGCTGTCAGGTCTCTGGACTGAATGTCCCCACAAGAAGGACATGAATATGTTTCATAGGGAATTCTTCCTGAGAAGCAACAGGATTTTCGAGGGAAGAACTGCAGGCCCCCCATGGAGGGCTGGAGGAGGGCTAGAGGGGGCACTGGAAAAACAGCAGGAGTGAGTTCAGATACTACCGCTCAGGTCGCCAAAGACAGCATTGCTATCTCTGAGGATATGACATTCTCCCAAAAGTTCCATGAGTGAAGGTACCTGTGAACACTAAGCAGGTTGTTAAGAAACAGCAGCACATAATTTGCGTCACAGCTCAATTACAGTATGTTTTGATATTTGGAAAATAATTAGCCCATTTTCCTTTGAAACTGCAGCAGTAGCAATAGAAATAAAAAAGGCTGAGCCGTCTTGGAGACAACAATCAATAAACAATTCTAAATCTGCAGGATTCCTTGACGATATGCAAGCAATGAGCTAGATGTGTGCTGCAGATACCTCTTACTGCAGGGCTCACTCCTGCAAAGCATAGAACTAGTTTTCTCAACAGACAGAGGGAACCAAGTCAAGATACCAAATCTTGAGAGATTTACTATATGGCAGGAAAGATCACACAAGTACATCCAGCCAAATATGAATAAATGTAATCAAATATTATCAAATGTGATTGGAGCACAGATGAAACAGAAATTCCTTTCACCTGGGATCTAGAGAGACTTCTTCAGAAAATGTGGCTTTGGAGATGGCGAAAGACATGGGTGGAATTTTGGCAGAACAGGATGTAAGGAATTTTAAAACTGATTCTAAAATTCATATAAAAATTCAAAGGATCCCAAATATCCAAAACAATTTTGAACAAGAAAAACAAAGTTGGAAGACTTGCACTATCTGATTTTCAGCCTTTTTTTTTTTTTTTTTTTAAACTACAGTAATCAGAAAGTATGGTGTTGGTGTAAAACAGGAAAATAGAATAATGGAGCAGAATAGAATGTTCAGAACTAAACCAACACTTATATAGACAATTGATTCTCAAAAAGGATGCAGTGGAGAAAGGATCTTTTCAAAAAGTAGTGCTGGAAGAATTAGATAGTGATATGCAAAAAAAAAAAAAAATGAACTTTGATCCACACCTCACAAAATATACAAAAATTAACTCACAATGGATCATAGATCTTAATAGGAAATCTAAAACTATAAAACAGCTAGGAGAAAAAGCATAGGCTTAAGCTTTATGACCTTGGGTTTGGCAAATATTTCTTTGCTATGTCACCAAAAGTATAATCTATTTTAAAAAGAAACTGATAGAGTGAACTTTATCAAAATGAAGACTCTTCAAAGCTGTTCTAAACACTGCTAAGCAAATGAAAAGACAAGCCATAGACAGAAGCTATTTGCAGATCATATATCTGATAAAGGTCTCTCTTTGTATCTGATCCAGAATAAAGAGGTCTCAAAACTCAATAATAATGCAAACACCTGAATGAATGAATGAGGCCAGAAAACACACTTCAGTAAAGATATCCAGATGGATAATAAGCATATGAAAAGATGCTGATTAAAGATGCCATTAGTCATTAGAGAAATGCTTTTAAATACCACAGTGAGATACTAGTACACATACACACAAGAATGAATACGATTAGAAAGACCGACCTTACAAAGTGCTGGTAAGGAAGTAGAGCAACCAGAGCTGATACACACCACAAGGAATTTACAATAGTACAACCATTTTGGAAAAGTCTTTAACAGTTTCTTTAAAAAAGGTAAATACCTATCTACCATATAACCCAGATATTCCTCATCTGGTGCTTTAGAAAAGAAAAGCATATGTCCATATAAAGACTTGTAACCAAATATTCACTGCAATTTTATTTATAATAGCTCAAGTTGTAAATAACCCATGCATCCATCAAGAAGTAAATGGAGAAACAAATGATGGTCTATCCAAACACTGCTCACAACAAACTATTCAGTAAAAACTCAGAACTAAACAATACTCTGCTATAAGAAAAATAAGCTATTAATACAGCAACACAGATGACTCTCAAAATAAGTACACTGAATGAAGGAAGTCAGACAACATAGAGTAGATACTGCATTAATCCATTCATACAAGGATCTTGAAAATGCAGACCAATATGTTGTGATGGAAAGCAGATCAATGGTTTCCAGGGGAAGAGATGGGGAGGGAGGGAGGGACAACAAATGGCAGGAGAGAAGCTTTGTGGGTGATGGGTATGTTCACTCTCTTGAATGTGGTCATTGTTTCTTGGGGATATACTTATGTCAAAACGTATTAGCTGTACACTTTATACGTGTGAAAATTACTTTGCCAAGTATACCTCAAAGCTGTTTTAAGAAAACAGGCACTTCAGTCCTGATCCACCTCAGCGCCTGATTGGAGTGACATGATCAGTCCCTCACCCTGTTTGCCTAACAGGAAGGTAGAATACCTCTCACGGAAAATAACATATGGATTTTTCATTTGCAATGTCTGCCATGTAATAAAGAATTTCAAGACATGCAACATGTCAAGACTATATAACGGATAATATGAGAATAAGAAACATTAGACAAAGGATGCAAACCCCCAGGTGATGTAGGCATCAGAGTTACCAATAAAGGCTATAAAATACTTTTAATATATTCAAGAAAATAAGGAAATTATGGGAGAATAGACAACAGGGTAAAGACTTTCACCAGAGAAATATACTGGAATGTATTTTTAAGAGAAATCAAACAGATACTCTAGAACTGAAGCTTTCAGCTCTGGAAACAGGTAAACAGAGCTAATTAGGATCCCTTTTAAGTAAAACTTTCAGTAATGCCGGGTAAAATACAACAACAAATGTAACACAGAGCTAACTATGGAAAGAGAAGTTCCCAGGTGACAATACAAAGAGGACACTTAAAGCCCAGAGTGGTAATCTTGTGAGCTGATGCCACCACACCCTGGAGGGAAGGGGTTTTAATCTGCACATAAATAGAGATACAATGTCCATTTAGGAAAAAGGGTCCATACCAGATGTAGAAGACTCTTCCTTTATATCTATACAGTCAGAGACAGAGATGTAAAGTGGCAGCAGAGGTCACAGTGACACAGGGCCCTGGGCCAAGGAGTGTGAACACCTCTGCAAGCTGGGAAAGGTAGGAAGACGAATCCCTCCCTAGAGCCTTGGTGTGGAACGTAGCCTTGGCCACACGTTGGTTTTAGCCCACTGACAATGACTTTGCACTTCTGCACAATAGAACAGTGAGATGATGAATGTGTATTGCTTTAAGCCACTGAGTCTGTGGTCCTTTGTTACAACAGCAAAAGGAAAGAAACTCAGGAACCAACATGAACATGAACCCCAAGCTGCCTGCTGTGCTGGCAGGAAGTTCTTTGTCTCTGAACCTGGGGGAGTCTCCTGTCTTCTGGCAGCATCCACAAACTACCTCATGCTAACTTGACAGCTTGCAGAGGGTTATATCTTAACCCTGCACAGTTCTTGATATTTAGTTAATAAAAATGATGGTGTCATCATGGGTATTTTTCCATCTTTTAAATACCCTTCAGTCTTCTAATAAAGCTACCTCTAATTGAGAGACAGTGTAAATAGTTTTCAATCTTCATAATAAATAACTGTGGTTTTATTTGGTTACTTAAATTATGAATAATAATATTCACATTAGTAAAAGTTATTAAAATCAACATTGTTTAATGAAAATATCATTTCTTTTTGCATGAACATGTATTAACTACAATAAATGTTCCATGCTTTGTTCTACGATTTACTGTTAGAGCCTTAAAGAATAATATTTTCCTCAAAAGATATTATGGCAAAGGGATTTCTTTTGGTGGAACAGTTCCTACATCAAATCTGGTGCATGGCTCAGGCCACTGGGAACCTAGAGATGATAGAAATTAGGAGGCATTATAAACACAAAATGATTTTTAAAGGAATTAAACAACTGGATGTGTGAAAACAAAGAATCTGAGAACATTCTAGTGAAATAAATGTATTTTTCAGCTTAAGCAAGACACTGGGTGAATAAATCTAAAATGAAAAAACCACCCAGAGATCAGCAGTGAGTCATGCATGCAGTGTGACTGATCAAAACCAAGTTGTTTCCAAACCAGTGTGCAGGCTTGATGCCTTCATGAATCAAGTCTGTGTGGCACCAGGCCATCTCGAATACATGTTGATGAGGTATTTATAAGCCCTTCACCATCCCAGCACAAAGCCCACACATGAGCCACAAGACCATCACCTACACATCTGCAAAACACACAGCATGGTGAATAGCACTTTTCTTGTTCAGTAGCCGGTGGCAGGGCACTGTGAGCAGACAGAGATACAGGGACACAGAGACACAGAGGCACTTCCCCGCACTCAGCTGATAACCTTCCGTGCATTCCTGGGGACAGGATTGTCATAAAATGCACCATGGATTGATCCTCCTCCTAGGAAAGGAACGGTAGGTCTGTCCTCAGGTTGGAGCAAGGGTGGCCGGAGGATCTCAGAAGAGCTGTTTCAGCACAACCAATAGAAATGTCGGCCACCGTGACCACGAGAGACAGGTCTCCTGCCATCCCGGTAGGCACTTGGGCTCCTGACAAAAGCTGGGCTCAGTAAAGGCTTGAGTAGAAGGCACAGACCTGAGGGATGCCCCAGCAAGAGACAGGAGGTAGGGCCTGGTTTATACTGCTCTGGGTGTATCCCAGCCTCATCCGAATACGAAATCAGAAATTTGCAAAACAGCAGAGCTGGGATGGATCATCTACTCCAGACTCCTCACCTTACAGGTGGCAGCCCTGGGAGGCAAAGCAACGTGCTAAAGGCAGAGCGTGGAAGTGGCAGCACCAGATGAAACGCACCATGGCAACCCCCGTTCAAGGACGCTGACACTGAGGACGGGGCCAAGGTTTCCAACGAGGAGAATGAGACAGTGTAAATACTTTGTTCCCCCCAAAACCCCAAATGTTTACTAAGGCACGAAAACTCACCTTAACTAGCTCTCTTCTGAGGGGGCTCTTTTCTGTCTCCGTCTTTCTGTCTGTCTCCATTTCTCTCTCTCAGACACAAACACATACAATTTTGTGAAAGGGGACTTCCTGCCATACAAAGACAGACTTCACATCTTCAGAGAAACACTTGACAAAGCACACTTCCAATTCAAGTCTTTGTGTGAGGTCTGGGCAACTGGCTTATTTTCTAGAACAATAGGTGGTTCCAAAATCAGGAGATCATCTTCCCCAAAGGAAGAGTTCTGGTCCGTGTTGATGAAGCTGGGGGTGTCACATTTCATGAGCCCGTTCGGCTCCTCCTCTGGCCACCTGCTGCATCTGATGGCTTCCTGGAGCCGAACATCACTGTCAAGGGCTATGGTTGGGATACCAGCTTTGGCCTTGTCCAAGCGGTCCACTTCATTGACGTAGCAGTGAAAGAGGGACCTAGATTCGTCATTGTGCTGCCAGAGAACCCCTTGGGCACCAGCGGTCTTCCAAAGTCTGACACAAAGCTGTTCAGTCTGAATCTCTTCTCGGGAGACTCTGCATTGCAATAAAGAAAACCAAAATAAAAGATCGCTCACACTCTAGCTCGGTGACCTGAAGACTTATAGTTTTTGATATCTGCTGAGAGCAAATCCCTGCACAGAGCATGCTGACAAGCACTGGAAGTGAGAGACATCACTTTCGAACACATACAATTACACCCAAGGCAAAAGTCTCGTGAGGGCCCTTGGACCATCCTGAAAAGACATCCCTCCCTGAGAATCCTCAATAATGGTGCATCGCACACCAGTGTTTCTCAGTGGGACCCTCAGATCATCTTCATCAGAATTAGTTAAAGTGCTTCTTAAAATGCAGAATTCTGGGGTGCACACCCTCAGAGTCTCCAGAAGTAGGGACCGGCAGTCTGTATTTTCATAGCCACCAAGATCACTAAACATGCTCAGGTTTAGCACCGCGGTCTACATCGGGTCACCTGAGCATCAACAATGCTGTCTCATGGGGTGGGGGGGTGCCATGTGTGTCAGTGTGCTGTCCTACCCACGTGTCTCCCCTGATTCTCAGAACTGACAGTGCAGTCCCATTGGGCAAGAAATACCACCATTTCACAATGCATACGCAGGGCGCCTGACTGACAGATACAATCAGTGCTAGGAAAGGGGACAAAACTCAGGTTCCTCATCGCTTGTTTCACTTACTGTGGGACAAATGATCAATTCAAGGGTAATAAATCAGTGTATGAGTGAATAACATGACTCTCGTTAGTCCCACGAGTGCCTGGAAGAGCGAGCCTGGGCACACTGAGAATCATAACAGCCCATCTACTTAATTGTCATCCTCCCCAGATTTATGTAAAGGTTACTTCCACCCAGGCAGTGACCCCTGAAGGGCAAGAATCATGTCTGAACACACTCTCAAATCCAGAACAGAACCTGACAACAATTAAGCTCTGGGGTCTGTGTTTAGCGAGTGTGGAATCTCAGTGATGCCAGCTCTTAGACCTTGCCTTCCCATCCCACCCCTCACGATATGGCCCTTATGACCAGCCCTCCCGGGGCTGGGGCCACGGAACCCATTTACAGGACTGGAAGAATCTGATCATGTAAACCATCCCCCAGATTATCATCAAGAGTCACCTGCATTTCAGGGATCAGTAATCCCAGAAGCTTTGCAGTTCAGGCAGGTGAGGGATTTTTATATCAGCTCTGTCTTCTACTGTGACTGCCTGGGTGACATCAGACAAGGAATTCTCAAAAGCCTGAGCTTTTCCTTTCAGGAATAATCTAAATAACAAATCTCGTTGACCACTCAACAAATGTGATGTGAAGATCAATGATTTACACAGGAGTACAACATTCACTAGGTCATGGATTTAGAATCAGAGAAAAATCATTTGAGAAAGATTGACAGAATGTAGCTTTAATGCAAATTTAAGTATTCTTACCTTTCAGTAAATCATCTTCTTCCCCAACTTATCACTTCACCCAAGTTTAAAAGATGTTTGAGAACAGGGATGAGTGTGCCAGCAATCTGGGACCCAATAACCTAAAATGTCACCTAGGAAAAAGAGGGGAGTAACACATTTTTAAAAAGCATGGTGAGGATGGCGGGGCCATCCCCCAACTCCAGACTAAGAAGCTCTAAGTAATAGATTTCCTGCCTGCCTGGGGCATCAGCTGATGTGAAAACCCACCCAGAAACCTCACTGTCCAGCAGCTCCTCCGTAACACAGGCTACACTTTCTCAGAATTAAGAATTGGGGCCAGTAACCACTTCGCTGAAGAATAAAGACAAAGAAGAAGAAGAGAGTTCTGCCCCTCCCCAGGGGAGAGCCCAGACCTTGGGCTGCATGCACTGAGCCCACCTCCCAGGAGAAGGATAAACTGGAGAAGGGCGTCCTGCGAAACTGGGGCAGCAAATGTTGAGATGGGAACAAATTGACGGGCTGGCCAGGGACAGCCCCCTCCGTCGCTGCCTTGGCGGCTGCCTCCGCCCCCTCAGCACATCCTGCCCACTTCTGGTGGTTAAGCTGTCAGGGAAACAGTGCTTTGCGACCTGGGGCAACAGAGGCTGCCCCCAGGCCAAGCTGCGGGGGAAATGGGATCTAAACCACCAGCTCCCAAGCGGCAAGCTCCATACCCCCGCCAACAACCCGCCGCCCCCGCACCCTACAGCACCCCCGGGGCAATATGTCCTGGAGAAGGGTGACCCGGGAATGAGGGGCAGCAGAGGCCACCCCCACGTCAGGCCTCCAGAGAGATGGGAGCTTATCCTCCAGCCCGCCAGGGGCAGACCCCCCTCCTCTCCAACCCCTGATGTCACCGCGCCCACCTCCCAGGAGCAACCTGACCGGGTGTGGGGTTTCAGGCTAATCTTGGGCGGGAGAGGCCGTCCCCAGGCCAGGTCAGGGGAGAGGAGAAGAAGTGGCCCCATTAGGCGGGGCAGCCGGCCGTCGCAGCTGCCTCTGCCCCTCGACAGCATCGCGCCCGCCTCCCAGGAGCAAGCTGACCTGGAGACGGGCATCCGGCTTCTTGGGCAGCAGAGTACGCCCCCAGGTTTGGCCGTGGGGAAGAGGAGAGCAAATTGACAGGCTCCGCGCTGCAGGTCCTCTACCCCTGCCGTCGCCTCCCCCACACCTTAAAGGCACCGCCCAGGGCACCCCTCCCCCAGCAGGCTAAATGGGACAGGTGTGTCTGGTGATCTGAGGCAGGAGAGGCCACTCCCACACCAGGCCATCGGGTAGACGGGAGCCAATCCACCAGCTCCCCAAGGCAGCCCCCTACCCCCACAGCAGCCACCGCTCCTGCCCCCTGACCGCACGGTGGCCGCCTCTAGGGAGCAGGCTGACCTGGAGATGGACGTCCGGCGAACTAGGGACAACAGGGACCGCCCCCAGGGCAAACCATGGGGAGAAATGGGAGCAAATGGACCGGCTCCATGGGAAAACCTGCCGCTGCTGCCACCACCCCCAACGTAACACGCCCGCCTCCTGGGGCCAGGCCGACTAGGATACACGTGTCTCTTAACCCAGGGCAAGAGACACCGCCCCCAGGACAAGCCGCGGGGAAGATAGGAGCAAATGTGCCCGCTCCCCCGCTGCAGGCCCCCGACCCCCGCCACCCGTGCACCCTGACTACCCTGCCTCCCGCCCCCAGCAGGCAAAGTGGGAAAGGGTTGTCCCGGGACCTGGCGCAGCAGAGGCCGCCTGCAGGCCACGCGGCACAGACATGGGAGCTAATCCTCAAGCTCCCCCGGGGCAGCCTCCCTATCCCCGCAGCCACCACCTTCCCAGCCCCCTGACTGCACCGCACCCATCTCCCAGGAGCAAGCTCACCTGGAGTCGGACCTCAGGCAAATCTCTGGCGGCAGAGGTCGCCCCCAGGCCAGGCCGCGGGGGAGAGAAGAAATGGAGCAGCTCCCTGGAACGGACCCCAACCCCCAGCCGCCGCCGCCGCCGCCTCCCAGGACCAAGCTCACCTGGAGACCGGCGTCCCGCCTCTACGGCAGCAGAAGCCGCCCCTGGCTCCGCCGCGGGGGAGAGCGGAGCGAATTGACCGGCTTCCGCGCGGCAGCCCCCCTATCCCCGTGGGCCCTGCAACTTAACGACACCGCCTCCACTCCCCACTCAGCAAGCTGAGTGGGACAGGTGTGTGCGGCGACCTGGGGCAGCAGAGGCCGCTCCCAAGCCCGGCAGCCGGGAGAAGGCAGCTATTCCATCAGTTCGCCAGGGGCAGCCCCGCTCCGCCCCCTTGCCGCTGCCACCGCCCCCTGACCTAACCGCCCCACCACCCAGGAGCAAGCTTACCTGGAGTCCAACATCTGGCGAATCTCCGGCGGCCAACGCCCCCCCCAGGCCAGGCTGCAGGGAAGAGAAGAAATCGACCGGCTTGCCCGGGCAGCCTCCCACCCACCGCCGCCGCCGCCGCCGCCGCCGCCCCCTCCGCCACCCCAGACCATTGCACTAATCTCAAGGGGTCAGGCTGACTGCGAGGATGTGCACTTGCCTTCTGACCCTGGCCACGTGCCTGAGCACCTTCCTGCACCCCTACACTCCCTGTACCTCTGCACCCCTGCCACTCTCTGCACTTCCGCACTGCCTGCACCCCCGCATCCCCTGAACTGCCTGCACCCTCCACAGCCCCTGCACCCCTGCCACCACTTACACCTTTGCACTGCGTACACTCCTGCACCCCTGCACCTGCTTGTCCCACACACCACCTCTTGGGCCTGTGGCAGAGTCTCTGCTGTTAGACCAATGCACAGGAACTCACATCTTTGCCAGTATATGATGCATCAGTGGACGTCTGGGGTTGGCTGCAGGAAGGTACATGTTCCCGGTCACTAGCCTGGGCCACTAGGGTGATCTCTGTGAGGTCACCCAGGACGGGCTCAGAGATGCTGTTCTCTGGGAAGAGAGGAGTTGAAACCGGTCTTGAGGGCAGAGCTGTGCTCACCAGGTCGTCCACGCTTCATGTTTTACACAGGGTTTCGGAGAAGTGAAATGGATCCGGCCAAGTAAGACCGGCCTGCTGTGCGCCCACCTCAGTCCTGGGCTCTGAGGCAGACCGACTGGCTCCCACCATCAGGACACAGTTTGGGCACCTGAATGCTCCCTTGGAGGCATCCTATCACTTCTCAGGAAGAAGTCTGGCTGCTTCCACCCTATGGCCCTCCCTCCCACTGTGCTGGCCTCAGGAAGGTTCCTTATTTGGGGAAGAAGGCAGCCCACCCCCTACCCCACCCCTCACCTTTCTCTAACCCAGGCTGGTGCTTTCTCTGCCCTTCAGAGTCTGGAAAGCCATTTCTCTTCAGGTATGTCCCTTCTGAGATGGACTTGCTTCCACTCAATTCTAGGCGAGGATGCACCATGGAATGCACTGGGTAAGAGAACCAAAATAAATAGTTTCTTCTGTGAGGTTTTCTGTTTATCTACTGGGGCTGGGCTGTGTGTAGTTTGCTACAGCTATTCGTGCGAGAGGCTAAAGCCACCCGTGTGTCCTTGTTTTCATCTCCCCGCTGTCTTTGGGTTTTCCCTAGACACTCCTGAGACATTTACTTCTTTTAATTTTATTCCTGTTATTACACAGGGGCCCTACTGACATGGAGGTAAGGTGTTGGGGGAGCGGGACAGAGCAGGGCATCTGTAGTCCTGTGATTAGTTCTCATTGAGCCTGTGCCCTGAGCTGTGACCTCCACAAGTGTGTCTCTTTCCCCCACCCCAATTTGGGTGACACAGAAGGTATTTCCCTTCCCCCAGGTAGGTTAGGCTCTGGTAAAATAATTTCTCATTAAAAAAAAAAACAAAAAAACAAAAACACAACCCCCCACAATGGAAGAGAATGTTCTGGGTGTATTTCAATAGAGCTATTTTTTCCTTTCCTGGCAGGAACCATGAGGAGTTTTCCTATGATCTTCACTCTGAGAACAGGATACGGTCCTGGAGGTAAAATGCATGAAAAAGAGCAGGGGGCCCCTCTGACTGGCCCCCTGGAGTTGTCACACTCAGACTTCCCCACGCTGAGCCTCCAGCTGGCCTCAGGGACCTGTTAAATCTGCCTGCCCCCGGGGTTCTTACAAAAGCGGGTTCTGCCCTGGGAGCTGTGACTCTCCAAGCCTGCCCGGCTGCCTCTCTGTGTTGGGAGCAGCTTTCCCCCTCAGTTTTCTTGTGGATCTAAGAAGAGCAGTGGGTTTGCAGCTCCCTCAGCTCTGGTGTTGTTTTCAGGACAGAAGGAGCAACTTCTGAGCTCCACACGAGCTGGACCAGAGGCTGGAAGCCTCCCCTCCTCTGCCTCCATGCAGACAATCAGTGGCTGTGGTTCTAGCCGAGTTTCTGAAGATGTGGATTTAAACACACACATCCCAGCCCCCACAGGAGCACACAGCCCCATAAATCCCTACAACTTCCACTGGTAACTACGGAACTGATGAGGACACGGGTTTCGGGGCTGCAGAGGCCTGACTGCATGACTTTCTCCGTGGCCTATTAATGTGGTTGTTATGGGCCTTGTCTGAAGTGGCTTGCTTACCGCACCTGGTACATGGGAAATATAAAATAAGTACTAGAACCTCCACTTTTTCTCCCTCTTGGGCCTTCCAACCTAAAAAGTAATACGTGAACTCAGACGGCCTAGTCACCACAATGAGGTCCGACCAGCCCGGCTCTCCTGAGTGATGCCTCTCCTGAGTGATGCGCACTGACTTGCGCATTAACTCGGAACAGTAGGGGAACCGCCTTCCTCTAACTGGGCCTCTCCCCACACCAGGCACGCCCTCAGCTGAGAAGGGGCCAACTCCCCCATTGAGGTGTGTGCTGGTGGCTTCAGTGTGACCTGGCCCTGCCGGGACATGAACCTGCAGTGAGGTGGAGTGTCAGGAGGAGGGGGGGGTCCCTGCTGGGGCAGCAGGGGGCCCGGTAGCACCCTGCGCAGCCTGGTGCCTGGGGCTCCCCAACATCTCCTACGGCCCCCGGGTCGGCTCTGGTCTGGGCCACTCCATGCACCCTCCTAGTATCTTTTCATTAAGTCCCTTTTTTGCTTTTATCAGCCAGAGGTGGCTTCTGTTGCTTGTTCAGTGAAACAGTGCATCAGGAAACCAGACTATTTCTAAGATCAGTAAAATACGAACTTTGGTCAGCTCGCCGGGCAGACCGTGCAGCACAAATTCCCGCACAGGGCTGTGCAAATGCCTTACGTGAAGGGTCCTCATCATCTGTCTTCAGAGATACAGAAGCTCGTGGTTCAGGGAAAACCTCAGGGAGGGATTGAGGAATCCAAAGCTGGTTGGTTTCAAAGACTAACCGGTCGGACCAGACCCCTGAGCTGTGGTCAGAAGCCTGGCTCAATGTCACGCAGACTCAGCACCCTAAGTGTCCGGTGGGGTCGGTGCTGTTTCCTTTATGGGCTCTCGTTGGGGAGTCACTGTAGCCCCTTACACTCAGCAGGGAATCCAGCCCTCTTAGCCCCCACCCTGAGGGTTCCATGACACAAATCTCGGGAGTGTTTAATTTTCATCTTTGTTTAGGAGGATGAAGGTGGGGCAAGAGGAGAGATAAATTCACACTTAGTGACACCAAGTCACAGACAGTACCTCCTCCTCGGAGAGCTATGTGCTCCCACAGTGGTGGCTGGGGGGCTGGGCAGAGCCCCTCCTCTGGTCACAGAGGGACTCACTCCTCTGACTGCAACTGATGGGTTGGACAACGAATCCAGAGGGGACAGAGCATCTTTCCCGGGAATTTGGAACTGACACACAGAAATTAATTTCACTCATCTGGGGATTGGGAGGAGGGTGGGAATCAAATGAAACCAGAGCAGGAGAGAAAGTTACAAGTGAATGAGAGAGAGACAGAGAGACTGAACTTGTGAGAGTAAATAGTGTGAAGGAAGGATAACAATCAGGGCACAGAGGAATTCCAGCTCCTGGCTGTCTAGTGTGTCCCAGCCCATCAACAAACCTGCGGGATGGTTAACATCATTCCAGTTTTGCAGATTAGGAAACAGGCTGAAAGAGACGGGGGTTGGCTTTGGGTGCACAGTTAATTTAATTGCCACTGGACCCCTCACTTCCCACTGCCTGAAGGCACCATGATCCTCACAGGGACCCTGCAGTGCTGACAGCCTAGCACCCTGATCAAAGGGACCCTGCGGGAGTGGGAACCTCTCTGAGTTTGGAGAGTTCCCTGCACCGAGATTCCATGCATCAGCCGGCTCCCGCTCACCCCAGGTTAACGTCTCCCCAGCTGTGTAGTCCCCAACCCGCTTCCCTCCCTGCCAGGCACCCCCGTTCTTACCACCGAGTGTACTGCAGGAATTCAGGCACAGGGATGCCCAAAGCAACACGAGCCCACCGGCTGTACAAACAGCAGACTCCCAGCCCCACCTGGGCTCCATGGGGATAGTAGGTGTCCTCACCTTTCATGAACCTAAGGCAATCTGTTTCTTCAGCTGGAGGCTATAGAGAAAAATAAAAGGTCCAAAACATTGTTCAGTGAGGAATTCCTCCGAGGACCTGACTTCAGAGTCTACAACCAGTTGTGCTGGCCGCTCTTACCCCCGGACTTTGGGTGAGGTGGATTATTGATCAGCACAATCGCCGGTGGCCCAGCTCCTGGGCTTGGCTGCCCAGAGGGGGCTGGGGGAATGGGTAAGGCCAGGGCACTCAGGAAGAGCACAGAGGACCTGACATCTCGCCTCTGCAGTTGTAAACCCTTCCCCAAATCTCAAGGCATCGGACAGAGGGCAGCCACCACAATAATGAGATGTTCCCATCCCTTCACTCACTCCTGTTGGTTCACTTACGTGCTGAGCATCCACTGGGTCACAGGACATGACACACAGGATGGCCGATGGGACAGGCTTGGTACTTCCCCCTGGATCCTGTTCAATCTGATGGAAGAACGATCACTCATAAACGGTTTCTCAAAAGGATACATAGACAGGAGACAAACTGCAGAGTGAATCAAATTTTAAAATATAAATGAAGATCCCCCAGTCTCCCCGCCTAAGGTTAACAGCATAAAGAAAATAGATCTTGCCTTTGATCACCAAGGAAGTGGTCACCCTCTCTCAGGAGGAAAGGAGAGTTAATCTTTGAGCAGGACACAGAAGTGCTCCATCGAATTGGACCAGGACCTCTGCATTCATTCAGCAAATCTGTATAAGCTCCTACTACTTATGGGAATCTAGTAACTATACCCATTCCCAAGGCTCTTGGGCTTTATTAGTCAACAAAATAGACACGACTCCCCATCACTGGGGGCTCAGAGTTTTAGCAGAGAAAACAGGCAACATGATGGGGGTAGCAAGAGCTTGGGGAAAAATAAGAGTGATATGAGCAAACTCAGGTGATGGTGGTGGGGTGGGAGGCAGGCAGGAGGGAATAAGGCAATCCTGGCAGATCTCAAGGAGTAATGAACTTGAAGCAGAATAGATCCGGAGGAAGAAGGAAGAGCCGGAGCCAGAGGCCCCCAGAGTGATGGGGAGAGTGTGGGCGGAGAGGCAGATCAGGCCGGGTCCTGGAAGTCTTTGGGACGACTTTGGCTCCTAATGGAATGGTGACCCTTTTAGTGAGTTTTGATGGGATGGGTGATGTCCAATTTATGCTTTTGTTTTGGGTTTTCTTGGGAGGAGGTTAATTTATTTATTTTAGTGAAGGTGCTGTGGTTTGAACCCAGGATCTCATGCATGCTAAGCATGCACTGTATCACTGAGCTACACCCACCCCCTCAATGTATGCTTTTATAGGCTCCCTCTGACTCTGTGTGGATGAGATTGTAGAAAAGCAAAGATGGAAGAAGTAGGCTATTTGGTGTCCAACAAGGGGCTGAAGGTGGCTCCTAGGAGGGTGGGGAACAGGGAGTAGGTGGTTAATGAATTCAGAGTAGCCAGAATTTTCTAACAAGCTGGATTTGCTGTCTGTGTGTGTGTAAGAGAAAGAGAGAGAAAGAACATGGTTCCAACATCTGGACCTGGAAAATGGGATGGATGTCCTCTCCATCCACAGGGGATGGGACAAGATGGGGCTGAGCAGGTGGAAAGGGGCTGGAATCAGCTCAGTTCTTCAATGTCATGATTAAGGAGTCTATTAGATATTGCCACAGAAATGCCTAATAGGTAGAGGAGTCTGGGGGTTTTTTTCTTTCTTTTTAACATTAAAAAGTATAATTTAAACGTATTAATTTTATTATGTGAATGGATTTGGAATTTTATTTCATGCCAAGGTATATGTTATAATAGCCAAATGGAAAATATATCAGAAAAGGGGAGAAATGAGGGCTTTCACATAAACTGACTGTCCATAACGTAGGTAAAATTTCAATGAAACAGTCTTCAGTGCAAAAACCTCATCTTGGTGTTACATAAAATTAAATGAAAAAGGACTATGTTGATGTATCATTATTTCATGTTACATAATAGCCCCAAACAAACACACTGTTTAACTATGAGGCTTGTAGAAATACTATTCACTTTATTGACATAAATACAGAAATGCAGAAAGGTCCTAAGGTAGAATAAGCATCTTAGTGGAAATAATAGAGATCTGAGCATTTCACATGATATGTATGGACTGATTCAAAATTTGGAAAAGTAATTTACACAGTAGAACATATGTATGAATGTGAAAGCAAGATGAATGAAAGAAAAAGAATATGAGTATCAGGGAGAGAGTTCCAAATGGAAAAGGCCAATCAGGGAGTTTTGGACAAATCGAGAAATTGATGGCATGTCAATTTCCAAGTCTGGTTGCTTCCACCAAAAGTATAGCAGTGAGATAGAGGAGAGACCCAGGACCCAACTCCGAGGCACATTCGCAGTAAATATTTGGAAAAAAGAGGAGACGTTGGCAAAAGACCAGCCAGTGGATCGAAAGCAGAGCGATGGGCTGGAGGCCAAGTGAAGCAGGAACACGGGGGAGGAGAAATGGAAGAGCTGGGTCAAATGCTGCCAAAGGGCCACGCATGATGAAGACTAAAAACTGACCACTATATTTAGCAACGTGGGGTCACTGATGGCCTTGACAGAGCAGTTTCCATAGAGCGAGGGATCAGGGGAAAAGCCAGAGTGGGTGCAAAAGGGAATGGCTCAAGAGAATATGCAGACAGTGGGTTTAGACGACTCATTAAAGATTTGCTGCAAAGACATGGGGTGGCAATTGGTGGGGGCCAATTAGAGTCAAGGAGTGCTGTTTGTTTCTTTTAAGAGGATGGACTTTTATATACTGATAGGAGCCAACTAGCAGGAGAACAAAATAGATGAGGTAGTGACAGAGAGGATGGATGTGGGAGTGACAGCCCGGAGAAGATTGTATGGATGGGCCCCCTGGTGACTTTTGGATGATCTGGCTTTGGATGTCACCTGTAATAAGAGGTGGGGCAGCGAGAGTGAGGTCACAGACATCAGAAGGCGAGCGGATGTGCTGGGAGTTGCTGGTGAAAGTTCTCTTCTGTTGGCTTCAGTTTGCTTGGTCAAAGTAGAAAAGTAAACTTACCAGCTGAGGGACGAGAAGGAAGAGTTACTGGAGTCATGAGCAGAAGATACGAAAGAGCCTTCAGGGACAATGGGACAGTGAAAAGAGCAGAGGGAGACGGGGGGAGTGTGCTCTCAGAAAGTTACGTTTTATCTTTGAGGTCCCCAAGTGTTGGATGTGTGATTGCCCTTCCTGCTGTCTACGAAATAAAAATTGAGTATGGTTCAGGGAAAATGCTATTTCATTCTAAGAGGCTGCCTGTTTCTCAGGAACGGTCATCTTAAACTGCAAACACTACAAAAATGTTGAAAAGAAGAACTTGTGTACCCAATGACCCACTATTTTCTATAAATTTGGTTGCTGTTTAGTTCCCCTATCAATACCACAGAACCGATACTGCCTAGGATGGAAATACATCGATGCTTAAATGGAAATGAAATCTGTATCTTTTTCCTAAACTCCATGGCTTCCTTAACATCCCATTCCCCTTGGAATTTAGGGGTGTCCGGTATAAGAAATAAGAAACAGTTTGAGAAAATCCCGGCTCAGAATTACACAGCACAACCTCAGCTCAGAAGTATACAGCCATAAAAATGTTTAGAAGCAAAACTCCATAACTACTCTTAAAGAATTTTGCAAACCTGGGCCTGCCCAGATGTTTCCAAACTGGAAAGGTACTCCAATCAGTTGACCGGTACGGGAACCAGAGGCTGGTCAGCCTTTTCTGTAAAAGCCAGAGAGTAAATATTGTCAGTTTTGCAGATCATTTTGTTGTAACCATGCAGGTCTGCAATAAGAAAGCGAAGAGCACTGGGAGACACGAAACAAATGGACATGCCCACACCCTCCGTTCCACTCAGGGCAGCTTCTCTGTGGTGGGGAGCTTTGCCACAATGACTTGTTTCTTTGTTTCCATTGGTTTCTTTGTTTCCACCTTACTGCTCAAACTCAGAACTTCAAGTGAGCCTGGCCCTTCAGCATCCATGCAGAAAGAAGGCTGAGCGGGGGTGGGGATCCCACCTGACAGAGAAGAGAGATGGCTTGTCACCATGACATGAGACAATCACACCTTCCGGGGTGAAAGGGAACAAAGATAAGGGAGGGGCACAGCAGTGGGACCCCTGGGTCACCTGCCAGGCTTGCTCTCCCTCCACGGCCACCCTGGGGGCCTGGGTGGTGTTGGAACTCAGCTACAGTGATTAGGCTGAGGGGACTCAGGATAAAGGACCCTCCGTCTCCACACCGGGTTCCAAACGCAGCCTCTCTAAGTCTACCCTCTGAATTTCTGGAACTCAGCTGGAAGAATACATGATCAGGCCAGACCCAGAGCCCAAGCCAAACACGACAAGGGTCACATGGGGTTGTAACCCCGTGCTCAGTGGTCGGGGTCTCCTTGCAAATCTGCAGAAATCCCTGTTCTGCCTCATTCCTGGGAGAAACCCCACATCTCTTCCTGCTCTGTCTGTTCTTCTCTTGAGGCTATTGTCCTGGAGGGATGCAGAGTCCTTGAACCTGGCCCTCCAAACGTACATAAGCAGCCTGTTCAATAAAACAAATTATGCACTTTTTCACATTTGCCAGGTTTTTGATTCCAGAAAGGCTGCGGGACTCTTTCTCACTCTCTCCTGTGCCCCCACCACTTGGTGGCCCTCTCCTCATGGAAACACGATTTCCCACAACTGCACCCTGCCTCCCAGCTTGTCAGAGGGGAGTGACCCACAAAGACACAGGTGTTTGTGAGGATCCTGTCCCCCAGCAGAAAGCCTACTCCTGGAGCCACGGACAGGGATCTGGCCTCCTGAGCCGCTCAGCTCTAATTGAAAGCCTAAACTGGGGACCCCGAACATTGCTGACTGACTTTCTGAGTCACCTGGGCTGGAAGGGCCTGATTTTTCTTTCCAAGAATGGATGTAGCGCAGCCTCCATTTTCAGGGCTGACATTCATGACGTATCTAGTTCCCCCAAATGCACCCCAGGAAGGAAAGGCCCTTCCATCCCACTGGTTAGAAACCCAGCCCAGGGGAGTTCCAAAGCACTGCATTGCTGTCAGGTCCAGCATCCCTGCAGAGTGGCCCCTGCCCCTGAATGAGCCCCTTCCCTGGGCCTTCCCTGCCCCGACATGACCACACCCCAGGTGGTGCTGGGGAAGGCAGGGAGTGCAGTGAGGGGAGGGGGGAAGCAGAGCCCCTTGCTCTGGAGTGAGGAGACCACAGAGAAAGGCACACACCACCCCGACCCTATACCCCAAACTCTTAGCCCCGCCAACACAGGGGCCGCTCTGCGCCCTCTCACCGTGGCTCTCCTGTGAGACTGCACCCAACCCGACATCTGGCACCCAAGCCCTACCTCCCCTCTTATGACAGATCCCGTCTTCTTGGAAACTGCCTAGCAGCGCGTATTCAAGGCCGGCAGCGGGCCTGGCGGATCTGCACTTCAGGTGCCCTACCTGGCCAGCCGTGCGTGCCTGGGCTCAGTCCTCTATCTTGCCCACCGGTAGCCTGGGTCCACGTCCGGTGCAAGCGGAGGCCACGGAGCCCAGGCTGATCCCCACACACGGACAGGTGAGGGTGCCCCCGCCCCGCTGCCCCGCTGCCCCGCCCACTGGTGGCAGCAACGCCCCAGCCTCCGGCCGGCGCCACCTGCAGGTCAGGACTTCCGCGCGGCCCTGCCCTCCCCGGCCCCGCCCAGCTGTCCCATAAGCCTCCCCCCACCCCCGTCCTGGCTGCGCCCTGGCTCCCATTGGCTCCGCAAGTTCTGCCCTCGCACAACTAGACTCGGGAGGACGCACGACGCAAGCGCTAGGGGAGGGCCCCGCGGAGTTGCCATGGTTACAGGCGCCACGCTCTGCGCGGGCCGGCGTGCGCTTCTGGGGCGGGTATCGGGCTCCGGAAGTGTGCAGCTGCCCGGGACCATGGCGGTGCTTGCTGCTGGGGATGGCGGCTTGCTCGGCCGGGCGACTAGTTCTGTCCTGGTCAGTCGGCGGCCGACATCCTGTCTGGGGCGGCGTCCCACAGACGGTAAACGTACGTCCGCGCCGTCGGCGGGGCCGGCGGACATGAACCGGGGTGGGATCGGGGTTGGGCCGGTGGCCGGGGAGGGCTGTGGTGCCGGGGAGCGTGTTGGGGCGGGGCGGGGCAGGGCTTGGGCACAGCCTCAAGCTTTCCTCCCCCTCAGGCCCTGGGGCTGGGGCCGCGAGTCTGGGTCGCCCTTGGTGGCCGCGGCCTCCCAGAACCCCCCGGGAAGGGCAGGCGGAGGACCCATCTTAGATGAAGCGGGGCCTTACCCGGGTTTTGAAGAGCCCCAGAATCAGATGTTGGAATGGGGTGGCTTATCAGCCTTGTTTATCTGCAGGGAAATTTCAGTTCCATCCAGATGTTGGTTCCTTCAGTCAACCTCAGGAATAAGACACAAGGGTCAGTGCCGATAAGCAGTTATCTAGGGCTTGACTCAAAATAAACTATGCGGGGTGTAGGGATGGTAGATGGGACCCTCCCTCTTGAAGTTAGCAGTCTTCTGGGATTAGAGGCCCCAGTTGAGGATTACATCCTCATCTGCAGTAATGGAGGTTGTGAGAAACACACAGAGAAGGGAGGGGTGTGGTGGCAGTAACTCATTACAGAATCCAGGACCCTTGCCTGGCTCTTGTGTAGAAGAGTCTCGCCTTGGATAGGGCAACAGTTATCAAAGTGTATCCAAGGCCCCTGAGGTGCAAGACCATTTTCATAGAAACGCCGGGATGTCACCTGCCTTTTGCACACTCTTGCTCTCCCGAGTTCCTGCGGGGTTTTCCAGGGAAAACCTGGCCTGCGATATCACAAAACAGGGAATGCAGAGGCAGATAGGATAATTCAGCTCTCACCAGTCCAAAAGAGATTTGCAGAAATTAAAATCACTGCTATTCTTCTCACTAATGATTTTTCTTTTGAAAAATAGAATTATATTTTGTTTAAGAGTATCAATGGTAGCATACAGTAGATTGTTAATATTTTTAAGTGAATTCATACACTTTTTCTAACTTCTTATTTAACTTCTAACACAGGAAATATTGATAGATTAAACTCACATAAATAGCAGCCTTTTGGAGTTCTCAGTAATTGTTAAGAGTGTATAGGGTTCTGTAGAACAAGAAGTTTGAGAGCCCCTGGAGAACGAGTGCTCAGATGCTAGTCGGGTGCTTAGTGGTGTTAGACGGATGCCAAGATGTCTTCCGCAACTGCTCCCGGACTTGAAGTAATTGGCCACATGCAGATGGGTGGGCAGTGCCTCCACTTTACAAACCAGAAGCTGCTGAATGTGTCTGGAGTCTAGGCCATGGGCTGTGCAGGGATTCCCGTTGTATCTGTTCTATCTAAGCCGGGATTCCTGTGCAGAGGCCTGGCCCTGAAGACCCGCTCTCCTTTGCTCCCTGCCAGGTACTTTCTGTGTGACTTCAACCCTCCAGAGGGCTTCAACCTCCATAGGAACGTCTGCATCCACATTGCCTTCCTCCTGAAGACCCTACTGAAGATGGAGGAGCCGGTACTGGTGCTATTCCCTTGGGGTCACCTCTACCACTGGCAGAGCCCCGATCCCTGGTCCGACTCCTTTGACCTCCCAAGTCTCAACAGAAACATCCCTGACATTGAGTACGAGCAGTTCATTGCAGGTGAGGTGGTGGTCATTTAACTGGGGCCAGGTGGTCTTTGTTCTGGTTCCGATCTGAACATCAGGCCATCTTACTTTGGGCTTGTCGGTCTGCTTAGGGGCCCTGCTCATGTTTCCTACACTGCAGGTGAATTTGGTTTTTCCATAGTTTTTTCGGGAAATCAATTTGAAGTGTATGAGCTCTATGTCCCCTCCCCTCTGAAAACCCTGGCCTCCTGGTGAGATGGAGCGGTGACAAGGAGGCCACTGCCACAGAGGCCCTTGTCCCAGAAAGAGTCGCTCGCTGTGCAGTCAGGGCTGTTCTTACCTGTAGGAAAACACGATGTGTGTGTAGCATGGGCCACGTGCTGGAGAAGATATGTAACTGCCCATCCAGTATAATTTGGTCCTGCTCAAGCTACCCATTTTAAATTTTGTAAGAGGGAAGAGTTCAAGATTTTCTTTGAATAAAGGTATTTAGAGCTTATCAATTTTTTTTAAATTGAAATGTGATTGATTTACAATGTTTTGTTAGTTTCAGTTATACAGCTGTTTTGTTAGTTTCAGGTATGCAGCATAGTGATTCAGTTGTACATATACATAGTCTATTCTTTTTCAGGTTCTTTTCCATTATAGGTTGCAAGATACTGAATATTCTTCCCTGTGTTCTACAGTGAATCCTTGTCGTTTGTCTGTTTTACATATAGTAATTTGTATCTGTTAATCCCAAACTCCTAAGTTTGTTTTATAAGTCTGTGAGTCTGTTTTTTGTTTTATAGATAAGTTCATTTGTATCATTTTTTTAAAAATTCCACATATAAATGATATCATATGATACTTGTCTTTGTCTAACTTATTTCACTTAGTGAGATAATCTCCAGTTCCATCCATGTTGCTGTAAATGGCCTTATTTCCTTCTTTGTTATGACTGAGTAATATTCTGTTATATCTAAATACCACATCTTTATCCAGTCACCTGTCAGTGAATGTTTAGGTTGCTTCTATGTCTTGGCCATTGTAAACAGTGCTCCTGTGAAAATTGGGGTGCAGGTATCTTTTGGAATGAAGGTTCCCTCTGGATATATGCCCAGGAGTGGGATTGCTGGATTAGGTGATAAGCCTTTTTTTTTTTTTTTTTTTTTTGTCTTTTGAGGAATCTCCATACTGTTTTCCACAGTGGCTGCACCAAACTACATTCCCACCAACAATGTAGGAGGGTTTCCTTTTCTCCACAGCCTCTCCGGCATTTATGGTTTGTGGACTTTGGAATGATGGCCATTCTGACTGGTGTGAGATGATAACATTGTAGTTTTGAGTTGCATTTCTCTGATAATTGAACGATATTAAGCATTTTTTATATGCCTATTGGCCATCTGTGTGTCTTCATTGGAGAATTGCTTGTTTAGTTGTTCTGCCCATTTTTGGATTTGGTTGTTTATTTTTTTCTTATTAAGTTGTATGAACTATTTATATAGTCTAGAAATTAAGCCATGGTCAGTCTCATCTTTTGCAAATATTTTCTCCCATTCCATAGGTTGTCTTTTAGTTTTACTTATGGTTTCTATTGCTGTGCAAAACATTGTAAGTTTAATTAGGTCTCATTTATTTATTTTGGCTTTTATTTCTGTTGCTTGGGTTGCTTAGATTGCCCTACGAAAACATTGCTGAGATGTATGTCAAATAATGTTTTGCCTATGTTTTCTTGTGAGAAGTTTATAGTGTCGTGTCTAATATTTAAGTCTTTAAGCCATTTTGAGTTTGTTTCTTTTTGGTTTTTTTGCGACTCTATTGTATGCTTTTGATTTGTGGTTACCTTATTCTTCAAATATATCAGCTCATTACTATATCTATTTCCTTTAGACTGATAATCACGTAGGCTCCAACACATCCTAAGTATAACGAAGAAAAAAAAGAAAGAAAAAAATCTACATTTTCTTGCTCCCCTCTCCCATTCCCAACTTTTTTTATTTTGATGTCCTTTTTCATTTTTACATCTTTATGTTTATTCTCTTGCAACTCGTTATTGCATTTCCAACTATGGTTTTCCTGTTTCTATAGCATCCTGCTTCCTTTCTGTTTAGAAGCTTTTAATGTCTCTGTTAGGTTCAATATTGCTGAGTTATCTCACCTCCCCCTCCCCCCTTCCCCCCAGGCCTCTGAATCCTCAGTCCAGGGAAGCTAAACCATTCTAGCCTTCATCGGTTCTGGGAAAGCAATCTTCAGAGTGGGAAAAGACATTGAAAAATAATATTCTGTGAGTTGCATTCTACCCTTGCCCAGAGATGAGAAACATCTGAAGGTGGAGGAACACAGTTGGAGGTGGGGAACACAAAGTCTTTTCTCTTTTTGCTACTGAAGAAATGATTGCTTTTATAATTAGTGATAATGCCCTTTAAATTGGTGAGATCGAGATTCCACAGCTTCAGCGCCTGTGAATAACCGGCTGGGAGAAAGCACTCTAGGGCCCCTGCAGTGGGAAAGGCAGCCCCTCTGAGCACCTGTTGTTCTGTATTCTTCCTGCCTCCACACGGGTTCCCTAGGCACCGTGCAGGACGATGCAGTTACCCAAAGTGGAGGACGGGGAGACCCCTGCTGTGTGGCAAGCCACAGAAGCCCACACTTGAAGGACAAAATGTAGAGTAGTGGGGCGGTCATAGGAACAGGGGATGGTTGAGACCCAGGATGGTGTCCTGGAGTCCAGCAGCCAAGGCTGGTGGGGCAGATGGGGCCCTGGGGCATGGGCAGTCCTTGAGGGATCTGAAGCAAAGATAGGAACCAAGAGACTGGATTCGTGTGGGGGTACGGCACCCCTTGGAGGCTGCGGGGCAGCTCAGTGGGCCCAGGGGGAGCGAGCACTTCCCCAAAGCTGGGTTGACAAGTCACAACCAACTCACTGGGGACCGAGAGGCACTGAGTCATTTTTAACTTTTTGTCCCTCTTCCTGGAAAAGAAACTGCTGCCTGTTAAATAGCCTGTGTTGTTAGTGAGAATTAAAGACATGAAGCAAGATTGCCTCAAAAGTCATCCATTGTGTAGTTGTTAATAAGGGTCAAATGAAAACTTGAATAGATGAAATGAAGCATTCATCAGAGGATTTGAAAATCCTTTAAAATAAAAATCCTTGCTGCCTTTGTTCTTCATTTCAGGGTTCACTTGGTGATAATAATCATAACCAAAGCAACAGCAAACCCTTACAGAACTCTGTCCTGCTGTTCCAGGAACGCTGTGTTCATGACAACCCAATGAGTTGGCACCACTATGAGTTCCACTTTAAAGGTAAGGACATTCATTAATCACACGGCTAATAAATGGCAGAGCTGGGACTTGAACCCGAGCTCTCTGGCCCCAGAGACCCCTCTCAGCCCCTTCACTGCAGCTCATCACTTGGCATGCCCGACACAGGCCAGCATTTACGAGCAGCGTGACCTTGGCCAAGGCTGCTTCACTGCTTGGTCTCTGATTCCTCATCTGTAGAATGGGGGTGTGGGCAGTGAACTCTGTGAGCTCAGTTGTCACTTCCTCCAGCTCTGCAATTCTACTGCTTTGAGTTACTTTGGTAAGTATCCGAGCCCCTACATGGCCCACACATGGGCTGGCGCTTTGCTAGGCCCTGGGTTACGGAGCAAAGTAAGATCCGCCTGCTCCTCCGAGGAGCCTGTGTCCCTCCACGGCAAACAGCTGCGAGGCCCAGGCTCCCTCGCTGGTGGTCGGGGGCTGGGCAGGAAAGTCTGATAAGAGAAGATGGAGGCAGAGCCCCTCCGGGAACAGTGGTGGCCACACAGCTCTCAGGAGCGAGAGCCTCTGTCCAGGCTGCTGAGAGGGGGATCCTCGTGAGGCCAGTAGTCCCCCCAACCTAAGCCCTCAGGACAAAGATCCAGCCATCCCTGCAGTGTCACCATAGAGCCAGTCCATCCTCATCACTGTGCCTCTGTGCTCCTTTGTCCTGGGGCCTCTCTTCCCCCTACACCCAGAAGACTCTTCTCCCTCTCTTCTCTGAGTGCCCCCTCACTTCACCCGTGGTCCCTGCTTCCTGGGCCACCATCTCTGGAGTTGACGCTTTGCACCTTCACACCCCCCGTTTGATCAGGAGCCTGGGTTGGCCTCCTTGTGCTCACTTTCCACCTTCAGATGATTGCTCCTCCCCTCGTGGGAGCACATGGAAAACCCAGATCCTTTCCTAGCAGTGCCTGCCACCCTGGCCTCCCTGCTCATCTGCCTCAGTCAGGAGCACCTGGACCACCAGCTCTGTATTGCCTCGCCTCCTACCATCAAGACGTCAAAGTTCATTCTCCTTCCACCACCCAGTATGGTCATTGTAGGGTCTTCTTCTCCGTCAGCCTGAGCCAGCCACCCCCCATTCACCCTACCCCCGGGCTCATACCCGGGCGTTTCTCCACCCCAGGTCCAGCCTCTCTCCTTTAAGTGCCCACCTCTAGCCGTCCAGCTTCTTCTCCACCAGCCTCCCTGGCCCTCCTTCACCCTCACTGGGGCATCATGCGCTGACTCCTCTGCTTTCCTGCCTGTCCACGTTCCTCTTACTTCCACTTCCCCACCTTCCAGCTCTGCATCCACAGTCAGCACTCTCTTTATGACAGACAAAACCCCCTTGAGCCTTGACCTTTTCAGTTCCTCACCAGGCCGACTTCCATCTCGGTTCACCCAGCTCTACTTGTTCTGAGCCTGCAGGCAGCAGGCTCTCCCAGCACAGATTTCCAAGACTACAAATCAATGCCCACCATGTTGCCGCTGCCAGGCAATCCTCCAGGATTTCTCTAGTGAGCACATTTCCCCACTTATCACTCAGTGGTGTCAACATTCTCTGCTCTCTGCACACCTCTAACCTTCCCTCTGTCTCTTCCCTGACTCCCAGCAGGTGGCCTTGCCTCCTGCTTCAGAGAGAATGGCATGTTACAGGAAAGGAACTCGCTCACCTGCAGCAAATCTGCTCACCTCACCTTTTATCTGTCCCTCTCCCACCTGGACTCTAGCTGTAGTTGTTCCTAATTCAGTGAGTTTAGTTGACATATATATACACAGTTAAAAGCATAGCACACTATCGGCTACCTTCTAGGGGTTACTTTTTCAATTTAACATGGAGTGTGTGATTCATCCACTTCATTGCATGTACCTGCAGTTCATTTGTTTTAACTGATCTTAAATATTGTGTGTGTGAAAGTAACACAAGGCAAGGGTAAGCCAGGATTCAGGATGCTGGTTACTTCCTGTGAGAAGAGGCCAAGGGCAGGATAGGGAAAGAGGACACAGTATGTCACTGTCAATATTCCTGTTATGATGCTGGGTGGTAGGTTCATAACTGTGTCTTATAATATTAATTTTAATACATAAATACCTCTGACAGGCACCTAAGATGAGAATGTGTCATGAACCAAGACATACAATGGGTAATATTACATCATTATTGTTATGTAATCTTGTTATATTATATATTAATCATAATCTTACATTATTTGTTATGGGTTATATATTATATAGATGCATGAATTATATATTATGTATATAAACACCTACATATATTATATACTATCTGCTAATAAATAAACAGAAGATAATATGCTAGCATATCTTCTATTATGTATTATTTAATAAATAATAGCATACTCTATCCTGTTATATGACATGGAACATAATCTTTAATAAAATAAGAAATCTGTCAATATATATTGGTAATTAATAAAATTAAAAAAAACAGCCCGCAGCTTTTAACGCCGACACCGCTCCAGCTGTCACTGTGATTTCTCTTCCCTTTCATGGCCGAGGTCCTCACAGTGCTATCCGTTCCCCCTTTCATCTCCTTATCCTGAACCTTCCTCCTCCTCCCATCCCATGCTGCCTTCTACCCCGTGGCCCCTCTAGTCACCAGCGGCCTCTGGGGCACTGATCTGCGGGCACGGTCTCAGGCCCCAGCTCACCTGCCTGTCCGCCGCCTCTGCCACCGCTGGTGGGGGCGGGGCGGGGGTCAGAGTGCACCCCTTGTCCTGGAAGAGAACACAGCACAGACTGTGACCAGCAGCAGGTGTGGCCGGGAACTGCAGGACTGGGGGGAGAGCCAGACTGTCTGCATCCAGACCTGGGGCACTTGGAGTGTGAAGAAGCCCCGTCCTCACTGCCCCTGAAGTGAGGAAAACACCCTCAGGTGAGTTAAAGTGCTTATGACCTAGGTCTGTTGGCTGGAAAGGACAAACGGGCCCCTAAGGGGAGGGTTGTTGATGTTCCAGACCCCACCAAAGCCCTAAGGGCTGGCGGGGAACCAGGCTGGACGCTCCACTGGACCCAGTGCCCCCTCGGGGGTGGGGCCTTCGGGAACAAGCAGAAAGCCCTCTGTCTCTGGGGGGAACGGGGCAGTGTGGGAGCATCCCTGCAGCGAGTCAAGTGAAGTCAGGGCCTGTGGGATCCATTTGTATGGCCACATCGAGCCTCAGCAGAAGCCACAGCAGGAGTGGATTCCTGTCTCTCCAGCTGTCATCCTCGTGTCTGAGTGCCAGGCTTCAGACCCGATCCCCTGGGGCGCTAGGACAGTTATAGACAGAGGCGGCTCGGGGAGGCCTCAAGAGGGCGGTACTGGCCTTCCTGCCAACACGATTACATGAAGATCAAACAATCCATCGATGGGAAGAAAATAAGAACCATGGTCACCTCTGGACCCCAAGCTTAGACGTGGTGCATGGGGGACATTTATTGACAATTCAGCGAGGTTCTGGCCAGAGCTAGAGGCCAGGGCAGCAAGCCGGGAGTGACACTGAGGAGCATCATTGTGCAGAGGCTGGACTGGGTGTCTGCAGGCTCCTCCCAGGAGAAGCCTCAGAGTTTGGGAGGTGGCTAACATGGTTCCTTCATGTCACCAGCAAGTGGTGCCACCTGTGGAAAATCAGCTGTGATCCTGAGATGGGTCAGCCCTGGGTGATGTGATAAAAGCTCCTACAAGAGGGGGCGCCAGATGGACAGTGAACCAACCAACAGGCTGATGAGATTCCCACCTGTGTTTATCGTGCTTTCGTAGCCAAGAATGAGGAGAGAGTTGAATGGCCCACCATGAATATTTTAACAACTTTAGAGAGTTCCATGTCTCACTGCATTTAAGTGTCACCTGGAAGAATTCAAGCAGTGTCTAGACCCAGGGGAGGCAAACGGCCTCTCGGTTCCTCTTCAACCTGGCAAACCCAGCAGCCCTCTATGGCCAGACCTTGGCAAGTGCCTTCCCTTGTTATAACAAAACCCTTCCCCCCGCACGCCTGTGGTAAGCTTTTGTTTTTTATAATTAATGGGAATGAAGGTACCTTACAGCCTCCACAGACTTTTCATTAGGGCTTCTCTCCTTAGACCCGGGCCCCCCGCTGCCCTGGGTCCTGCACTGCAGAAGGTTCCCCTGGCCCTGACACTTCCTCTGGCCATGCCCTCCATCGGGTGGAGTCAGCAAGGCCAAGGGGACATGGTCATTGGCTCCATCCCATGCTCTAGAAACCCAGGACGCCGAATGCCCTGCCTCAGCAGCCCCTGACCCATTTCTAGTGCCTGCACCGGCTCTCCCCGGAGTTCAGATTTCCAGGACTCACAGAGAGGCCAAAGGGCAGCTGTTTGCATGGAGGTTATAGGCAGAGCCCGGACGTGAAATCTGAGTGTCCCCCTGTGCACATCCAAGGCCACTTATGGCAAGGGATGGACCCAGCATTGGGAAGAAAAGGGTCAGGCTAGTGATCAGAGTCTGGGAATCAGCTCTCCCCACACGCTCACTTTCTTTGCAGGACTCCCCTGAGTCTGGTTGTTCTAATTTTGAACCTGGCCTTCCCCCTTATAATGAATGTATATTTGTAAAGGCAGGACTTTAGAACCTACTGCACTTAAAATGTTTAGATATATAGAATGTGAGCTCCCAGGTATGCTCTGGCCCTGCACTTCCAAGGGTCCAGAGCATTTATGTTGGCTCTACTGAGACTGTAAGTGGCAAAGGCCATCTCCAGAGAGGAGGGGCTCCTGCTTCACGGTCCGAAGTCAGGATCTTCTGAGCGGATAAAACAATGGACACTGAGACCCTCAATTGTAAATTGATTTAGAATAACGCCAAAGGTGTGTATGACGTGTGTGTGCGCACGCACGCACCTGGGGAATTGTGTGGTACATGACTGTGAGTGTGTGTGTGGCTCTGCGTGCGCGCGCCTGGGGATGTGTGTGGTTGTGTGTATGCTATGTGTGTGTGTGCGTCTGAGGACGTGTATGGTTGTGTGTATGGTATGTGTGTGTGTGGTACATGAGTCCATGTACGTGTGTGTGTAGGGAATGTATGTGGGCCAGAGTCAGTGCGTCTGCACGTGTGTTTGTGTGTATGTGCATGCATTAGTTTTAACAGTAGAAGCTGTCCTTTAGAATTATGAAGTAGTAAAATTTGTATGATGTCTTTTGCTGTATAATTCAAAATTAAAAAAATCTTCAGTCACTAGAAATTTATCCCCCCCCGATTCTGACTTTATTTTTCCATATTGATATGTCTTCATTTTACTGATGAAGAAACTTAGCTTAGAGATGTTAACTGACTCAACCAAGGACATGGAGCTCGCGCACCCAGGGCCAGGACACAGTCCAAGCCACGCTGCTCCAGAGGCCTGGAGCCCTACTCAAGATCACGCGTTGCCTCTTGGCGGGGGAACAGATTCTTATGGGCTGTGGCCAGCGTGCAGGCGGCCCAAACTGGGGACACGGGAAGCCGGGCAGAGAGTACCAGACAGCAGAGAAGAGTGAAGCCCTGCTCAGAAATTAGATAGGTTCCTAGGTCTTGGATGAGTAAGGAGGCTCACTGCTCATCCTTGATCCCTTTGCTGGTGGCCAAAAGGGACCAAGGTCCACGAGAGCACTTCTGGGAGCTGCCTGCCAAAACCTGCAAAAGGACTGCTCAGGACTGGCTCTGCAGTAGGAGCAGAGGAAGGAAATGTCACCTCTTGGTGGACATTATTGGTGATGGCAGTAGGAGGCCTAGCAGCCTCGGTATAGTGGTGGCAGGACAGGGTCCTAGTGGATGATCGTTTTCACCTCTCTTAAAAATCATTGCTTCATATATTGTATCCATTTTGTGGTTTATTTTAGGGTGGTAAATATGGTCTCTGTTACTCCATATTAGCTGGATTGATTAATTTTTTTATTGTTAATTTTCTCTTCAATGATTTGGAAGCTATAATGCCTTTTAATGAAAATTCTCTCTAAATTTTTATAAATCATCTCTAAGTTCATAACTTTATATGTAATTGGACCAGTATTCCTATAACACTATCAAAACTGAAATAACCTATTAGATCCTGTTCCTCAATAATGATAAATTTAGCATATTTTACCTCTCTGCTGTTCCAGATTGTGTGTGTGTTTGTGTGTGTGTGTGTGTGTGTGTGTGTGTGTGTCCTCCAGTTTCTATGTTTAGACAGTTGCTTCCAGTTTGTTATATTAACAATGAAATATAGCTATAAACTTCTTGGATTTCATTGCTCACTACCACTATTTAATACCATGTCTTTCCCACTTTTGAGTTATTTACTTATCGGGATTTTCAAATCAACTGGACACATGATTGGCTAAGTTTTTTTGAGAAGTGGACTTGGAACACTTTCATGTCTATATGAAGCTTTATGTTCTCCTCCTCAACAACTCTCAGGGTGTTGTTGATGGCCCAAGCCTTGTTTTAAAATATGGCATTGTTTTTCATCACCAAAAAAACAAAAAAGTTTTCTTGATTTAAATTGCTGTCTTTTTATGACTGGCTAGTCTTTTCTGGTGGATAGAGATTTACTTAACCTTCCCCCTTCTTTACGCCATAACTCGGATTCATTGAGATGCATGTTTTTACCATTTCTCAGATGGGCTTCCGCTTTGACTTCCACTTTAAACCGTCACCCCACTCTTTTTCTCCATGCTTATTCCTGAAAAAGTGAGCTCTCTATCGGATTAAAGGTGGTTCCCGTCAGAGATGTGTGGCTCCCTGTCCAAAGGTCCAAATGAAGAGAAAAGGAAAGATTCCTGTTTCTGGTGGTTACATTTTGTCAGCTTAGAGATCTAGTTATCCGTGTGGCTGCGGTGGAATCTGCAATATCTTGGCTCAGAGTTTCCTTTTTCTGGCTTACTAGGGGAGCCGCAATAGCTGGGTTCACGGCGCTGTGGCCGTTGTCAGGATCCCGGGACTGAGGCAGCCCCTCTCCCCCCTTGTTATTTTGATCTTGCAAACTGGGTCCCAGCTATGCGAACCCTGCATCTGGCGGCCAGGATCGCCCCCCACGTGACGTGTCCCCAGTTCCTCGGCGTCCCTCACTGCTATCAGCTAGCTCCAGTAAGAGTGAGAGCTGGCTTCCACTGCGGTCTTTCCTCCTTCCTCTCCAGGCAGGCCGTCCTTTCCCACTAGTTGTCCCTATACTTTCTCTCCTGTACTACATAAGCTGAAGGAATTCCTCAGGGTTTCCAGCAGGTACATGGTGCTCTTCTATGTTTGGACCCCTTCAGTGCTTGTAGTGGAAATTTAGGAGGTGGAAAGGAAGAGCTTGGGGGTTCTCCGTATCTAGGGGCTCCCTATCCAGCAGATTCAACTAACTGTGGTTTGAAAATATTCGTGAAAAAACAGTTTCAAAAAGCAACACTTGAATTTGCCATACATTGACAACTACTTACATAGCATTCATGTTGTATTAGATACAGTGAGTAATCCAGAGATGATTTGAAGATATATATAAAGTACATGGGAGGGTGCACATAAGTTCCATGCAAGTCCTATGCCATTTTATACAAGAGGCGTCAGCATCCATGGATGTTGACTTCAGAGGGGAGTCCTGGAACCAGTGCCCCATGGTTACCAAGGGATGACTAGAAGTCCAGGCTCCTTATACCAGCCTGTCAGGTCCCCATGTGGTCTGAAACCTACCTGTACCACACTTCCCTTGTCACTCTCCTCCAGCCCTGGCAGACTGTCCTTTGATTTTTGAACAGGCCACACTCACTGTGCTTCATATCTGGCCCCTAGAAATACCCGTTACTTTCCGAGCATGGCTCTGCTTTCACAAAAAGGGCTGCATTGTCACTAGAGAAGACACTGTGGAATTTCCTTTAAAAACTGAAAATAGACTTAACTCATGATCCAGCCTTCCCACTCCCGGGCATATGTCAGAAGAAAACTCTAATTCAAAAAGTCACATGCACCTCAATGCTCACAGCAGCACTATTTATAATAGCCAGGACATAGCAAAAACGCAAATGTCCGTCGACAGCTGACTAGATAAAGATGTAGTAGTATATTTATACAAAGGAATACTACTCAACCATTAAGAAGCACAAAATAATGTCATTTGCAGCAACATAGATGGATGTAGAGATAGTCATTCTAAGTGAAGTAAGCCAGAAAAAGAGAAGAATGCCATATAATATCACTTATATGTGGAATCTAAAAAAAGACACAAATGAACTTAACTACAAAAGTGAAACAGACCCACAGACATAGAGAAACAAACTTACGGTTACCAGGGAGAGAAGGGGATGGGAAGGGATAAATATGGTAATTGGAAAAGTGTCCCTCTTGGAGAGTTATGGAAATGTTAGCTATCTTGATTGTGATGATGGTTTTCTGGGTGTAGACATCTATCAAATTCATCAAATAGTACATGTGAAATATGTGTAATTTACTATACAGGAATCGTACCACAATCAATGTGCCTGTAAAAAAAAAAAAAACAAGAAAATATTGGCGGCATTGTGTCCTACGTTTTTATGTGTCTTTAGTGAGTGGGTCTTCAATTTTCCAGTCTGCCATATTTTCTGAACCAGAAGTGCCCTCCTTCCCTTTTCTTTGATAAACTGTCAGTGGGTGGCATTTATTCCCGTGGCTTCAACTGCTCTCTGTCCACTGATTAACTGTCACATCTTTTCCAGCATGGACATCTCTGTTCAATCCCAGAAATATACTTATAATTGACAAGTAGACATGCCATTGTTTGAAGAAGTAAACCTAGTTCTGAGCGAGTGTAAATTCAAAAACACAAAGCTTGAGGTTTTTATGGGCTAATCAAGTCGGAATGTCTACTTGTCAATTACAAGTATATTTCTGGGTTTGAACAGAGATGTCCATGCTGGAAAAGATGTGACAGTTAATCAGTGGACAGAGAGCAGTTGAAGCCACGGGAATAAATGCCACCCACTGACAGTTTATCAAAGAAAAGGGAAGGAGGGCACTTCTGGTTCAGAAAATATGGCAGACTGGAAAATTGAAGACCCACTCACTAAAGACACATAAAAACGTAGGACACAATGCCGCCAATATTTTCTTGTTTTTTTTTTTTTTACAGGCACATTGATTGTGGTACGATTCCTGTATAGTAAATTACACATATTTCACATGTACTATTTGATGAATTTGATAGATGTCTACACCCAGAAAACCATCATCACAATCAAGATAGCTAACATTTCCATAACTCTCCAAGAGGGACACTTTTCCAATTACCATATTTATCCCTTCCCATCCCCTTCTCTCCCTGGTAACCGTAAGTTTGTTTCTCTATGTCTGTGGGTCTGTTTCACTTTTGTAGTTAAGTTCATTTGTGTCTTTTTTTAGATTCCACATATAAGTGATATTATATGGCATTCTTCTCTTTTTCTGGCTTACTTCACTTAGAATGACTATCTCTACATCCATCTATGTTGCTGCAAATGACATTATTTTGTGCTTCTTAATGGTTGAGTAGTATTCCTTTGTATAAATATACTACTACATCTTTATCTAGTCAGCTGTCGACGGACATTTGCGTTTTTGCTATGTCCTGGCTATTATAAATAGTGCTGCTGTGAGCATTGAGGTGCATGTGACTTTTTGAATTAGAGTTTTCTTCTGACATATGCCCGGGAGTGGGAAGGCTGGATCATGAGTTAAGTCTATTTTCAGTTTTTAAAGGAAATTCCACAGTGTCTTCTCTAGTGACAATGCAGCCCTTTTTGTGAAAGCAGAGCCATGCTCGGAAAGTAACGGGTATTTCTAGGGGCCAGATATGAAGCACAGTGAGTGTGGCCTGTTCAAAAATCAAAGGACAGTCTGCCAGGGCTGGAGGAGAGTGACAAGGGAAGTGTGGTACAGGTAGGTTTCAGACCACATGGGGACCTGACAGGCTGGTATAAGGAGCCTGGACTTCTAGTCATCCCTTGGTAACCATGGGGCACTGGTTCCAGGACTCCCCTCTGAAGTCAACATCCATGGATGCTGACGCCTCTTGTATAAAATGGCATAGGACTTGCATGGAACTTATGTGCACCCTCCCATGTACTTTATATATATCTTCAAATCATCTCTGGATTACTCACTGTATCTAATACAACATGAATGCTATGTAAGTAGTTGTCAATGTATGGCAAATTCAAGTGTTGCTTTTTGAAACTGTTTTTTCACGAATATTTTCAAACCACAGTTAGTTGAATCTGCTGGATAGGGAGCCCCTAGATACGGAGAACCCCCAAGCTCTTCCTTTCCACCTCCTAAATTTCCACTACAAGCACTGAAGGGGTCCAAACATAGAAGAGCACCATGTACCTGCTGGAAACCCTGAGGAATTCCTTCAGCTTATGTAGTACAGGAGAGAAAGTATAGGGACAACTAGTGGGAAAGGACGGCCTGCCTGGAGAGGAAGGAGGAAAGACCGCAGTGGAAGCCAGCTCTCACTCTTACTGGAGCTAGCTGATAGCAGTGAGGGACGCTGAGGAACTGGGGACACGTCACGTGGGGGGCGATCCTGGCCGCCAGATGCAGGGTTCGCATAGCTGGGACCCAGTTTGCAAGATCAAAATAACAAGGGGGGAGAGGGGCTGCCTCAGTCCCGGGATCCTGACAACGGCCACAGCGCCGTGAACCCAGCTATTGCGGCTCCCCTAGTAAGCCAGAAAAAGGAAACTCTGAGCCAAGATATTGCAGATTCCACCGCAGCCACACGGATAACTAGATCTCTAAGCTGACAAAATGTAACCACCAGAAACAGGAATCTTTCCTTTTCTCTTCATTTGGACCTTTGGACAGGGAGCCACACATCTCTGACGGGAACCACCTTTAATCCGATAGAGAGCTCACTTTTTCAGGAATAAGCATGGAGAAAAAGAGTGGGGTGACGGTTTAAAGTGGAAGTCAAAGCGGAAGCCCATCTGAGAAATGGTAAAAACATGCATCTCAATGAATCCGAGTTATGGCGTAAAGAAGGGGGAAGGTTAAGTAAATCTCTATCCACCAGAAAAGACTAGCCAGTCATAAAAAGACAGCAATTTAAATCAAGAAAACTTTTTTGTTTTTTTGGTGATGAAAAACAATGCCATATTTTAAAACAAGGCTTGGGCCATCAACAACACCCTGAGAGTTGTTGAGGAGGAGAACATAAAGCTTCATATAGACATGAAAGTGTTCCAAGTCCACTTCTCAAAAAAACTTAGCCAATCATGTGTCCAGTTGATTTGAAAATCCCGATAAGTAAATAACTCAAAAGTGGGAAAGACATGGTATTAAATAGTGGTAGTGAGCAATGAAATCCAAGAAGTTTATAGCTATATTTCATTGTTAATATAACAAACTGGAAGCAACTGTCTAAACATAGAAACTGGAGGACACACACACACACACACACACACACACACACAAACACACACACAATCTGGAACAGCAGAGAGGTAAAATATGCTAAATTTATCATTATTGAGGAACAGGATCTAATAGGTTATTTCAGTTTTGATAGTGTTATAGGAATACTGGTCCAATTACATATAAAGTTATGAACTTAGAGATGATTTATAAAAATTTAGAGAGAATTTTCATTAAAAGGCATTATAGCTTCCAAATCATTGAAGAGAAAATTAACAATAAAAAAATTAATCAATCCAGCTAATATGGAGTAACAGAGACCATATTTACCACCCTAAAATAAACCACAAAATGGATACAATATATGAAGCAATGATTTTTAAGAGAGGTGAAAACGATCATCCACTAGGACCCTGTCCTGCCACCACTATACCGAGGCTGCTAGGCCTCCTACTGCCATCACCAATAATGTCCACCAAGAGGTGACATTTCCTTCCTCTGCTCCTACTGCAGAGCCAGTCCTGAGCAGTCCTTTTGCAGGTTTTGGCAGGCAGCTCCCAGAAGTGCTCTCGTGGACCTTGGTCCCTTTTGGCCACCAGCAAAGGGATCAAGGATGAGCAGTGAGCCTCCTTACTCATCCAAGACCTAGGAACCTATCTAATTTCTGAGCAGGGCTTCACTCTTCTCTGCTGTCTGGTACTCTCTGCCCGGCTTCCCGTGTCCCCAGTTTGGGCCGCCTGCACGCTGGCCACAGCCCATAAGAATCTGTTCCCCCGCCAAGAGGCAACGCGTGATCTTGAGTAGGGCTCCAGGCCTCTGGAGCAGCGTGGCTTGGACTGTGTCCTGGCCCTGGGTGCGCGAGCTCCATGTCCTTGGTTGAGTCAGTTAACATCTCTAAGCTAAGTTTCTTCATCAGTAAAATGAAGACATATCAATATGGAAAAATAAAGTCAGAATCGGGGGGGGATAAATTTCTAGTGACTGAAGATTTTTTTAATTTTGAATTATACAGCAAAAGACATCATACAAATTTTACTACTTCATAATTCTAAAGGACAGCTTCTACTGTTAAAACTAATGCATGCACATACACACAAACACACGTGCAGACGCACTGACTCTGGCCCACATACATTCCCTACACACACACGTACATGGACTCATGTACCACACACACACATACCATACACACAACCATACACGTCCTCAGACGCACACACACACATAGCATACACACAACCACACACATCCCCAGGCGCGCGCGCGCAGAGCCACACACACACTCACAGTCATGTACCACACAATTCCCCAGGTGCGTGCGTGCGCACACACACGTCATACACACCTTTGGCGTTATTCTAAATCAATTTACAATTGAGGGTCTCAGTGTCCATTGTTTTATCCGCTCAGAAGATCCTGACTTCGGACCGTGAAGCAGGAGCCCCTCCTCTCTGGAGATGGCCTTTGCCACTTACAGTCTCAGTAGAGCCAACATAAATGCTCTGGACCCTTGGAAGTGCAGGGCCAGAGCATACCTGGGAGCTCACATTCTATATATCTAAACATTTTAAGTGCAGTAGGTTCTAAAGTCCTGCCTTTACAAATATACATTCATTATAAGGGGGAAGGCCAGGTTCAAAATTAGAACAACCAGACTCAGGGGAGTCCTGCAAAGAAAGTGAGCGTGTGGGGAGAGCTGATTCCCAGACTCTGATCACTAGCCTGACCCTTTTCTTCCCAATGCTGGGTCCATCCCTTGCCATAAGTGGCCTTGGATGTGCACAGGGGGACACTCAGATTTCACGTCCGGGCTCTGCCTATAACCTCCATGCAAACAGCTGCCCTTTGGCCTCTCTGTGAGTCCTGGAAATCTGAACTCCGGGGAGAGCCGGTGCAGGCACTAGAAATGGGTCAGGGGCTGCTGAGGCAGGGCATTCGGCGTCCTGGGTTTCTAGAGCATGGGATGGAGCCAATGACCATGTCCCCTTGGCCTTGCTGACTCCACCCGATGGAGGGCATGGCCAGAGGAAGTGTCAGGGCCAGGGGAACCTTCTGCAGTGCAGGACCCAGGGCAGCGGGGGGCCCGGGTCTAAGGAGAGAAGCCCTAATGAAAAGTCTGTGGAGGCTGTAAGGTACCTTCATTCCCATTAATTATAAAAAACAAAAGCTTACCACAGGCGTGCGGGGGGAAGGGTTTTGTTATAACAAGGGAAGGCACTTGCCAAGGTCTGGCCATAGAGGGCTGCTGGGTTTGCCAGGTTGAAGAGGAACCGAGAGGCCGTTTGCCTCCCCTGGGTCTAGACACTGCTTGAATTCTTCCAGGTGACACTTAAATGCAGTGAGACATGGAACTCTCTAAAGTTGTTAAAATATTCATGGTGGGCCATTCAACTCTCTCCTCATTCTTGGCTATGAAAGCACGATAAACACAGGTGGGAATCTCATCAGCCTGTTGGTTGGTTCACTGTCCATCTGGCGCCCCCTCTTGTAGGAGCTTTTATCACATCACCCAGGGCTGACCCATCTCAGGATCACAGCTGATTTTCCACAGGTGGCACCACTTGCTGGTGACATGAAGGAACCATGTTAGCCACCTCCCAAACTCTGAGGCTTCTCCTGGGAGGAGCCTGCAGACACCCAGTCCAGCCTCTGCACAATGATGCTCCTCAGTGTCACTCCCGGCTTGCTGCCCTGGCCTCTAGCTCTGGCCAGAACCTCGCTGAATTGTCAATAAATGTCCCCCATGCACCACGTCTAAGCTTGGGGTCCAGAGGTGACCATGGTTCTTATTTTCTTCCCATCGATGGATTGTTTGATCTTCATGTAATCGTGTTGGCAGGAAGGCCAGTACCGCCCTCTTGAGGCCTCCCCGAGCCGCCTCTGTCTATAACTGTCCTAGCGCCCCAGGGGATCGGGTCTGAAGCCTGGCACTCAGACACGAGGATGACAGCTGGAGAGACAGGAATCCACTCCTGCTGTGGCTTCTGCTGAGGCTCGATGTGGCCATACAAATGGATCCCACAGGCCCTGACTTCACTTGACTCGCTGCAGGGATGCTCCCACACTGCCCCGTTCCCCCCAGAGACAGAGGGCTTTCTGCTTGTTCCCGAAGGCCCCACCCCCGAGGGGGCACTGGGTCCAGTGGAGCGTCCAGCCTGGTTCCCCGCCAGCCCTTAGGGCTTTGGTGGGGTCTGGAACATCAACAACCCTCCCCTTAGGGGCCCGTTTGTCCTTTCCAGCCAACAGACCTAGGTCATAAGCACTTTAACTCACCTGAGGGTGTTTTCCTCACTTCAGGGGCAGTGAGGACGGGGCTTCTTCACACTCCAAGTGCCCCAGGTCTGGATGCAGACAGTCTGGCTCTCCCCCCAGTCCTGCAGTTCCCGGCCACACCTGCTGCTGGTCACAGTCTGTGCTGTGTTCTCTTCCAGGACAAGGGGTGCACTCTGACCCCCGCCCCGCCCCCACCAGCGGTGGCAGAGGCGGCGGACAGGCAGGTGAGCTGGGGCCTGAGACCGTGCCCGCAGATCAGTGCCCCAGAGGCCGCTGGTGACTAGAGGGGCCACGGGGTAGAAGGCAGCATGGGATGGGAGGAGGAGGAAGGTTCAGGATAAGGAGATGAAAGGGGGAACGGATAGCACTGTGAGGACCTCGGCCATGAAAGGGAAGAGAAATCACAGTGACAGCTGGAGCGGTGTCGGCGTTAAAAGCTGCGGGCTGTTTTTTTTAATTTTATTAATTACCAATATATATTGACAGATTTCTTATTTTATTAAAGATTATGTTCCATGTCATATAACAGGATAGAGTATGCTATTATTTATTAAATAATACATAATAGAAGATATGCTAGCATATTATCTTCTGTTTATTTATTAGCAGATAGTATATAATACATATGTAGGTGTTTATATACATAATATATAATTCAGGCATCTATATAATATATAACCCATAACAAATGATTATGATTAATATATAATATAACAAGATTACATAACAATAATGGTGTAATATTACCCATTGTATGTCTTGGTTCATGACACATTCTCATCTTAGGTGCCTGTCAGAGGTATTTATGTATTAAAATTAATATTATAAGACACAGTTATGAACCTATCACCCAGCATCATAACAGGAATATTGACAGTGACATACTGTGTCCTCTTTCCCTATCCTGCTCTTGGCCTCTTCTCACAGGAAGTAACCAGCATCCTGAATCCTGGCTTACCCTTGCCTTGTGTTACTTTCACACACACAACATTTAAGATCAGTTAAAACAAATGAACTGCAGGTACATGCAATGAAGTGGATGAATCACACACTCCATGTTAAATTGAAAAAGTAACCCCTAGAAGGTAGCCGATAGTGTGCTATGCTTTTAACTGTGTATATATATGTCAACTAAACTCACTGAATTAAGAACAACTACAGCTAGAGTCCAGGTGGGAGAGGGACAGCTAAAAGGTGAGGTGAGCAGATTTGCTGCAGGTGAGCGAGTTCCTTTCCAGTGACATGTCATTCTCTCTGAAGCAGGAGGCAAGGCCATCTGCTGGGAGTCAGGGAAGAGACAGAGGGAAGGTTAGAGGTGTGCAGAGAGCAGAGGATGTTGACACCACTGAGTGATAAGTGGGGAAATGTGCTCACTAGAGAAATCCTGGAGGATTGCCTGGCAGCGGCAACATGGTGGGCATTGATTTGTAGTCTTGGAAATCTGTGCTGAGAGAGCCTGCTGCCTGCAGGCTCAGAACAAGTAGAGCTGGGTGAACCGAGATGGAAGTCGGCCTGGTGAGGAACTGAAAAGGTCAAGGCTCAAGGGGGTTTTGTCTGTCATAAAGAGAGTGCTGACTGTGGATGCAGAGCTGGAAGGTGGGGAAGTGGAAGTAAGAGGAACGTGGACAGGCAGGAAAGCAGAGGAGTCAGCGCATGATGCCCCAGTGAGGGTGAAGGAGGGCCAGGGAGGCTGGTGGAGAAGAAGCTGGACGGCTAGAGGTGGGCACTTAAAGGAGAGAGGCTGGACCTGGGGTGGAGACACGCCCGGGTATGAGCCCGGGGGTAGGGTGAATGGGGGGTGGCTGGCTCAGGCTGACGGAGAAGAAGACCCTACAATGACCATACTGGGTGGTGGAAGGAGAATGAACTTTGACGTCTTGATGGTAGGAGGCGAGGCAATACAGAGCTGGTGGTCCAGGTGCTCCTGACTGAGGCAGATGAGCAGGGAGGCCAGGGTGGCAGGCACTGCTAGGAAAGGATCTGGCTTTTCCATGTGCTCCCACGAGGGGAGGAGCAATCATCTGAAGGTGGAAAGTGAGCACAAGGAGGCCAACCCAGGCTCCTGATCAAACGGGGGGTGTGAAGGTGCAAAGCGTCAACTCCAGAGATGGTGGCCCAGGAAGCAGGGACCACGGGTGAAGTGAGGGGGCACTCAGAGAAGAGAGGGAGAAGAGTCTTCTGGGTGTAGGGGGAAGAGAGGCCCCAGGACAAAGGAGCACAGAGGCACAGTGATGAGGATGGACTGGCTCTATGGTGACACTGCAGGGATGGCTGGATCTTTGTCCTGAGGGCTTAGGTTGGGGGGACTACTGGCCTCATGAGGATCCCCCTCTCAGCAGCCTGGACAGAGGCTCTCGCTCCTGAGAGCTGTGTGGCCACCACTGTTCCCGGAGGGGCTCTGCCTCCATCTTCTCTTATCAGACGTTCCTGCCCAGCCCCCGACCGCCAGCGAGGGAGCCTGGGCCTCGCAGCTGTTTGCCGTGGAGGGACACAGGCTCCTCGGAGGAGCAGGCGGATCTTACTTTGCTCCGTAACCCAGGGCCTAGCAAAGCGCCAGCCCATGTGTGGGCCATGTAGGGGCTCGGATACTTACTATACTAACTCAAAGCAGTAGAATTGCAGAGCTGGAGGAAGTGACCACTGAGCTCACAGAGTTCACTGCCCACACCCCCAATCTACAGGTGAGGAATCAGAGACCAAGCAGTGAAGCAGCCTTGGCCAAGGTCACGCTGCTCGTAAATGCTGGCCTGTGTCGGGCATGCCAAGTGATGAGCTGCAGTGAAGGGGCTGAGAGGGGTCTCTGGGGCCAGAGAGCTCGGGTTCAAGTCCCAGCTCTGCCATTTATTAGCCGTGTGATTAATGAATGTCCTTACCTTTAAAGTGGAACTCATAGTGTTGCCAACTCATTGGGTTGTCATGAACACAGCGTTCCTGGAACAGCAGGACAGAGTTCTGTAAGGGTTTGCTGTTGCTTTGGTTATGATTATTATCACCAAGTGAACCCTGAAATGAAGAACAAAGGCAGCAAGAATTTTTATTTTAAAGGATTTTCAAATCCTCTGATGAATGCTTCATTTCATCTATTCAAGTTTTCATTTGACCCTTATTAACAACTACACAATGGATGACTTTTGAGGCAATCTTGCTTCATGTCTTTAATTCTCACTAACGACACAGGCTATTTAACAGGCAGCAGTTTCTTTTCCAGGAAGAGGGACAAAAAGTTAAAAATGACTCAGTGCCTCTCGGTCCCCAGTGAGTTGGTTGTGACCTGTCAACCCAGCTTTGGGGAAGTGCCCGCTCCCCCTGGGCCCACTGAGCTGCCCCGCAGCCTCCAAAGGGTGCCGTACCCCCACACGAATCCAGTCTCTTGGTTCCTATCTTTGCTTCAGATCCCTCAAGGACTGCCCATGACCCAGGGCCCCATCTGCCCCACCAGCCTTGGCTGCTGGACTCCAGGACACCATCCTGGGTCTCAACCATCCCCTGTTCCTATGACCGCCCCACTACTCTACATTTTGTCCTTCAGGTGTGGGCTTCTGTGGCTCGCCACAGAGCAGGGGTCTCCCCGTCCTCCACCTTGGGTAACTGCATCGTCCTGCACGGTGCCTAGGGAACCGGTGTGGAGGCAGGAAGAATACAGAACAACAGGTGCTCAGAGGGGCTGCCTTTCCCACTGCAGGGGCCCTAGAGAGCTTTCTCCCAGCTGGTTATTCACAGGCGCTGAAGCTGTGGAATCTCGATCTCACCAATTTAAAGGGCATCATCACTAATTACAAAAGCAATCATTTCTTCAGTAGCAAAAAGAGAAAAGACTTTGTGTTCCCCACCTCCAACTGTTTTCCTCCACCTTCAGATGTTTCCCATCTCTGGGCAAGGGTAGAATGCAACTCACAGAATATTATTTTTCAATGTCTTTTCCCACTCTGAAGATTGCTTTCCCAGAACCGATGAAGGCTAGAATGGTTTAGCTTCCCTGGACTGAGGATTCAGAGGCCTGGGGGGAAGGGGGGAGGGGGAGGTGAGATAACTCAGCAATATTGAACCTAACAGAGACATTAAAAGGTTCTATTCTAAACAGAAAGGAAGCAGGATGCTATAGAAACAGGAAAACCATAGTTGGAAATGCAATAACGAGTTGCAAGAGAATAAACACAAAGATGTAAAAATGAAAAAGGACATCAAAATAAAAAAAGTTGGGAATGGGAGAGGGGAGCAAGAAAATGTAGATTTTTTTCTTTCTTTTTTTTCTTCGTTATTCTTAGGATGTGTTGGAGCCTACGTGATTATCAGTCTAAAGGAAATAGATATAGTAATGGGCTGATATATTTGAAGAATAAGGTAACCACAAATCAAAAGCATACAATAGAGTCGCAAAAAAACCAAAAAGAAACAAACTCAAAATGGCTTAAAGACTTAAATATTAGACACGACACTATAAACTTCTCACAAGAAAACATAGGCAAAACATTATTTGACATACATCTCAGCAATGTTTTCGTAGGGCAACCTAAGCAACCCAAGCAACAGAAATAAAAGCCAAAATAAATAAATGAGACCTAATTAAACTTATAAACTTTTGCACAGCAATAGAAACCATAAGTAAAACTAAAAGACAACCTATGGAATGGGAGAAAATATTTGCAAAAGATGAGACTGACCATGGCTTAATTTCTAGACTATATAAATAGTCCATACAACTTAATAAGAAAAAAATAAACAACCAAATCCAAAAATGGGCAGAACAACTAAACAAGCAATTCTCCAATGAAGACACACAGATGGCCAATAGGCATATAAAAAATGCTTAATATCGTTCAATTATCAGAGAAATGCAGCTCAAAACTACAATGTTATCATCTCACACCAGTCAGAATGGCCATCATTCAAAAGTCCACAAACCATAAATGCCGGAGAGGCTGTGGAGAAAAGGAAACCCTCCTACATTGTTGGTGGGAATGTAGTTTGGTGCAGCCACTGTGGAAAACAGTATGGAGATTCCTCAAAAGACAAAAAAAAAAAAAAAAAAAAAAAGGCTTATCACCTAATCCAGCAATCCCACTCCTGGGCATATATCCAGAGGGAACCTTCATTCCAAAAGATACCTGCACCCCAATTTTCACAGGAGCACTGTTTACAATGGCCAAGACATAGAAGCAACCTAAACATTCACTGACAGATGACTGGATAAAGATGTGGTATTTAGATATAACAGAATATTACTCAGTCATAACAAAGAAGGAAATAAGGCCATTTACAGCAACATGGATGGAACTGGAGATTATCTCACTAAGTGAAATAAGTCAGACAAAGACAAGTATCATATGATATCATTTATATGTGGAATTTTTAAAAAAATGATACAAATGAACTTATCTATAAAACAAAAAACAGACTCACAGACTTATAAAACAAACTTAGGAGTTTGGGATTAACAGATACAAATTACTATATGTAAAACAGACAAACGACAAGGATTCACTGTAGAACACAGGGAAGAATATTCAGTATCTTGCAACCTATAATGGAAAAGAACCTGAAAAAGAATAGACTATGTATATGTACAACTGAATCACTATGCTGCATACCTGAAACTAACAAAACAGCTGTACAACTGAAACTAACAAAACATTGTAAATCAATCACATTTCAATCTAAAAAAAATTGATAAGCTCTAAATACCTTTATTCAAAGAAAATCTTGAACTCTTCCCTCTTACAAAATTTAAAATGGGTAGCTTGAGCAGGACCAAATTATACTGGATGGGCAGTTACATATCTTCTCCAGCACGTGGCCCATGCTACACACACATCGTGTTTTCCTACAGGTAAGAACAGTCCTGACTGCACAGCGAGCGACTCTTTCTGGGACAAGGGCCTCTGTGGCAGTGGCCTCCTTGTCACCGCTCCATCTCACCAGGAGGCCAGGGTTTTCAGAGGGGAGGGGACATAGAGCTCATACACTTCAAATTGATTTCCCGAAAAAACTATGGAAAAACCAAATTCACCTGCAGTGTAGGAAACATGAGCAGGGCCCCTAAGCAGACCGACAAGCCCAAAGTAAGATGGCCCGATGTTCAGATCGGAACCAGAACAAAGACCACCTGGCCCCAGTTAAATGACCACCACCTCACCTGCAATGAACTGCTCGTACTCAATGTCAGGGATGTTTCTGTTGAGACTTGGGAGGTCAAAGGAGTCGGACCAGGAATCGGGGCTCTGCCAGTGGTAGAGGTGGCCCCAAGGGAATAGCACCAGTACCGGCTCTTCCATCTTCAGCAGGGTCTTCAGGAGGAAGGCAATGTGGATGCAGACGTTCCTACGGAGGTTGAAGCCCTCTGGAGGGTTGAAGTCACACAGAAGGTACCTGGCAGGGAGCAAAGGAGAGCGGGTCTTCAGGGCCAGGCCTCTGCACAGGAATCCCGGCTTAGATAGAACAGATACAACGGGGATCCCTGCACAGCCCATGGCCTAGACTCCAGACACATTCAGCAGCTTCTGGTTTGTAAAGTGGAGGCACTGCCCACCCATCTCCATGTGGCCAATTACTTCAAGTCCGGGAGCAGTTGCGGAAGACATCTTGGCATCCGTCTAACACCACTAAGCACCCGACTAGCATCTGAGCACCCGTTCTCCAGGGGCTCTCAAACTTCTTGTTCTACAGAACCCTATACACTCTTAACAATTACTGAGAACTCCAAAAGGCTGCTATTTATGTGAGTTTAATCTATCAATATTTCCTGTGTTAGAAGTTAAAAAAGAAGTTAGAAAAAGTGTATGAATTCACTTAAAAATATTAACAATCTACTGTATGTTACCATTAATACTCTTAAACAAAATATAATTCTATTTTTCAAAAGAAAAATCATTAGTGAGAAGAATAGCAGTGATTTTAATTTCTGCAAATCTCTTTTGGACTGGTGAGAGCTGAATTCTCCTATCTGCCTCTGCATTCCCTGTTTTGTGATATCGCAGGCCAGGTTTTCCCTGGAAAACCCCGCAGGAACTCGGGAGAGCAAGAGTGTGCAAAAGGCAGGTGACATCCCGGCGTTTCTATGAAAATGGGCTTGCACCTCAGGGGCCTTGGATACACTTTGATAACTGCTGCCCTATCCAAGGCGAGACTCTTCTACACAAGAGCCAGGCAAGGGTCCTGGATTCTGTAATGAGTTACCGCCACCACACCCCTCCCTTCTCTGTGTGTTTCTCACAACCTCCATTACTGCAGATGAGGATGTAATCCTCAACTGGGGCCTCTAATCCCAGAAGACTGCTAACTTCAAGAGGGAGGGTCCCATCTACCATCCCTACACCCCGCATAGTTTCTTTTGAGTCAAGCCCTAGATAACTGCTTATCGGCACTGACCCTTGTGTCTTATTCCTGACGTTGACTGAAGGAACCAACATCTGGATGGAACTGAAATTTCCCTGCAGATAAACAAGGCTGATAAGCCACCCCATTCCAACATCTGATTCTGGGGCTCTTCAAAACCCGGGTAAGGCCCCGCTTCATCTAAGATGGGTCCTCCGCCTGCCCTTCCCGGGGGTTTCTGGGAGGCCGCGGCCACCAAGGGCGACCCAGACTCGCGGCCCCTGCCCCAGGGCCTGAGGGGGAGGAAAGCTTGAGGCTGTGCCCAAGCCCTGCCCCGCCCCACCCCAACACGCTCCCCGGCACCACAGCCCTCCCCGGCCACCGCCCCAACCCCGATCCCACCCCGGTTCATGTCCGCCGGCCCCGCCGACGGCGCGGACGTACGTTTACCGTCTGTGGGACGCCGCCCCAGACAGGATGTCGGCCGCCGACTGACCAGGCCAGAACTAGTCGCCCGGCCGAGCAAGCCGCCAACCCCAGCAGCAAGCACCGCCATGGTCCCGGGCAGCTGCACACTTCCGGAGCCCGCTACCCGCCCCAGAAGCGCACGCCGGCCCGCGCAGAGCGTGGCGCCTGTAACCATGGCAACTCCGCGGGGCCCTCCCCTAGCGCTTGCGTCGTGCGTCCTCCCGAGTCTAGTTGTGCGAGGGCAGAACTTGCGGAGCCAATGGGAGCCAGGGCGCAGCCAGGACGGGGGTGGGGGGAGGCTTATGGGACAGCTGGGCGGGGCCGGGGGGGCGGGGCCGCGCGGAAGTCCTGACCTGCAGTTGGCGCCGGCCGGAGGCTGGGGCGTTGCTGCCACCAGTGGGCGGGGCAGCGGGGCAGCCGGGCGGGGGCACCCTCACCTGTCCGTGTGTGGGGATCAGCCTGGGCTCCGCGGCCTCCGCTTGCACCGGACGTGGACCCAGGCTACCGGTGGGCAAGATAGAGGACTGAGCCCAGGCACGCACGGCTGGCCAGGTAAGGCACCTGAAGTGCAGATCCGCCAGGCCCGCTGCCGGCCTTGAATACGCGCTGCTAGGCAGTTTCCAAGAAGACGGGATCTGTCATAAGAGGGGAGGTAGGGCTTGGGTGCCAGATGTTGGGTTGGGTGCAGTCTCACAGGAGAGCCACGGTGAGAGGGCGCAGAGCGGCCCCTGTGTTGGCGGGGCTAAGAGTTTGGGGTATAGGGTCGGGGTGGTATGTGCCTTTCTCTGTGGTCTCCTCACTCCAGAGCAAGGGGCTCTGCTTCCCCCCTCCCCTCACTGCACTCCCTGCCTTCCCCAGCACCACCTGGGGTGTGGTCATGTCGGGGCAGGGAAGGCCCAGGGAAGGGGCTCATTCAGGGGCAGGGGCCACTCTGCAGGGATGCTGGACCTGACAGCAATGCAGTGCTTCAGAACTCCCCTGGGCTGGGTTTCTAACCAGTGGGATGGAAGGGCCTTTCCTTCCTGGGGTGCAGTTGGGGGAACTAGATACGTCATGAATGTCAGCCCTGAAAATGGAGGCTGCGCTACATCCATTCTTGGAAAGAAAAATCAGGCCCTTCCAGCCCAGGTGACTCAGAAAGTCAGTCAGCAATGTTCGGGGTCCCCAGTTTAGGCTTTCAATTAGAGCTGAGCGGCTCAGGAGGCCAGATCCCTGTCCGTGGCTCCAGGAGTAGGCTTTCTGCTGGGGGACAGGATCCTCACAAACACCTGTGTCTTTGTGGGTCACTCCCCTCTGACAAGCTGGGAGGCAGGGTGCAGTTGTGGGAAATCATGTTTCCATGAGGAGAGGGCCACCAAGTGGTGGGGGCACAGGAGACAGTGAGAAAGAGTCCCGCAGCCTTTCTGGAATCAAAAAACTGGCAAATGTGAAAAAGTGCATAATTTGTTTTATTGAACAGGCTGCTTATGTACGTTTGGAGGGCCAGGTTCAAGGACTCTGCATCCCTCCAGGACAATAGCCTCAAGAGAAGAACAGACAGAGCAGGAAGAGATGTGGGGTTTCTCCCAGGAATGAGGCAGAACAGGGATTTCTGCAGATTTGCAAGGAGACCCCGACCGCTGAGCACAGGGTTACAACCCCACGTGACCCTTGTCGTGTTTGGCTTGGGCTCTGGGTCTGGCCTGATCATGTATTCTTCCAGCTGAGTTCCAGAAATTCAGAGGGTAGACTTAGAGAGGCTGAGCTTGGAACCCGGTGTGGAGACGGAGGGTCCTTTATCCTGAGTCCCCTCAGCCTAATCACTGTAGCTGAGTTCCAACACCACCCAGGCCCCCAGCGTGGTCGTGGAGGGAGAGCAAGCCTGGCAGGTGACCCAGGGGTCCCACTGCTGTGCCCCTCCCTTATCTTTGTTCCCTTTCACCCCGGAAGGTGTGATTGTCTCATGTCATGGTGACAAGCCATCTCTCTTCTCTGTCAGGTGGGATCCCCACCCCCGCTCAGCCTTCTTTCTGCATGGATGCTGAAGGACCAGGCTCACTTGAAGTTCTGAGTTTGAGCAGTAAGGTGGAAACAAAGAAACCAATGGAAACAAAGAAACAAGTCATTGTGGCAAAGATCCCCACCACAGAGAAGCTGCCCTGAGTGGAAGGGAGGGTGTGGGCATGCCCATTTGTTTCGTGTCTCCCAGTGCTCTTCGCTTTCTTATTGCAGACCTGCATGGTTACAACAAAATGATCTGCAAAACTGAAAATATTTACTCTCTGGCTTTTACAGAAAAGGCTGACCAGCCTCTGGTTCCCGTACCGGTCAACTGATTGGAGTACCTTTCCAGTTTGGAAACATCTGGGCAGGCCCAGGTTTGCAAAATTCTTTAAGAGTAGTTATGGAGTTTTGCTTCTAAACATTTTTATGGCTGTATACTTCTGAGCTGAGGTTGTGCTGTGTAATTCTGAGCCAGGATTTTCTCAAACTGTTTCTTATTTCTTATACCGGACACCCCTAAATTCCAAGGGGGATGGGATGTTAAGGAAGCCATGGAGTTTAGGAAAAAGATACAGATTTCATTTCCATTTAAGCATCGATGTATCTCCATCCTAGGCAGTATCGGTTCTGTGGTATTGATAGGGGAACTAAATAGCAACCAAATTTATAGAAAATAGTGGGTCATTGGGTACACAAGTTCTTCTTTTCAACATTTTTGTAGTGTTTGCAGTTTAAGATGACCGTTCCTGAGAAACAGGCAGCCTCTTAGAATGAAATAGCATTTTCCCTGAACCATACTCAATTTTTACTTCGTAGACAGCAGGAAGGGCAATCACACATCCAACACTTGGGGACCTCAAAGATAAAACGTAACTTTCTGAGAGCACACTCCCCCCGTCTCCCTCTGCTCTTTTCACTGTCCCATTGTCCCTGAAGGCTCTTTCGTATCTTCTGCTCATGACTCCAGTAACTCTTCCTTCTCGTCCCTCAGCTGGTAAGTTTACTTTTCTACTTTGACCAAGCAAACTGAAGCCAACAGAAGAGAACTTTCACCAGCAACTCCCAGCACTTCCGCTCGCCTTCGGATGTCTGTGACCTCACTCTCGCTGCCCCACCTCTTATTACAGGTGACATCGAAAGCCAGATCATCCAAAAGTCACCAGGGGGCCCATCCATACAATCTTCTCCGGGCTGTCACTCCCACATCCATCCTCTCTGTCACTACCTCATCTATTTTGTTCTCCTGCTAGTTGGCTCCTATCAGTATATAAAAGTCCATCCTCTTAAAAGAAACAAACAGCACTCCTTGACTCTAATTGTCCCCCACCAATTGCCACCCCATGTCTTTGCAGCAAATCTTTAATGAGTCGTTTAAACTCACTGTCTGCATATTCTCTTGAGCCATTGCCTTTTGCACCCACTCTGGCTTTTCCCCTGATCCCTCGCTCTATGGAAACTGCTCTGTCAAGGCCATCAGTGACCCCACGTTGCTAAATATAGTGGTCAGTTTTTAGTCTTCATCATGCGTGGCCCTTTGGCAGCATTTGACCCAGCTCTTCCATTTCTCCTCCCCCGTGTTCCTGCTTCACTTGGCCTCCAGCCCATCGCTCTGCTTTCGATCCACTGGCTGGTCTTTTGCCAACGTCTCCTCTTTTTTCCAAATATTTACTGCGAATGTGCCTCGGAGTTGGGTCCTGGGTCTCTCCTCTATC